>NC_037342.1:70037450-70662450 GCF_002263795.3 Bos taurus | reverse complement strand
TAATAATAAACATTTCTATTAACTCATCTCTGTCAACTTAAAGTCTGACTATTAATTGATATATATATATATATATATATATATATATATATATAATTGTAGGCCATATGTTCCTGCTTTTTTGCATGCCTGGTGATTTTTTCAACTAAATTTCAGATGTTGTAAAATTTCTGTTAGTGGTTGCTGGATTCTTTCTGTTATTGTTTCTTCCAATATTTTTGATCTTTGTTTTTGTATACAATTAAGTTACATGGTACTATTTAATTTCTTTGAATTTTTCTTTGAAGTTTAGCAATCATAGCAGCCATTAGTCTACATCTTATTTGAACTCTCTACTGAGGCAATATGATCTGAGGTCCCTATTCAACGATCCATCTGTTAGAAAGTCTTTCCATTCAGTCTGGTTAAAAAATGAAATTTTCCACATCCTGTGTGAGCACCAGGGATTTGTCCACTTGCCTCTTTCTATTTTTCAAGACCTATTAGTTTCCTCATAGTTGTGTACTGGTCATCTAAGGACTTGACTGGAAATCTTATCAAATCTCTGGATTCTTACATGCTACTAATCTTTCCTCTCTTGTAGTCTACCCCTCAAATTCTAGGCATTTTTCCTCCCCAAACATTGAACACTGTCTCCTCAACTCAGAAGAAACAGTAAGCTTGTTTAAATTCCTTCTCCTTGCACTGGGGCCTAGAGTCTCTCTCCAAGTGATCAGTTAGGATAGTCATAAGCATCATCCCATTACTTTGAGCTTCGTTCAGAAGTCGGTGTCTTATAAAGTCCATGTCCATAGTCCAATGCCTGAAAATCATTTTGGCTTAGTGCATGCTGCCATAACAAAGTAGCATAGTCTGGGTGGTTGTGCACAGCAGAAATACATTTCTCCCATTCTAGAAGCTGAACATCTGAAAGCAGGGTGGTAGCATAGTCAGGTTATGATGAGAGCCCATTTCTGGGTTGCAGAAAGTCAGCTTCCTTATTGTACTCTCATACACTGTGAACAGAGAGCTCTGGGCTCTTCCTTTACCTAAAAGAATACCGTCTATCATGGGGGCTCAACCCCTATGATTTTACCCAAACATAATTACCTCCCAAAGACTCCATCTCCAAATACCATCACACTGAGGATCAGGCTTCAGCATAAGAATTCGAAATGAGGGTTGAAAATGAACATTCAGTCCACAGAACAGTGTTTCATATACTTTCTTCAGTTTTATTTGCTGAATTCTCTTAATTGTTATGGATGCATAGTGTTTAATCTTGGATATTTTTTATTATTTTTTTTAAATCTAGAGAGCAGCTAGCTTAAGTTTCAGCATTTATTGCTTTAATTTATCTTCAACTGTCATTCAGGAGGCTCTGAAAATTGTGTCCTACTCGGTATGGGTGAGGTGTGAATTTCATGTCACTTTTCCCACTAAGTCTCTTGAGCCCTATTGTATCAGATTGGAAGAGGCTATTGCAAGGCTACTAGTCAGATGTTCTTTTAATCCTGGCTTTAATTTTCACTGGGCTTCCCTTGTGGCTCAGCTGATAAAGAATCCGCCTGCAATGAGGGAGACCTGGGTTAAATCCCTGGGTTGGGAAGATCCTCTGAAGAAGGGAAAGGCTTCCCACTTCAGTATTCTGCCATGTAGAATTCCATTGACTGTATAGTCCATGGAGTCACAAAGAGTCAGACACGACTGAAAACTTTCACTTTAATTTTCAATGAAATAAGTTTTAGGTGACATAAAGCATTCAGCATTCATGGAAATGATGTAGGAGAGATAGGCTGGTCAGGTGGGTTGATTGAGGTCATTTGCTGCGTTCACTGCTTTTGTTAGAGAACTTGGATTCTACTCTGTAGTGAGTGGGACTCCAAGAGATTTTGAGGCAGGATGATCTCATTAAACCTATGCATAAGAGGATTAATCAGCCACAAAATAAATTGAGATGGGAAGATTGGAGGAAAAGGTGCTTGGAGCATATAGCTTATTCTAAGCATGAGTTAAGGACTAGAATTAGCACTGTGATGTTTTGTATACACATCCCAATTAAATTAAGGGATGAGCTTAACTGACAAGCAATGAAATTAACACTGAGTCTCCATTGTAAATAATGGTGGCTTTGGGGGGTAGGAAATGTTATCTCTACTGAGAAAACTGAACTCACAGTACTGAGAAGTTCAAAATGAAATGACAGCTTATTTCCCAAGCAACTGGGACGTGACATGAACTTCTACCACCTGGATCTGTTCCCTAGAACAGAGGCTGCTCTGTCTTTGGCACAGAAGATGAGATGATTGGCTTACAGAATGTGCCAACTTGTGATTAAATGAAGGCCACTTAGTGAACGCTGAGCTTTCTAGATGATCACACATATCTAGATCACTTTTCAATAATGAATTACTTCTTCTGTATCACTTGCCAACATCTTTCCTTAAGCCTACCTAACACATTACCTGGAGGAAAAGCACCAACTTTAGTTTTTCTCCTAAACATTTTATCAGATCGCATTGTTTTTTGTTAAACAGAAGATTAATTAAACTGGCTTTTTAAGCTGGTGAAAATCATTAGCATGAGTTAAGAAATGTGTTTATGTTTGTGTGGGAAGAAATATGTGCAAGAGAATCACTACAAACTGAAACCAGTCACTAGCTCATATTTGAGAGCTTTTGTTTGGGGGGAAAAAAAGTGAAATTGACTTCTTGGTGTTTTCCCAAATGTGTGCTTAGGTGCTCAGTTGTGTCTGACTCTTGGTGACCCCACAGACTGTGGTTAGCCAGGCTCCTCCATCCTTGAGTTCTGCCAGCAAGAATACTGGAGTGTGTTGCCATTTCCTCCTCTAGGGGATCTTCCTTACCCAGGGATCAAACCCGTGGCTCTTGCATCTCCTGCATTGGCAGGTGAATTCTTTACCACCTGGGAAGCTTTCCCAAGGCCAGGTCTCAGAAGATAATCACCATCCAAAAGAGAAACACAATGTGTTTTCTAAAAGGGAAGGGGAAATATTTGTCCTGGGTTGGGGGAAAAAAAAAAATTCTAGGTTTTCCATAAGATGTTTAGAAAAACCCAAATGAATTTTTTGGCCAACCCATTATGTGGAAGCAGAAAGGTGGGAAAGGGATTCTCCACAAGTGCACATGCATTTTCGGAGAGGATTGGATAAGAAACTTTGAAGGAGATCAATCTTTGGGACCATGGCAATGATCGATACTAAGCAAGAAGCCTAGAATAAGAGAGAGTTTCCCTGGTGGCGCTAGTGATAAATAACCTGCCTGCCAATGCAAGAGATATGAGACACGGATTCAGTCCTTGGGTCAGGAAGATCCCCTGGAGGAGGCACTGCAACCCACTCCAGTATTCTTGCCTGGATAATCCCACGGAGAGAAGAGCCTGGTGGGGTACAGTCCATAGGGTTGCAAAGAGTCAGACGTGATTGAAGCAAGTTAGCATGCATGTACTAGAACAGGAGCGGCCAGGCTATACATAGAGTTGGGAGATGGGAGCTTGATTTGTATTCCCCAGTGACCACCTGCCTGACCCACTTGCTTCATCACCTTACCTCTTCAAGCCTCACTTCCTTTATCCTGAAAATGGGAAGACTAGATGTAATTTGAGCTAAGGGCCATACTACTTCTAATTCATAGTTATGCTGTTTTATGCTCAGGACATTATGTCCTTAACATGATAAAGGTGGGGAATGCTTTGTGGGCAGGCTTGCTCTGTGTAGATACACTGTGAATGTGTGTCCATGACTGTGCATATAAGAAGATATGAGTTTTCCATTTCTGGTAAGATATACATTTGTTAAGTAGTTCTGCTTTTTGCTGGGTAATGGAGTTTTACAGAAGGAAGTAAATGGTTTGTGTCTCTTAAAGAAGAAAGAGCAACAACTGCGCGTCTTGAGAGCCACATTAAAAGTGTTCCGTTTCTTGCACTGTCTCTGTTCATTTGGGTGAGAACTGAAGTGCACAATAAAAGCCTAAATTAAGTCAAAGACTAAATGAGCTAATTAATTCTTTTTTCTTCAATACAATGAAGGTGCCAAGCAGAATGTAGAGTAGCCTGAATTTGACCCTTACACGTCTCCTAATATAACTTTCTTTGACAGGCACAGAATTCTTTTCTTGTCCTCCTACAGCCTCAAAGCTATATACACACTCAAAGTAAAGTAAAAGGATGTTGACAGCAAAATATATGTATTAATATGTTTTTAATTGAAGTATAGTTGATTTGCAATATTATATTAGTTTCAGGTATACAGCTTAGCATTTCAATATTTTTATAGATTATGCTCCATTTAAAGTTGTGAAATAATGACTCTATTTCCCTGTGCTGTACAGTATATCCTTATTGCTTATCTGTTTTATACATAGCAGTTCATATCTCTTAATAACATATACTTATCTTGCCCCTCCCCTCTCCATACTGGTAATCACTAGCTTGTTTTCTATGAGTCTGCTTTTTTATATTCATTTGTTTGTTTAAGTCTTTTAAATTCCACATATAAGTGGCAATATGGGGTATTGAAAATAATTTTGTGTTATTCATCACAAATTTAAGGGACTTCCCTGTAGCTCAAATGGCAAAGAATCTGCCTGCACTGCAGGAGACTGGTGTTCTATCCCTGGGTCGAGAAGATCCTCTGGAGGAGGGAAAGGCAATCCACTCCAGTATTCTTGCCTAGAGAATCCCATGGACAGGGGAGCATGAATTTAAGAGATGGCAGTTGAACATATTGTTTTCAGTGTATCCATAGACAGGATTCAAACAGAACTGATATTTAATGACTGCTTTGTGCCCTTGAGCAAGTTACTTAACACTTCACTTTCTTCACCTGCATTATTATCCACAATAATAATCCTACTTTAGATGGTTGCTATTTTTATTGCATAAGATAATTTATTTTAAGTGGTAAACAAAATGTCAAGCACACAGTGACTACTCAAGGAATGGAAGCTGTCATTATTATATTAATATGCATTTTCTCATTGTATGAATATGATAAATAATTTGCCTCAGAGACAATAGAAAAATCACTGGACCTCTAGAGCTGATGCTGGCACTTCTCATTGTATAATAGTACAAAGATTCTCTAATTTTCTTTCACCTGTGAGCAATCACAGTCAAATTCTTGCATAGACAGAGTGATCCCCACCAAGATGTGATCTCCTAATGACCCAGGCAAGAAAGCAATATGGTGTGCAGGTTGCTCGAGTCCCAACTCTTTCCTTATCATCTACACATTGAAGTGCTTTTCTATCTCATCAACCTACCCTGAAATTACAAGAATAATAACATTAATCTCATAGGATAATTGTGAGAAATAGAAGAGTTAATATAAGTTATAAGTGTCTCTTTAAAAGTACCTATATAATGTGTACTAGATCTCAGACCTCTATATGCTTATGATATTAATTCATTTAATCATTATAATGACAAGCGTGTGCTAGAACCCTCATTCTGGCTCCTGACAGCCAGTTATTAAATAGTCAAGAATTTTGTGAGCTGTCTTGTCAAACTGTTGGTAATTTCTAATACGCATGGGTACCAGTGTGTACACTGTAGGAATAGGCAGATGCCACATCACTGAACAACCCTGTGAGGCAGGGGCTACTAGAATCAACTCCAGTGGACAGCTAAGACACTGGAAAAATAAGCAATTTGTTTAAGAGTTATAGTGAGTGCAAGAGGTGACCTTCAGACCCATGCTGTCTGACTTCCCAGTTTCTTCATTTAACCTCTGTATTATGATATGATGTCTTTTAAACACTGCATATTAAGTACTCAAAAATGTCAGCTATGATTAACATTGAGAAAGGCACCTCCCTCACTGCATTATCTTCCTCTTTCTCTCTTCTCCCCAATTCTCCCTTAATCTCAGGTCGTGACCTTGGGTGTATAGGCAGGACCTATATTATTATTATTATTGTTATTATTGAGTTGGCCAAAAAGTTCATTCGAGTTTTTCTGTAACATCATACAGAAACCCAAACAAACTTTTTGGCAAATTCAGTATTATTATTCACACAATACATTGAAATCATTAGCTACAAATTTGGATCATCAAGTCTCTTCAGTATGCAAAAGGTTCAGTGGAGGGAGGAAGCAGTACAGTTTAACGCTGGCCATAGTCTAAGCTGTTGGGAGCTGGGGTAGACATGCCATTTGTAGGAATGTCCCCATCCCTGCTGCAAATGAAAAGAAGTCTATAAGAGAGGAGTGACAGTGGTGGAGAGCTCTTACCAACCTTTACTTATATCTGCACAAGGCTGCTGTGTCTCAGCTCCCAAAAGCACATCAGCTCCAGGGCACTATCCTTTCATCACCCACTGTACATTATTCGGTTGTTGGTTTTGGATTTAAGTGACCTGAGAGCCAGGCTCAGCTGTGCCACTTGTGAGCTGTGGGGCCGGTGGGAAAATAAATATGCTGTCTGTTTCCTCAACACTAGAATGTGAAGAGTGGTGATACCTATTTTTCTGTCTTGAGATGATACTTGAAAATGATGATGGAATGTAAGAAGTGTGAACTAGGAAGTGGTATACAAATAATAAATAGCAAGTCAATACTGTGAGCAGAGAGCATGGCTGCTACACTCACGTGGTAGTCTTCACTTTCTAAGGTCAAGAATCAGACACAACATAGCCAAATAAATACTGAGAACTTATACATGAGACTTTGCAGTGAGCTGGGGATTTTAGGAGGTTCCTCATATAGTCCTTGACTTCAAAAGACTCAGAGACCATAAAGCTAAAGGGTCATGCATAGATAACTGCAATAAATACTGGAGTAATCCAGAATATGGAATGAATAATTCTTCCCTTAAGTGTTAGAGATTATCAGATCAGTTCAGTTCATTTGCTCACTCACGTCCAACTCTTTGTGACCCCATGGACTGTAGTACGGCCGGCTTCCCTGTCCATCACCAGCTCCCAGAACTTACTCAAACTAGTGTCCATTGCGTAGGTAATGCCATCCAACCATCTCATCCTCTGTCCTCCCTGTCTCCTCCCACCTTCAATCTTTTCCAATGAGTCATTTCTTCACATCAGGTGGCTCAAGTATTGGAGTTTCAGCTTCAGCATCAGTCCTTCCAATGAATATTCAGGACTGATCTCCTTTAGGATGGACTGGTTGGATCTTCTTTCAGTCCAATGGACTCTCGAGAGTCTTCAACACCACAGTTCAAAAACATCAATTATTCAGCGTTCAGCTTTCTTTATAGTCCAACTCACACATCCATACATGACTGATGGAAAAACCATAGCTCTGACTAGAGGGACCTTTGTTGGTAGAGACATTATCTACCAACCAAGAGACATCTATCAGAATTATCAGATGGAGACATCTTAGTGCCTAATATAAAAGGTAGTATGGAAATTCTAGGTAGACTAGCTAAGTATAAATCCCAAGAGTTAAAAGAGCCTAGTTTAATAGGAAGTAATCTGACATGAGTAGACTGTTCACTTCTGGCTGAAGCCATAAAAGTACTAAATTTGAACTTCTGACCCCAAGTTTCATTTAATATTTACCTCTCAAGTTTACCTTGCCTTATTAAGTAGCTTCTTTTTATTTCCAAAAAAGAAATAGCACACTGAAAATCTGATAATACCTGGTTTTTATATATAATTGAGATTTTAATCCCTCCCTTTATATTTTTTTTCTTTTCAGTTACAAAGTAATGCACATATACATCTTCACTCTGAAAACATTCAAGCATGTATAGTGTAAAGACAACATCAAACTTTCTCCATCCTCCTCACTTATAATCAATTTTCCAAAATATATGGTGGTTAACTCTTGGTGGGCATTCTTCTAGGACTGGTAGATTTTAGTATATATCTCTAAATAGACATTTCCGTCTTATGCATATGAGTTCTTTCTTACTTTTGGTTTCTGGCATTCTTTTGCTTAACTGAATTTTTTCTACAACTTGCTTTTTACTTAAATCTTATGTTACAATACCATTTTAAGTAGCAGATGTAGGTCTGTGTTATACTTTTTTCAGATGTTATTTTATTGCTGTCATCAGCATTACCATTAGAAAAACATCATATAAACATAATAACACACTTAACAGTACTAAAAAAACAATCCAGAATGAAGAGTGTCTTTTCCATCCCTTCCCCAAACTCACACTTTCCAAATGTAACTATTATGTATAAATTTTCCTTCCAGAACATTCCAATTCTTACAGATATCTTATAGGTATCTACCTATGCTATGCTAAGTCACTTCAGTCGTGTCCAACTCTGTGTGATCCTGTAGACGGCATATATGTGTGTGTATATATAAAATGTTACCCACATATGTAAAAGTTTTAAACAAAAAAGTATTATAGACAAACTGTGCTACATCCAGCCTTCTAATAATGAGAAATAAAACTTAGAGTGTTTTACATATCATCTTATATAAATAACCATATTGGTTTTAATAGTTAATTGTATCTTCATCATACCGAGAAATTTGTTCTGCCTCCTTAGATTTGGGAGAGTGGCATTGAAACATGTAAAATATCATGTAGGAAACGAGTTGCCAGTCCAGGTTCGATGCACGATGCTGGATGCTTGGGGCTGGTGCACTGGGACGGCCCAGAGGGAAGGTATGGGGAGGGAAGAGGGAGGAGGGTTCGGGATGGGGAACACATGTATACCTGTGGCGGATTCATTTTGATATTTGGCAAAACTAATACAATTATGTAAAGTTTAAAAATAAAATAAAATTATATAAAAAAAAAACAACAAAGATCACAAAGTAATTAATACCTAAATGTCTAGGCAGATTCTCAAAAGCTCCAACTTTTTGAGACACTTTCACAAACACGTATATAATCAATACTTGTTTTTCTGAGGAAAGTGAAATATGAAGGCTTGATTTTTTTACTTACAGTTCTGAAAAAGTCTATATTTCAAATCTTATATTTAATGGATGACTGTAGTAAAAAGGATTATCTTTACTATATCCAAATGTTTGTTTGCTCACTTATTTTTTAACCTAATAAATAACTAAAACATAAAAGTAAAAAAAAAAAAAAAACAAATTTAGGTTAACTCCAAATTTTACTGTCACAAATATTACTGCATTACGTGTTCCTCTATATACAAAACTTCATTCTTGTGCACCTCTATCAAAATATATATGCCAGGCTTTGTTAATTCATTTCTAAAAGTAGTGAGTCAGTTTACTTACACATTTTTTACTCTGTAGCATGTACTCATTGCTTCAATGACCACTTAGTGAGCACCAGTTAAGTTTAAGGCACTATGCTAGGCAGGGGATGAGGTGGTAAGTAAGGGAAACATTGCAGAATGTATGGAACCCACACTCTACCTGACAAAAAATAGGTACTACAAAAAATAGATGGATAAATGGAGACATGGGTAGATAAAAAGGTAGATGGATGGGCAGATGATGGAGAATAGATAGATATAAAAGGGAAATTATGTGGTATGATGAGCAATATTAATATATAGATAAGGTAACAAAGTAACTTGGAAAAGGGAGCCATTTTAAATACAACTAGTCTCTTTGAAGAGGTGGTTTTAACTGAGACTTTAATGATCATATCCAAAAGAAAGTTACAAAACTTAAAATGAAGCTAGTATTTCATTATCATTTACTTCTTTGAAATAGTGATGCTTTATAGTTTTTCATGGGTTTTTGAAAACTTTGTATTTATTTATCAAATGGCTCTCCATTTTCTTCACCCATTTTTCCGTTGAGTCACAAGTATTTCCTTCACTGATTTATAAAGTATGACCCTTTACTTTTTAGAGTGCTTAAATTGAATTTTCAAGAATTAAATTTGCTCCCACCATATGCTCTAATGTATTATGGGTAAATCTGAGTGTTGTTAATTTTGCATAATAATGCTCTTGAATTTTCCAAATATATGTCTTAGATACAGACAAGTTCTGCTACATATTTGCTTTTAGAATGATTTAATGGTCTTGCTTTAAAAATATCATAACATATTCTATAGCAGAACCCAAAGCTTAATACTGAGCTATGATTTTTGAAGAAAACCTCAGAAAAGACTGCACATTAAGGTTCAAATATTCAATGACATTCCAATATTTTCCAAACACAAGGAACATCAATTTATATTTCTTTTTGCAATGGACTCTAACCTTGCCACTCAGGCAAAGAAAAGACAAAATATGAAAAGTGATGTATCAACTGTGATGCCTGTCTTTGCTTCTGTCTTTTGAACACTGTAAGAAGATAAGGCAACCAAATTAATATAAATTTAAAAGTTTTTTTTTTACAATTCATATACTTAAGTTGAAGAAAGAAATGAGAAACATCAGCTATCACTTGTTTTTTAGGGTTTTCAACTGTTGATTTTCCTCCCAGCAGCCTTTAATCCTATGACACTAACAGACAACTTGCAATGGATTCATGGAAGCTTCAGGGTTTCATTAGTTTGTTTTATGCTGTGTCAACCATTGAAATGTTACATATTCAGCAAGAATATAGAAAATTGTGAATTTATCTCTAGTGATAGAATCTCCATCTTTAAATCTCTCACCATAGATAAGTCATCATACAGGCTTAATTTTAGGCTTTTGCAATTTTATTCCTTTTCTTTGTGTTTATGAAAAATGACTCGCATTTGTCCTTAGTGAAGGGGAGCCAGAATAAACAGACCTGAGACTTAACCTCACATCTGCTATGCTTTAGCATCACAATATTAAAAAACTGGGTTAACTTCTCTCATCTATAATATACTTTTTTTGTAAAATAAAGTTAAAATTTTTTATATTGTGACACTGAGAAAATTAAATGAGAGAGTGTTGCAATGCACTTTGGTCAGAGTGTTTGCACAAGGTAATCATTCAATAAAAATTATGCTTTCTCTCAGAAAGGAACAGAGAGGAACTAACAGCCAGTAAAAACAGCTAGAAAAAAAGTTAACAAAATGACAGTAAATACTTATCTGTCAATAATTACTTTAAATGTAGATGGACTAAATTCTCCAGTGAAAAGACTGAGTTGCTGAATAAACTAAAAAAAGAAAGGACTCATCTACAAGAAACTCACAGAAGAAATAAGGATACAGGCAGACTGAAAATGAAACAATGGAGATATTCCATGAAAATGGAAACAAAAAGGAAGGCTGGTATAAAAAAAAAAAAATATATATATATATATATATATGCTTTAAAACAAAGACTGTAACAAAGACAAAGAAAGGCATTATATAATGATAAAAAGTTTAATCCAAGAAGAGGATATAACATTTGTAAACATATATGCATCTAATATCAGATCAGATCAAATCAGTTCAGTCACTCAGTCGTGTCCGACTCTTTGCGACCCCATGAATCACAGCACGCGAGGCCTCCCTGTCCATCACCAACTCCCAGAGTTCACTGAGACTCACGTCCATCGAGTCAGTGATGCCATCTAATATAGGAGCACCTAAATATACAAAGCAATAATTTATAGACCTAAAGGGGATAATTGACAGTAATACAATAATATTAAGGGAATTTAAAACTTCATTTACATCAGTGGGTATATCATCTAGACAGAAAATCAATAAATAAGTTGCAGCTTTTAACTATATATTATACCATCATTTCACGTCAAATAGATGGGGAAACAATGGAAACAGTAACAGACTTTTTTGGAGGCTCCAAAATCACTGCAGATAGTGACTGCAGCCATGAAATTAAAAGATCCTTGCTCCTTGGAAGAAAAGCTATAACCAAACTGGACAGCATATTAAAAAGTGGAGACATTACTTTGCCAACAAAGGTCCATCTAGTCAAAGCTCTGGTTTTTCCAGTAGTCATGTATGGATGTGAGAGTTGGACCATAAAAAAACTGAGCGTCAAAGAATTGATGCTTTTGAACTGTGGTGTTGGAGAAGACTTAAGAGTTCCTTGGACAGCAAGGAGATCCAACCAGTCTATCCTAAAGGAAATCAGTCCTGAATATTCATTGGAAGGTCTGATGCTGAAGCTGAAGCCCCAATACTTTCGCCACCTAATGCGAAGGACTGACTCCTTAGAAAAAACCATGATGCTGGGAAGGATTAAGGCAGGAGGAGAAGGAGATGACAGAGGATGAGATGATTGGATGATATCACCAAGTCAATGAATGTGAGTTTAGGCAAGCTCTGGGAGTCGGTGATGGACAGGTAAGCCCGGTGTGCTGTAGTCCATGGGTTGCAAAGAGTCAGACACGACTGAGCGACTGAACTGAACTGATACTGTACACACATAAAAGATATATAGAGAATATTCCATGCAAAAGCAGCAAAAAACATTCTTCTTAAGTGCATATGAAGCATTCTCCAGAATAGATCACATGTTATGCCACACAAAATGTCTCAAAAAATTCAAGAAGAGTTAAATTATATCCAACCATCATTTACAAACAATGATATGAAACCAAAAATCAGTTAAAAGGAAAAAAATATAAGAAATATTAATTAATGTTTATCAAATAAAATTTTCAATTATTCATTTTAAAACACAGCAGGAAAGATTGACAAAAGTCATACATCCACAAAGTCCTTAGGTTTTACTGTCCTGGAACCACATATGCCAAATTTCTTAGTAAATACTAGTTTTTATTTTTTTTAAATCAAAGTATTAAAATTACCTTTATATTTTATAATCATTCAAAGCTGTGGAGTTATTCTTTACTTGTTCTATAGAAAAGGTTCATAAAAATGGAGGAGAATAAATGAATAAAATTATAATTGATTAGCTCTTTTCAACTCTCCAGCTGGTTTACCTTAAGTACTTCCAATATTTAAAGTACTACTTTCTGATGAATAAAAAGGTTTTGCCCCAAACCATATTGTAAGACTGTGTGATTCTGTTTTTGTTGGGACCTGGGTTTAAAAATGTGAAGTATTACAAATATGTTCAATCAGTACAATTTTAAGAATATATTAAATGCCTATTTTATTCAGAATGCTGCTCTAGGACCTTGGGGTAAGAGAGAGAAAATATGGTCAAGGTACCTGCTTTTCCAGATTTATATTGTAGAATATTAAAAATTGTAAAACACATTAATTCACATGACAGCTCCTTAAAATGAGTTGATTGCTTTTCTTTTCTTTTTTTTTTTTTTTTTTTTACCATTTTAAAGACTACGAAACAGGCTCACATACATTGAGCACTTTTTCCAACTAACAGATGTGGAATTGAAGGTGTTTTTAATTCTAAAACCCAGGCTATTTTCCACTGTATTTTTGAAAGGTATGGTGTTCTGTAGTTTGAGACAACTCCTATAGACTATCCAAGAAAAATATTACACACTTGACACCACTTTCTTTTCTGGGTACAAAGACAGTGGATGGCAAAATAGTGTGTGTCAACCCCAAACTAATCTAAAGCCTCCAGCTCCTACAGAGATAGATAATACGTTCCTGTGAGGACTCCAGTGTATGGAGACACTACCCGTGACACTGGGCTGCAAAGTCTACCTTAATCAAGAGGAGGAAAAGGTGCAAAAACACCCTCCGGTCCTTCATAACTAGTTACACTTCTTGAAACAAGAATAAGAACAGGATGAATATAAACACCAAGCAAGGAATATTCGTTCACAGCTTTCTGCAGCCCCTTCAGTTACTGGATGAGTCACATCTCTGCTCTGTAGTAACCCTATAACAGGAGCCTCTTTCTCTCCTTATAATTTGGTGGCTAGAAATAGTATCCAGGTTTTTCTTTTGTCAGGCTCCACACACTTTTATTTGTAATGAAGATAACTCTGAATGAGTGAGATTTATGTACATTTTATACAGATCTCTGGAGAAAGTTTAGGTGATATTTACTTACCTAGAGTCATTTTCATTTAAAAAAATCATCTCCCAAATGGTTTCATCATGATAATATTATCACGTCTTCTGAAGAATGGTTAGTATTGGGTGTGCAGGCTAAGTACTAATTCTTACTTCATTTCAGTGATGATTTGGATCACATCAGTCACTATTAGACAACTGTAAATTAAATGTTGTTTAACATTATACTGTCTTCTAAAAGTCAGTAGCATGTATTCAGTAAAATTGGGTCTTTGAAATGTTCTATAAAAAGGGAGAAGAGGGGCTTCTGTAATCAGTCAAGCTTGATAAATTCTCCACATGTTATCTCCCCTCATAAAGGGTCACAATGCATAAAATCAGGGTTTAAGTCCTCCAAACTGCCCTTAAAATGGGATCTGATGAACTTTTGTTAGGGCAATGATTCTATGATTGGAGGCCCTTTTCTTCATATCAAACTTACGCACTCCTGTTAGAACATGTTTCTTTGAAGGCCTCAACTAAATTTTTATGACACAAAGAAGTCAAGCTAAGTTCCCAAACATCCACATGTTCACATAGAAATTATAGTTAATAACTAAGCCACACTAGCTCTGTTTTTTTTTTAATTAAAGCTTTTAAAATAATATTAATTACAGAAATATAAAATGAATATGATAGTTTTTAAGGGTAGAAAATGTAAAACAAATTTCTATTGTTTGATAAACTATTCAGCAGTGCAATGTCTAGCTCTAGACAGGTCTGAGTTGTGGAGGATATGTGGAGAATGACTTTTAATATTGGGTGAATTTAAGAAAGATAGTGTCAAATTCAAGAGCTTCCAGGGGAGGAATAAACAGGACAGTGAATGACCTATAAGTTTTGTTATATGACGAATGGACAGAAACATCTAGGGGTCAAAAACATTGACATGAGGAGGCTGGGGGCTGTCATTTTACTGTCTTCAATGCTGCTCTAATGCTCCATAGCTGATATATCAGCTTTCACTCTTCCCCTAACTCAACCTTTACACAAATGCTGGAGTGATTATTTTAAAATGTAAATGGTGCTGTATCATCTCCATATTGAAAACCCACAGTCCTCACCATGAGCTGTAAACTATGACTAATCTGTCCCCTGGTTGCTCCTGAGCCCATTTCATATTCGACTCCAGCCCACACAGATTTTCTCATGAAGGTTCCAAAACCCTAAGCACACTCCTACATCAGAGTCTTTGATCTTAGAATTTCCATTGCCTGCAGGGCTTTATTCAGTAGCTGTGCATGTGTCTCATACCTTCATTTACTCAAGACTTCTTCAGATGTCTTCTAAATGAGAACTTCCCTGACCCATTTGCTCCACGCTCTACTCTCTCTGCATCGCTTTTCCACCAAACACTGAGTACTAGCTGATTGAGGTTTTACCTTTGCAGGCATACCTCAGAGCTGTTGTGGTTTGGTTTCAGATCACCACTGGGCAGGGAATACCACATTAAAGTGAGTCACACAAATTGGTGGCTTCCCACTGCATATGAAAGTTATGTTTATACTATATTGTCACCTATTAAGCGTGTGGGGCTTCCCAGGTGGCACTGGTGGTAAAGAAACTGCCTACCAATACAGAAGACACAAGAAAAGTGAGTTTGATCCCTGGGTCGGGAAGATTCCCTGGAGTAGGAAGTGGCAACCCACTCCAGTATTCTTGCCTGGAAAATCCTATGAACAGAGGAGTCTGGCAGGCTACAGACCATGAGGACTTCAAAGAGTCGGACATGACTGAGTTTCTGAGCACATTAATTGTGCAGTAGTATTATATCTTTAAAAAATGTACATATTGTAATTGAAATATATCTTAATTAAAATATATTTTATTTTAAAATATTTTTATTGCTAAAAAATGCTATTATACTGAACCCTCAGCAAGTCATATTGTGAACATCAAGGATCACTGATTACAGATCGCTATAGCAAATATAATAATAACAACAATTTGAATCAGTGAGAGAATTATCAGAATGTGACAGAGAGACATGCAGTGAGCAAATGCTGTTGGGAAATGGTGCCAACTTACTTGGCTCCAGGGTTGCCACCAACCTTCAATTTCTGGGGGGAAAAAAGCAATATCTGTGAGACACAGTAAAGCAAAATGCAATAAAATGAGGTATGCCTGTATTTGTTTCTATTCTCTTCATAGTAATGGAAATAATAATGCTACAAGAGATAAATCTTGTGATTTTAGCAGCATGATACAGTAGCATATCATGTTCCTGTTTGTACAAATTTGAGTGTCATTGGCAGCAGGGAGATGGAACTCAGGGTGTGCCCAAAGTCATTCGAGAATGAAGATGGACACATTTGACCCATTGCTCTCAAGTTCATCCTGAATCTTCATTGTAGCCAACAGGCAATGGAAGAGAATGGAAGGTATATGGAAAATATTGATGAACCAGGCCTTAAGAGAGTACATATCACTGCCTTCCACATTCCTTTTGCTAAAACTTAGTCCTATGGACACACATCACCATTGGAAAGATAAGTAAATGTAAAGGGGTTTGGCGAATAACTACCTAGATTCTGCCACATTACTCAAATTAGAAGGTAAATTTCATGAGACATGATTATAGTTCGAATACTAATACATCCTTATCAGGCTTCCCAGATGGCTCAGTGGTAAATAATAATCCAACTGCTAGTGTAAGAGATGTGGGTTTGATCCCTGGGTCGGGAATATCCCCTGGAGAAGGAAATGGCAACCCACTGCAGTATTCTTGCTTGGAAAATCCCATGGACAGAAGAGCCTGGAAGGCTACACAGTACATGGGGTTGCAAAACAGTTGGACACAACCTAGCAACTACACAACAATAATATCCCTATCACCTCGGATGGTGCCTGATTTATAGTACATACTCAACTAAAATTAAATAAATAAAAATATCACATTCGTGTCAGTATGAGTTTGCAAAATGACCAACTATGGGAGGTACCGTTATTGTTGTTTTTTATGGATGAAGTTAATGAAACACAGAGACAGGGTTTCCTGAGGTTATAGAGATAGTGAAAGTCAGAGAAGAGACATGAATTCAGTTTATCTGGATCTTGAGCTCATGTTCTTAACTGCTTTAAACAGTGATATTCTAGTTATTTATTGAATGAATAATTACACTAGCAAGAAATTTCCAAAAGTTTATGAAATCCATTCTATCTGGGATGGGCACCCTCATAAAAAGTAAGTTCTTCCTTGCCACCAATATATTATCTGAGGCAGAATGACATCACATAAGAAGAATGAAAAAGATATTCCTCCCTATGTAGACATCTGAACTAGGCAAACTCTGGGAGTTGGTCATGGACAGGGAGGCCTGGTGTGCTGCGGTTCATGGGGTCGCAAAGAGTCGGACACGACTGAGAGACTGAACTGAACTGAACTGAACTAGGCACATTCAGCAATTATCCCAAGTTCAATCTAAGATTCTCTGTTTCCCCATCCTGCTCACATAATGCATTTCATGCTGTAGCAAAGTAAATGCACTTAGAATCCATTCCATTTTTATTAAAAATCTTAATTCCTTTATTTTTCTTTTCTTTTTTTTTGCTATTTTACAGGGAATGTTGCTTGAAAACCCTTTAATGAGAAAGTTCACCTTCTGTTTTACATCCTAATAATAGAAGAATTATGTGTGGGGTTTATAGACTGAAGGAGAAATGTTAAGCCTAAATTTTAATTCAGAAATCTATTTTTGTGATATGCCTTTAAATGTCATTCACAAAAACCCATCTCCCTCTTTATATAGTATAAATATGTGTTGAGTTCAGTTCAGTTCAGTTCAGTCGCTCAGTCGTGTCCGACTCTTTGCAACCCCATGAATTGCAGCACGCCAGGCCTCCTTGTCCATCACCAACTCCCAGAGTTCACTCAAACTCATGTCTATTGAGTCCGTGCTGCCATCCAGCCATCTCATCCTCTGTAGTCCCCTTCTCCTCCTGCTCCCAATCCCTCCCAGCATCAGGGTCTTTTCCAATGAGTCAACTGTTTGCATGAGGTGGCCAAAGTACTGGAGTTTCAGCCTCAGTATCAGTCCTTCCAAACAACACCCAGGACTGATCTTCTTTAGGATGGACTGGTTGGATCTCCTTGCAGTCCAGGGAATTCTCAAGAGTCTTCTCCAACACCACAGTTCAAAAGCATCAATTCTTCGGCGCTCAGCTTTCTTCACAGTCCACCTCTCACATCCATACATGACAACTGGAAAAACCATAGCCTTGACTAGGCAGACCTTTGTTGGCAAAGTAATATGTCTGCTTTTGAATATGCTATCTAGGTTGGTCATAACTTTCCTTCCAAGGAGTAAACGTCTTTTAATTTCATGGCTGCAATCACCATCTGCAGTGATTTTGGAGCCCCAAAAAACAAAGTCTGACACTGTTTCCACTGTTTCCCCATCTATTTCCCATGAAGTCATGGGACCAGATGCCATGATCTTAGTTTTCTGAATGTTGAGCTTTAAGCCAACTTTTTCACTCTCCTCTTTCACTTTCATCAAGAGGCTTTTTAGTTTCTCTTCACTTTCTGCCATAAGGGTGGTGTCATCTGCATATCTAAGGTTATTGATATTTCTCCCAGCAATCTTGATTACAGCTTGTGCTTCTTCCAGCCCAGTGTTTCTCATGATGTACTCAGCATAGAAGTTAAATAAGCAGGGTGACAATATATAGCAGAAACCATTACCATAAACATAGAAGTCAGAATGTGAACTGCGTCTGTTCTGGAACAGATGCAGTTCACATTCTGACTTCTATGTTTATGGTAATGGTTTCTGCACCAAAAATGTAACATAGGAAACCAGAATAATTATAAGACACTACAATGTATAAAACTTTTCCATTCATACAGTTCCTAGATATTTTTTCTATATTTAAAAAGTAGTAAAAAACACAATATTTATGAACGAAAAGTCTATAGTTGCCTACTTATTTTAAAAGTTATGAATACATAGGATTTTATAGATCAACCAGATATACATTAACTAACAATTCTCAAAAAACATTGATAATAAGCAGTATTTATTGGTGTCTGTGATCTCAATGATTTCCAGTGCCCAAATCATTGTTAGCCTATTTCTTGTCATTTTGATTTTTTGTTTTGTTGTTGCTGATTTTCTCTCATAATTTTGCTTAGGATATGAAATGTAGAAGGACTTGGGATCATCGAATTATATGTCACTAATATTGACTTTTCTCAAAGTCTTGCATCTAAGAAAAGATCTAATTCTTTCAAAATTAGGCTGAGATGAAAAGTACTTTCACTAGTATTTTCAAAGGATTGTCATAGCCAAGATATAATTACCATTTATGAAAGTAGCCATAATACATAAGAGTGAGCTCAGAGCAAATGTTTTAGACAAGGCTTTCACATTATATTTTCCTGAGTTAAAGCTGGTGATCTGTTACAGAGAAGATAATGAAATTTAAAAAAAGGGAAGAAATGAAAGCAGTGAGAAAGAGATAGAGAATGAAAAAAAGAAATAAAGTAAAAACTTGTGATAGGTAATTCTAATTTTTTTTAAATTGAAGTATAGTTTGATTTCCAATTTTGTGTTACTTTCAGGTTTACAGCAAAGTGATTCAGTTATACATACTTATATATGTCTATTTTTTTTAGATTCTTTTCTCTTATAGGTTATTACAAAATATTGAGTAGATTTCCCTGTGCTCTGTAGTAGGTCCACGCTGGTTATTTATTTTATATATAGTAGTGTGTATATGTTAATCCCAATCTCCTAGTTTATCCCATCCTCCTTTCCCCTGTGATAACCATAAGTTCGTTTTATATGTTGGTTGGTCTGTTTCTGTTTGATACATAAGTTCATTTGTATCATTTTTTTAGATTCCACATGTAAGTGATATCATGATATTTGTCTTTGGCTTACTTCACTTAGTATGATAATCTCTAGGTCTATCTGTGTTGCTGCCAATGGCATACTTTCATCCTTTTGTAAGACTATGTAATATTCCATTTATAAATATTCCTCATCTTTATCCATTCATCTGTTAATGGACATTTAGGTTGTTTCCATGTCTTAGCTATTGTAAGCAGTGCTGCAGTGAACACAGGTACATATAGCTTTTCTGTTTTTTTAAAATATAAATTTATTTATTTTAATTGGAGGTTAATTACTTTACAATATTGCTTTTCAAATTATGGTTTTCTCCAGATATATGCCCAGGATTGAGATTGCAGGATAATATGGTAGCTCTATCTTTAGTTTTTAAGGCAACTCCACACTGTTCTCCATAGCGGCTGACTATGTCAATGCTTTATCATAACTGCTGACTGGCTGGCTAGATTATTTATGTATGTTTACACATATGTGCATAGAATATGTATATTTGTATATATCTGGTGATTTCAGTATTCTGCTTAATGCTTTGCTCATTAATTAATATGCTTGTAATGCTGGATTCTTGCAAGTAACCAGTTATGAGTGCATACTCCCAGTGAGATAGCATGTAGATAGCCAAATAAAATATTGCCACCTTCCTTCACTACCCATATTTTGTGGTATATTACTGGGAAGCACTGGTACAAACTGCTCTTAAAATATTTAATTATGTCCTCAACTTATTTCCTAAACTCTATCCTATTATTCATATGGAAAAAGGTACCTGATGGCATGCTCTTCCTGACAGTATTTTCTGAAATGATTATCAAAAGTTTCACTGAAATGTGTACTGTGTCTTGAGTAATAAGTGAAAGTTCACAGTAGGTACAAACTCATGTAAGGATCTTCTTCAAAATACTTTTAAAAGCATGATAGGTGTCCCTCCATAGAAAATGAAACAAGATCCCCTGGGGAATTTTCTCCATACACACTAAAACAGAATATGCCCAAATGCTGTTAGTCTTTTTCAACTTGAGCACCAAACCTGCAGTAACTACATAAAAAAGCAATTTTTTGTCTTATTTTATAAATAAATATACATGGTTTTATATATCTACTTCTGCTTTATTGACTATGCCAAAGCCTTTGACTGTGTGGATCAGAACAAAATTTGGAAAATTCTTAAAAAGATGGGAATACCAGACCACCTGACCTGCCTCCTGAGACATCTATATGCAGGTCAAGAAGCAACATTTATAAATGGACATGAAACAACAAACTGGTTCTAAATCGGGAAAGGAGTACTTCAAGGCTGTATATTGTCACCCTGCTTATTTAACTTATATGTAGAGTACATCACGAGAAATGCTGGGCTGGATGAAGCACAAGCTGGAATCAAGATTTCCGGGAGAAATATCAATAATCTCAGATATGATGCAGATGACACCACCATTACAGCAGAAAGAGGAGAACTGAAGAGCTTCTTGATGAAAGTGAAAGAAGAGAGTGAAAAAGTTAGCTTTAAACTCAACATTCAGAAAACTAAGACCGTGGCATCTGGTCCCATTACTTCATGGCAAACAGATGAGGAAACAATGGAAACAGTGACACACTTTATTTTGGGGGGGCTCCAAAATCACTGCAGATGATGACTGCAGCCATGAAATTAAAAGACGCTTTCTCTTTGGGAGAAAAGTTATGATAAGCCTAGATAGCATATTAAAAAGCAGAGACATTACTTCATCATCAAAGGACCTTCTGGTAAAAACTATGGTTTTTCCAGTATGGATGTGAGAGTTGGACTATGAAGATAGCTGATCATAGAAGAATTGATGCTTTTGAACTGCAAGGAGATCCAACCAGTCCATCCTAAAGGAAATCAGTCCTGAATATCCATTGGAAGGACTGATGCTGACACTGAAACTCCAGTACCTGGGCCACCTAATGTGAAGAACTGACTCATTTGAAAAATACCCTGATTCTGGGTTGAAAGCAGGAGGAGAAGGGGATGCCAGAGTATGAGATGGTTGGATGGCATCACCAACTCGATGGACATGAGTCTGAGTAAGCTCCAGGAGTTGATGATGGACAGGGAAGCCTGGCATGCTGCAATCCATGGAGTCACAAAGAGTCAAAGAGTCAGACACGACAGAGTGACTGAACCGAATTGAACTGATATACATCACTGACTCGATGGACGTGAGTCTGAGTGAACTCCGGGAGTTGGTGATGGACAGGGAGGACTGGCATGCTGTTATTCATGGGGTCGCAAAGAGTCGGACATGACTGAGTGACTGAACTGAACTGAACTGATATTATATATATATATATATATATATATATATAACATGAAGAAATTATATATATATAAATAAAGAAATGTTCATAATACAGGGTCTGATAATTGGTTTAGTGGAAATATGTGTATACAGTATATTAGAAACAAGGAGAAGAACATTCAATTTTTCCCAGCTGATATAAAAAGTGAAGATGGTGCCAAAATTTAAAGAACAACTAGAGAGTTGACCACAAAATAGTGTGCTCACTCACCTAGAGCCAGATATCACGGAGTGTGAAGTCAAGTGGGCCTTAGAAAACATTACAATGAATAAAGCTAGTGGAGGTGATGGAATTCCAGCTATTTTAAATCCTAAAAGATTATTCTGTTAAGTACTGCACTCAATATACCTGCAAATGTGGAAATTCAGCAGTGCCATGAAATTAAAAGATGTTTGCTCCTTTGAAGAATACTTACAACAAACTTAGACAGTGTATTAAGAAGCAGACACATCACTTTGGCGACAACAGTCCATGTATTCAAAGCTATGATTTTTCCAGTAGTCATGTACGGATGTGAGAGTTGGGCCATAAAGAAGGCTGAGTGCTGAAGAATTGATGCTTTCAAACTCTGGAGCTGGAGGAGTCTTGAGAGTCCCTTGGACAGAAAGGAGATCAAATCAGTCAATCCTAAAGGAAATCAACCTTGATATTCACTGGAAGGACTGATGCTGAAGCTCCAATACTTTGGCCACCTGATGTGAAGCGACTCATTGGAAAAGACCCTGATGCTGGGAAAGATAAAGAGCAGGAGGAACAGGGGCTACAGAGGATGAGATGGTTGGATGGCATTACCGACTCAATGGACATGAGTTTGAGCAAGTTCCTGGAGACAGCGAAGGACAGGACAGCCTGGTGAGCTGTGGTCCATGGGGTTGCAAAGAGTCAGACATGACCAAGCAACTGAACAACAAGAAAAGAGTTGTCAGGTGGACAGAGAAGGAAACTCTAGTCCATGAACAGTGATATGAAAGAAAATGATATTTTCAAGGAATTAGATGTGCTTCAGTTTTTTAGACTGTAAAGTAAAAGTGGTAAGATTTTGGAAATTGGAACCCTGGAAAGGGAGACCATTAAAAGGAAAAATCAGATACCTTAATTCACACATAGCTGCTGCTGATGAAAAAGATGTTAAACTGCTTGTTGTAGTCTGAATTGTATTTCCCGGAAACACATGTTGAAATCTTAACCTCTGATAGCTGTGAATGTGACTTTATTTGGAAATAGTACTTTGCAACTGTAATTACATTAAGCTGAACTCCCATTGGATTAGGGTGGGCTCTAAATTCAATGACTTGTCTCTTTATGTTATTGTTGTTGTTGTTGAGTCACTAAGTCCTTCATATTTATGTAGGATCAGTTGTAATGTCTCCTGCCAGGGCTCTAGGTCAACTGGACTGATCTCTGGAAATGGCTGGAGGAGTTGAAGCTGAGTGTAGGACCAAGAGCACAGAGGAGAATAACTCCTGCTGCCAGACTGGCTGACTGTGGCTATGAGGAAACTGGATAAGCATATAGGGGCCTTTTAGGATCTTGGGAGATACAAATGGGAAGTTCTCTTGTTTGACCCTGTGTCTATTTTCTAGCTCATGAGACTGCAGTTCAGCAGGAGCTGATGCTGAGTAGAAGACTAATTCAGGATCTTTGCAGGAGCAGACAGGAGTGTTTCTTACAAAGTCCCTGTGTCACCTAGAATATTCATAGACTGTGGCTGGGACAGGCTGGAGCTTAGTTATATGATACTCTCAGAACTGACAGATCCACTGAATTTGGTGGGCCCACTTTTAGAGACTCAACAGATAGTGACCAAGAAGGTCTGAAGTTGGTTCGAAGGACACTTCAGGGTCCATGGTCAGGACTGAGTGCCCATATGTCTGTTTCCCACTGCAAAGGTGGACATGGTCTTTTCCAGGTCTCTTGGTGTACAGTGATGGTGACAGACCCAAAGCTATTGCTAAGTTCTCAGGGGTCCTGAGACATTTATGTTTTTGCAGCCAGGATCGCAGTCAGTTTCAAAGGATCACAGTTAACTTTTTGCAAATCTGACTGGCTCTTCATGGTCTTGGACTTTAGCGGTTTCACAATCTCCTCCTGAGTCCCAGAGCTCCCTTGAAGGCAGTTTCGTCTGTGGGTGGATGCCAGATCATTGTTGCTAAGGGGAGAATATGTGTGAGAAATGTCTCATTGCCATTTTGTTGATGTTACATCACTCCCCACATCTTGACTTTGAGCTCCTGACTTCCATAACTGTGAGAGAATAAATTTCAGTTGTTTAAACCCAACCTTTTTATGGTACTTTGTTGTAGTAGTCCCAGGAAACTAATACCCTGCTCAAGTCCATTTGATTTTTAAAGGCCACATATGTAGAGAAAACTTCATTAGAAAAACTTCTCTGGGAATTTCCCTGGTGGGACAGTGGCTAAGACTGTGCTCCCAAAGCAGGGAGTCTGAGTTTGACCCCTGGTCAGGGAACTAAATGCCATGTGCTGCAACTAAGACTTGTCACAGGCAAATCAGTAATTTTTAAAAACAGAAAAAATTCTCCAATATTCGTACACAAGTTAAGGCACTTGGCCAATGCTGATAATCCCATCGCCAACTCTACCACACAGTCAGTGGCAATTCATATATGCTCTTAATTCAACTGCCTCTTCTATTAATATCAAACTGTCCTAACTCATTAGATTCAGAGAATGACACTATATTAAAAGAAAGTAACTACCAACTGACTGTATAGTCTATACTTGAATACTCAAATGATAATAAGCTCACTACTTTCAAAGCAATCTATTCCACCCTTGGATAGTTTTGATGGCCTTGACACTACGTTAAGCTGAAATTGCATTTCCTGTCATGACCAAATAGGGTTCTTGTTTTTTCCGTGCCTTGAGGCACACCAAATAGATTCCATTGTACTTTATCAGAACAACCCAGGGATCCTGATTCCTGGCCAGCATCCTGCGAGTCTATTTGCTTTCTGCAGACTCCCTGCCCTTAGAGCGTGGCCCCTGTGATGTGGTTTCAGCTGACAGCCCCGTTCCAGTTGCTTCCCTCATCTTGTTTACATGGATTGTGTGCGGTGGCATTTCAGCTCCATGCCTTTTCGCTGCTAGTCAGCACAGTGTGGGCTGCGTTCTCCCATGAAATCACGGTATGGCTAGTTTGCCCAAGTAAAACAAGGCTTAATTAAATCTTAATGTTGCACCCGGCTCTTACAGAATTGTTATTTTCACTTCCTTGTGCCATTAGCAGAATACAGCATGAGAGCCTATGGAGGACAGAAGCAGCCTCACTCACAGAGTAGCATTTTGTTATCATCCACAGTCTCTTTTCACCGAGCTTACTTTTTGGCTCATCATAGAAGTCTCAATTTCTCTTTGCCGACAAAGAGACCTATGTGTAGCAATGTTCATTATTTTTGAGTTATGAAAAAGTCTTAAAATTCATTAAGATCTCTGAATGCAAAGAAGCAAAATTTAGAACAGGAAGTTTTGGGGGTTTCCCCCTCATGGTGCTACTCAGTAACCTCTTTCATATTTGTGAAGTGTCTAAATTAAAATTACTACTTTTCCAAGCCCTCCAAAAGCTAAATAGCCTATAAAGTAATTCATATTTGAATGGATATAATTTCTCTTCTATCTTTCATTTATGACAGAAATAATCATCATGATTATTAATCTCTGGTGAAACAAATAAACTAAAAAATTTATTTTTAAACAAGGAGTTCCCGCTTAGGAATTCCAGAGACTACCAGTTTTTTCAGTCTTGTCATGAATCATCAGAAAATGTCCTGTACCTCAATTTTTAAATGTTAATCCAGTAGTTGACTCTTACTGCCTGCCTTTGAGAAGTACAAGAGAAAATGTGATTTCATGGCTTGATAAATACAGGTAGCTTGTCAACTACTTTAGTTGTCTCCAATGGTTAAAAAAAATATATGAAACAAACTGCAATATGTAGACTTCTTGTCCTATGTCATTAAACTGATAACAATGTGAATGTATTCTTTTTGGTAGTTCACCTCTTGCTTTCTTAACCTATTTACTACAGATAATAGTAATGATATGCTCTGTTTATTTTGAGATTGAAAACCAAAGAGCTTACAAAACTTCTTGGACAGCAGCTCTTGATTCTCATGTTACATAAGAATAGTTTTAAAGTGGCTATAGGGTATTAGCTCCACTTTAGATGAAATACTATGACACAGAATATTGAAAGGTCTCTTTTCAAAGCTATACAGGCCACGGAAAAGTAAAATATCAAGTTTGGGTGTAAATGGTCTCATGTTAGTTCTTACTATGCAAACTAATTTATTTTAAAATATATGTGAAATTATTTCAATTTGAGCAGTTTGTGTATAAGTCCAGTTAGTGTCTACATTACATGCCTATCAACATGTGTAAAGATTATGAAATTGCTTATATATGTATATCTGTATGCATTGATTATATTCTTTAAAATGAAGAATCTCAAAGATATCCACAGTTAGAAATTGGAAGTATAAAATGAAATAAAATCTGATTTCCTAAAGGATGTGAAGATTTCATAAATCAAATATAGAAGCAGTCAAGTTTATTGTTTGTTTAATCCTTACCAAAGTCAATATACAGTGCAGTGAAGTCAGGTTTCTAAATTGCATTTGACTTGCCTTGTCTGACTTACTTCACTCGGTGTGACAATCTCTAGGCCCATCGATGTTGCTGCAAATGGCTTTATTTCATTCTTTTATTTCTGGCTGAGTACTGAGAAAGACAAATATCATATGATGTTACTTCTATGTGCAGTCTTTAAAAGGGGGGTACAAATGCACTTATCTATAAAACAAATATTGAGTTATAGATGTAGAACACAAAATTATGATTAACAGGAGGAAAGGGAAGGGAGGGACAAATTAGAAGATTGCAACTGACCTATACACACTAATATATAATAATATATATTATAACTAATATATATATATATATAATAACTAATAAGGACCTCCTGTATAGCACAGGAAGTTGTATACTCTGTAATGACCTATATGGGAAAAGAATCTAAAAAAGAGTGAATATATGTGCACATATAAGAGATTTACTTTGCTATACACCTGAAACTAACAACATTGTAAATCAACTATGCTCCAATAAAAATTAAAATAAATAAAGTGCATTTGAGATATTTTTTGTTGGTGCTTAGCAGACTAAATATCTAGGAGATATACAGACCAAGGAGAAGTTATGTAAGACTCATCTCCAGTACTTGGCCTGTGCATGGCCAATTTATAGGAAGTGTTTATTCAGTGAATCTCTGACTAGCAAACTGACAGATGGACTGACTGACTAAATCAATGATTACTAAAACATACTCACACACTGAACTAAGAGCTAAGAATTATGTTGAAGCTCTATAGCTTTTGATGAATATTATCTTCTTAATGATGGCAAATGAAGATAGAAGCTCTCTTCTTGATCATTCATTTTCTCCCAGAGAACACTAAAGCTCAATGAATTTGAAATAAATCTGAAACACTGACACTTTTCATTTTGTTCTTTCTATAAAGAAATGAAGAAGAGTTCTTCCTATGTGAACAAGACACCTCACATGAGCCCAAAGGGCATGTGCCCTCCACAAAGGATCTGTGTTAAAATTCCTGTGGTAGAAATCAGTGACTTTCTGCATGGATCCATGTGGAAGTCAGTTCAGTTCAGTGCAGTTCAGTCACTCAGTCATGTCTGATTTTTTGCGACCTCATGGACTGCAGCATACCAGGCTTCCCTGTCCATCACCAACTCCCAGAGCTTACTCAAATTTGTGTTCGTCGAGTCTGTGATACCATCCAACCATCTCATCCTCTGTCGTCCCCTTCTCCTCCTGCCTTCAATCTTTTCCAGCATCAGGGTCTTTTCCTATAAGTCAGTTCTTCGCATTAGGTGGCCAAAGTATTGGAGCTTCAGCTTCAGCATCACTCCTTCCAGTGAATATTCAGGTCTGATTTCCTTGAGGATGGACTGGTTTGATCTTTTTGCAGTCTAAGGGACTCTCAAGAGTCTTCTCCAACATCACAGTTCAAAAGCATCAATTCCTCAGTGCTCAGCTTTCTTTATGGTCCAACTCTCACATCCATACATGACTACTGGAAAAACCATAGCTTTGACTAGATGGACGTTTGTGAGCAGAGTAGTGTATCTATTTTTTAATGTGCTGTCTAAGACCTTCTAGAACTAACACCAAAAAAAAAAAAAAAAGATGTCCTTTTCATCATAGGGGATTGGAATGCAAAAGTAGGAAGTCAAGAGATACCTGGAGTAACAGGCAAGTTTGGCCTTGGGGTACAAAATGAAGCAGGGCAAAGGTTAACAGAGTTTTGTCAAGAGAATACACTGGTCATAGCAAATACCCTCTTCCAACAACACAAGAGAAGACTCTACACCTGGACATCACATAATGGTCAATACCAAATCAGATTGATTATATTTTTTGCAGCCAAATGATGGAGAAGCTCTATACGTCAGCAAAAACAAGACTTGGAGATTACTGTGGTTCAGATCATGAACTCCTTATTGCAAAATTCAGACTTAGATTGAAGAAAGTAGGGAAAACCGCTAGACCTTTCAGGTATGACTTAAATCAAATCCCTTACGATTGTACAGTGGAAGTGACAAATAGATTCAAGGGATTAGATTTGATAGACAGAATGCCTAAAGATCTATAGATGGAGTTTCATGACATTGTACAGGAGGTGGTGATCAGGACCATCCCCAAGAAAAAGAAATGCAAAAAAGGCAAAATGGTTGTCTGAGGAGGCCTTACAAATAGCTGAGGAAAGAAAAGAAGCAAAAGGCAAGGGAGTAAAGGAAAGATATTCCCATCTGAATGCAGAGTTCCAAAGAATAGCAAAGAGAGATAAGAAAGCCTTCCTCAGGGATCAGTGAAAAGAAATAGAGGAAACCAATAGAATGGGAAGGACTAGAGATCTCTTCAAGAAAATTAGAGACACCAAGGGAATATTCCATGCAAGATGGGCTCAATAAAGGGCAGAAATGGTATGGACTTAACAGAAGCAGAAGATACTAAGAAGAGGTGGCAAGAATACACAGAAGAACTGTACAAAAAAGATCTCAATGACCCAAATAACCAAGATGGTGTGATCACTGACCTAGAGCCAGACATCCTGGAATGTGAAGTCAAGAGGGCCTTAGGAAGCATCACTACAAACAAAGCTAGTGGAGATGACGGAATTCCTGTTGAGCTACTTCAAATCCTAAAGGATGTTGCTGTGAAAGTGCTATACTCAATATGCCAGCAAATTTGGAAAACTCAGCAGTGACCACAGGACTGGAAAAGATCAGTTTTCATTCTAATCCCAAAGAAAGGCAATGTCAAAAAATGTTCAAACTACCGCAGAATTGTACTCATCTCACTAGCAAAGTAATGTAGAAGTCAGCAGAAGGCTTATGATATGTTTTCCTCTGCTGTTGCTATAGACACCCCTTGGCAGCAAAGCTGACCTCCAGCATAGACCTTCTCCAGTAGCCACATTCAGCTTTGAAGATTTCTCACCAGCTGCCTCAAATCTGGAAGTGTTTCTTTGTCCTATTTGTCACTTTAAATCCACATACAAATCCTACTTAGCTTCCTTTCAAAAAAAAATGTCTCCAAGTCCATCCACATTTCTCACATCCATTTCTATCACTGAGTCTAAACCTTTATCCCTCTTGCCTGGATTTTTGCAGTGTTCCTCAACATCCCCCCCTGTACCCAATCATATCTTTACAATCTATTTTCTACACATTGCTTAATATCATCTTTAAAAATGTAAAGCAGATCAGACTCTCTTATATATCTTACATGTTCTCTATTACACTGAGAATTAAATCCAAAAATATCATCCAAAAATCTAAAAGTCCCTGCATTTTTCCTTCTTGTCTACCTCTCCAATGTCAATTTCTAACAGTATCTTTCTTATCACACTCATAATGCAACAGTTTCTTGTTTTTGCCTTGGACAGGCTAAGTGTTGCAAATTGATCTAAGTTGTTTTGGTCCTGAACAACATATATGCACTGGATTCCTTGCTTTGAGAGATAGTAGCAGGCAAAGAAGCCTGAGCTGAATAAGGATTAGCTATCCTTTCAGTACGAAGTAATGGCACATCAAAGTCACTGACCTGATTTTGCCAAGCAAGCAAATGTTTATTAGATGTGCATGCTTGCATTAGTGAGTAAGCACAAAAGAGTTCTAAAAATGCTACTAAGATCCACCTTTTGTTCTTTTAGATGCTCTGAATGCCACCTTTCAGCAGATAGCATTCCAGAGGCAGAGTTAGTACATCCTTTTAGTTGAATCAGCCAGTGAAATGTTCTAACTCATGGCTTAGCAGTGAATGATTTATGCATCAATCTTCAGGTATATAATCTGACATAAGAATGCAACTTTCATGTCTCATTCAATTCTAAAACCATAATAATAAACACAAAGTTTTAAAAATGGATGAGGAGTGTCCCTAGAATATGTAGGTCAACCTACATATCATGAATACCCTTAATTTCACCAGTAAAGGCCCATTTCCATAAATTTTTAATGCCAAGTATCAAGACATTTATTTAATGCCAAGTATCCAGACCAGTTTACTTATTTCTAATAATTGTGATAATTAGCTGATGATCTTGTGTTGACGAAATTTTAAAAAAGAAAGTTTTGGTAGATATCTTTGGAATGTGAAATTTCTCATATAATTCTAGCTGATAACCTTTGGATTATGGGTTACTGATTGAAACAGATAGCCCCTTTTATTCCTGGAGTCAAATTTTAAGGAACTGAAACATATAATATCATACTATCAACACTGAAGTAATATCTGTTATTTGAAAACATTTTAAGATTATTTCAAGAATTTTCCAAGTGTTGTTGTCAGTGTCTAGGAAATGGTATAAAAAAACACCCTTTCTAAAGCTCTACACATACCAGCTCTTATCATCCTTCAGGCTAAAGCCCAAATGTCACCCTTTCAAAGAGTCTTTTTCTGACCAAGCTATCCAAAGAATTAGTAACAGTAAGCATAGAACAGTAATGATATCCACAACTAAAATAATTTTGAGCATTTCTATTTATCAAGTACTAGGCTAATCACTGTATATTTATTCTCTAATTTAATCCTTAGAGAAAGCCTATGGATTAGAATATTTACCTTCATTTTACAGATGAGGAAATGAAACAAAGACTCTTGCCAACAGAACGTAATGAGGAAGTGGCAGAGGTGGAATTTGAATCTAGTGAGTCTCAGTCCAGTGTTCACCCTATTGACAGTTAAGAAACACTGTCTGACCCCATCCTAGTATAATAACATCATTCTGTTTATTTCTTAATCGTTTTTCCATAATCTGTAAATGTTTTTATTTAACTCTTTTTTTCTCATCTCTCACCAAAATATAATTTTTTCAGGGCAAATGATAATGACCGGCTTATTCATTATTCTATCACAGAATCTAATACATATCCTGGAACATAGTTGGTGTTCAACAAATATAGTTTTGCAAAATGAATAAGAGTGGCAGAACACAGGGAAAGCAGTGCAAACTCCCTCTCTCTCTCCTTGACCCATATCACTCCAGAGTCAAAAGAAAGCCATGAAGGTTGGCATTGCTGAGTCTTTCTGACATTCCCAACTACCTGTCTTGCATCTGGTATCACATGAACTCAATCAAAGACTTGCTGGGGCCTATTTGGACATCTGTTGTGGAGAAGGAACTGCTATATTCCATCCATCTCTGCAATATTGCCAGAGCAATAGTTCTTAAACCAAGCCCCCTTAAACACATCAGAATCCTATATAATTCATTAAGACAAGAAAACATAAATAAAAGGTATACAGATTAGGGAGAAAGAAATAAAACTTTCTTTGTTCACAGATGACATCACTGTTTGTACAGACAATCTGTAAGAATCAACAAAAATCTACCAGAATAAGTGAGCATAACAAAGTTGCACGATATAAAGTTAATACACAAAAGTTAGTCTCTTTTCCATGTATAAGCAGTAAACAAATAAAATTTGATGTTAACAACATGTTGCTATTTATACTGGGTCAGCCGAAAAATCCATTCAGGTTTTTTGTAATATGGAAAAACCTGAATGAACTTTTTGGTCAACCCAATATTAGCACCACAAAAAATGAAATACATTTAAACCTAACAGAATGTGTATAAGATATACATGAAGAGAACTACAAAATTTTGGTAAAAATTATCAAGGAAGAAGTAAATATATGGAGAAATATTTCATGTTCATGAATAGAAAACACAGTAATGTCAAGATGTCAGTGCTTCCCAATTTAATCTATAGATTCAGTGACAATTCTGATTTTAAAAATATACCAGCAAGTTATATGACAAACAATCATAACATTTATTTGTTGTTGCTTTAAGGGCTTCCCTGGTAGGTCAGCTGGTAAAAAAATCCACCTGTAATGCAGGAGACCCTTGTTCGATCCCTGGGTCAGGAAGATCTTCTGGAGAAGGGAACCTCTACCCGCTCCAGTATTCTAGCCTCAAGAATTTGGGTCGCAAAGAGTCAGACATGATTGAGCAACTTCCAATTTCACTAGTCCCTAAGATGTGTCTGACTCTTGTGACCACATGGACTATAGCCCACCAGGCTCCTCTGTCCATGGGATTTCACAGGCAAGAATACTGGAGTGGATTGCTGTTTCATTCTCCAGGGGGTCTTCCCAAACCAGGGATCAAACCCGCGTGTCCTGCATTGCAGGAGAGACTGAGAAGTCCCTCTACAATTTACATGGAAAGGCAAAATATTGAAGGAGACAAAGTCATAGGACTGCCAATACTAGACTTGAAGACTTCCTGTAAAGCTGCAGTAATTACGACAGTGAAGCTATTGGTGAAAGAATGGACAAATACATCACTGCGACAGAATAAAGAGTCTAGAAAAAGACGCACATAGTCTTGACAAAGAAGCAAAGGCAATACAATGGAGCAAAGACAGTCTTTTCAACAAATCATGCTGAAACAAGTAGACATTCACAATGCAAAAAAAGAAAAGGAAGAAAATAAAAAATAATCCGGATACAAACCTTATACCCTTCACAAAATTTAACTCAAAATGCACCACAGACCTAAATGTAAAATGCAAAAGTGTAAAACTGCTAATATGCAGGAAATTCCAGATGACATTGGCTATGGCAATGAGTATTTAGTCACGCCACCGAAGGTATAATCCATGAATGAAATAGTTGATAAAGTTTATTAAAATTTTAAAAATTCTGCTCGGTGAAAGACATTGTCAAGAATGCAAAGAAGGGGAGAAAATGTTTGCAGAAGATACATCTGATAATGGACAGTTATCTAAAATGTGTAACATGTAAAATTCAACAATATCAAAACAAATAACCCCTTTAAAAAATAGGGCAAAGACCCAATAGACACTTCACCAAAGAAGATATACAAAAATTTTTTAAATATCTGGAGATGTTCCATATCATATGTCATTAAGGAATTCAAATTAAAACAGCAACAACATACCACTACACACCTATCAGAATTTCCAAAATTAAAACTACTGACAACATCAAATGTTGGTGAGGATGTGGAACAATAAGAAATCTCATTCATTGCTGATGAAAATGTAAAATTTTACAGATACTTTGGAAGACAGTTTGGTGATTTCTTTTAAAACTGAATATACTCGTATCATATGATTCAGCAATTAAGCTTCTTGGTATTCACCCAAAGGAGTTGAAAACTTATGTCTGCAAACACCTGCACATGGATGTTTACAGAAGGTTTACTCATAATTGCCAAAACTTGGAGGCAACCAAGATGCCCTTCAACAGGTGAATATGTAAATAAACTGTTGTACATCTATACAATGGAATATTATTCAATACTAAAAAGAAATGACTTATCAAGCCATAAATAAAACATGGAGAAATTTGAATGCATATTATTAAGGGAAAGAAGCCAATCCTAAAAGATAATGTACTATATGATTCCAACTATTTGAAGTTCTGGAAAAGTCAAAACAAAGGAGACAATAAAAAATGTCATTTGTTGCCCTGGGTCAGTGGGGAGGGGAAAGCGATGAATAGATGAAGCACAAAAGATTTTTAGGGAAGTTAAACTACTTTCTTGCCTTCAGAGGCCCATGAACAGTATGAAAAGGCAAAATGATAGGATACTGAAAGAGAAACTCCCAAGGTCAGTAGGTGCCCAATATGCTACTGGAGATCAGTGGAGAAATAACTCCAGAAAGAATGAAGGGATGGAGCCAAAGCAAAAAGAATACCCAGCCGTGGATGTGACTGGTGATAGAAGCAAGGTCCAATGCTGTAAAGAGCAATATTGCATAGGAACCTGGAATGTCAGGTCCATGAATCAAGGCAAATTGGAAGTTGTCAAACAAGAGATGGCAAGACTGAATGTCGACATTCTAGGAATCAGCGAACTGAAATGGACTTGAATGGGTGAATTTAACTCAGATGACCATTATATCTATTACTGTGGGCAGGAATCCCTTAGAAGAAATGGAGAAGCTATCACGGTCAACAAAAGAGTCCGAAATGCAGTACTTGGATGCAATCTCAAAAACGACAGAATGATCTCTGTTCATTTCCAAAGCAAACCATTCAATATCATGATAATCCAAGTCTATGCCCCAACCAGTAACACTGAAGAAGCTGAAGTTGAACGGTTCTATGAAGACCTACAAGACCTTTTAGAACACACAAAAAAGATGTCCTTTTCATTATAGGGAACTGGAATGTAAAAGTACGAAGTCAAGAAACACTTGAGGTAACAGGCAAATTTGGCCTTGGAATATGGAATGAAGCAGGGCAAAGGCTAATAGAGTTTTGCCAAGAGAACGCACTGCTCATAGCAACACCCTCTTCCAACAACACAAGAGAAGACTCTATACATGGACATCACCAGATAGTCAACACTGAAATCAGATTGATTATTTTCTTTGCAGCCAAAGATGGAGAAGCTTTATATAGTCAGCAAAAACAAGACCGGGAGCTGACTGTGGCTCAGATCATGAACTCCTTATTGCCAAATTCAGACTTATATTCAAGAAAGTCGGGAAAACCACTAGACCATTCAGGTATGACCTAAATCAAATCCCTTATGATTATACAGTGGAAATGAGAAATAGATTTAAGGGACTAGATCTTATAGACAGAGTGCTTGATGAACTATGGACTGAGGTTCGTGACATTGTACAGGAGACAGGGATCAAGACCATCCCCACGAAAAGAAATGCAAAAAAGCAAAATGGCTGTCTGAGGTGGCCTTACAAAGCTGTGAAAAGAAGAAAAGTGAAAAGCAAAGGAGAAAAGGAAAGATATAAGCATCTGAATGCAGAGCTCCAAAGAATAGCAAAGAGAGATAAGAAAGCCTTCCTCAGCAATCAATGCAAAGAAATAGAGGAAAACAACTGAATGGGAAAGACTAGAGATCTCTTCAAGAAAATTAGAGATAGCAAGGGAACATTTCATGCAAAGATTGGCTCAATAAAGGACAGAAATGGTATGGACCTAACAGAAGCACAAGATATTAAGAAGAGGTGACAAGAACACAAAGAAGAACTGTACAAAAAAGAGCTTCATGACCCAGATAATGATGATGGTGTGACCATTCACCTAGAGCCAGACATCCTGGAATGTTAAGTCAAGTGGGGCTTAGGATGCATCACTATGAACAAAGCTAGTGGAGGTGATGGAATTCCAGTGGAGCTCTTTCAAATCCTGAAAGATGATGCTGTGAAAGCGCTGCACTCAATATGCCAGCAAATTTGTAAAACTCAGCAGTGGCCACAGGACTGGAAAAGATCTGTTTCCATTCCAATCCCAAAGAAAGGCAATGCCAAAGAATTTTCAAACTACTTCACAATTGCACTCATCTCACATGCTAGTAAAGTAATGCTCAAAATTGTCCAAGCCAGGCTTCACCAGTACATGAACCGTGAACTTTCAGATGTTCAAGCTGGTTTTGGAAAAGGCAGAGGAACCAGAGATCAAATTGCCAACATCTGCTGGATCATGGAAAAGGCAGGAGAGTTCTAGAAAAACATCTATTTCTGCTTTATTGACTATGCCAAAGCCTTTGACAGTGTGGATCACAATAAACTGTGGGGAATTCTTCAAGAGATGGGAATACCAGACCACCTGACCTGCCTCTTGGGAAACCTGTATGCAGGTCAGGGAGCAACAGTTAGAACTGGATGTGGAACAACAGACTGGTTCCAAATAGGAAAAGGAGTACGTCAAGGCTGTGTATTGTCACCCTGCTTATTTAACTTATATGCAGAGTACATCATGAGAAACGCTGGGCTGGAAGAAGCACGAGCTGGAATCAAAATTGCCAGGAGAAGTATCAATAACCTCAGAAATGCAGATGACAACACCCTTATGGCAAAAAGTGAAGAGGAACTAAAAAGCCTCTTGATGAAAGTGAAAGAGGAGAGTGAAAAAGTTGGCGTCAAGCTCAACATTCAGAAAACAAAGATCATGGCATCTGGTCCCATCACTTCGTGGGAAATAAATGGGGAAACAGTGGAAACAGTGTCAGACTTTATTTTTGGGGGCTCCAAAATCACGGCAGATGGTGACTGCAGCCATGAAATGAAAAGACGCTTACTCCTTGGAAGCAAAGTTATGAGCATCCTAGATAGCATATTGAAAAGCAGAGATATTACTTTGCCAACAAAGGTCCATCTAGTGAAGGCTATGGCTTTTCCTGTGGTCATGTATGTATGTGAGAGTTGAACTGTGAAGAAGGCTGAGCGCCAAAGAATTGATGCTTTTGAACTGTGGTGTTGGAGAAGACTCTTGAGAGTGCCTTGGGCTTCAAGGAGATCCAACCAGTCCATCCTAAAGGAGATCAGTCCTGGGTGTTCATTGGAAGGACTGATGCTGAGGCTGAAACTCCAATACTTTGACCACCTCATGTAAAGAGTTGACTCAGTGGAAAAGACCCTGATGCTGGGAGGTATTGGGGACAGGAGGAGAAGTGGATGACAGAGGATGAGATGGCTGGATGGCATCACTGACTCGATGGACATGAGTTTGACTGAACTCTGGGAGTTGGTGATGGACAAGGAGGCCTGGCGTGCTGCAATTCACGGGGTCACAAAGAGTCGGACACGACTGAGCGACTGAACTGAACTTGAACTGAACTGAAACCACTCTGTATGATACTATAATGGTTGATACAAGTCAGTATGTGTGTGTGTGTGTGTTCAGGTGCATTGTGTCCAACTCTTTGAGACCCTATGGACTGTAACTGCCAGGCTCCTCTGTCCATGGAATTTTCCAGCAGGAAAACTGCAGTGGGTTGCTATTTCCTCCTCGAGGGGATGTTCCTGACTCAGGTGTTGAACCCAGATCTCCTGCGTCTTCTGCCTTGGCAGACAGATTCTTCACCACTGTGCCACCTGGGAAGCTCTACATGTCAGTACACTTTTGTCCAAACCCATAAAACATACAGTACCAAGAGTTCACTCTAATGCAAACTATAAACTTCAGTTGATAAGGATGTGTCAGTGTAGGGTCATCAATTGTAATAAACATATCACTGTTGCGGGGGATGTCCATAGTGTGGGAGGTTTTTCCAGTTTCAGTCAGTTAAGTCTCTCAGTCGTGTCCGACTCTTTGCAACCCCATGAATCGCAGCACGCCAGGCCTCCCTGTCCATCACCAACTCCCAGAGTTCACTCAGACTCACGTCCATCGAGTCAGTGATGCCATCCAGCCATCTCATCCTCTGTTGTCCCTTTCTCCTCCCACCTTCAATCTTTCCCAGCATCAGGGTATTTTCCAATGAGTGAGTTATTCGCATCAGGTGGCCAAAGTATTGGAGTTTCATCTTCAGCATCAGTCCTTCCAATGAATTTTCATGTTTATGGATAGGAAAAATAGGGGAACTCTGTATTTTTCATTCAATTTTTGTGTGAACTTGAAACTTCTCTACATGCTTATCAAAACAAAAATACAACAGACCATCTATATCTATATCATTTTAAGAATTGTGTTCCCACTTCTCAGTGTGGCAGGTGAGATATCTCATGAGCTTGTCCATGCCTAACCATGCATGTTAGTCTCCAACACCCACAGTTCTTTGTGTGCATGTATACACACACACACACACATACAGACACAACCTCGCCCTACATTTCTTGCTAATCATTCAGAACTTCTTGTTCATTGAAGCAAAGTCTCGAGGTCTTTTCTAGACTGTCTCCTTTTTTTTTTTTGTCTAATTCTAACCTGTCTTTCAAGTCTTGTTTCTTCAGAAAGCTGTTCTTCATCCTCCTCCAATTTAATTCAAATGCCTCTAATTGCACCCACTGTGTACCTTCTTTTATCATAGAAGATGGCAGATCATCCTAAAAATGTTTATATATTTACGTAGGTGACTGTATCCTTCAATCGATGATGAGTTCCTTGAAGAAGAATCTGTGTTGTTTTAGCACAGTTCTATGTCCATCGTTGGTGGTCTAGAAATATCTGTCAGATAAATGAATGGAGACCAGGGACTGTGGAGTAAGCACCGATCTTAGGGCATTCCCAGACTTGACAACTGTGTATGGCAATCTGCCTTTCAGGGAAAGTGTGTGTAGTTGCTGGAAGCATTTTATGTCTTTGGTGGAGAGGGCCAATTTCATTCCCTGGTGATGTCAATATGGCAGCTTTCACCAGCCTGAAAGTCCTCTGGCACTGAAAACATATAAAGTCTGGAAGCTGTTTATGAGACTCAGAAGGTGAGTCAATAGACCCTGTTCCAAGTTGGCAAGAAGGAACATAGTCCTAAACAGCTAAAACTCCATAATTCATATTGAGCTTCTCATTAATTTAAATGTTAATGTAAATTTAAAACATGTTGTATTGATTTGGAACTATTTTTGTATGAATATTGCATAACTGAGCTGTGTAGCAGCAGAATCCAAATGGACATCTCTTCACACCAACTTATAATTAAGAGAAAAATAAGGCTTTCTCTTTTTCTCTCTCTTGTTTTGTCATATAAGATCATTTGTTTTAGTTATAAGGTCTAGCTTATATGAGAACCTCTGGCTTTGAGTGCAACTGATTTGGATAGTCCTCAGCAAAAAGATCAAATTCTGAATCTATTATTTCAGAATATTGCACATGTAATTTCAAATATATACGGAAATCGGTGTCTTTTCCATTTCACTGATGAGAAACTTAAAGTCTCTGTGATCATGCTGGTGATTTCAGTCAATTTTCTTAGTTCTTCATCCAGAGTCCCCTTTCATTGGGATGTTTCTTTATTTAAAAGGAAAACACATTTTTCAAAGGATGTCTTAAGACATCACATAAGAGAAATAATGCTGCTGATGACAATGATGATGAAAATTTTTATATATGCTTTCTTACTCTGTACTAGATCCTGATAAAAATGTCTTTTAAAATGATTTCTCACTTAGTCCCCAAAGCAGCACAGAGAGGGGGCTTCTCTCTTTGCCCCATTTTACAGATTAGGAAACTGTCCCAGAAAGAGAATGTCACTTTCCTATAGTTACACAAACAGGAAGGGATGTTGCTGGCCCTAGGAGTCATGTTGGTTTCACCTCAAAGGCTTTCATAAGCAGTGCGCTGAATCTTAAATCACACAGTGGGATTGATACATACAGACCTAGAATAATGGATTTCTTTCTGAAGAGATGCATATGAACGTGTAATTAAGGATTTGGTGTCACAATGGAGAAGTTGGGGGGCTGGAAGAAATCCAGAAGCCCAGTTCCTAGTTCCTAAACACCTTGTATCTTATCTCCTTCACCTACACACTGTGAAATCTGAACTAATTGATTAGCGAGGCCTCTTCCAGCCCCATGTTCTGTGAATTTGTGTAATGATATGATTCATTTTGTTCTGATCAACAAACCTTCTGCCTGGTTCTTCCCTTCACAAACACCCACTCCAGAGTTTCTTCACATCTGATGCCTCTGCCCCTGCAGGCAGCCCCACCTAGATCAGTTCTCTGTAGGCACATGCAGACAAAGTAAACATTCTGCTCACAACACATTTCTTTGAAACCTGCTAAATGCCAGGCAGAAAACTTAGGCTAAGATGGAGAAAGCAGCATTTTGTTCCCATGAACATAGAAATGAAATATAAAAACCATAGTCCTAGAGAGAAATCAGACAAGACCTCCATATGTCAAGAGATGAATATTACCAGTGCATTCAGATAATAACAGACCGAGAGAACCTACTCAAATTAAATATCTCAACCCAATCCAGTGTTCTTGCCTGGAGAATCCCAGGGACGGGGGAGCCTAGTGGGCTGCTGTCCATGGGGTCGCACAGAGTCCGACACGACTGAAGCGACTTAGCAGCAGCAGCAGCAGGGGTAGGCAACAAGGTTGCAGAGCTAGAGTATATAGCATAGTAAGGACTATAGGCACTGGGTTCACACAGGCGTGCTAAGTCTGCCACTTATCATCTCTTTTTGTGCGATTGACTCATGCCTCAGTTTTTTCACCTATAAAGTGAGAATCATAAATCAAAAATTTCAGGATACATAGGGTACTTGTAAGGCTTAATCTATAAAATAAAGAGTTTAAATTAATATACATTAATAACAACAAAAAATGTTCATGATTTAGTTTTCAAGTTATCCTTATAAATAGTAATTTCAGTTATTGCTCAATTCTCAATTTTAGTAATTATTGTTTTTGCAGGACAATGATACATGAAACATCAATTAAATATGAATATTTCTCCCCAAAATATTTTTTTCCTTTGGAAGATATCTGACAGGGATGGAGGGAACATGTGATATAATGTCAAATTCTGTAAGCTGTCTTACAAGTAGCCTTTAGTTTTCCCAGTTTCTAGAGAATTCAGATTTCTTTCTCTCAATGTTAGAATAGCAGGAAGACAGACAGCTAAATCACCGGCCCCAGAGGATTATGAATCCTGTGAATTAAAAGTTCAATTTTGTTAAGCTCCATGAGATACACTGTTGATTTACTCAATAGAAAAACCTGAAAATAATTGATTACAGTCAACTTTGTATCACTCACTTACAAGAAACTAATTGTCCAGCAGAGATAGAAGCCAGTAATTGAGTACCTGGAATAAATTTTTGAAAAATTCAGTCTTTATCTAAACATGAGGGGTTTGCAACCATAAATTCTTTCTGACCATTCTACCTACATCACAACACATCCTCAGAAGGAAAATTATCACAGGATTTGAAAGATGGGAGAGGACTTGGAGGCAATTCTGCACAAAGCTCTTAATTTCATACATGGAGAGATAAAGACTCAGAGAAGTTTGGATACTTGCCCAAAATTTCCTAGCTAATTATAGTAGGGTTATGAATTGAATCTAGTTCTGATTATTACTCCAATGCCCATATTTACTTATTTTCTTTTATATATCAAACAGAAATCTGTAAATTACAGTGTGTATTTTCTAGACTTTTTTTAATGTCCATTTGGCTATTAGGGTTAAAATAAACAGATAATCATCTCTGTTGCTCTGAGCTCATGACAAAGGATGAGGGAAGAGTTAGAAGTCTCTTGGGACATCCCTGGTGGTCCAGTGGCTAAGACTCTGCACCCCCAAAACAGGGGGCCTGGATTTGATCACTGGTCAGGGAACTAGATCCCACATGCTACAACTAAGGGTTTGCATGCCACAGCCAAAGATTTCATATGCAGCAACAGAGACCAAAGAACTTTCATACTACAGCTAAGACTCAGCAAAGGCAAATAAATAAATAAATTTTTTTAAGTAAGAAGTTTCTCAAGATTTATGTACAAAAATTTATTCATAGATAAAAAACTTCTTCAATGAAATACATATGATACATGACATACTTCAATATTACAACACAAGGACCCTTCTCTGGTGGCTTAGGTGGTAAAGCATCTGCCCGCAATGTAGGAGTACTGGGTTCAATCCCAGGGTTGGAAAGATACCCTGGAGAAGGAAATGGCAACCCATTCCAGTACTCTTGCCTGGAAAATCCCATGGACGGAGGAGCCTGGTGGGCTACAGAACATGGGGTTGCAGAGTGTTGGACACGACTGAGCAACTTCACTTTCTTTTTTCTAAGCTAAGGCAAATATCTACATCTGTATCTGCATCTATATGTTGATGTTTATATCAATGTCTATCTATATTAAAAAGATGAATGACGAAATAAATTCTATTGGGGGTGTATGACAAGCTGGCATATCTAACCCTCAGTTTGTTCTGAATTTCACAGTATGATTTAAACATATGATATTTATGTTATCTTCCTCCAGGTATAAAAGAAACATTATCTACAGAAATCCAGAACACTTCTTTAACCTCTTTGGATTTTCTCAGGAAGATCAGGACCTGTGGAGAAATTTTGATAAGGTAAGTTCCAGGTACCACTAACTGCTTTCTTGCAACTTTCATTTTAACTTACAAAGTTGAGGGGGAAAAGTGATGTTCTAGAAGTCAAAAGAGTAAAGAAATGGAGAGCCAGATTCCACTTTCTATAAATGATACAGTTAATGTCTGAGAATATTGTTTCAGTTCAGTTCAGTCACTCAGTCGTGTCCAACTCTTTGTGACCCCATGGACTGAAGCATGCCAGGCTTCCCTGTCCATCACCAACTCCCAGAGTTCACTCAAACTCATGGCCATCAAGTCAGTGGTGCCATCCAACCATCTCATCCTCTGTTGTCTTCTTCTCCTCCTTCCTTCAATCTTTGCTAGCATCAGGGTCTTTTCCAAAGAGTCAGTTCTTTGCATCAGGTGGCCAAAGTATTGGAGCTTCAGCTTCAGCATCAGTCCTTCCAATGAACACCCAGGACTGATCTCCTTTAGGATTGACTGGTTGGATTTCCTTGAAGTCCAAGGGACTCTCAAGAGTCTTGTCCAACACCACAGTTCAAAAGCATAAATTCTTCAGTGCTCATCTTTCTTTATGGTCCAGCTCTAACATCCATACATGATCACTGGAAAAACCATAGCTTTGGCTAGATAGACCTTGGTTGGCAAATTAATGTCTCTGCTTTTTAATATGCTGTCTAGATTGGTCATAGCTTTTCTTCCAAGGAGCAAATGTCTTTTAATTTCATGGCTGCAATCACCATCTGCAGTCATTTTGGAGCCCCAAAAAACAAAGTCTGACACTGTTTCCACTGTTTCCCCATCTATTTGCTGTGAAGTGATGGAACCAGATGCCATGATCTTAGTTTTCTGAATGTTGAGTTTTAAGACAGAATTTTCACTCTCCTCTTTCACTTTCATCAAGAAGCTCTTTAGTTCTTCTTCACTTTCTGCCATATGGCTGCTGTTATCTGCATATCTGAGGTTATTGATATTTCTCCTGGAAATCTTGATTCCAGCTTGTGCTTCAGCCAAGTCATCATTTCATATGATGTACCCTGCATATAAGTTAAATATGCAGGGTGACAATATATAGCCTTGAAGTACTCCTGTCCCGAATTGGAACCAGTCTGTTTTTCCATGTCCAGTTCTAACTGTTGCTTCTTGACCTGCATACAGATTTCTCAGGAGACAAGTAAAATGATCTGGTATTTCTATCTCTTTATGAATTTTCCACAGTTTGTTGTGATACACACAGTCAATGGCTTTGGCGTAGTCAGTAACACAGAAGTAAATGTTTATCTGGAACTCTCTTACTTTTTCGATGATCCAATGGATGTTGGCAATTTGATCTCTGGTTCCTCTGCCTTTTCTAAATCCAGCTTGAACATCTGGAAGTTCATGGTTTACATATTGTTGAAGCCTGGCTTGGAGAATTTTGAGCATTATTTTGCTACCTTTTGAGATGAGTGCCATTGTGTGGTAATTTGAGCATTCTTTGGCATTGCCTTTCTTTGGGATCGAAATGAAACCTGAAATTTGCTGGCATATTGAGTGCAGCACTTTCACAACATCATCTTTTAGGATTTGAAATTACTCAACTGGAATTCCATCACCTCCACTAGCTTTGTTCATAGCGCCATTTCCTAAGGCCCACTTGACTTCACATTCCAGGATGTTTGGCTCTAGGTAAGTGATCACACCATCTTGATTATTTGGGTCATTAAGACCTTTTTTGTACTTCCTGGTGGCTCAGATGGTAAAGCATCTGCCTACAGTGTGGGAGACCCAGGTTCAATCCCTGGGTCAGGAAGATCTCCTGGAGAAGGGAATGGCAACCCACTCTAGTATTCTTGCCTGAAAAATCCCATGGATGGAGGAGCCTGGTAGGCTATAGTCCATGGGGTCACAAAGAGTGGGACACGACTTCACTTTCACTTTCACTTTCTGTGTATTCTTGCCACCTCTTCTTAATATCTTCTATGAGGTCCATACCGTTTCTGTCTTTTATTGTGCCCATCTTTGCATGACATGTTCCCTTGGTACCCCTAATTTTCTTTAAGAGATTTCTAGTCTTTCCCATTCTATTGCTTTCCTCTATTTCTTTGCATTGATGAAATGTTTGCACTGATTGCTTTGCACTGAGGATCAATGTTGTTTCATTGTCCAACAAACATTCCTAACCTTTAACCCGACCATTGAATAGATTTACCCATCCATTCCAGGAAGTCTGGGGCAACTGCAGGCTCCCCTGACATGGCAGCCTGCCCTATAAAATTTCCAGTGTGGAGTAGCAGGCATGAGTGCATCTATGTGTAAATATCCCGTCCTAAAGAGGAAAGTGAAAAAATGTGTTAAAGTACAACTGATAAAATCTGGCTCCCAACTCACCAATCACATAAGCAATTCTAATGACCAAAAAAGGAGAGAGTAAGATGAGTAAAGAGAAGTAAGAATAGCTAAGATAATGGAGTTTTTTTTTTTCACATGGAGAAATAAAGTAGAAATACAGAATAAGTATCCTTCCCTAATATTATTGAAAAATAGGAGACTCCTGCTAAGAAAAGGAAGGGCTCTTCAAAGTTTGCATGAGGATTTTTTTAACCTAGTGTCACACTAAGAGAATCCCTCCTGAGTGATGGAGGTGGTCACAGCATTGCGATGGAGAAGCTTGCTCTAACAATCAAGCCAGATTCTAAACAGAAGTTTTGCCAATTGCCTATTAGACATCAGAAGTACAATGGACACGTGGTCTGTATTGTCATAGAGCAAATATGATAGACTGCTGGCATTTGTGGTTTTAGCTATTTTTAAAAAGCCCATTACATGCATATAATAATTTAAATTTTTTAAGGCATACTCTCTAATCATTCTGTGAAGATGGTATGAGGGAAATAGTTTATCCAGGTAGTAAGTAAGCTTTTAACTACTTTTCAGTGGACTTGTATCAATGGGAATTGTAATTATAATTTAATATATTATCTGTCCATTGCATGTATTTGTTGGTAAAAATAAAACCAAGGAAAGGGAATTTCTTGAAAGTAAAGGGAAAAAATCATAAGCTTGAAGAAAAGTAAAATAATATACTTAGTATAGGGCCATAAACCAAGATAAGTATCTGTGGAAGGTCTTAGCAGCAGTACCCACTTATATTTTCAAGTGGATGGTGCTTCTGGAATGAACAAATCCTGTTCCTTTCATATTGATATTCATTCATCTGAGATTCAAGATCATTCAAGACAATTTTGATTTATTTTGGTCATGCAATTTGGTAAGATTTTAGTGATTTGTCCTCCCCTGGGTTATATAGGAATAGCAAAAGAACCCACATGGACTGGACAATTTTATCTTCAATGATGGAACAGTGGTCTTCTGGATTTGCCACTCCACCCAAAATACATATCATGGAGAATAATTAATCATGATTAATTAACAATAATCAAATATGAGATAGGGCTATCCTCCAGATGAAGGAGTCTATATTTAGTAATATTTATTACACACCACCTTATGGCACAAAGGGTGTATCACCTATTAACATGGGTAATTACAAAAATGTATGTGCTATAGTGAAATTTAGAAGGTTGATAATTAGCAAATGTCTCTTGGGTATACCCTTAAAAATATCAAGGGACTACCGGATTGATCAACCTTTTAACCTGACACTCAAAAGTTGTATTTCTGCAAGTTTTATGTAAGCTTGAATGTATGACATCAAGTAGTTCCCCCAGAATTAAAAATCTTATGCTTAAAGAGAGAACAGAACAAGTAAGGACATATAAAAATGAAATTTACTGGGGTACCCAAACCTAAGAATCTTTCACAAACAAAAAATCCTTTAAAGAGGGATAAAGAAGTCCTAGGTCAGTAAGGCTTCCTATTCCAAGAAGAAACAAATGCAAATCTTAATTTAGAATCCTAATTTAACACCTCAAGATTCTTCCAGATTAAGTTCAACCAAAGATGTACTCACTCTTGATATTTAGTAAATGTTAGTTGAAAAAAAGAGATTGAATGAATAATTAATTTTCAATGTATTAGACAATTTTTCAAAATATACATGTTTAACCATCTGTTTTTAAATGAATCAATACCAATTTTCTCCCCTTTCTCCATATCTTCAAAGTCTATATACATTATTCTTTTAGCATAGTATTAGGAAACCAAAATTAAAAAACATAAAACAAAAAGATACAGTTAATTTAAGAGGAAACTACTATCCATCGCTGATAGATTTATCTTAAAGAATTTATCTCAGAAGTTCAAGGCTACCTGATTCCTGGGCACCAATAAATCACAACAAAATAAAATGCAATTATAGTGGTAGCATTCTAATTTTAGTTGTATCTTGAGATTTGTGAAGTTTCTAATCAGATTTTGAGTCAGTTAGTAAAATTAATGGATAATGAGTTCCATAGGAATTTTGAGTATTTAGGGAAATTTTCCAAGAATCTTTTGCAAAAACGTATTAAAATCTTAGGGGAGATTAGAAAATCCAACCATGCCTTTGATTAACTACCACAGCTCTTCCCTATGTATTGTGTATAAACTCTGCCATGCAGACTTTTGTCCATTTGGAAATGTTATTAAGAATTGGCCTACCTGTACTCATTTCTGATTTCTCCTTGCTAATAGAAGGACTGAGAATTATTGTCTTCTGAAAGGTGGTTATATGAACAGAGCAACAGATTGGAACAAGTAAATTTCCAAATAGCCTTGTCAGGTTTGCGATTCATATACAAAAAGTAGACATCTACATGGGTTAAGTTACAGTGTCTGTTCCTTGATGATTGGCATTTTTATAGGAACAGATAGAATTACTCTTATTCCTGGAAATATATCTATAAATTACATTCCCATGTCTAAAATGAGATATGTAATTTCAAGTTAAAAAATATTATTGCCCCAATCTAAAGAGAACTAGAAGGATATTTGCTATTGTCACATCCATGGGAATTTTTGGATAAAAAGTACATAGCTTTTTGTTTTGTGTTTTTTTCCAGTTTGGGTTGTCTCTTTGGGCAGTATTGATCGTGACTGAAATAGTTATTGGATCTGACTCACAGAGTTCATGGTTATAGAAAAAGCATGCCCACATCCCCATGACTCAGGCCCTGGTTAACAAATCTTTACACCATAAATCTGATGTAGCCTTATTCAGGGAGATTTCAAGCCCTATGGGATGCCTCCTCCTAGCATCTTTAAATTAAAAATTGAGTTAAAACACCAGTAGTGGCAAGAGTGTAGAGAAATAGTGTTTTATAAAATTGTTGATAGTGTAACTTGATGTCTCTTTCTGGAGACTAACATGGCATGTCGTCAGAAGTCTTTAAAATGTGCCTGCCCCTGACCTGATATTTTCTTTTCTAAGACTTATCTTAAAGAAATCACTGAACAAATGAATATAGATATATGTACATGCATAATCATTGCAGCAATATAAATAGGTGCAATCTATTGGAAACAACCCAAATGTCTGAAAAACAAAGAATTTATTATAATATGGCCTATTGATATAATAAACCACTATTCAGTCAATAGCAATGATGCTGCTGTTTTGAATATATAGACATGAGACATATTCACAATACATTAGCAATTTAAAAATCTGATTACGGGAATTTATGCCAGTGTGACATAAATAATTATATGTTATATATATGTTATATACTGTATATGTATAAAAAGAATCTGAGTGATAGGATTATGGCTTATTCTTTTTATATATTGGTTTTTAATAGAAATAAATAGACATGTAAGTATACAATTTGAGAGAATAAAATAAATGGCAGATTAAGGGAAAAGTTCTTCAAAGGGTAAGACAAGACCCTCTACCTCTATGAAAAAACCATACATACATACTACCTCTTTATAATCCATACTGCTTTTACTCCAGAAGGGAGCCTTGAAAGGACGTGACTCTGTGGATTTATCATGTTTTCCTGGAAATGGGCTGAGCTGTGATTGTCCTAGTTTCTAAGTGGTAGCATCTCTTGACTGTTGCTCTATGTCAGATTTGAGGGACTGCAGTCACTAACAATGTGATTAAAAAGCATGAGGGAGGGGAAGTTAAAACTAAACAAAACCAGTTGTCATTTACAAATAGGACTAAACAAGACTGAGAGATATGCCTCCCAGGGCTAGGGGACTGAAAAGAGGCATTGAGGATGACTGAAAGAGGAAGGCAGCAATACATGTGCTCGGTAACAGGGAAAAGCCAAGGTGATCCTGCTGTGGAACTTACTTGATTCTCAGTGAAAGGACTGCATGGGTGACAGTGAAGAAGACGACAATTCACAATCCTTCAAGCTTGTGAAGTACACAGAAAGGGCACCCAACTGAGTCCTGCTTGGGAGATCTTGAGCCCTTGGAGAATCACTATCCAATATTTGGAAGCAACTAAATGCTCCAGTCAATGCCCTTTAAGCCCTCTCTCCTTTCATCCAAATTGTTGACACTGCCCCTTCTAGAATACTGAAATATCGACCAAAAAGGAAAAATGATCTAAAAGTTGACAGTGATGTTTCACTTGAGGAACTTACTGAGGACTATAGCCTAGGAATCAGCCTCTCAGGTAGCTCTGAGGAACTGTTCCAAAGAGGTAGGGGAGGAAGAGCGTTCTACAGGAGATTTTCCTGGAAAAAATAAAATAAAAACTATATTTCATCATCCAGAGATTACTGCTAATCACAAAAATCAGATATCTCAAATAAATGATTTCCATGCTTTTCTATGTATAGGAAGATGCAAGAGTCTGGGCTCATCAAAATTATCCCTTCGATATGCATTTTAACTAAGGCCAATATTCTATTTTTCTCCATTCGAATTTCCCTAAGGGTTCACCATTTGGGGGTGACTGCAGTGGCTGACGGCTTGATGCAGGGCAACATTTGTTGTGTACTAAAAGGGCAGGCAAACTTTTTTGTCCACAAGAACCACTGTCATACTGCCTTAATGGAGTAGTTAGTGATCCTGAGGTAAAGAAGGCATCCTTTGCAGTTAAGGCTAAGGCAGGAGGAACCTTGTAAATCTAAGTTCCCTGGAAATCACTTTCCACTTAGCATTCTTGGATGAAGCTCTTTTGGTGCCATGAAAGATTAGGAATTTCTCTGCTAAGAGGTTTTGAATGGGAACCTCTTATCTTATCATTACTATTATCATAAAATAATGGCTGGGAACAGTAATGGAGGAATGACTTTCTGGAACTAAGCTCCTTCATAGATATTATCTCAATGAATCCTCAAGCACACTTTCTACCTTTATTGCAAAGATAAAGACATTGAGAGGGAGAGAAGTTCAGTAAATGTTCAAGGCCATTCAGATAGAAAGGAGGTGAAGGTGGGACTAAAATCTAGGTTGTATGATTCAAATATTCTTAAACTTTGGCAGCTCTCCTGACTCTGTGTAGAACTGAACACATTACAATGTCTATTTATGGTGACTGTTGTCTGAAGCAACAGTGATAATTAACATTATTACTGTTAATTAATAAATCAGACTGACATCAGATTTAACCAAGCCAGAGGCCCACAGGGCTCAGACTTGGGATGTTTCAAATATTCTTCTTCTTCTTTGAATAACAAAAGAGGGTGTCAACTACAAATTGGCACTTGCCAAAGGCACTTGCTGGGGGCTTCCCAGCAAGTAGTAAAGAATGGTAAAGAATTCAGTGGGAAAGAATCCTCCTGGCAATGCAGGAGATGCAGGAGATTCCTGTTGGATCCCCGGATTGGGAAAATCCCCTAGAGAAGGAAATGACAACTCACTCCAATATTCTTGCCTGGGAAATCCCATGGACAGAGGAGCCTTATGAGCTACAATCCATGGGGTCACAAACAGTCAGACACGACTGATAGACTGAGCATACACACAACACACACACACACACACACACAAATATTAATAACATTGTATGAAAGATCTCCATAGCTTTAAAACGGAAAGGTGTCCAAAGCATATAGCATTGTATGGTAGTATCGTACCTGAAGGGGGAAAAGCACACTCTAATTGCTAAGTGGTAACTATTTGGAAAACAGAGGTGAAATGAAAATTACCTGCAAAGTCTCAGCTGTTCCACAGCACATTTCAGCTAAGAATGCTTAAAAATAAAATACCCGAGAAGACAGGCTATTTGCAGTTAATTTATACATGATCTTATTTTCTCTGTGTGCCAGGTAAGATTTCCCTTCAAGGTTGTCACTGCCATGTGGAGCACTCACCCACTCAGTCACTCATCCAGTAAATGTTTATTGAACATGTATATCAGGCCAGGGAGCTAGACACCGTGGTGACCGAGGTGAATTCAAGTTCTCCTCTGTGGAGGGAAGCAGGGACAGACCTGAGGAGCTTAATATCTTAATAGTATATGGTAAAGATGAGAGGAACAGATGTACATTAACATAAAGATATATATGCTTGCCCACATATACGCATATGCTTTCTTGCCACGCTGCAGGAGAGAAATATCAATCACACTGAAGATATTAACAGAATGTCTGGGTGGCTTCCGCTTTGATCACGGATTTCATGGATGAATTGAGTTTTGAAAAGTTTGGGGGAAAAGTGACAGAATAAAGTATGGTGGCACAGAATATGGAGACATTTTCGATTTGGGCAGAGAGGATGACACAAAGAATTCGAAGAGTCCTCAGTGTCTTCAAGGAGTGTAATTTGAATTAGGCGATGGCTCAGGTGAACCAGTTAGGGAGGTTCAGATTGCAGCGTTGATGTGTGTGTTTTTCAGAATATTTTTAAGTGGAGTCTAAACAAAAGGCAAAACAAGACACCTTCTCCAGATCCTTTCTTGAGACTCTAAAACCCTTTGTACGTGAGATAATATGTAATGATTACACTTAACTCTGGTGGGGAAAAAAAAAAAAAAGTAAACTGAAATCCTTTTCAAGGATGAATGTGTGCTAAGTCCGTTCAGTTGTGTCCAACTCTTTGTGACCCTATGGACTGTAACTCACCAGGTTCCTCTGTCCATGGGATTCTCCAGGCAAGAACACTGGAGTGGGTTGCCATTTCTATCTCTGGGGGATCTTCCTGACCCAAGGATCAAATCTATCTCTCTTGTGTCTTCTGCCTTGGCAGATGGATTCTTTATCACTAGCTCCACCTGGGGAACCCTCCTATTCAAGGATTTTGGCTTTAAATCAAACTGAGATGAAGCCCCAGCTTTGCAAATTACTTTTAAAACTTGAAACAGTTACTTATTTCTTTTGTCTTCAGATCCTCTATACAGCAGGGTTTTGCATGTAAGGAACTTAGCATGCTCTTAGACACACAGTACATGTTCATTAAACATAAGCTAGGTTACTATCAATAATACCTCTTTACTGTCTCATTAAAAATAAAGCACACATTAATTGATGCACAGTAATATGCAATTCGGTTTTTTCTTTAAAAATAAGTATATTGAGATGTCACCATATCCTGGAAATTGTGGCAAACAATGTGGTACAAAATAAACTTTAGGAGAATAGAGTCCTACCTGCCAGGGCGTCGGCATCTATCGGAACATTTTTAGCTAACTGCAATGATTAGCTGGGTCATGATTTGTCTTCTGATTTCTTCTTTACTAATCTATCAATTCCTAAGAAATTCAGGGCTCTATAGAGCATTTTTTGGTTATCAGAAAACATTTCAAAATGCCTCTAGCACACTGTCCTATGGAAGCAGGTATTTACTTTAAAAAATATGTTCTGGTTAACAAAATACTTTTACCTTCATAAGATATGATGCTCACAAGGGGGCTGGCAGGAAGCCCATGGCTGGAGGGGATGAATGGAGGGGCGGGAAGCTGACTGGGGGAAACTGACATTTCAAGGAGTGAAGTGACTTGCCCACGCTAACAGAACTAGGGAGTAAGAAAGCAGGAATTTCTTCTTTAGGTTGCCTCTATATAGAATAAATGAGTCACCTGTTATTCCTTGGACTTCTGGGGGTGCCAGCCCTAAGGAAATGTGTGAGTCTCTGACATGTGTTTGTGAAATGTTCAATGTTCTTTTTCCACCAGTCTTTCTTTTCTCTAGTCAAATATAATTGTTGTTCCTGGGCTTCTGGGCAGTACTAAGATCACACCTCTGCTCCTTCCTTCTCCCTTTCCCTTTGGTCAAAAACACTTTATTCTGCAATAATAATAACTGGAATAAAGGATGCTACATCCACACAATGGAAAAGTATTTAGCCACGAAATGAATGAAGTTCTGCTGTATTCTATGACATAGATGAAACTTGAAAACATTATATTGAGTGGAAAAAAACAGACATAAAAGATGACATATGGTATGATTCCATTTATATGAAATGTTGAATATGAATATGATATGGATGTATTTCGATATCAATTTGAATACAAATTAAGCAAATCTATAGAAACAGAAAGCTGATTAGTGGTTGCCAGAGGCAAGGGAGGAAGATGGGAATGACCTGACCACTAATGGGTAAGGAGGTTCTTGAGGAGACAAAATGTTACAAATGAATCATCTGTTTAAATGAGTGAATTGCATGGTATGTGGCTTATATCTCAATACAACTGTTAAAAAACAATAACAGGAATGGCCCAAATTATTATAACCATGTCATGTTGCATGGGATATTTTATATGTTTCAACTTGGCATATATTAAGTTTGCATATGTATTTAACCCTCAAAATAACCCTCTGAGGCTGGTACCATTTTTATTTCCATTTTCTTCTCTCTCTCTCTCTCTTTATGCTTATTTGCTTTTGGCTGCGCCTGACCTGCGTTGCAGCATGCAGATCTTTATGTGTGACACGCAAACTCTTAGTTGTGGGCTGTGGGATCTAGTTCCCCTGACCAGGGGTCAAACCTGGACCCCCTGCATTGGGAGCATGGAATCTTGGCCACTGGACCACCAGGGAAGCCCCTCTGTTTTTTAGTATGAACAAACTAAGAAAAATGAATCATCCAAGGTCACACAGCTAGCAAGTGGCAAAGTCAGGGTTTGAACTTAGGGAGTCTAACTTCAGAATTCTGCTCTTAACTACCTTGCTCTTCACACACTACTGCCAAACTTCCTCTCTTGTTACATCCTCTGTGATCTGAACGCATGGCAGTGGTTGCTGTGCCCAGATTGCGATTGTGCCCTTCCTTGCATTATTCATTTGATTTCTCCCTTCCCATTTATTTTCTCTCCACAATTTTGAGGTAAAATTGGTAGACAATAAACTGGACATATTTGAAAAAATGCAATATCATAAGCCTGGGCTTATGTAAACACTGTCAAATGATCACCACAATCATGATAATCAAGATAATAAGCTTATCCATCACCCCTAAATTTTCCTGATGTTCTCTTTTGTCCTCCTTGTATTCTGACTTTCCTCCTCCAACTCACTCCCAAGCCATTCTTGATCTTTTTCTGTCATTACAGATTCACTTTTATTTGCTGGAGTTTTATGTAAAAGGAATCATACAGTATGCAATTTTTAAATCCACATTCTTTTCATAATTATTCCCATGTTTATTCACATCATTTCGTCTCAAAAGTGCAGTGCTTTTTATTGCTGAGTAATATTCCATTATATATTTATACTGCAGTTTGCTTATTCATTCAGGTTTTGATGTGCATTTGGATTATTTCCAGTTTTTAGCTATTGCAATTAAAGATACTATGAGCATTGGCTAACAAATCTTTGTATGGACACATACTTTCTTTCTTTTGCATAAATACTTGGTAGAGCAGTTGGATCGTATGGTACCAAACTCTCCTACCATTTTACAGTCCTACCAGCAATGATTGATAGTTCTAGACCCCTTTCTTTGTTGCCAACACTTACTGATCTTAGTCATTCTAATAGGTGTCTAGTATCTCATGTTGGTTTTTAACTTGCATTTCCCTAATCACTAATGATGTTGAACATCTTTTAACATGCTTACTTGCCATCTATATGGCTTATGGTTTATTTGCCTTTATTCTTGTTAGAGTTGTCTGTTTCCTTATTCAGTTTTGTGTGTTCTTTATGTATTCTTGTTATATCTTTTGTGAGATTTGTAAATATTTTCTTCCATTCTGTAGCTTATCTTTCCCTTATCTTTAAAAAAAAAAAGTGTCTTTTTAAGAGTCGAAGCTTTTAACTCTGGTGAAGTCCTATTTACTAACTTTTTTTTTCTCTTATGGCTCATGCATATTTTATCTAGCACATTTTCACCAAAGCCAACATCGTGTAGTTTTAGGCATGGGTAGATCTAGGTACTCCATAGCTAGTATATGAAATCCATCACTGTTAATCTCATAACTCTGTTCTCATCACTGCTAGCATTTTTCTCAGGCAGTCTCTCCTATGTGGTGGCCAAGAAATCCCCAAACAACTATAGCTTTACATTATTTTGGCAACCTCAATGGATCAAGTTCCTTCCTTATTGTCCTTATAAAACATTTTGTGGTTGGCATGCCTTGAGAGACCTGCCTTCTCACAACCAATTCTTTTGATGGATTGGTCAAGTTATTTGCTGCATGGTCAGTGGCTAAGTCATGTCTGACTCTCTACAACCCTGTGAACTGCAGCCCATCAGGCTACTCTACTGCATAACTGTATGAGGTGGTCAACCCTATCTGAGTGTCTGAGCCTTAAGACCTGGAAAAACAAAAACAGTTTGTTTTTGAAGCAGTATCAAAAGAATAATTAAAACATGGTAAAATGTCTAAAGTAACAGTGCTACTACTTGAAATTTTATGTCATCCAAATAATCTCGTTACATAGATATTGCCCAAATTTTAGAAATTTAGGAATTGAGGCTTAAAGAAATAGAAGAGTGAATCAAGTTCACTGTTATAAATTCCTATGGCTGCTGTACCAAAGAACCACAAACTCAGTGGCTTAAAACAATACAAATATCTTATGTACAGATGTGAGACTTGGACCACAAAGAAGGCTGAGCATCACAGAATTGATGCTTTTGAACTGTGGTGCTGGAGAAAACTATCAAGAGTCCCTTGGACAGCAAGGAGACCAAAGCAGTCAATCCTAAAGGAAATCAACCCTGGATATTGGAAGGACTGATGCTGAAGCTAAAACACCAATTGTTTGGCCACCTGATGCCATCAATGCCAACTCATTGGAAAAGACCTTGACGCTGGGAAAGATTGAGGGCAGGAGGAGAAAGGGGGGTGACAGAGGACTAGATGGTTGTATGGCATCACCAAGTCAATGGACGTACGTTTGAGCAAACTCTGGGAGACAGTGAAGGACAGGGAAGCCTGGCGTGCTGTATTCCATGGGGTCGAAGGGAGTCAGACACGACTGAGCAATTGAATGACAACAAATGTTTCTAGAGCTCAGAAATCTAAACCCAGGCCCCAGGGAATAAAATCTGGGTGTCAGCAAGGTGTCTTTTCTTTTGGAGGCTCCAGGCAAGAGTGCATTTCCTGACTTTTTTTTTTAGCTTCCAGTGGTCTTGACTTATGGCCCCTGTTCTGTCTTCAGAGACAGCAGTATAATGTCTTCACATCCCCTTCTCTGTTATTCTGACCTGCCTTACTCTTACCTGGGCCCTCCTGGATAATCCAATATCATCTCCTTGACTCATCCCCTCAGTGAGGAGCCATTTACCTCATGAGGCAACATATCCACAGGTTCTGGGGATTAGGATGCAGAACTCCTGCGGGGGGAGGGGCGGGTGGGCATCGTTCAACCTAACACAGTCACAGTGCTGTTAAGTGGTCCTGTGGAATGGTAACCTTGAATTCATGTTTCCCACAGTGAAGATCAGTGGGATCTTTATCACAAGTGAATCACATACCAGTGGCTGTGTATAAGTTTGTGTAGGTTTCAAATTCCTACAGAGCAAAGAATTTCACCTACCATTTCATCTACCAAGCTCTGTGCACACGTGTGTGTGTGTGTGTGTGTACGTGTGCTTGTCTGTGATGGGCATGGGGAGGGGGTGCTTTGTTTTAAGACAACAGGAAGAGGCAGAAAAACAGCCCCATTTCGCTTTGCACCTTGCATCATTCCACAGAGGCTGTTGACTCCTTGACCCTCCCCCTTGATTAACAAAACAGTAATGTAAATTTGTTTGTACCTCCTTTATTTGATAAATTCTGTTTCTAGCAGAAGAATATGGATTCCATCAGTAGGCAAATCACTTAATAGTTTTCAAATGACAACTATAATTCTTTGTCAGCTGTTCCTACACGTGCAAAGAGAAACAGAGAGCCAAGGCGGCTGCATGAATCATTTAAACAATAAACCTCTATTGGTTTAATTATCCGATTATTTGAACAAGCATCTGGATACAATTTTAAGTTTTTCTCTAACATTTTTTAGTTTGCTTGAACATTTGGAGGCGTTGCCTTGTAATCAATCATTTATTTCTTCTGTGCTCTAAATTCAATTTAACAAACATTTAATGAGCAAATAATATATGCCGGAAATTATGTTCACTTCTACTGTGGATAAAAGGGCAAAAAAAAAAAAAAAAAAAAAAACAAAGAATCTCATTTTCGTGGAGTTTTCAGTTCCAACAGGAGACTATTACAATTACACCAACGACTATGTAATATGGCAGAATGATTGAGGAACAAAGAGAGTAAAAGTCTTTAGGGAGAAAACTATAATTCAGTTAGGAAAATTTAGGTGAAATTTCTGCAGAAGTATTCTGGATGGGTTAGAGTTTGCAAGGTAAAGACAGCATTAGGAGAGTATCATCAGTGGAAAGAGCCACAAAGCAAGGAGGCAGAAAAATGGAGGACTCATGTAGGGGGAACAACAAGTCCTCTGGTTAAGCTGAGAAGTAGGGAACATACAAGGAGTTCCCAAGATCTAAGGGACTGAAAGGAACTGTTTATCTCCAGCATCTAAAGAATATCTAATTTATTCACTCCAATACCCTAGTTTTCAATATGTTTGTACTGAGAAGATCAGGAGACACATTGATTTCTAAAATGGGGGTGGGAGGGATTAGGGGGGCGGAGACAGGAGGGTGATACTGACATCTAGTGGAGAGAGGCCAGGGATGCTGCTAAACATCCGGGAATGCATAGATCATCCCCCCACCAAAGAATCATCTGACCCCAAATGCCAAACTGTGCCACAGATAATAAACCTTACAATAACCTTATGAAGCTGTATTGCTTTTTCCTTATTTGGCCAGATGAGGAAATGGAACCATTTGAGAGTACACATCTTGCACGAGATCATTAAATGAAAAATGGCAGACCAACTTTAGGGTCCCAATCTAGAGAATGAAGAATGTATATATAATCAAGAAGCTGATGAGAGTCTCTGAATGTGGTCATGTCAGTCACTGGAGCTGTAATTACATGACAATGCAGGTCAGATGCTTAGCCCAGGGCCTGACACACAGTAAGCACTCAGTAAACATTCCCTGCTCTTTTCAGTGACCAGTGGGGCTTTCAGAGCAGCATCAGCTGTGAGGGGGCTCCACTGAAGGACAGGGAGGCCAGGTACTGAAAAATAGTCTGGGATCAGCGCAGGGTGTTCGGAGTCTGAATGGAGTGAAAGCAGGTGGTCTGTGCAGGAAGAAACACGTGCCAAAAGATGGTTACCCACAGGGAACTGGAGATCCTGACAAATGAAGGAAAGTGTGGGTGTGTGTCGGGGGGAGTTTTGAAGGTGACTCTGATTTTGAACCTGAGAAACTAATTTTCACCTCACCACCATGAAGGGAACAGCTGCCGTGTTAGGAATGATGATACTTACTTCAAACAGACAAACTGAGACACAGAAAGGTAAAGCAATTAGTTCAAGGTCAACAGCATTTGAAGTTTTCTTTAGAAATATAGGGAGAAGAAAAGCTTGACCTTTTTCAAGATACAATAACTAAGTCTTTATTGGAGAGATAAGGACAAAATGACATTTCCTTTAATATGCTTCCAAAAAAAATTTTTAACGTTTGTTTTGCTATGTACATATATATAGATGAAAGTAACTTTAACGTCTAGTCAGGCATTCTGGCTGAATGAGATACATAGAGATACCAAGAAAGAGCTCCCCAGAGAGCATGGAGTGAGTTTCTGTATTTTTTTGTTGTTGCTGTCACATGTGCTGCATTATTATGGGAGAACCAATAAAACTGAAACACGTGACCGGCCAGGTAGCAATATGTGGGAGAGATAAGGGGACCCAGGGTTACTCAAAGCTGGGTAAAATATGTTTAGTAACAATAGCAAATATCACTAATACTTAATGAATGCTCATGAGATGCCAGTAACTGTGCTGACTATTCGTTATACATTATTTCATTTTAATCCTCGTAACTCTCTGAAATAGATGTGACTAGTTATCAAAGAGGTCTCTGAGGCTCAAGAGGTTACTGACTTAGCCAAGGTCACACAGCTATGAAGTAGTGAAGCCAGTATTCAAACCTCAGCTTTCAGACTCAAGTGTCCAAGCTTTGACACACTATTATACATGTATGGCTGGAATTCCCTGGTGGTTCAGAGGGTAAAGAATCTGCCTGCAATGCAAGAGAGACCCAGGTTTGATCCCTGGGGTAAGGAGGATACCCTGGAGAAGGGAATGGCAAACTCAGTATTCTTGCCTGGAGAATTCCATGGAAAGAATTCCACGTCACAGAGTCGGACACAACAGAGCAACTAACACACACACACACACATACACACACACACACACACAAACACACATATGTGTGCTAGGCATTAGGAACATAAATGCTTCCTTGTTTCATAATTTGACAGAATAAATATATCAGACTGACTGCAGAGTTGTCATTCAGTTAAGCCCAACCTAAGGGAATCAGCGAACTAAAATGTGCTGGAATGGGTGAATTTAACTCAGATGACCATTATATCTACTGCTGTGGGCAGGAATCCCTTAGAAGAATTGGAGTAGCCATCATGGTCAACTATAGAGTCTGGAATGCAGTATTTGGATGCAATCTCAAAAATGACAGAATGATCTCTGTTCATTTCCAAGGCAAACCATTCAATATTACGGTAATCCAAGTCTATGCCCCAACCAGTAACGCTGAAGAAGCTGAAGTTGAATGATTCTATGAAGACCTACAAGACCTTCTAGAACTAACACCCCCAAAACTGTCCTTTTCATTATAGGGAACTGGAATGCAAAAGTAGGAAGTCAAGATATACCTGGAGTAATAGGCAAATATGGCCTTGGAGTACAAAATGAAGCAGGTCAAAGGCTAACAGAGTTTTGCCAAGAGAGCACACTGGTCGTAGCAAACACCTTCTTCCAACAACACAAGAGACAACCCTACAACAACACCAGATGGTCAATAATGAAATTGGATTGATTATATTGTTTGCAGCCAAAAATGGAGAAGCTCTATACAGTCAGCAGAAATAAGACCAGGAGCTGACTGTGGCTCAGATCGTGAACTCCTTATTGCCAAATTCAGACTTAAATTGAAGAAAGTGGGGAAAACCACTAGACCATTCAGGTATGACCTAAATCAAACCCCTTACAATTGTACAGTGGAAGTGAGAAACAGATCTGATAGACACAGTGCCTGAAGAACTATGGATGGAGGTTCATGACATTGTACAGGAGGCTGTGATCAAGACCATCCCAAAGAAAAAGAAAGGGAAAAGGCAAAATCAGTATCTGAGGAGGCCTTACAAATAGCTGAGAAAAAAAGATGCAAAAGCGAAAGGAGAAAAGGAAAGATACACACATTTGAATGCAGAGTTCCAAAGAATAGCAAGGAGAGATAATAAAGCCTTCCTCAGGGATCAGTGCAAAGAAACAGAGGAAAGCAACAGAATGGGAAAGACTAGAGATCTCTTCAAGAAAATTAGAAATGCCAAGAGAACATTTCATGCAAAGATGGGCTCAATAAACGACAGATATGGTACAGACTTAACAGAAGCAGATGTTAAGAAGAGATGGCAAGAAAACACAGAAGAACTATACAAAAAAAAGATCTTCATGACACAGATAACCACAGTGGTATGATCACTCACCTAGAGCCAGACATCCTGGAATGCGAAGTCAATTGGGCCTCAGGAAGCATCACTACAAACAAAGCTAGTGGAGGTGATGGAATTCCAGTTGAGTTATTTCAAATCCTAAAAGATGATGCTGTGAAAGTGCTGCACTCAATATGCCAGCAAATTTGGAAAACTCAGTAGTGGCCACAGGGTTGGAAAAGGTTTGTTCTCATTCCGATCCCAAAGAGAGGCATACCAAAGAATGCTCAAACTACTGCATGATTGCACTCATCTCACATGCTAGCAAAGTAATGCTCAAAATTCTCCAAGCCAGGCTTCAACAGTATGTGAACCATGAACTTCCAGATGTTCAAGCTGGATTTAGAAAAGGCAGAGGAACCAGAGATCAAATTGCCACTATCCGTTGGATCATCGAGAAAGTAAGAGAGTTTCAGAAAAGCATCTTCCTCTGCTTTATTGACTATGCCAAAGCCTTTGACTGTGTGGATCACAACAAAGTGTGGAACATTCTGAAAGAGATGGGAATACCAGACCACCTGACCTGCCTCTTGAGAAATCTGTATGTAGGTCAGGAAGCAACAGTTAGAACTGGACATGGAACAACAGACTGGTTCCAAATCAGGAAAGGAGTACGTCAAGGCTGTATATTGCCACCCTGTTTATTTAATGTATATGCAGAGTACATCATGCAAAATGCTGGGCTGGATGGAGCACAAGCTGGAATCAAGATTGCCAGGAGAAATATGAATAATCTCAGATATGCAGATGACATGACCCTTATGGCAGAAAGTAAAGAACTAAAGAGCCTCTTGATGAAAGTGAAAAAGAAGAGTGAAAAATTTGGCTTAAAACTCAACATTCAGAAAACTAAGATCATGGCATCCCGTACCTTCACTTCATGGCAAATAAATGGGGAAACAATGGGAACAGTGACAGACTTTAATTTTTTGGGTTCCAAAATCACTGCAGATGGTGACTGCAGCCACGAAATTAAAACATGTTGCCCCTTGGAAGAAAACTTATGACCAACCTAGACAGCATATTAAAAAGCAGAGACATTACTTTACCAACAAAGATCTATCTAGTCAAACCTATGGTTTTTCCAGTAGTCATATATAGATATGAGTTGACCTATAAAGAAAGCTGAGTGGCAAAGAACTGATGCTTTTGAACTGCGGTGTTGGAGAAGACTCTTGAGAGTCCCTTGGACTGCAGGGAAATCCAACCAGTCCATCCTAAAAGAAATCAGTCCTGAATATTCATTGGAAGGACTGATGCTGAAGCTCCAATACTTTGGCCACCTGATGCAAAGAACTGACTCCTTGGAAAAGTCCCTGATGTTGGGAAAGATTGAAGGCAGGAGGAAGAGGGGATGTCAGAGAATGAGATATTTGGATGGCATCACCAACTAGATGGACATGCATTAGAGCAAGCTCTGGGAGTTGGTGATGGACAGGGAAGCCTGGCGTGCTGCAGTCCATGGGGTCACAGAGAGTCGGACAAGATTGAGCGACTGAACTGAACTGAAGGAGAGCTGTAACAAGAATTGTTTAAGAGACAACAGATGTCTTTCTCAATCCCCACCTTTATTCCTTATCAATGTTGTACAATTGGCTTCTGAACCTCACTTTTTACATCTTAGCCCTTCTTGTAAAAATCTAAACTCATCATCTTCCCTGTGGATTCTCTGAGTAGAGGATACAGCATGAACAAGAAAGGCAGTGCCCTTAGTCCCACGGACAACCCATTCTAGCAGATGAAGACTAACAACTCCACAAATAGAAAAAAAAAAAAAGTCAGATTAAATGTTCTGCCCCAAATTAAAATAAGGGGATGTGATAGCCATTAGGCGGCTACCTCAGATGCCTGGGAGAAATGACATCTCTCGGAGGATCAAAAAGATCAGTACCTGCAAAGAACAGAGAGGAAATGTTCTAGGTGGAGGGAATAGCTAGCGTGTGCATGAGTTCTCAATTGTGTCTGACTCTTTGTGACCCTACGGACTGCAGTCCATCAGCCTCCTCTGTCCATGAGATTTCCCAGGCAAGAATACTGAGCAGGTTGCCATTTCCTACTCCAGGGAATAGCTAGTGTCAAGACTCTATGGTCTACACAGAAAGAAGACCCTTCCAGAAGGAGAAGCTAAGGTGTGAAAAGAGATGAGGAAAGATACGTTTGAAGAAAGGCAGAAGGATTTTTCACTTTATTCCTCATGCAACGAGATCCCCTTTGAGTAGACCTCATCATTTGTTACCAGGGACAGGTGTCCAAAAGTTTAGCTTTCAGGGTCAATAAAAAGTTAAAGATACCAAGAAAAACTTAATTTTACCTTGTCTTTATCAGTTAATATTTCATATGAATAAGAGAGAGTGAGTGAGCCCCAAACTCTCAGCAGTTTCATTTATATCTAAAAGGTGTGTTTTTGACACTTCAATCAATCAGTGGGTACCATTAATCTGCATATTGCGCTCCTAGAAGCTGCTTTTCTTCTTGATCTTTCCTTTTCTTTTTGCTCTCAGGAAATTAATTCATGTCATTTTCATTTGAAATCCTGTGGCATTTGACTGCACAGGCCCTGCGAGGCACCCTTCTATGGCTTGAAGCTGAGTTTAATGGTGTTGCTTGTCAGCAGCACCTCAAGTCAAAAGAGTCTGAACTGCCAGGCCCCTCAGGTCAGTGGTTACATACAGAAGATGGTTTGGCACAGGTCTGTAGGTCTGTATGCGGGAAGAACCAAAATATTCCACTTTGGTGACTGATACTGGCAATTTGGTACTTAACATTTTTCCAATGTCGTTATTTTGCTGTGAAAGGGACATTTGAGTGAGGATTTGTAAGATGTCATCAATTTCACTTTAGAATTTGGCTTTCTCTAAGGGCTGGAATCATTGGGAGCATTTTCTGCAGTTCTTGTCTGAGACAAACCGATTCGTTTTATGAAAGGTTGAATAATGTCGATCACAGCATTCCATGGATCTACATGAAAGCACTTCTCCAGGCAGACATATTCTGATAAAAGCATACAATTTAAGAGACCAAAGGGCCCATAAAAGTCATCAGTCTAGCAAGTCTCAGTCTTGAACACCTTTCATGTCTTTAAAAGGAATAAATATACAGTGGTTTGACAAAATGTCCCCAACTTTGGATTTTGCCAGCTATTTACATTTTAAAATGTTACTAAATAAAAATAAGAAAGGAGATCATAGTTGAAAAATATAAGAAAAAATTCATCACCAACTGAAGATTTTTGTTTGCAATTCGACTAATTTACAAGACGAACCCACTCCATTGGCCTTACTCTACTCAGTTTGCTGTGCTGGACTAGTGGAAATTTAATCAGGGATGATGTTTGGAAATTGCTTATATAATCTATACCTGCCTTAAGGACTCAGACACAACTTACAGCATAGGCTTGAACAACTCCAAGGACAGTCTTATAAGGGCTCCTTCCGCATGAAGAAAGCTATATTTTCAGGAAGTACTTGATTACATGAAACGGGAGCTACGTACAGGCGCAAGGTCTAACGTCACACGTGTACACACACACACTTGCAAATAGTAAGCATGCAGATTGGTAACATTTTGCAGATTTTAACACCTGACTTGTTTTTAATACCCTTCTCCTCTCTCCTGCTCCAAAGCTGGTGCCCTGTTTGGATTCTCACAACCTCCTTTAGTTTCCTAATTGCTCTCCTGTGTCCAAGTTGCTCCTCTTCTGCAATTTATTTGCATAATGTCCTTTGGAATGCCTTTCGAAATTCCCAGACTTACCATGTTTCCCCCTTAAATTAACATCCCTCAGTGATAAATGATACTGATATTTGGAATGAACTTCTTAAAAAAAAAAAAAAATCCTTTATCAGCCTGCTCTACACAAGTTCATTTCTTGGCATTTCATCCCCTTCCCTGCTACACTTTCTCCTAAAGCTCCAGCCCTAAAGTATTTGCAGTTCTCCTAAAGTACAAACAATGAATGTTTGTCAAATTCAAACTCAGGTCTGTGTGATTCTAAACTTACTGCTCTAGGCACTACTCCATGCTCTTTCCTTGGATCAAGCATATCCTTTTTTGTGAATATACATGAATCCTTTCTGAAAATGTAAGCATCTTGGAAAATAGTGGAAAGGTCCTAATCCTTTGTCTGTACATACAGAACTCAATGAATTTGGTGCTTGATAAAATTTTATTAAATAAATTAATGGACTGGATTGAGTTGGGCTAAATTGTTAACTAGTACTTACATGGAAATTTATTTTTATAGTATCTTTCTTACTGGAGAAGAAAAATATATAAGATGGGGCCTTAGGCTTCTATAAAGAATAAAAAGGAAAAGACATCAAAAAGGGGGGTGGAACTTGCCAAAGATAAGCTTTTTTCCAATATCATTATTTTATCACTCTCTAATCCTGAGGTAAAAGAAGCAGAAACAGGAATAGAAAAAGAAAATCCGGTTGCCTTTTAAACACAGCCACTAAAATCAATAAGAATGGCAAAAAAAAAAAATGGAGGCATCATTAATAAGAATTAAAGTAAGAAATTAAATTCTAACATAGCATACTATTTTTAAGTATTCTTGAGTCATTTTTCCAGCTTTATTAAGATACAATTGACATATAACACTGTGTAATGTGATGATTTGATACATGTATGTATTGTGAAATAACTACCAAAATAAGAAGACACCTCTATCACTTCATCTGATTCCATTTTACTTGGGTGTGTGTTGTAAGAACATTTAAGTTCTACCCTCATAGAAACTTTCAAGTATATGATACATTATTTTTTATTGTTTTTAAAAAATTCATTCATCTGTCAGTAGACACCTAGATTGTTTCCACATCTTGGCTATTATAAATAACACTACAGTGAACAGGAAGGTGCAGGTATCTCTTTAAGATCTTGATTTCATTTTTTCCATACACACACACACACACACACACACACACACACAGAAATGGAATTGCTAGATCACATGATGATTCTATTTTTAATTTTTTGAGGAAACTATATACTATTTTCCACAGTAACTGCACCCATTTATATCCCTACCAACAATGCACAAGAGTTCTCTTTCCTCCATAATCTTGTCAGCACTTGTTACTCTTGCCCTTTTTGATGATGGCCATTCTAACGGGTGTGATTTGCGTTTCCCTGATGATTAGTGATACTGAACGTCTTTTTGCATCCCTGTTGGCCATCTATACGTCTTCTTCAGAAAAATATCTGTTCAAGTCCTCTGCACTGTGACATAGCTGCTATCCTCATGAAAATATAAACTTCTATTAAAATGCATCAGATCAGATCAGATAGATCAGCGGCTCAGTCGTGTCTGACTCCTTGCGACCCCATGAATCACAGCACGCCAGGCCTCCCTGTCTATCACCAACTCCCGGAGTTCACTCAGACTCACGTCCATTGACTCAGTGATGCCATCCAGCCATCTCATCCTCTGTCGTCCCCTTCTCCTCCTGCCCCCAATCCCTCCCAGCATCAGAGTCTTTTCCAATAAGTCAACTCTTCGCATGAGGTGGCCAAAGTACTGGAGTTTCAGCTTTAGCATCATTCCTTCCAAAGAAATCCCAGGGCTGATCTCCTTCAGAATGGACTGGTTGGATCTCCTTGCAGTCCAAGGGACTCTCAAGAGTCTTCTCCAACACCACAGTTCAAAAGCATCAATTCTTCAGCGCTCAGCCTTCTTCACAGTCCAGCTCTCACATCCATACATGACCACAGGACAAACCATAGCTTTGACTAGACGAAACTTTGTTGGCAAAGTAATGTCTCTGCTTTCTAATATGCTATCTAGGTTGGTCATAACTTTCCTTCCAAGGAGTAAGCATCTTTTAATTTCATGGCTGCAGTCACCATCTGCAGTGATTTTGGAGCCCAAAAAAATAAAGTCTGAGACTGTTTCTACTGTTTCCCCATCTATTTCTCATGAAGTGATGGGACCGGATGCCATGATCTTCGTTTTCTGAATGTTGAGCTTTAAGCCAACTCTTTTCACTCTCCACTTTCACTTTCATCAAGAGGCTTTTTAGTTCCTCTTCGCTTTCTGCCATAAGGGTGGTGTCATCTGCATATCTGAGGTTATTGATATTTCTCCCGGCAATCTTGATTCCAGCTTGTGTTTCTTCCAGTCCAGCATTTCTCATGATGTACTCTGCATATAAGTTAAATAAACAGGGTTACAATATACAGCCTTGATATACTCCTTTTCCTATTTGGAACCAGTCTGTTGTTCCATGTCCAGTTCTAACTGTTGCTTCCTGACCTATTTCTCAAGAGGCAGATCAGGTGGTCTGGTATTCCCATCTCTTTCAGAATTTTCCACAGTTTATTGTGATCCACCCAGTCAAAGGCTTTGGTATAGTCAATAAAGCAGAAAAACATTCTTTTCAGAAAGATTGTCAGCTAGATTTAAGTAGAAGTCAAACACTCAGTCCTTTCACAGTCCCCCAGTGTTCACTCTGTTCAAAGGACCACAAGTCCATGCACATCCCAAAATCTTCACCTGCGACAGGGATATTTATTTTATAGCTCATTTCCTGTGAAACTCACATAATGTTAATGAATGTAAAGATCCTTCCTCATTTTCAAAGTCACTCTGAGCAGTATATCTTCTATATATTATGAAAGAGATATATATCTCTTACATATGCTTATTTATAGTGTTTGGAGAATTATTTCATTCCAGTGATAAAGGTGTTTCCAATTTTTGTGTAAATACAGTACATTATTTTTTTTTAAAAGTCTGCAATATTTCCCAGACAGTCATTTACTTCCCTCAAAAATGCTGTGAATTTTAGAAACCTGGACATTTAAAAATGCAGATGGTTGAGCATTCTTTGAATCATGTACTACTAAATCAGCTGGAGGCCTAGAATCACAGATGTACTCATGTATCTTCAATGGGCAGAGAACTGAATTTTGAAGTCTAGGCACTTCATTTCCTGAAAACACGATAGTAGTATGGTGGAGGAAACAAGGCTATCATTTCTTGAATTTGCACTGCATGGCTAATGCAGAAATAAAGTGACATACTTTAGGAGTTGTTTAGTATCAAGTGCTGATTTAGCGAGATCAAATGCAGCTGTCTTCCCAAATTACACAACTGGATTCACACCATCTACTAATTCCTGGTGGAGTTTTAAAGATACCTTTACAAGCAATTTTCTTCTCAGCGCAAAGACTCCTAATTTAGACAGTACCAAGATGCCGCCGTGCAGATTCTCTGCACAAATACCAACTTTCTTAGAAACAATTGATAAAGGAGATTGTGTTCTTCAAGAGCTTGGGGCACCGTTTAAAGAGATAATGCCATTTGCAGCAACATGGATGGATCTAGAATTTACCATACTAAGCGAAGTAATCAGACAGAGAAAGACAAATACCATGTGATATCACCTATATGTGGAATATATATATATATATATATATATATATATATATATGTAACTGAAACAAATAAACTTATTTACAAAACAGAAGCAGACTCAGAGACTTAGAAAATAAACATGGTTACCAAAGGGGAAAAGTTGGGGAAATAAATTAGGAGTTTGGGATTAACGTATACACACTATTAAATACAAAATAGATATTAATAGATAATCCACAAGGACCTAAGATATAGCACAGGGAACTCTACTCAATGTTCTGTAGCAACAAATATGGGAAAAGATTCTGAAAAATAATAGATACATGCATGTGTATAACTGAATCATTTGCTGTACCTCTGAAACTAATACGACATTGTAAATCAATTATATCCTAATATAAAATTTTAAGAAAAAGAATTTCTAAAATGTAATTGGGTCGAAGCTGATGTAGAATTGGTTTCCAAATTGTTGTGCATTGTTCCTTTCTGCTTTCTTCTTGCTACGTTAAAAGTCCTAGAATGTGTCATGCTGCCTAGTGTGGTCTGAGAAAGGACACAGTCTCCCTCAGGATGATCCCCCTTCACTCATGCTCTTCCTTCCCAGATGTCCTCTCAGACCACACTAGGCAGCATGACATACACTTCTAGAAAAAGCATGTTACAACTACCTTCCAAATCTAGACTCTCTTGATCTCTACATTTCCTCTAGTTGACCACACCTCCTGTAACTAAGCATATCATTTAGCTAAGCTTTAGCCCTACCAATCTTTGGGCCACAAATTATGCTTTCCTTAGAATAAACTTCATTCTCTGTCCTCTGGCTGCGAGTCTGCATCCATCGATTGTAGTCTAACATTCGTGAAGCTTTGAACACCTTTAGTTTCTTTCTATGTGAAGTCCTCTGTGACTGCCCCCATAATGAGGTGGTTACTGCCACTTCTGCTGTCCCTTTGCACTTCTTTCTGGTAAAATTTTGACCAGATATTATTATACCACCATTGCTTATAATTACCATACTTACTATCTACCTACTTTCCTCCCAAAACCAAGTAAACAGTTATTCATCCAACTGATCAAAATGTATTTGGATGCCACAGGGCTAGGCAGTGTGCTAAATAATGCAGGTACCAATAAGTCTTCAATTCCAGTACTTCTGCAAATGGATTAGTAGTGTATTTTTCCCACTTATCTGGAAGGTTACTTGTGGTTTTCTCCTTTATTTCTAAAAGCTATTCCTAAGAACTATTTATGACTGAGAATATGGATCCTTTGTTCTCTGCATTGCAAATGGTTTTCCTTGTATTTTGGTATTTTTTTGTTATTATACATATGTTTTCTTTACTGTTTCTTTTAAACTTTCTCACCAGTCTATTTTTCGGAAACTAACAGGTACTAGAGAGGGGATGGTATGGATAAGAAGAAAGATGAGTGCAGAAGTCAGCTGAGGAACTTGAGAATGGTCTTAGTAACATAATACAATGAGAGAACTGGGCAGATGAATGAGTCATTCCTGAATTAGCATCAACAGATGTGATGAGGAATGTGAAGGCAGTCCAGGAAGGCAATGATAACTTCCATAGTACCTGGCACATAATGGGAGGTTAATACTCATCTGCTGCAATAAGTAAGTGACTGGCTAAATGCAGGGAATTTTCTTTCCTGCAAAACCCAGTAATCATTAGGGAAATTTGTTATTTGTAAAGAACAGACATTGTGATGATCACTCTGATTCTTGACTCATTTGTCATGTAATTCTACAGAGGCCTCCCGTTGTAGGCGGCGTGATCTGCTCAATTCCTTAATGATGGGTTCCACCAAGTAATTTGCTTTAGCCAGTGGGAATTGGGTAGATTTGATTCATACAGAAACTTGAGAAAGTAAATTCTGTTTGTTCTCTTGAACTTTTGCTTCGGCCAAGAAATTCGCTTGGGTTACGTTGATGAACGAAGTTGAGTTATCCCGACCACTTTAGCTGAGACTATTCTAGATCAGCTCTCAGTGAACCTAGTCAAGATCAGAAGAACCATTTAACCAATCCCCTGTCTGATCTACTGAATCATGAGAAATAATAAATAATTACTGTTTTCAGCTACCAATTTTGGAATGGTTTATTATGCAGCAATAGCTAAGTGTTATAGAAGTTATAATTCTATGATTAAATGACTTCATTTGGTGGCATGTTTTCTAAGTTTTTCTATTTAACAATTGCACTAAACATCTCCTATTACTGACACTCTGTGAACTGCAGTAAGAAGAATAGTCAGTAAGAGACAAAAAATGTAGCCCTTTCCTAATGTCAATCTTGCATGCGTGCATGCTCAGTCACTTAGATGTGTACAACTCTTTACAGCAGCATGAACAGAAGAGCTACTGTAACCCACCAGGCTCCTCTGTCCATGGGATTCTCCAGGCAAGAATACTGGAGTGGGTTGATATTTCCTACTCCAGGGGATCTTCCCAACCCAGGGATTGAACCCATGTCTCTTGCATCTTCTGCATTGGCAGGCGGATTGTTTACCACTGAGCCACCTGAGAAGCCATGTCTTAATCTTAGATATTCATCTATTCAACTAGGTGTACAGTATAAGAAACACAAGAAAGCGCTCTCATGAAATCAACCATGGTTTAGTGGGAAAATAGATGAGCAAATGATTTGCATCCATTGCAATAAGTAGTAATAGGAACTATTAATGATCTCTGAATCAAAATAACCTTAGTTGGACACCTTTCTTCTGTCACTTCCTAGGTGAACCTTACTTAACCTCAATTCCATTTTCTTTATAAAAGGGGATGGTAATTGTACCTACTTCATAAAGTCGTTGGGAGGATTGCCTGCACTGACATCTGTAACACACTTAGAACTGTGTTTTATACTCATAAGCAACCATTAAGTGGCTGGTTTTTTATTTAAAAAATTTAAAATCATGAAGGCACAGTGAAGTAAGACTATAGAGGGTACAGATTCAGTGGAGGGGTAGTAGAGGAGATACTTGAAAAACCGTAAATTCACAAATCTACTTGGATTTTGGTATCTTCAGTATATTTCAAGGAACAAGGAATAGACGATGATTATGATATCTTCTAATTGTGTACTACAATGTTCTTGGAATATTGTATAACCTAACACATACAGTAAGTTCCCACTAAATATGGCATTTGATCATTAAAGTAGTTCTCAGAAGAAGCTGGTCTAATGAAGTTAATTCACATGCCATTCATTTTACCTGACGACAGAGACAAGCCTGATACTACTATCCCACAGGACATTCTGGTCCCTTTTAATAGTACTGGAAGTGAAAAGAGAGTATTTATTGCCAGAATGTGTTAACATGAAGGCTCAAATCTCATGTGTTGTGCTTGAGTAGGGTAGCGTACAGTCTGTTAAATCAAATTAATAAATACATTAATAAACGCATTTGTTTTCTCTATTTGGAAAGCAAAGTTAGCAAGTTCATTCTCTTTGCTATTTTGTATTTTCAATTACAAGATGCTGTCCTCTGCTGTTTGCTAAAGATGATATCAGGTACAGTCATTGGCACATAGTGAAATAACATAATTTTATTTCCCCAACCAAATGCCTACAAATTAGGAAAGAATTAACCTAGACTTCTCAAAGTTCATAGAACAAACCTGCCCAGTTAAGCATGGTGCTCCTCTTCCTTTAATTTCATCACATTTTAATGGCATCTGTCCTGCCCATGCTTTTGATAACTAAATGAACTAACTGGAAGTGTGACAACATGATCAATCCGTTACTCTTTGGGCAATTATTTCCTGTAAAAGAACTTTCATGAAGAATTTTACTTAAACACATATGCTGTCATCAATGACAGTATCTGGCTACTCCTACTTAATAAATATCTGTATTTATGTTATTAGTTAATTTAGTTTGTGTGTGCATTTGTATGACAGTTAGCATGTGGACTACTTATTTCAATTCTCTTTGAGTAAGATCATTCTGAGACAAATGTGTCAATTTCCCCCATGGAGTTACAAATGCATCTCTGGGATTCAGTGCTGTTCATAACAGTGTGCACACCTATGACTGTCTTAGATATGTCCCTGAAATCTAGAAACTGTAGCAAAATTGGAAGAACTGGAATTGAGTAGATCTGAGTTCAAGACTTGCCTACGTCTTGAAAACACATATTTACCAAATATGTAGCTTTTCCATCACTTTCCTCATCTTTACAAATCTCTCAAGGGGTTGTTTTGAGTTTTAAATAAGGTGAGTGATTGAAGTATATGAGAAGTCAGCAAAAGAAAACCATGCCATAGGGATGACCCCAAAACACTGTGTTGAGTTTGAATCAAAAAATGAAAGCCAAATGACTAATTCAAGGTCATACGGTGTGAAGGAGCAACTGAAGTAGGAAAAGAAATTGTAGCTGCTGAATGGGAAGGTAAATAGAAAAGGGAAGATCTTCCTTTTGCTTGTTGGTTAAATAACACTGATCCTTCACCACTGCTTTGTTGGATAGATTAATTCATTCTGAAAGGCTTTAAATATATCTGGTAGGTAGCTGATAATCATCTTTGAAAAACAAATCATTGGCCTTTCCCTTGCTGTCAAAATCCCTAAAAGGAAAATTTTCATTTCAAATGGCTTCTAGCTTAGTTCAGAACCAGAAGGTAGATTCCTTTGAAGCTATCTAGAGCAGCTAGTGAAAGCACTTTTTAATGGTTTATTAGTTGGTAAACTGTAATTGGCATATAAGGATAAGAGCTTCAAAAAACAAATTAAACTTACAGTCAACTGCCCACTAGAGTTTTGAATCAGTCAATACAGTTGTCTTTTAAAAATAGAAGCAACGCTGTTACCCCTGAACAAATTCACCTTTTATGCAATTCATAACTTTATGAAAGTTATCCAAAAACAGAGAAATTAAGTAAATTACAATCCATGTGTAAAGAAAGGCTTTTTTTTTCTTGCAGGTGCTGACATCAGTAATACATTTTAGAATATGTGCTTAGTACCCAAAGAAATATACAGATGTAGTTCTTTTTTAACTCTAAATGAGGAAATATTGTTTAGTCACTAAGTCGTGTCTGATTATTTTGCGACCCCATGGACTGTAGCTCTCCTGGCTCCTCTGTCCATGGGATTTTACAGACAAGAATACTGGAATGGGTTGTTATTTCCTCCTCCAGAGGATCTTCCGACCTAGGGATGGAACCTGTGTCTCTTACATTGGCAGGTGAAGTCTTAACCACTGAGCCACTTGGGAAGACCTCAAAGGAGGAAATACCCATGTACTATAAAGGGAATAGGAAAAAATGTGTAACATTTGGTGTGAATTTCGATATGCCTTTAATGTTTCCTTAGTAAAATTTTTCTCCCTTTCTGTTGAATGTCCCTACTCATTATGATTTGTAACATAAAGACTCAAATGTTAAGTATATAATGTGCTTTAATAGAATGGTCTGCTGCTGCTGCTGTTAAGTCGCTTCAGTCGTGTCCGACTCTGTGCGACCCCATAGAGGGCAGCCCACCAGGCTCCCCCATCCCTGGGATTCTCCAGGCAAGAACACTGGAGTGGTTTGCCATTTCCTTCTCAGATGGATGGAAGTGAAAAGTGAAAGTGAAGTTGCTCAGTCACCTCGACTCTTAGTGACCCCATGGACTGCAGCCCACCAGGCTCCTCGGTCCATGGGAATAGAGTGGTCTGCTGCTGTGGCTGCTGCTAAGTCAGTGGTCTACTGCCTGTTAAAACTGTTTTCAAGCCAAGTACATATTCTGACTTTTCAAAAGTAAACCAGAACAGAAATCATTGATGATGCAACCTGAAACAAAGAAATAGTTATTTCCCTTCCTCTCCCAATGAATATAATGCTTTATTGTCTGAATTATCATTCATTTTATCTATTTCAAATCTCAAGGTCACATATGTGAATGGCATAAAATATAACTATAGCTTACAGAAAAAGCCTCTGACAATTGTATAGTGGAGAAAGAAATCCACATAAATATGTTATTAATCATATTATTATGTGGGCCCTTCCATCTTTCTAAGATGCAGTGAAGTTGAAATATGCCACCTGCCCCTGCCCCTAAAATAAGTTGATGGAAAAGCCCATAACCAGGAGAGAGGGATGTTGGAATTGAGTTGTCAAACTGTCCTGGATGTCTTGTGCAAACTGAAGAGGCCAATTTACTGCAACACTGCATAGGCTGAAGGCTCCTGTCTCGCCTTTACCGTGTTTCCTCTTGGTGTTTTATCCTGCAGGACCACACGCTCCCTCCCTGGCCGCTTTTCAGCTCCTCCTAGATTCCGACTAGTACATCCTAGGTAACAGTACTGTGTTAATCCTTACCTTGTGAGCAGCCTCCTTACCTAGGGAGGGAAGAAGCTCGTGTTCAGCTTTCAATGAAAGCAATAGCATTGTGTAATTGATATTTCAGGATGCTAATGGTGATTTGATTTTTATGTCTTCCCCTCTGTAGCTCCAACTCCTGGCTTTCAGGATGAAAACAGCCAGGCTTTGAGAGGAAAAAAAAAAAAAAAAAAGATAACTTCTCCCACACCACCACCCCTGAGTTTCTCTGCTTATTACTAACCTCCAAGCGCGGGGGTGGCTCTGAAACACGGCTGTTCCGGCTCTGCCCTCCAGGTGGCAGCGGTGCCACACCGCAGAGGCTCCAATCCCCTCGTCCCCGACTTCAAGTGTTAATGCAATTGACCAATCAGTGCTAAGATGATGGGAGGTAATTGGGTAATTGTATTTTACTGATCACAAGCAGAGAAAGGGAAAGGAAAAAGGGAAAGAAAGAGGGGCAGAGGGAAGGGGACCGCAGTCCGAAAGGAGATTTGGGGAGCGGGGACGCAAACCTTCGGGACGTGGCATTGGCTTAGAGAAAGGAGCTGCCGCCCGCCCTGGGAGCGCATTTAATATCGGAGGGAAAAGAGGGGAGAGAGGATCGGGCGGGGGTGGCAGAGAGTTCCAGCCGAAGTGGATGGAAGGGGACTGGGGTTTATGCCGCGCTGGGAGCCGCGAGCCGGGGCGATGGCGCTAAGGACCGCGCGGAGCAGCTGCGCTCCCGGTAACGCATCTCTTGGCGGAGGACTAGCCGGCGTCGGGAAGGTCTGCGAGAAGAGGGACCAACTTGTGGCTCCAAAATGTACCCGACGCAGCTGGAAATGAGATCAGAGCTGCAGTTTCATTCGAGAAGGATGAGAGGAGCCAGCGACTAAGGATTTTTTTTTTTTTTTAACCGCCTTCGTTCCATTTTCTATCCTCTTTCCTTATTATTTTTTTCACTTGCCTCACACCCCCGTGGAGCCCCTCGCTTCGCCCTCCTTATTTGAAATAAAAGCCCAATCTGAACTTCTTTCGTCGCGGCGCCCCTGGATTCGCAGCCCGCTGATGGATGAGAAGGGGACCCGGTGGCTGGCAGGGGCCACCGGCGAGGGACAGCGTCACGCGTCTCCCCCGTGATCCCAGCCCTGACCGTGGAGTTCTGCTACACCTGGAGAATCTGGACCGGGTGCCGGGGGTGGGGGCGGGGACAGAGGAAGCGCAAGCCACCCTGAGCTTTTAAAAAAAGAAGAAGAAAACGAAGTAGCTGGGGGAAGGAATGGGTTTCTTCTTGACAGCTGACGGAGCCTTGAAATTTTCCTCCACTACCTCCGCCCCTACCCCCGCCCCCGCCCCCCGCACTCCATTTAACGTGAGATTATGAAATTGCAGAGGCGGTGGAGGGAAGGAGACAGGATATAACAGAGAGTTTGGAGGGAGAGGGGAAGGTGGCTGGCCGGGTGGCTGAAATCAAAAATCCAATTGCGCACTGGGTTGTGATGAGAAATCTAATCAGATCTTTGGAGAAGGGGCCGGCCGGAAGGGTGGCGAGTGGGGGGAGTTGAGCCCCAAATTCTTCTTCGAGGTGGGGGTTGGGGAGAGGAATCGGCGATGTAAAACGAGACTTTTTTTTTTTTTGGTGGCGGTGGCGGTTGGGTGTGTTGCAAAAATGAAGGATGCGGGACGCAGCTATCTCTTGGAACCGAACGCAGTGGATAAACTGATTGTGCAAGAGAGAAGGAAGAATGAAGCTTTTTCTTGTGAGACCTGGATCTTAACACACATGTGTATATGTGCACACAGGGAGCATTGAAAAATGAAATAAACCAGTGTCAGACCCGCGGGGGTTGATGTATTCTGACATAAATAATTAACCATAAAAACAGCGATCCCCCCTCCCCAAAAGGATGATTGGAAATGGAGAACCGTGGATTCACAAACAAAAGTATGTGCTTTTTTTTTTTTTTTTTTTCTATAAAGGAGAAAGTAAGCCAAGGAGATATTTTTGGAATGAAAAGTTTGGGGCTTTTTTAGGAAAGTAAAGACTTGATATGGTGGTGTTTTCTTTTTGAATTTCCCACAAGAGGAGAGGGAATTAATAATACATCTGCAAAGAAATTTCGGAGAAGAAAAGTTGACCGCGGCAGAATGAGGCATTGATTGGGGGAGAGAAGCCAGCAGAGGACAGTTGGATTTGTGCCTATGTTGACTAAAATTGACGGATAATTGCAGTTGGATTTTTCTTCATCAACCTCGTTTCTCCCCCCACCCCCGCCTTTTTTTTTTTCTTTTTGGTGTCAAGATCATGCGTTTTTCCGCTTGTTCTTAACCACCTGGATATCCATCTGGATGTTGCTGTGATCAGTCTGAAATACAGTGAGTGAACCTTTTTTTCCTTATGTATTGGTGAAGAAAATGGCCATGAATTTAGCATCCCTGATTCCTTTATCCCTTCAGCCCCTGAGTGTGATTTCTAAAGACCTGGCTGTGGGAGGCCAGAAAATAGGGAGAAGGTGGCCCACACGATTGCTCCATTGGGCTGCTGGGCTGCGATCACTGATAAGCTGGTTTGCTACAATGATGCAGGTTGTCTGCAACCCAGGCAAACGCCTTTGCAAATGTTCATCAGGAAAAAAACAATTTTCCCCAGGAAAGCCGCGGCAGTGTGGGGTGCCTTGTGCTGTGTGACGGACACTCAAGAATGCGTTTAAGCTGCCTGGCAGCTCCAGAGTTAGACTCACAGATGTTTAGCCATTGGGAATCGAAGGGACCCAATTTAAATTTCATTATCCAACCTGACATCGCAGATCAACAGAATGTATTAACACAAAAATATGATAATAAACCCAGCAGGTGAAGGATGGCTTCTGTCCGGTGGTGGGTGGGTGGGTGGAGCGAGGGGGGGTAGGATGGGGGAGGAAGTGATGGAGAGCAGCGGCTGGCTGGCTGCACATCTCTCTTGCACACACAAGCTGGAAGGTACCTAGATGCTCCCCAGTGCTAGGAATGAGAGGATCACCCCCTTCAACCCCACCCCCTTCTAACCACTTCTGTGAGTAACAGAGAGGCTGTCCATGAAGGTGCCTGGGGACAGTTAGTTGCCTTCAGTTTTGCCAGAAACCTTCCCAACATGATCAGGTAAGGGCTCTTTTTAAGAAAGAGGCAGAAATCTAGTGTCCTGTGGCAACTTAGATAAAGGTCTGAGGGTTGAGCATCACTGCTTCTCCTCTGCCAGCTTTGTCTTGGGGGAAAGAGGCCACTGAAGGAAATTTTTTAAAAAGGTTGAAAAGGCTTAGAGAGCCTGAGGGTCTGAAAGATCTCCCTTTTCATCTCTTCCGTCCCCCATCGCTGCCAGGGTCAGAGAGCTGGCTTTTCTTTAGTTTTATTTTATAACAGAACTCTGCCTGTCAGTCTTCTGGTATTTCTCTCCAGGGCCTTCTATTGGAATCATAGACTCACATAACTTTAGAACCAGAAGACTCCTCAGAGATTTCATGCCAATAAAAAAGGAAACTGAGGCCTGGAAAAGCCATAACTCTTTGGTGAATGGCCAGATCATAGGAAACAGGTGACTCCCACAAGAGCTGATGAAAGTCAGTTTAGGATCCAAACTGGACAGGAACCAGTCATACTTGGAAGGAATGACTTCTCTCCCCAAAGCTACCATGTTTATCTAGAAGGGTCAAGGAAGGTACTTATCCTGAGAGCTTGCAGTAAACTCCTGACATTCCAGACCTCAAAGGTAGTCCATCTCTAGTGTTCATATCTTTTCTTAAGTCTTTTTTTTTTTTTAGTTAATAGAAGAACTCAGATAACCCCCCCCTTAATACTATTTAAAAGATAAAAAAAAATGATCCATGTTGCTGGCATATCCTAAAAGAGATGAAAGGCAGCAGTCTTCTGGGTCCTTTTTGGTGTTGGGCACATTTATTCCAGTGAGTGGTGGTCCCTGGAGAGTCATTAAACAACTGTGGAGTTAGATTTATATTAGAGAATGATAATGGAAACCAGAAACTCCCTGCTAAAAGCCTCTGAGTCTGTTCTTTCACTCACATCATCTATTCTTATCCTTTTCATTACCCCTAACTAAACTAGCCTACAGCTGAGCACTTCTCTAATTTATTTTTCTGGGCACATGTTTCCAATTGGGACACAGCTCAGGCACTACATTTACTGACCCATGAAAATAATCTTACAGGACTGTGTTTGTCCCCCCACCCCCCTGAGATCCCTGTAGGCTTCTGCATATCTTATTCTTTGCAGATATTTTTTCATGTTTATTTTGTTTTTATGTGACCACTGTTAAGTCATCAGTGGTGGTCATAGATTGACACCAGTTTTGTCAAGTTCCTACTCAGTTGCAACTTAGCACCACTGATAAAAAAGAAAAAAGGACAAGCAAAAAGTGTACTCTGAGGATTTTTGCTGCGTAGCTCAGCTCTGGGATTCACATGGGAAACCCAGCCATGCAATCAGCCAATCAGGAAAGGGGATTTTTCTATCTTCCTTTCTTTCTTTCTTCCTTTCTGTCTGTCATTTTATCTTTCTTTCTTTCCTCCCTCCCTGCCTTCTTTCTTTTTTTCTCTCCTTCTTTATTGACTTCAAAATTTCTTCATTGCTCCTCTGATTCAACGTGCATCCCTCCCCTTCACATTTTCACCCCCTCTCCACATTTACACCCACATGCAAACTTTACTGAGAAAGAGGGGGAAGGGGACGGGGGATAGAGAGAGAAAATATGAATGTGTTTAACATCGTGGGCTGGAATGTGTCCTCCCACCCACCTCCGCTTGAAGCTGTTCTTCAAATCTGGAGATGATGGAACATCTAAGGATGTCATCCTTTTTCAGGCTGGTGAATCACGTCACCAGTACAACATTTCAGGACATGCATTGCCCAGACTGGGGTTTAGTTCCTTTGGTTTGGCAATCAGAGTTGGCTCTGTATTTTAGGCAACTTGCTCATGGACTGATGAAAGAACTGTGGCCAACTGTAGATCTGGAAACTTAGTTCATGAGCTTCTTTCAGGACTGAAGTTGGTACCCTCTGAGTGACATTTGTGAGCAGGGTAACTGTATACTGGAATTTGTTGAAGACCACAGGCCCCAAAGCTGCCAAGTTTTGCAGGGCTTCAAGTTACCTTCTCAAATGCCTTCCTCCTCTAACAGCTATGAGCTTCAGGCAATACCTTTAATTTCCCTGGCCTTCAGTGTTCTCAACTGTGGGATGGGAATAATATTAACAAATTGGACTTCAACAAATTAGAACGGTCGTGTGAATTTAAAGTAATGGTATGCAAAGCCCCAGCCTAATAGGCTCTCTAAGGAGAGCTGTTTGTTATGGTTGTTCTCGGATTAATTTGGATTAACTTCCCAGGAATGAATACAGGCTGGCCAAGCACTTTACAAGTTCTGATGGCTACACTTAAGAACCAGCAAATGTGCAACTTACCCTACAGTAGTTGCCAGATTCTTCTTTTGAGGTCTTATGAGGAGAGAGTTTTTGTGATATATCATTTTAGATATGAAATATTGCTTCAAGCTGGAAATTGAAAATCAAGATTTTCTTAGAAAAATAAGTTTCAGCCAAAGTAATACTTAAATGAGATTTTAGGGGAAAATATTGCTATTCTTGTGTTCTATGTTCTTTTGGTCTAAAAGTTGCAGAAGATAGTTATATATTAATGGTATAATTTTGGCTACATATTACATTACCTGGATGTGGAATGCACAAAGTAAAGGCAGATTTCTTGGCAATCATATGATTAATTTAGATGGTTTAAAATTACATTACTAATATTAAGATACCCAAATCCACAATTTGGATTCACGGTCTTCCTAGTTGTAATGAATCCCCTATGTTAGTTATATATCTTCATTTTGTGAAAGGATAAAGACTCACTAGACTCTATGGGATCAAGATTTCATGTGGACATATGTGTCTTATTGTTTGCACATGCAAATCTTCCAACACCAACTCGCCAGTAGTTTTCTGAGACTGTCAGTCAGGGTCACAGTTTATAATTTCATTCTCTACATCAGCAGCCAAAAGTTCTGTCCATTTCCTCAATATGCTTCTGGAAACCTGTTCTTCCTCTGAGGGAAAAAGAATCCTACTGTTTTAATTATTAGTATTCTTGATGTCTCATCTGCGGATAAAACAGTCAGGCTGAGGAGCTGCCCGTTGGATGTTTGCACTGCTTCTTTTCAATTAGGAAAGCAATTTGAATTCTATGTTAGCTTTGGAAAAGCATCCCCAAGTTAACTATTTTCACTGATCTTAAAAAGAGCTGGAAATCATTTGTGAACGTTCTTACCATTTTGCTAATTTTACTTTTTGGTGTGCTTCTTAAAGGTGACTGAGAAATTGAGTAAACTCAAACTCCAGCATCTTGATTTGAATACTCAGGTTTCCACTGGGTCCCATGTGTTATGTGAGCCATTAACCTCTCTGAGCCTGTTTGCTTGTCTGTAAAAGAGAGGTAAAAACAACAACCTCTTGGGGCTGACTGATATGAAGATGGAATCAGGCTGTCATATGCCATGCACAGCGTGTTCAAAAAATGCACATTTAAATTGAGCATCACTGATTTTACTTTAGGTAGCACACAGTTTGCAAAAAACAGATAGGATCTTGTTTGAGGGAAGCTGTTCATATAAATTCTTGTTGATATAGATTAAAAAATGAAAAATTTATAGACAAGGTTAGAGTAACACAAATAGATTTAACTGTTTTTGGTAAGGTCCTAGACTTTCAAAACATATTTGGAAATGCTTTAGTGAATGCTGTTTCTTTAAGAAAGATTATGAATTGTGGAAAATGTACTGTCTGTCCTTGTAAACTTTAGATTGACAAGTATTTTATAATATAGGCATACAAAATAATAGCTTATAAACAGTGTGTTAGAAGATGCTTCCAAGGGATCAAGAGTCTATTGCATGTTTCTTCAAAATGATTTCTCTGGAGAAATGTCAATTTGGCAGTTGAAACTTGATTGGGCAGGTCTTGTGGCAGAAACAGTTTGCTTGTAACGCTCTCTGAGGGTAAGGATTTTACCTGTTCTTTGGTGTGTCCTTAGCACCTCAGAAGAGTGCCTGACAACTGGCGTGCCTGCAGTAGATATTCCTTGAATGTCTAATTGAACTTAATTAAGAGAATCACCTCCAAAGAACTCAAATGCAGGTGTATACACATAAGAAGCCTGGTCTTTAGGAATCTGTGGAAGCTTAATGAAAATACCAGTGAGCGTAATGGCTCTGTCTATGTGTCTTGTGATACCTGCACACACAGAGAGAGATTTTAAGCACCCTTTGAGTGGCTTCTTTCTGTTGGAAAAGCTGAGATCTGAAAGCTCTGTGATAGAGTGTACTTTTCTTAATCTTAGTGCTGTCAATAATGGACTGTTAACGGTTGATAAAATCACCTCATCTCTCTTAGGTTGGCCTTATATTCTTTCCTGTTAAGTAATGGTTAAAAACTAAGAATCTCTCAAACACTAAGACTTTAGGATTTTGAATTCATAACTGACTACCAAGAAATTCAAGACTCCTAGGAGTTGAAAACATATAAAATCTCTGATCCCAGCTTGTCAAAACGTGGAGAACAGCATTGTATTCTGTGAGAAAGGCAGAATTTGTGCCACAATGACAGATATGTAGAGTAAAAAGGTAAAGAAAGCATCTGGAGCGTGTGAAGGGGAAATAGAATAAACTTGGAGTAGGCAAACACTGGATCTCAAATAGTTTTCACTCCTTGTTAGCTGGAGGATCCTAAGTAGGAAAGTTAACCTTGCTATGTCTCAGTTTTGTTCAACCATAAAAATGGAGATCATTTTTCTGGCATTTATTTTGGGAGCACTAATTAAGATGTCTAAATGTTTGGCACATGATGAGTACACAGTAAATGCTAGTGCACTTTCTTTCTTCTTGTTGAATTCTTTGCTTATTTTCCACAGAAAAGGGAACATTTAACCGAAAGTCTGTGAGTGTTTCGCTTTACATTTACTGAGTATGTAAATAAGGATCTTTTGCAACTTTGCTCTCAAAGTGGATAATGTTATTTTTGATAATGTTTTCCAATGTCAGATTCATAGTGAAGTTTAAAAATAATGAACAACTTATGTAAGATTAACAAACTTATTTCAACTTAGGCATAAGCCGATGACAGCTTTTTATGCTTGTGGGTGCTTTCAATACTCATGAGGTTATGGGTGTAATTTTATAATTATGATAGTAACTACCATTTATTGAGCATTTGATATGTACTAGGCACTATGGTGATAATATAACATATTTTTCTCCAAAGTTCTCACTTAGGGAACTGAAACATAAAGAAGATAAGTAATTGGTCTAAGGTTATCCAACAACTAAGTGATAAAGCTGGAGGTAGGAGCTCCATCTTTCAGGACTTTAGAAACAGGATCAGAATCAGTAAAAGCAAACATGTTGCCCTGGTAACAAATAAGCATGACAGCTCACTGTCCTCTATCCTGATACTCAAACTGAATATCTTAATTGGGACTCAGATATCTGTAGTTTTCCTGTTTGCTGAAACAAAGGTTGCAATCAGATGTTAGATTATGAATACCTTGCATCTATCTTTTGGTCAGTCTGTTTTTAATATCCAAGTGTGCCCCTACCTGAGAAAGAGATAACTTTTAAGAAAGACTTGGAGAAAAATTGTCCTAACTCACTCAACACAACTACTGGTCAGACTTTGTTGCAAAATGCTGTGAGATCATCTGGAAATTCATGATCGTATGGAAAATAAGGTCAATTCTAATAATAAGTTCAGAGTTTTGTTAATGGCATCCTACAAATCTGGTGGACTCCTATTTGTGGGCAAGCCCACCTCCCCATCACCTGATCTCAGTCCTTGTGATGTTTGAGCTCTGTAGCACTTAGTACCATTGGTGCCACTGGCTTTCTGAAACTCTTCCTGTGGGGTTGATCTGCCATTTTCTATCACCTCCTTTATTCATTTCACTTTATCCTCCTCCTGTCCTCCTGCTGTCTCCTGAAACGTGGAAAGCCTCTTCTATGAATCAGTTATATTCCCAGTCTCTTTGCATCTCTGAGATGTTTGCTGGTCTTGTTTGGAGAGATGATACTCAAATCTTTGGCCTCAACCACCTTGCATAATCTGACAAGTCCTAAATCTCCAGGGCCAGCAAGATCTCACTTTCTTACCTGGTCTTCTGTAGGCCTCACAAACCTAATACACTTACTGTACTTGATTACTTTATCTCCATACTCTAAGCGATGCAGCCCGCGCCTCCCTGCCCAGCCCCCGCTTGCTAGTGGCGGGTGCAGGCGTCTGCACTGCTTCTCCGCTTGGGGAGTTACCGCTGGGCTCCTAATCTGTGGGTTTTAATTGTTTATTTATTTTTCCTCCCTGTTATGTTGCCCTCTGTGCTTCCAAGGCTCAGCACAGATTCAGCAATGAGGGTGTTTCCTGGTGTTTGTAAACTTTTCTCTTTTTAAGACTTCCTTCCCGGGACTCCCTTTTTTGTCTCTTTTTTGTCTTTTATATTTTTTCCTACCTCCTTTCGAAGACAATGGGCTGCTTTTCTGGGTGCCTGATGTTGTCTGCAGGCATTCAGAAGTTATTTTATGGAATTTACTCGGCGTTTAAATGTTCTTTTGATGAATTTGTGGGGGAGAAAGTGGTCTCCCCGTCCTATTCCTCTGCCATCTTGTATACATAAATCTGCTTTATCTCCAGAAGCCTATATATTTTCAGTTTCATATCAATATCTCTTTAACCACTAATCAAATTATTCATCCATTTACTCACTGTCTCAAACTTAGCTTTTCTATCCCTCAGTCCAGTGTTTATTGTTTCTTTCCTAGATACCTTCTTAACTAATCTTTCTGATGCTAACTCTTCTTCAATATGGTCCATCATTCATATTTCCTTCAGAGGGACCTTACTAAGAAATAAAGCTGAGCATTCCTTCCTCTATATTCTATGAATATAGAATAAGATTCAGATTCTTCTCCTAATGATACACACTCTGACCAGCCTGTTTATTCCTCTCGTCTGTCTGCCATTCCAGAGGTGCATGCATGTATGCCCAGTCATGTCCGACTCTTTATGACCCCATGGACTGTAGCCTGCTAGGCTCCTCTCCATGGAATTATCCAGGCAAGAATATTGGAGTGGGTTGCCATTTCCTACTCCAGGGAATCTTCCTGACCCAGGGATCAAACCTGCATCTTGTGTCTCCTGCATTTGCAGGTGGATTCTTTACCACCATACGACCTGGTCTCCCTGCCATACTGAATGTTTTATTTCTCTGGAGATATCCCAGGCGAGTTTTTGGCTCCAACTTTGTGAAAGCTACTCTGTTTGCCTGGGATCTACTCTTCACAGGTCAAATTTCAGTGCCAGTTACTTCCTCTGGGAAAATCTTTCCCAGCTTTCCTAGACCCTCTTGTCTCTGTTACACCAGCATTTTGTTCATAGAGCTGTGGTAGCTCTGATTACTCTTATATCAATGTCTACTTGGCTGAAACCTGCTAGATTGTGACTTCTTTTAGGAAAAGAACCTCATCTTACCTGCTTATCCTCTCCCACATCTAGTTAATTTAGTGCACAGGAGTATTTAAATGTATTTTGGTAGAGCCATCGAAGGAGTGGACTGATCTAACACATCCTTTGGGTGAAGAGCTTCCTTGAATTCAGTCTATGGTGCAGGTCATTATTTTCCCAATATTTTCCCCACTAAGATCAACTTTTTATTCTTTTTCCTCTAGGGATCCATATTTCAAAACTTAACTTTTCCCAATAAATGCATTGCAACTTGTTCCTCCACTTTCCTAATTACAGACATATGCATGCCCATCACCATTCTTGTAATGTGCTGATTGAACATTGTGACCTTGAGTTGATATAAACTGAGCCAAAAGATGTTTTGCAAAAGACTGTATGCCATTATAGGAGTACATGCATGATTTCTAATTGGCTTTTTGAAATATTGATAAGAGTTGTCTTTGAGGCTTCCAGTCTTTAAAATAGTTCTGGAAATATATTTTGGTGCTAATCTTATGCTCTAATTTAGAGCTGCTAATAGGCTTAGTGCAAGTTTGGCAATGCATGCTCCTTAATGGCATTGTTTGCAAAGAATATTGTTCCTAAAAGTGAAGGCCTGACTTGGAGCTGGACATTGCAGGAGCTGCACAGTTGTATGAAGGGGACCTTCTTAGTTAGCAATGACTATTGGAAAGAACCATGACTTTTAATTTTGGGTCATGCCCAAATAAGGGCTTATGCAATGGGAGAATAAAAAAAGATATTCTCCTTACTAAAAGTGTCTGGATTAAAACTTTGGTGAGCTGCAGTCACTTTTTGCAGCTCACATGCAAATACCTGGTTTTATGGAGCCAGATATATATTCACAGGAGATGCTCTGGTTTCATGCTTTAGAAGGAGTCTTCCTCCTTTCTTTCATAAGAAACAGCAGAAGATACTGAAGTTAAGTGAAAATGCTAAATGGTAAGACCCATTTAATTACGGTTTAATTTTGTTCTTCAATCTTTGAATACAAATGTCTTGAATATGTTGAATTGGAACATATGCTTTTCTTTCAGTATATTTTCCATGTTTTTCTTCTAGTTTTAGATGTTTTCTTCCCCGTTTAGGGGCTGCTATTATTATCTCTCATAATACTAATAGTACTCACTTATAATAGCCATAGAAAATGAGAGAGCAAGTGCAGCATTGGTTCCACTAAATAATAGCAAATGCATACTTGCTTCTGCCAAAGTGCAAACCTCTAAGACAACCCTGTTTGCTTGGGAAGGGTCTATGTGTTATATTCCATCAATTTTCACCAAGTCAGTGGAGGGAATATAAGAGAATCTAGCCAACAAATATATATATAATTTGTTGATAAGATAGGTATCAGGGATGGTGGTTAAGTTTCATAGATTAAAAAAGAGTACTTATTTTTTTTTTCTCTAAGGATGATTGCTACTGCCCTCTAATTATTAAAATCATCTGTAATTGTAGATGTGGTCCTGTCTAGAACAAATCATTTGATTTATTTGCAATGTTTTAATAAATATCCTATGGTCCATATAGTTTTTTTTTTTGTTTTTTTTTTTGAGCCTAGGAATCATAGTATTAAGGAACTCATTCTCAAGACAATAGCTTGGTTTTCTTTAACCATTGACTTGATAATGATGTTGGAAAGTTCAGTAACTAAAAGTTTCATTTTTTAAGGTGCATGGCATTTGAAAATGTAACAATTGTGCTTCTCTAGGATAGTTTAAGATTGAATGTGAGCCGATCTCAGAATGTGCTGATTTATACAACCTTAGGGGAAGGAGGGAGAGAAAGGGAGGGAGGGAGGAAAGGAGGGAGGTACACACAGAGAGAGAGATCGCTCTGTTCTGAGCCTGGCTGTTGTAACCTGAGCGGAGAGAAGTCTGAGTATAGTTAGTGGATCTCTAGAGAGAAGCAGGTCCCTGGACAGGGATCAGAGCCTGGGTGTGGTGAATGAATTCAAATGCATTATGGGGAGTGACTGGGGGACTGTGATTTCTTCTAACTGAAAAGGCAGAAAGTCAGGAGCCATCCTAAAAGAGTTAAGGTCTACACAGTGCTGTTCAGGAAGGCAAGAATGGAACTAGGAAGGCTTTTTCTGTATTGTTTGAACGTTGCCATGGCAATCGTTTCCAGCAGAAGTTACATGTTTTTCAGTTCCCCAAAGCAGCAAACAGGGTTTCCTTCTCCTTCTCATGCTCCCCCTCTCCTTCCCTACCTCCCTGAATGCTTAGCCCTTATCTTTCCATCCTTATTTCCCTTTTGTCTGTCTTTTCTTTCTTTTCTCACCTTCTCAACTCTTTCCTTATTAGCCACAAAAATATTCCAAGTCCAGGAGTCACTTTTAGGCAGAGAGTGAGTCAGACATAGAGCTTCCTCTCTGGCTTTCCTATTCCCTCTTGTGTTTACCTATTAAAGACCTAATTAGATGGAAGCTGTGACTGGAAGCAGGGTTGGGGCTTTCCCTTGTTGGTAGGACACAAAACATATTATAAGGGTTGGTGTTGTGGTGATATGTTAATCGGATCGCTGCAGGCAAGTGCAGAGCAGCAGTCTCTGACAATTAGAAAGAACAATGACTTTCCTATGACAGAGCCCACTCTCTTAACTGGAGAAGGATTAGCATGCATTGCAGGTCTCAGGAAGGTTCCTATAGACCCTGAGAGAGAGCTCTGCCTTGCAAGTGCCTCCTGCCTCTTTCAAGGAAGGCTGCTGCCTCTCCTTGAGCTGATTTTTACTGCCAAAGAAAGAGACGTGAGGGGACAGTGAGAGATCTGGTTTCGTGGGTGATGGGGGACCCGTTGCAGACCTGGGCCGGAGGATATATTGTGGGGACGTTCAGAAGAAATCTTTGCCTGCTGAATGCACGTGGCCAGTGAATTGTGAAATGGGTCTCATTAGAGCCTTTCATATCCCGGCATGTGCCAAAGTGCTTTGCCGGCACCGCGCCATCACTTCAGGCCCAACCCTGCTGCTGCTGGCTGCAGCCAAGAAGGGACAGAGGCTCTGTCTGTATTAAAGCTTTCAGTCTCATTCTTCTCTGTCTACTGTTCATTGTAAGGTGGCTCCGGGCCTTTCAGTGTGGGCCGGGATGAAGCACAACACGTCTAGGTGTTTGTAGAAAGGACACATGAAGGGTTTTGAGCATCACAGATAGGTTGGAGCAGCCAGTGGGTTCTGACACCCAGAGGTCCCCTTTCTTTTCCCTACAACTGGCATCAAAGTTGTCTCTAGACTTCCCGGCACAAATGCCCAGATACTCACCTGAAAGAGATGATGGGTATTTCAGGGCTAAATGAGTCATTAGCATTGTTGTTGTTGTTTAATTGCTAAGCTGTGTCTGACTCTTTGCGACCCCATGGACTGTAGCCTACCAGGCTCCTCTGTCCATGGAATTTCCCAGGCAAGAATATTGGAGTGGGTTGCCATTTCCTTCTCCAGAGGATCTTCCCATCTTATCAACCCAGAGATGGAACCTGTTTCTCCTGCACAGCAGGCAGATTCTCTACCACTGTGCCACCAGGGAAGCCCTGAGTCATCAGAGACTTTGTATTGTTAAATAAAGAGGAACTTTTTGCTTTGGGGGGAGATTCATATACTAGAAATTTTAGAATCAAATTTTATCTCCCAAAGCATAGCCGCATTTGTTCTTGTTGTTCAGTCACTAAGTCATGTCTGACTCTTTGTGATTGGATGGACTACAGCATATCAGGCTCCTCTGTCCTTCACCATCTCCTGGAGTTTGCTCAGATTCATGTCTACTGAGTCGGTGGTGCTATCTAACCATCTCATCCTCTGTTTCCCCCTTGTCCTTTTGCCTTCAATCTTTCCCATCATTAGGGGCTTTTCTAAGGCTCGGCTCTTCTAATCAGGTGGCCAAAGTATCGGAACTTCAGCTTAAGCATCAGTCCTTCCAGTGAATATTCATATTCAATAGCCCCATTGGTAGTAGCTGCCAAATGCTAAATGCTGTATTCCAGGTACTGTGCATGTTTCTTATTTAGACTGGCCAATGATTCTGTAAGATGGAAAGTTTGACAGCATAGACACAGGAGCCAGTTTGACTGGAGACCTGTCCCCGCTTAGATCTGTGGCTTTGGTCAATTTACTCACGGCTTTGAACCTCACATTCTCATGTGCAGCATGAGAATTAATATAGTACAAAGTTGTGGTGAATTATAATTGAAATAATGCATGTGAAGCTTTTAGCAGAATGCTTGCATGTAGAAAACACTCAAGCTATTATTTGTAAAAATGTAAGAGGTGTTTTCATACAACAATATTATGAAATAATCACTAGGTATGTGCCTCAAGGCAGAACAAAATTAAAAATAGTTAAGGGCAGATTGCTTAATGAAAAAAAGGAAAAATAATATTGGAAGATGAATTTATGAATTTGGAATGGTAAATTCCTGATATATTTGGTATAACTCTACAGTTTGAAAGAAGAATAGATAGGATAATTGAAATAGATTTTTGTTGCATTCATTCTAGATCAAAAGTTTAAATTCAACCATGTTAGAGTTTTCGTGTGAAACTGTTGTCTTGTATCAGCTGTGATGTTTCACATTGGAAAAAACTAAAAGATCTAACTAGATTAAGCAAAAACAGAGAATTTACTGACATGCAATTGAAAAGGTCTGCAGTGCATGGAGTTCAGTTATGATTTGATCCAGATGTTAACAATGTCATGGGAATTCTTGCTCTATTTTCTCTGTAATTCTCTTGGCTTAGTATTCTTACATGGACTATTTTCATCCTTAGGCTATTGGGTTTGCACTCCCTCATCCCTCCACCAAAAAAAGAAAAAAAAAAAGATTCACACTCTTATCCCATTATTCTTAGAAAGCATCCTGAGATTAGACTAACTTAGGTCATATGCTCACCTGTGGACCAATCACGGCCTTGAAGGGAATGGAATTGAGGGTCAGATACATCCCTAGATGGAATTTAGAGGCTCTTGAGAGATAAGAGGAATTTGCAGCTGCAGAGATAATCACAAATAACCATAGGTCTAATGGTTCCAAAGGACTTCCCTGGTGGCTCAAATGATAAAGCATCTGCCTACATTGTGGGAGACCTGGGTTCAATCCCTGGGTCGGGAAGATCTCCTGGAGAAGGAAATGGCAACCTGCTCCAGTATTCTTGCTTGGAAAATCCCATGGACGGAGGAACCTGGTAGGCTCCTCCGTCCATGGGGTCGCAAAGAGTCGGACACGACTGAGCGACTTCACTTTGACTTTCACAATGGTTGCAAGTAGGAAGGATGGGTTATTTTGTTTCACATTGTAACTTGCTACAAGGATTAATTTTGTTTCTACTTATCTGTAATGCTATGTTGTATATAGGTATTGAAGTTTTAATAACCAACTAAGAAGTTCTGTTCTTCCAGCAATCATATCACTTCATGGGAAATGGATGGGGAAACAGTGGAAACAGTGTCAGACTTTATCTTTTGGGGCTCCAAAATCACTGCAGATGGTGACTGCAGCCATGAAATTAAAAGACGCTTACTCCTTGGAAGGAAAATTATGACCAACCTAGACAGCATATTCAAAAGCAGAGACATTACTTTACCAACAAAGATCTGTTTAGTCAAGGCTATGGTTTTTCCAGTGATCATGTATGGATGCGAGAGTTGGACTGTGAAGAAAGCTGAGCGCCAAAGAATTGATGTTTTTAAACTGTGGTGTTGGAGAAGACTCTTGAGAGTCCCTTGGACTGCAAGGAGATCCAACCAGTCCATTCTAAAGGAGATCAGCCCTGGGTGTTCTTTGGAAGGAATGATGCTAAAGCTGAAACTCCAGTACTTTGGCTACCTCATGCGAAGAGTTGACTCATTGGAAAAGACTCTGATGCTGGGAGGGATTGGGGGCAGGAAGAGAAGGGGACGACAGAGGATGAGATGGCTGGATGGCATCACTGACTCGATGGACGTGAGTTTGAGTGAACTCCGGGAGATGGTGATAGACTGGGAGGCCTGGTGTGCTGTGATTCATGGGGTCGCAAAGAGTCAGACACGACTGAGCGACTGAAGTGAAACTGAAACTGAAGGAGTTCTATTCTTCCAGCAATCATCTGGCTCTAGTTATCAATTTTTCGGAGCAACAACTTCATCTGCATTCATGCTGTTTTTGCATTGCTCCTCTCATCTCTTAGGAACAAGTGCTTGCTTTTGAAAGGGAATTTACAGGCTTTTTTGGAAGTGAGGAAACAAAAGCAAAAACAAAAGAATCCTCTTCTCTTTATTGGTAGAGGTTTTAAATAATTTCAAATACCCAAACTCCTGGTCAATTGCACCAGCCATGGGAGTGCTTCTACCGAGCTTTGGTTTCACTGAATTTGCCACTGCAAAGGTCTCAGCAGTCACGCCATCCTTTCCTAAATTCTCCATTCTGCCCACCCAGGGATGGTGACTCAGGTAATATGACACAGTATCCTTTGCTTCTTAATGGGTGAGTTAGAGGAAATAAGTGTCTGGGCTTCGAATACTGATATTTGTGGAGAAGTCCTGTTCAAAGCAGAGGACTGCTCAGAAGTTTCTAGGACTGGGAACAATCTCTTTTGTAGTCTTCACACTCTGAAGGGGACATATTAGTGCATAGTATAGGTACTATATTCATACTTATGCAATGACATGCTTCTGTCATGCAGTGATTTGAGACTCAAACCATGTTCATATGCTTCTCATAGAGAAAATTACTGGTGGAAGAGGCTGTGCCTAGAAAGTTAAAAGAAGATGGGCATTTTTGATTACCTGTTATATGGTAGTAGTAGTTTATTTTACATATTTTATCTCACAGTCTTACAAAATTTCAATAATAATAACAATAGTATCAGGAACCAATAATTTGTTGTTGCTGTTCAGTCACTCAGTTGTGTCCAGTTCCCCATGGACTGAAGTAAGCCAGGCTTCCCTGTCCTTTACCATCTGCTGGTGCTTGCTCAAACTCATGGCCAATCAGTCAGTGATACCATCCAACCATCTCATCCTCTGTCATCCTGTTCTCCTCCTGCCTTCAGTTTTTCTCAGCATCAGGGTCTTTTCTAATGAGTCAACACTTCCTATCAGGTGGCCGAAGTATTGGAGCATCAGTTTCAGCTTCAGCCCTTCCAAAGAATATACAGGATTGATTTCCTTTAGGATTGACTGGTTTGATCTCCTTGAAGTCCAAGGGACTCTCAAGAGTCTTCTCCAACACCACAGTTCTAAAGCATCCAATGGTTAAAAAGAAACCAATAATAGGGAACATTTATTGAGTAATTACTATGTGTAGGTACTATTCCATATGCTTTAGCTTTGTAACAACATTGAACCCACAGGCAAATAAGTGCATTTTTTAGTATGAAGAATGGAAAGTTTGGAGAGGCTTAATGACTTCCTCAAATCACAGAACTGATAAATAGCAGTTCTCTTTTGAACTTCGGGTCAAACCTGCAGTTTCTGTGCTTTGCTATGCTGCCTCTTACAGGAGATTACTTAACTAAAAACAAAAACAAAAAAAATCTTAATTTTTTTTTTTTTTAAGATTCAAGAAACTGAAATGCCAAAGTAAGTCTTTCCTTTAACTTCATTTGCTTTTTATTTGTTCTGCCTTCCCCTCCCCTTCTTTTATTAGGTAGTCTCCATTTTGACAATCCATTATAGTATTTTTCAGCCTCTAGTTTAACCCAGGGCAGCTGCCCCACCACAACTCTAGATGTAAGAGTAAAGCTTTACCTTCCCCATTTATGTTAAATATAACCGTTCGAGATCATCACACGCAAACCTAAGAGGTGTTTTAGGAGGGCTTCTTCTTTGTCATAGGTTGGGGAAAGTGAAGAAACCTTTCATCTCTCAATGGTCTACTGGCAACTGAACTTTCAATACCTCTGCAGATATTAGTGGTTGGCAGGCCCTCTTCCTCTAGATGCAGTGATACTAATAATCACAAGCTTGGCTGCATGAGGCTGTGCCGTGCATTTCTTTACTCAGCTGTAACCATCAGAAGACGTCTTCTTCCATAGATAGAAAAGGAACACTTGGCCCTTTCCTCAGTGGTTCCTAAGACTCTTTACTCTTCCCCACGAGGATGGTACGTGGGAGAGGCAGAAGGGGACATAGCTCTGAGACACTGTTTTTGCTGTCGTTCCCAAGAAGCTACCCAACAAAATTGCTATTCTCAGCTCATCTGGGCATCAGGCCAGATTGGAGGCAATGCCCCAAATCAGTTTTCTTACTCCTTCAGCATACCTCCCTTTCTTTTGCTTATGAGACAGACCCTGCAGGAACAGGGAAAGCAGGCACAACGCTCTATCATGGCAGGAGCTGGGGACACTAATGCTTGCTCACTTAGTGCCCGTGTACACACATACAGATGCACATACATGATCCCCAGAGCCTCACCTCCGTGTCCTGAATTCCTACCTGACTTCTGAAGGACCTTCTAGAGACATGTGTCATTTATTTTTCTCTAGGGCTCAAGATAAAAAGAGAAAGAACTATGTACGTGGTAATAGACTGTGGATTCTGGGCATGGTTTGACAGCTGAGAAATATTCTCCTGATTGCCTCCTATGTATTTGACCCAATATCTTCTGTTCAAAGAATATAAAGTGGTTTTAATATCAATTGTGGCTTCTTATCCCCCATTCTAAGGCCTTTTAAAAAACAAATGGAAGAGGCTTGGGCTAATCACTGTTTTATAATATCTGAACCACTGCTTCCTGTCCCTTGGGGCTGGCAAGACAGAGTCGGCTCTTATTTTACACTCTATGTAGAATATGCCCCTTTCCTAACCTAACTCAGGCTTTTAGCACTTATCAGGCCCAGATAACTATAATCATGTCCTGATTTAGCCTTCTCAGTCCTGTCTATCTTTATCACCAGTTGTTTATCTTCCAAAGGCACTGCTTCTGTGTCATTCTCCTACTAGTAAAGCCTCTCTTATGAAATAAGTGCTGGACCCCGAAACCTGGCATTTTGCCAGAGGGACTGTATTTCTCAACTCTTTCTCCTCTCAATTTCAGTTTGTATCTTGGCTATGGTATTCAGGTCAGTTCAGTTCAGTTGCTCAGTCATGTCTGACTCTTTGCCACTCCATGGACTGCAGCGTGCTAGGCTTCCCTAACCATCACCAACTCCTGGAGCTTGCTCAAACTCATGTCCATCGAGTCATTGATACCATCCAACCATTTCATCCTCTGTTGTCCCCTTATCCTCCTACCTTCAGTCTTTCCCAGCATCAGGGTCTTTTCCAATGAGTCAGTTCTTCACATTAGGTGGCCAAAATATTCGACCTTCAACTTCAGCATCAGCCCTTCCAATGAAAATTCAGGACTGATTTTCTTTAGGATTGACCAGTTGGGTCTCCTTAAGTCCAAGGGACTCTCAAGAGTCTTCTCCAACACCACAGTTCAAAAGCATAAATTTTTTGGAGCTCAGCTTTCTTTATGATCTAACTCTCAAATCCATATATTGCTACTGGAAAAAACAGTCTTGACTAGCTGGACCTTTGTTGGAAAAGTAATGTCTCTGCTTTGTAATATGCTATCTAGGTTGGTCATAGCTTTCTTCCAAGGAGTAAGAATCTTTTAATTTCATGACTGCAGTCACCATCTGCAGTGATTTTGGAGCCCAAGAAAATAAAGTCTGTCACTGTTTCCATTGTTTCCCCATCTATTTGCTATGAAGTTATGGGACTGGATGCAATGATCTTTGTTTCTTTAATGTTGAATTTTAAGCCAGGATTTTCACTGTCCTCTTTCATTTTCATCAAGAGGCTCTTTAGTTTCTCTTTGCTTTCTGCCATAAGGGTGGTGTCATCTGCATACCTGAGGTTATTAGTATTTCTCCCGGCAATCTTAATTCTAGCTTGAGTTTCATCCAGACTGGCATTTCACATGATGAACTCTGCATATAAGTTAAATAAGCAGGGTGACAATATACAGCCTTGATGTACTCCTTTCCCAATTTGGAACCAGTCCATTGTTCCATGTCTGGTTCTAACTTGCTTCTTGACCTGCACACAGATTTCTCAGGAGGCAGGTAAGGTGGTCTAATTTTTCCATCTGTTTAAGAATTTTCCACACTTTGTTGTGATCCACACAGTCAAAGGCTTTGGCACAGTCAATGAAGCAGAAGTAGATGTTTTTCTGGAACTCTCTTGCTCTTTCCATGATCCAGCAGATGTTGGCAGTTTGATCTCTGGTCCCTCTGGCCAGGGTGTACTGTTTTCATTCCCCATATCCTGCTCTGTATGGGTAATCATTCTGTGTTCCTACTATCTGTTTTCCCACCTAGACTGAATGCTCTCTGAGGTCAGTCCTTTGGCCGTCACTTTTGTGTCTTCACCTCAAGCCTTACCTATAAGACATGCTCAGTATATACTTTGCCATTGAAAAAAAAATTTTTTTCTCCTTTATAAGCTTCTAATTGGTGATCTAACAACATTTTAGAGAGCAGTGCTTTGTTTTTAATAGATTTTCTTTAATTTTCTTAATAAAGAGCCTCAAAGATTCTACTTGGGGACAGGCAACCTTTTCTATTAGAGGACCCCATCTGACAGTGTCTTTCTTTGACATAAGAGAAATTCTCTTTTGCCGAGCTTTCTGCGGGGTACCCTTAGAGAGCCATTGTTTGAAGAGCAGTAGATCAGAGCTTCAGGTTTCCTGTGGCTGTTTGCTTAGCAGGGATGTGATGGTACAAAGTCAAAACAATGTGCTTCTGTGGGCAGAGACAGGCGTGTCTTCTGTGGAGGTCTACTAGCTTTCATTTTTCTGTAGTGTTCACACGATGATGGCTTTCCCAGGCTTAATCAAGGTCCACATTTATGATGTCATTTTTTCCCAGCTTCCTGTGCTATGAAAGTTACAAGGAGCATAACAAAGAAGTTTGACCATTTTACATCTCCTGGCCATATTTCCACATTATTCTTATACATGACATTGATTCCTGAGAATCCACCAAATGGGCAGGTGTGATGCTGAAGTTTGCAAGAACAAACGTGAAAGAGAAGCCGAATGCAGTGAGTTTCTCACAAAATTAAGTTGATATGATTTTAAAACTGACTTTTATTCTTTTTAAATTTCTTGTCATTTTATTAGGTTCCAAATGACATTTTCAAAGGTGAATGATTATGGTAATAAATGGTATTTAAAAAAAATATTCTGCTAATTTCATTATAGTTGGCAAGATAAGTTACTGTGTCTGTGTGGGTTCATTGGTTTGTGACAAATGACTCTTGTATCTGTCATTAACTTCAGTTAACTTCAATAGTTCAATAGTCTAGAACACTGCCATAAGATATAAACATTAGAGCCCTAGAAAAAACTTGGAGCAGGTGGTTCTGGGTAAAACAGGAAAGTGAGCCTATATCTCTGCAGCTTCCCCAACAGCATCTTGGTAATGGTCATTTCCCACTGCTGAATGCTGTTTTCAAGTAGAACTTTTTCCAGGACTGATGCTGCTACTCCCTGGCCTCAGGACTCCAAGCAAGTTTCCTGTTTGTATCCTTCAGTACCTGTAAAATGAGGAGCTGGAGTTAGATGCTCTGTAGTATTCCTTTGAGCACTCTCTTTCTAGAGTCTAAGGCATTTCACAAAACTATTTGCAGGTAACAAGACTGCATTTGCCAGAGAGAATGGAAATGCCTTTCCCTTGTTCCTTTTCTCAGATATTCTGGCCAGCTTATTTCCTTTCTTTACATCTTCTTGCCCTTCTCTGTTGCTTTCTTTTTTTTTTTTTTTAAATCATGCTTGTCAAATTTATTTCTTTCTTCTCCTGTCTCTTTCTTGCCAAGTTCTTCTTCGCATTAGAGTTGCCTATTTTGCGTGTGTGGCAATTCTGCAGGGTAAGCACTTCATTTTAGACTTGCTTCCACTAATTAACTACAAAATTAAGTAGGTGAATTCATTGATTCAGCACTTGGTTTGCTGTTTATATTAACTCATTAAAAGGGAAGCCCTGGCTATGGCCAGAGGCTTGACGGGAATCTGTCCCTCCCCCTGAAATTTCCTTTGACTTCCCACACTAGATAGCAATCTCGCTGTTTCTCAGAAGTATTCATGCATCTGGGGAGCAGCCAAATGACCGAAGCAGCATCAGACAGGAATTCCATTCTTTGTGACTACAGCAACAATCCTTGCTTGTTCTTCTCCTTCTCTGTAAGCTTCCTGCTGTGCCTTCAGTTCTACTTTTGTTATGGGTACGTGTGTGCTCAGTCCTTCAGTCTTGTCTGACTCTGTGTGACCTCCTGGACTGTAGCTCGCCAGGCTCCTCTGTCCCTGGAATTCTCTAGGCAAGAATTCTGGAATGGTTTGCCATTTTGATATCTGGAGAATTTCATTTTGATGCCTACTGAGATTTCAGGCATGTCTATTCCATGTCAGATGCCCACCCAGCCACTGTCCACCTACCCTCAACCCCAAGAAGAAAGGAGGACTGCAGACCTGGTTGAAACGTTCACTGCGTTGCCATCAAAAAGAGCTCAAGTAAGAAGCTGTTAGGGTTCCATACCCTGCATTAGAACCGTCAACTGGTTTTCAGAAAAAGGAGTCACTTAAAATCTGGTTTTGTTTCTGTTTTCAACAATCAAATCGTGTGTCATTCTTTTGTGCTTTAGCCCATAATAACCACAAGTGAATAACAGTTACAGTGGTCATTTGTCACAGAATTGTATTTACCTTTTTGATTTGTGTAGGGATTCACAACTCCTTTCACATCCCAACAAATAAGGATCTAAATGAAAAAAAATATGTTTATGGTAAAATGGAATGGAACGTCGTGGTTTGTAATACAGTAGTTTCCACTGTAAAAGAAGGCTTTCTTGGAGCCCATCCAGACAGTTCAGTTACTTGTCTAAAACAAATGGACTAGAAGAATAATGTATTAAATAAATGTTCTTTGCTTTCCTATACCTTCTTTATCTCATGTGTCTGTTAGAAGTCCTGAACTGTGCTCTTGCCTTAAAACAGTTAACTTTATTTGTTCCATTTAGTATATTGTATGCACTGGTTGTTAACATAAATTGACCTTAACTTTCTATTATAGCACAACCTCTGTTGTACACACCTTGACCGTGGTACTTATCACATTGTTTAGTAATTACATGTTTATTATCTATCTTCCCCACATAATTTTGAGTTTTTCCTGTGTAAGAGCCAGACTTCTTCATGTACCTCTTCGGTACATAGCAGATAATCAATGTTGTAAAAAATAAATAGAATAGTGAACACTTGAAGCTTAGAATTTGTTTAGAGCAAGATTTGATCCCTCTGTTGGCAATACAATTTAAATTTGAGTAAAATTCCCATTTGTAACATTCAATATCATGATATTCTGAATTAGTCTATCTAATAGTGCTATTAAATTTGTTCTAGGCCTTTATGTTTTAGGACACTACTTTAGGTCTTTAAACATATCTACACATGGTTTTAAAAACATGATGAATCAATATAACTCAAAGAACTAACTAGTTTTAACTAAGTTATCCAATAATGTTTATCAAGGAAAAAGAAAAGTTCCCAGTATAATCAGTAAGCTCTACTTTTTATAGTGTAACTATTTTATATTTGTAAGTTTGTTCTGAAAAACACAGAGACAGAGTGAAGAAATCTAAGGTGATAATAGCTTATCTTAGGTCAAATTAAACTGTTAATTGTTAAATCCCTTCCAAAATCCTGTGGTATAAACCAAACGTATGAGTTTTGCCTAATCTTTGCATTCAAATTCAAAAATATTTTAATTTGATAATATCTGAAATGTATATATGTGTGTGTTTATATGTATTAATTTATAAACATAGGCATATATGTACATATGCCCGTGCATATAAATATGTATGTATATGTCCACAGATATGCATACATATTCCTTAGTAGATCATAATTTAGAAGTATGGTCTTAATTTCAGTATTTTACCTACAAGATATAATGTTAATGGCATTATGCTGTCATTAAAATTATGAATAGAATGTGGGAGATAAGATTAATGGAGGGTGATTTTGCATTTGTACAGGAATGACCTCATTTTCATTATAAAAGGGATTATATATAGTTGGAATTTAGTGTAATATAGTTGTGGTTCATTTAATAAATTATACAAGAAAATATTATTTCAAAATCACACTCCTTTTAAAACCTGATACTATTGTTTTAACAGTTTTGAACAAAGATTATAGCCTGACTACAAAGTTAAAAGTAAGACAATTATTTGTATAATTTATATAATATGTTTTATATATATTATATTTATATAATAATTGGTATAATAATATTATACAAATGTTCACATTGATTTCCATTTGAGAACTTGCTTGCTGCTAAATTTTAGCTCCTAACATGTTTTTACAGTTAAGCTATAATAACTGATTAAAATAAGAGTTTCACCAAGTATTGGGTACTTTGGCTAGTTTTGATACAATTACATAATTTTGGACTCCAGGGAAGTGCATGCATTCCACAAAGTAGGATCTGTGACTAAAGGTAGGAGAGCTAGTGTATATAGATTATTGATTTTGAGTGAAGAATTTGAATTTGCATGCATTTTAAAAGATAAATTCAGGATTCTTCTTTGCCTTTTGAAGCAGTAATGCATTTGGTGTTTTTTGCAGTGGCACAAAAAGGAAAATGAATCATAGGTTTACACTGTATTCATAGAGTCTAGATAATTTAATTAATGTTTTTATAAGACATGTTTTCCTCCAACATGATTTTTGGTTGGGACTTTAAACTAAATGAAGATGTTTTATTGAAATTATGATTTCTAACAACAACTTTTTTTTTTGGATATACTAAGTTGAATGAGTCTGAGGACCATTGTTGTTTCTCCATAGGACGTTAACCTTTCTCTGCACATACACACAATTTTTCAATTATATCAAGGGGTTCACAGAATCTCTTCCATGGATCATGGTTCTTGTTTCATAGATGAAATTCTTATTAATAGGTTTACCTGGGTCATCTACCAATCTAGAACTCATAGCAATTTCCTTATGTATTTATCATTGCCTTCAATTTCTGAATCAAACATGAGTGAATCAAGAAAAGTTGAAATTCATTATAGTCCCAGATACTCATTTTATCTTGTTCTTGAGTATGCAGTATTGCATCTGTTGTAGCCTGCTCTTTGTGAATGAGTTTTGTTGCGGCTTTTTGTTTGTCTTGATTTTTTTTTTCTGTTTGCTTTTGCTTTTTCATTTTTGAGGCTGTTGGAGGAAAATGTTAGCTCCAAGAAAGCCACCAAATAACTCTTTTCTCATGGAAATCTCAAAATATTTTTCCATTATTGGTTCCACCTCTTCAAAAAGCTTCAACTTGATGAAAAACTTTCAGGTTTCTGGAACTCCTGAGTATATGTCTGTTCTGGCTACAGTCAATTTGGAGACTGCCCATTGCAATGTGCAGACATGGATGAATGTGTCATGCAAGATTTTTAATGATATTTTATAGCACTGAACTTCAGATAGAACCTTTTGGAATAGGACTGAATGCTTGTCTGACTGGAATTATATCAATAACTGAATGAGGTAGGAGATAAAGCAAGTGGCCTGCACTCTGTGATTTGTTTCTAGTTTGTCAAATAATAGGATGTGATAAAATAAAATGCTATCACTGATGCTCTGGGTCTGGGATGTAGTTGAGAATGAAACCACTGATGTCCACCAGATTATCCATATGTACCAGTCTTGAAAGAGTCCCTCACGTGCCCTCACCCACATAGCCAAAGGGAATCTACTTGCAAAGTTGATGAGAGTGAAGAATGAATGCTTCAAACACCTATGAGAAGTTTAAGGTTGAACAGAAATATTATTTTAGTAGTTTAAGGGGGCAAGGAATAGCCCCAACTCGTATTCATTGAGTCCATTTCAGCCAGAGCCAGGACCTGGGCATAGCTGACATAGTTCAGTGCAAAACAGATTATCAAATATCTGTTTTGTAACATGCTAGCCACTACCAATATATGCTAGTTAGGAAATCCTCTCGATTACATAGAGTTTTAAAGTTAGTAATGAAACAAATTTAACTTTCATTACCAGCCTTTGTGTTCCACCATTTCTGGAAAGTTACTTAACCCTTCTGAAACTCTCTTTCCTGATCTGTAAAATGAAGCTGTTCTGCTGTCTTTCCAACATTTAGTGCTACTGAAAAGATAGAGAAACAGATGGCAAAGCAGAGGAAACTACAGAATTTATATATTTTTTTAAAAAAGCCTTGGTTTTCCAGTCTACTGGAAAGGAAGGGATCCCTTGGGGACTGGTTTTTGAATGGCAGGGCTAGTTGTTTTTCTTTAGATAGGATATACATCTGGGTTGAATTGGGAGTTAAAATGTTGATGAAAATTATTTTTGGATGCATAAAATGCATCCAACCCTTTAGTGCCTGAAAACCTCTTATGAATTTTGACAGGTTACTCAAATTGAGAGTTTACATCTCCATGGCAGCACCTGGCTTACAGTAGGTGCTCCAGCGTCATTATGCTCAGCCTTTTCCCCAGTAGCCACATTATTGAAGAAGGAAAAATAGAAAAGAGCATTAGAGCTGGCTTATCCAGATTGTTTGTGTACACTACGGTGATCAAAATCACCAGATACGCATGATAACGCTCAACTTCGTTCTGCCTATAAACAGTCAATGATCTTGTTAGTTGCAGCTGTACACCCAGTGGGAGCGGAAATCTTTGTTTATTGAATTTCCAGGTTCCAATCAACTGTGCAAGGAGCAACTGTGTTAAAATGAAAGTCAATACTCCTCCTCTTCTCCTTTCTTCACCTCTGTCTCATCAGAAGAAGGATTTGGGTTCTTAGATTGGTTGAAAATGTAGAGGTTTTTATATAAAATTGAAGAGAATCTTAAGTCTTAATATTTATCTCTGCTTTTTTTTTTTTTTTTTAAGAGAACGAGTGAGCATTATGGGCTGAATCTTGTCCTCTAAAATTCATATTTCAAAGTTCTGACCCTCCAGTGTCCCTGAATGTGACTGTATTTGGAGATAATGCTGTTAAAGAGGTAATTAAGTTAAAGTGAGGTCTTTAGGGCAACTTCTAATCCCAAACAACTGCTGTCCTTATAAAAAGGACAAGTGGACACAGACTTTCATGTACACAGAGAAAAAAGCTGTGAGAAAACAGTGAGAAGGCAGCAAGTTAGAGATCTCAGAACTTAGAACTGCAGGTAACTTGACCTTGGACTTCTAGCCTCCAGAACTGTGAGAAAACAAATTTCCGTGGTATTTTAAGTCACTGTGGTATTTTGTGATGGCAGCCTGAGCAAATGGATACATAGCGTTTTCCTTAATTGGATTGGTAAGCCATGGCGATCCTACTAGAAAAATTGTTTTATTTATGTATCTATCAAAAGAATGGATTCTCTCATCATCACCTCTAGCAAGCATAGACCATCAGTCCGACTGTCCACCAGAATGGGAGGAAAAGTGTACAAGACTTGCTCTTTTATGAGAATCCTTGCATTAACCTAAGAAACCGCACATGGGGGGTTAGCTTTATGTATATGCAGGAGACCTGAGTTCAGTCCCTGGATTGGGAAGATCCCTTGGAGAAGGGAATGGCTACCCACTCCAGTATTCTGGCCTGGAGAATTCCACGGACAGAGGAACCTGGCAGGCTAGAGTCCTTGGGGTCTCAAAGAGACAGACCTGACCGAGTGAATTTCACTTCACTGGGTGATATAACCTCCTTCCATTCAGCAGTTCTTTCAGGAGATACAGATTCTAAGAAGGAATTCCAAATTCTAAAAGAGTATTATTTAGCCAGATATACCAGGATCTGCCCCACAAATAAAGATCATCTCAGAGACTCCTTAGAGTTCCTAAAACTTGCTCTGCAGGGATCTTTTCCTCCTGAAGTGGGGCAGGGATAAGAAATGTACATCTTATCACAAAAGAATAAACAAAACCAAGGCTATTTATCAACAACCTATTCACTATTCGTATGGATTTACTATTTACTGTGTGGTACTTAGGAAGACAGAGCTCAGATTAAATAAAGGAGAAAGAAAAAGTGAAAGTTTGTTAGTTTGATTTTGTTATTGCTGTACAGCAGTGGTAATAATTGGGGGTGGTATGGTGGGATATTTATGAGCAAGTAAAATAGACTTTGAACTTTGTCACGGTTGGATGCTATCACTATAATCTCCTTTAGAACTTATGTTTCCTAAATATTGCTTTCCTTGTCATAGAAATAATAGCAAATAGGCATAGTAACAGTCACTGTAAAAAAGAATACTGGTAATATACACTATATGCTGTTGTCATTAAAGGGAAAAGAGTAGGCATCTCCTAAACTGTTTGTCACATAGAAAGAAATCAGTAAATGTTAACTACTATTATTCTTTATGGCATTTACTTTCAACATATTCTTTCAGTGGAACAGTTTTTAAGTTAAACAGACATTTTATGTTGACTGATTGTTAGGCATCATTGTGATTATCCCTTATTATGAGAAATATATCTGTTTATTGCTAGGATGAGATGAGACTGGAAAGTCCTTGAGATAGCAACATCAGCTGTACATTTTAAATAAATTCAAAGTAATCCTATTTGAAGCCTGTAAAGCTAAGTTTCTATCTAAAACACAGAGCCTTTAAGTACTAATATTAGCTTTATCCTTCAGAAGGTGAAAGCTGAAAAGTTTAGAATTCAAACCAGGTTTCAAAGGGGCTGAAATCAACAGGGCTTGGTAAGGTAAGATACTTAAATGAATTTACCTAGAGTCTCTAAATCAGTGGTTTTCAATCCCTACTGTGCATCAGGATTTCCTGAAGAAATTTAAAGTTATCAATATGGGAGCATCACCCGCTGATTCAGACTCTCCAGGGATGAGTAAATTTCCAAAAGTTCCATTAGTGATTCTGAAGTGCATACAGCCTGTGTTGATAATCACAATTCTAAATAGACTCCCCAGATGGGTCCCAAAATGTCCTGTGTGAAATGGTGTACTTTTAACCTTTTTTATTTTCAACTGATCTCTTTGCCAGTGCCACAATTGTAAGTTATATAAATTCTAAATCAGTCGTGAAAATTTATGGCATTTTTCCAAAAGAATGCTTATTTATGTTTTCATTTTTAAAATACATAATATTTTAATATAATTTAATGTTGATGTATGGCAAAACCAATACAATATTGTAAAGTAATTAACCTCCAATTAAAATAAATTAAAAAAAAAGAAAAGAAAAATAATATAATTTCAGGGTGAATTTTAAAGCTCTGTCATAAAATCATAAAAATATACAATCAGATGCATCTTTTCTTCTATAATATCAGAATCACAAAATGATTTGCTTTGTACTTAATTTAGGAAGCATCATGATTTTTTTTCAGCTATTCTTGGGTTGAAGGACTGTGATGGAATGTGAACCCATGACCCTCCTGTATCTTATTTGCAAGTACTTTAGGCTGCAATAGTTAATGGTATTATTTTCTCATTGTAGAAAAACATGGACTAGATAGATGCTATAACAATTCACTCACCAAGTAGAAAGCACTGTTTGTGTCTGAAGGACCTCACCATCTGGTAGGATGGAACCAAGTATAAAAGACTCTCTCCCCAGAAAGGCATTCTTACCCTTTCTTGTACTGTATGGAAAATCAGTGATACAGTAAGGGGCAGGATCCTTTGCTGACCTTCATACCACTCTCTTAAAAGATTGAATTTCTCTTCTTTCAATTGACTTGCTGTCTGTATGCAGTTTCATCTCCAGATGGAAGAGGAACAGAGAAAGCAATGATGGTTTGAGTAGGGAGTTTATGAAAGCAGTGATTACAGAAAGTTAAATATGTTCCAGGAGATAGCAGGGAGTCTATTACACTTTCTAGTATACAGACCTACCATTATTATTATTTATTTTTTTTTATTGAACTTCATTCTATATTCCCCTACCTTCTTTTCAGTTTGCAGTTGTACTCCCATTGGAAGCAAACTTAATAGATGAAAATTCAGACTTGCACATATTAAACTTTAAGGTACAATTATTAGTTTTACATAAAAAGTTCCTCACAAGGTCCCAATAGGCACTTCATTTAAACACAATGGCTTCCTAGAGATCATGTTTGTACTTGACTACATTGAAACAACTTTAATGTATGAAGTACCACTCACTAATATTGTATAATAATTGAGTTATAATAATTCTGAACAAGTTTTGATATATATTTATCAGGGGCCAAGATGATATATGTTGTTGAATTTAGATACGAAGTTGGACATATTTCTTAGGTTAAGAGAATTATCATAATCTATCTGATGATACATAACAAGTTTTGAGAAATAATTAGTTACTCAACTCCCCCCACCCCATGCCACGACAGTATGCTCCCAGGATTGGAATTGTGTAATAGAAGCTGTGCATGCCATTGGAGATCAAAAATGGGAAGGTTTTAGGATAAAGGCAAAATTTAAATTGGCCTTTGACAGAGAGGAAATTAAGAGTGATGCATATGTGTGTGTTGAATAGAGAGGAGGTAATTCATGCCCTGAAATCCAACATTTTTAAATGAATTTTATATCAACCAGTGTAAGGCAATGGGAGAAGATGGATGTTAGTGCCAAAGCAATTTTCCATTGAATTCTGTCTCAATCATATTCCATTGGGGCAAGATTCAAAGCCTTTCTTAATTTTTTTTTTTTCATCTTTGAATGAGGTTAATAAACTTGCCTTAGAGAGTCGTAAGGATTTCATAAAATACCTAAGCATGACAGTGTAAGTCACTCAGTCATGTCTCTCACAAAGAGAAGTGACCCCATGGATTATACAGTCCATGGAATTCTCCAGGCCAGAATACTGGAGTGGGTAGCCTATCCCTTCTCCAGCAGATTTTCCTGACCCAAGAATCGAACAGGGGTCTTCTGCATTGCAGGCAGATTCTTTACCAACTGAGCTAATAGGGAAGCCCCAAGCATATATACCTAAGCATAGGATTTCATAAGTGTCTGTGACTTCCTTTTCTACTCTCAGTACCTTTAGCAATATTGTATTCACTATAATACATGATAAACTTGATGAAGTATTTAGATGGTGCCTTGGGAACTGTTGGAATAGGACTTGACCATAGCAGTTTATATTTTTAAAATTTATTTTACAAAGTCACACTGGAAAACGTGCTCCACGATTTTACTGAAATACCATATTAGCTATTCTACAAATGTAGAAATGGACTATCTCCATGTGTTCAAAACCTGTCGAATTCTTCCTTCTCATCCTGCAAACAAACAAATTATGTTTAGATTTGCCATTGCCCCTTCAGCAGCTCAAATCATCATGAATTGTTCAGACTCTTGGCAGGAGGATTATAATGGTTTATTTATGTATGCATATAATCCGTCCATCAAATGCAGACCACATACTTGTCTGCTTGAGCTAATTTTTATTGATATATTTTTTTGTCTTGCTCCTAACTCTGCTGATCAGATTTTAATTCCTGACAACACATTAGTGCCAAATGGCACGATTAGTGCTGTTAGGAGTTGAGTTTTGCGGAAATATTCAATACCTGCTGTGTCTATCCTCCAGAAAAGAGAACAATCCGATCTTCTTCATTGGTTGTGAATTAGTTGAAGTGTGGTTTTTAATTTAAGACACTTTGGGGTTGCAAAAGGAGATAACGGAGTATTTAGACTATGGAGGATTTATAAAGAAGGACAAAATTGAAGCCCTTTTAAAATGTCTAAATCTGTGAGGTTCACTTTGAAAAATAAGTTTCCCAACATTATGTATACTCTCAAAGCATATTTAAATTACTTCAACAGCTGCAATAATAAAACGGCACTGGAAAGCACGAACATGAAATACATGAGGTAAAGTAAAAGGGCAAAGTAATGAGATCAATCACGCCAAGAGGATAATGAAAGGCAGACCTACAGAGTCTACTCAGGGAAAAAAGGCATGGAAGCAGATATTTATAGCACGCTGGAAGAGATGTTGATAGAATTTTGCACAAAGTGCTATGGGAAAACAGAAGGAAGCAACATTAATTGTGCTAGAGATGGGAGGGGAATGAAGATAAGAAGAGAAAGCTTTATTTAAATCTCTGTTGCCATCAAAACAGCAGATTTTTCAGTTATTCCCAGCACAAAACACTTAGTCTGACCTTTTAAATGTATGGCACGAGACCCTGACCTTCAGCTATTTAATTCAGTGTTGTAAAGTGATCCTGCAACAACGGATTTCTCTGTTTCCCTGAAGGAGCCCATTTGTCATATATGTGGAAATGCCATGTATGTAGAAATGGATGGTATATGTTTCTTTTCTTTAAAAAAAATATTTTAGATATTTATCTAGCTATTTGGCTGCCGTAGGTCTTAGTTGCAGAATGTAAACTCAGTTTTGGTATGTGGGATTTAGTCCTCTTATCAGGGATGGAATCCTAGCCTCCTGCATTGGGAGTAAGGAGTCTTGGCCAGTGGACCACCAAGGAATTCCTTGTCTGTGTATGTTTCAAATTTGTGAATTTCTTAGCAGGTGGGTAGACAGGCAACTGGGAGACTGGAAGATGTGGAAAGTGCTCCCCGTCTTTTGTGCTGGGGAAAGAGAGCAGGTTGTGAAATAATAAGCACAGCTGATCCTGAAGATGAGATCCCTCTTCTTGGCAGTTCTACCCAGGATAAAGGTTTGGGAGGAGAGGCAGAATGATAATATTGGAATTCTCATCCAAATCAGGTTGCAGACATGGCTCTTCAAGGAGAGCCTGGATGCATTCTTCAGGTTAGAGGGAAAATAATCTTTTATGGCCCACAGAAAGCAAATCCTGTATGTCTAATGGTCAGAAAATTTGACTTGAAGAATATGCAGGTAGCTCTTTTCTGGCGCTTTTATGTCTCACCACTCTACCTATTATGGGATGACTAAGAGGAGTGAGTCCAAAGCACAAGTAGCAGATAATTTCGTTATTCGCCAAACTAACTTTAAAACCAATACCTTTTTAAAAAAGCGATTTTGAACTGAGAATCGCATTAAAGCTTGGGGAATGTGGGGAAAAAAACCCTCTCCTACTGTAAGTGATTTTAAAGTGTTGCCAACTGATGTGCTTATAGCAAATCATTTTGCCTTTTCAGTCTGTGCGCTGGAGACAGTGTTCTTTCCCGGAAAGAAAAGAACATGGGTTTTGGATGTACATAGTGTTCTCCATTTTCAAATACTGGCTCTTTCACTTATTGAGATGGTAGCTAACATTTAATGAGAGTTTACTATGTGCCAAGCACAGTTCCAAGTTTTTTTTTTTTTTAATGCAGAAGTGTTTAATAAGCAATAGACCCAGCTGTTAGAGTGCAGAGACCTAGTACAATGGATCTAGAGTTCATTTATCTGTCACATTAACAACAAAGAGGTGGATGGCCTAGGTAGGAGTGATGCGCTTGTCCACAACATCCTCCCAGCACCCAGGTTCCTCCTTCATGCTGTTGGGTTGGATCCTCTTCTGTGTAGTGCTGGATGTCTAAAACCAAGCCCCCATATCAGGCTGTAGGACAAGTAGCTTCATTTACAAACCTGATCCTGAAGCAGCATACATCACCTGTACTCACATTTTGTCATCCAGAACTTAGTCACATGAACAGCCTTTGTTGCAAAAGATAAAGAGGACCCTAGAATCTAATTGGGTAGCCTTCTATTCTGCCAATATGGGAAAGATTGAAGACAAAAAAAGAAGAGTGAGGCAGAGGATGAGATGGTCAGATGGTATCACTGACTCAGTGAACATGAATTTGAGTAAACTCAAGGAGACATTGAAGGACAGGGAAGCCTGGTGTGCTGCTGTCCATGGGGTCATAAAGAGTTAGATATGACTGAGCACAAGGGAATGAGTCCGCCGTATTGCATGATTCCTGGGATTGCCATTCCTATAGGTTATAACGTGAATGGTGATGCTGAAGTTGGGCTGCAGAACAGCCCTGTTTGGAAAGTAGTAAAAGGAAGCAGGGGAGAGTGGATGTGGGAAGACAATGAGCATTTTCTGTCATGATGTATTAACCTCTTTAACCCTTAAAATGACCTACCAGGGTTATTTTCATCTTTACAGGCAACTCAATCACATTTGTTTAAAATTACTGATCCTATAGCCAGAACAGTGTGAAATCCAAGCAATCTAGCACAGAAATTGTGCTCTTAAACACTACTGTAGTTCCTCTCTGCCTTAGAAACTGATCTTGTAGCTATTTTTGTAATTGGTGGTGGTGGTGTTTGGTCCTAAGTAGTGTCCAGCTCTCCTATGACCCCACAGACTGTAGCCCACCAAGCTCCTTTGTCCATGAGGTTCTCCAGACAAGAATACTAGACTGGGTTTCCATTTCCTTCTCCAAGGGATCTCCCGGACCCAGGAATTGAACCCATGTTACTTGTTTAGCAGGCAGATTATTTTACCACTGAGTTAGGTACAGTTAATATATCAAAATTAGTAAGATCCTACTATATTCAGGGAGTTGTGTAGTATTTTGTAGAGGTTTTGTATGTGTCTTTTTTTTTTTTTTTCCCCATTGGGGATATGAGGTAGCTCGATTCACTGAGTGTATGTTAAAAATTTCAAATTCTGGCCAAAGAGTGTCCTTTCTTCAGCTTCATCAGTGCATGTAACTTTTGTTTCTAGTGTTAAGTGGTTATGTTCTCTGTTTTAAAGATACGTGCTTTTATAATTGAACTTGGCTATTTGTGTCATACCCTTCCCATATCTCATAAATTTTGAACTCATTTTTATTGCCCAGATTTATAACCTTGTCAGTTAGGCAAGATGAAAGTTGTTTCTATTGTCTTCCAGTAAAGACAATATTTGCTACCCCACTGAAGAATCCGTTCTCCTTAGCACTGGAAAATATATCAGCCACACCAAATGGTTCTCCTTTCTGATAAGATATAACTCTAACCTACACATTTTGGGGGAACTTTATGAAGAGAGGGAGAAAATTCTTACTTGACTCAATTTTTTTTTTCCTTTTTACTAGAACATTCACTGTTCCTTTTTTTTCTTTTTTAAAATAATTGTTTCTTCTATATATATTTGGCAATCATTTTGTGTATGCATGCACTTTACATTTTCTGTTTATCTTTTGGAAAGAGGCAGGATTAGTTTTTAAAATAGCCATATATGGAGAGATACTACACTTGATCTTCGCCAAAAGGCCGAGAAGCAATGTCAGTGATTGCTTGTTAGTGAATTAGTGCTTTATTCCTTTTTAGTTTTTTAAATTGGAGTAAAGTTGATTTACAGTATTGTGTTAGTTTCTGTTGTATAGTAAAGTGACTCAGTTATACAAATATATGCTTTTTAGATATTCTTTTCCATTATGATTTATCCCTGAATATTGAATCTAGTTCCCTGTGCTATACAATAGGACCTTGTTTATCCATCCTATATATATATAATAGTTTGCATCCAATCTACTAACCCCAGTTAGTGCTTTATACCTGTATGTTATTTTCAGATGAAAATTTGGTTACAGGAATGATGGTCTTTGATGCTTGTCCTGTCATCTCTCAAGAAAGCTCCTTGGACAATACTTGTTGTATTTCTGTAGTTCTCTTAATTGCACGGAGAAGAGGACACTTTGGGGGTGGACCACTTTGGTGGTTTTTTAAGGTAAAACAGCCCACTTCCCTAAATTTGTCTTTGCCACTCAACTTGTAAGCTGTGAAGCCCTGGGCAAATCAGTGCTCTTTCTGTGTCTTTTTACTTCATTTGCAAAACGCGGATAACAATAGGCTGAAACTTGGAGAGTTAGTGTGAAGATTAAAGAAGTTAAATGGATGTACGAGTGCCTGGTATATGGTAAGCAACTGATACAGTTTAGCTGTTTGTCATCATTTTCTTCATTGTTGTCTTTCTGTGGACTTGGTTAATAATCATGCTATTATCAGTATGTTCATATTTTGATTCTAGATGTATTGGTTTGTTGACACTGAGAAGTTCACATGCAGCAAGTGAGCTATTCCTCACTGGTTTAAGTATACTCAGATGGCCAAAAGGATTTTAAGCAAAGAATAGTTTGAAGAATCTGAATTTTTTTTTTACTCTTACTATTCAGAATAGATTTTGGTTAGAGTCAAAATGTTATTATAGGCTTAATAAAAGACAGGTTTCAACACTTACGGTAGAAGGAAAAGTGTGTTGAGATTGTTATTTGCCATATCTACTCAGTAACTTAACTGGTCATAAAGTATAACTGATCATTTTTTTTATTGATTTATTATTTTCCTTTTTTTAAATTTTATTTTATTTTTAAACTTTACAATATTGTATTGGTTCTGCCATATATCGAAATGAATCTGCCACAGGCAGACACGTGTTCCCCATCCTGAACCCTCCTCACTCCTCCCTCCCCATCCCATCCCTCTGGGTCGTCCCAGTGCACCAGCCCCAAGCATCCAGTATCGTGCATCGAACCTGCCCCCAAGTGATACAAAAAGAATATAGACATAAGATTGAAATAGTGCTAGACATCATATTCAGACATGGTCTAGCCCTGGACCAAAGAGTATAACTCTCACTTGAGTTTTTTAAGATTAAGGAAAACTTACTCTGAAATCCATTAAGCCTAAGTTTATGTTTCATTGGCTCAAATTGTATACCCAGACCAATGACTAACAAAGGAAATGAGGAAACCATGAAAAAGGCTAAGACATATGAAATAAATTATATACATATACATTTATATGTAAGTGAAGAAATTATATGTATACCTATATAAGTAAATATATTTAAGTAAATGTATAATATGTATATATTTATATATCTATAGACATTGGAGAAGGCAATGGCACCCCACTCCAGTACTCTTGCCTGCAAAATTCCAGGGACGGGGGAGCCTGGTGGGCTGCCGTCTATGGGGTCACACAGATTCGGACACGACTGAAGCGACGCAGCAGCAGCAGCAGGCATTGCAATTAGATAGTTCAAATAATTACCATTCTCCAAACACATATTGAAAAAACTGAGAACCAAAATGAGTTGAAAGAATTGAGAAGTTTAGACAGAAATTGTTTTTGAGGTGGATTTTTCCAAAGCTTCCAACTATTTGTGAAACAAGTTCATGTAAGTATCTAAACATTTTGATTGGGTCCAAGTGCAGACTGGCAGTCCAGAAAGTTGGATGCATCACTGTAAAATATCCTCCTCACTATAATTGTGGTAATGTCAGATTTATGTGCAGACTGTGAGCATGATCTAAATAAATCATAATGCTCAGTTTTGCTATTTTTAAGAGACAAGCACATTGCTGTAATATTTAACTATACAGAGTAGCTCACTTCGTAATTCCAGCATTCTTGAAGGGCTAATTCGATTACAGAATCTTATACTCTGTTGATATTTCACCCATGGCCTAGTATAGCGCTTAACAATGTCTGCTGACTTTCAGAAAGTAAAGAACTGTATTTTCACATAGAACATGAAGTTCAGGGAAAGAGTGGTTCTGGTTTATCCCCCTGGATCAACAGCAGCATCAAGGACAAACATCTTTCCATCATTTTGCTCTACTGTTGTGTTCTTGTCACCTTTGTCTTTAGTTAAATGCCTCCTTTGGTCACAAGACATTGTAACAGTTCAGTTCAGTTCAGTCACTCAGTCGTGTCCGACTCTTTGCAACCCCATGAATCACAGCACACCAGGCCTCCCTGTCCATCACCAACTCCCAGAGTTCACTCAAACTCATGTCCATCGAGTCGGTGATGCCATCCAGCCATCTCACCCTCTGTCGTCCCCTTCTTTGCTAAACATCATATCCAGACATGATATAGGCCAGGACCAAAGAGTTTAGCTCTTTCTTGAGTCTTTTAAGATTAAGGAAAACTTCCTCTGAAATCTCCATTAAGCCTGTGTTTATGTTTTATTGGCTTGAATTGTATACTCAGACCAATCACTAGCAAAGGAAATGAGGAAACCGTGATGTCTCAGATGAGTCAAGATCCATTCTTTGAATCTTCATGGAGAGTGCATGGAGGAGCTGAATAAAACAGAGGTTTATTTAGCAATGACAAAGAATGGGGATAAGGATATATGATTTTAGGCATCAACAGTGTCTCTCACACTTGGCATGTAGTAGAGTACTCTTGTGTTCTTATTTTTATGAAAAAGAGAAAGGAGGGAAAGCAGAAAGGAAGGAAAGAAGTGAGAAAGAAGAGGGGAAAGAAAGGAAGGAAGAGAAGAAAGAAAGAAGGAAAAAAGGAAGGAAGGGGAGGGAAGGAGGAAGGAAGGAAAGAAGAAAGCACTCATATAATGTGCTTTGTTTAGTCTTACTGCTCAGCCAGTAGAAATCTTCTGGCTTGTTTCTGCCAGTTCCAGGTAGAGCACAATAAATATATCATCAGGCCAAGCATTAGAATCACATTGTCAGAAACTGATTAGAATTGGGTGGCCACTGCTTCTTTCTTGGCAAAGGGTCAATTCATTGCAGTAATGTATTAAATAGCCCTTCAGGATTGAAAAGCCAAGAAACAATGTCCTTTGGAACTAACACTCTTAAACAGTATCTAAATTAATGGAAAGTGCCTGCACTAATGAAATAAAACATCAGGGCTTTGGCAGGAGGTGATTGGCAGAAACACCCGATGGCTTGATACATCTGTCTCCTGAAGACATAAATGAATTCCTCCTTCTAAAAGAGAATGAATAACTGTGGCTGAAGCTAAAGCAGTGGTTTAAAGAAAATGACTTCCTGCCTTCTGCCAGAGTGCCTAGGAGCACATTTCTCAGCCCGATATCTTTGTGCCTTCTAAATTAGGATCCTGGCGGTAAAGATAAGAAAGATTATTTATCAAGAATACTATACCATTTAGTATACTATACCATTTAGTATTTAGTAAGAGAAGATATGATGAAGAGGTATCTGCCTTCATGATTTGTGAGTTTTGGGAGCTATTATTATGCAGTTAATTGATAATTTTATAAATTTCTCCATTCATTTATTGGTTGATTCATTCATACATTCATGCTATTACTAAGGGGTAGCTGCTTTTTTCCAGATAATGTTGTTCTGGGAACATTAGGGTTTGCAGAGGCCAAGGTCCTAGGTTTGGGTCATGTGTAGGGTAGTGGAGGAAGTGAAGGGAATTATACTATGCACTCTACTAAGATCACCTCAACATAATTCCTTCCTAGCACTCCTTACTATTCTGTAGGACTTTAATCACTACCGCCAGTTCCTGGAACAGAATATCAAGGCTTGGATATTAAGTTCACAATTTAATATGATTCTCATTGGCGGTGGTGATCTTGGCTTTGAACCCAGAATTATGGCATTCCACAATTAGAATTTTTCCATCATGAATCAGATTGTTTTCTCCCCTAATCACAAATTTACCTTGACATCTAGATACCCAGATAGCCTTACTAATAATTCTCTATTATTAATTCATAGAACTAGCTCCCTAGAACTTGTGAGCAGATCCAAGCCAACCCAACAAAACGGAAAGAGTTACACATCTTAATGCTGAAGTCAACTAGTGGTGGTAATAGAATCCTATGTATTCAAGAATATTAAACTTATGCTTAAGGAATGAATAAATGGACTCTAAAGTGAGAGTCTTTGAGCCTTTCTAGAAGTGAAATATTTGAGTGTGGTATATCAATGATGTAATATCAATTTGTCTTCTACTGGACATTTTGGCTTCCCTATAAAGACTTAGCCATCTCTCATATGAGTAAAGTTGACAGACAAATGGCCTTGAGATTTTACCAAAATATTTTGCATGTGTGTGGCAAGTCATTTGTTATAAAGTGCCTTCCAATCCAAGACTGGAATAACACTAGTGACGAGCATGGAACAGAGTCCACTCTTTCTATTGTATGAACGAGGAGACTGAGGTTCAGAGAGACCAAATAGCCTGCACAAAGTCTACAGCTCAGGCAAGAGCAGATGCATTTCATTTTCCTTCCCTTTGCTTAAACACTCTGTGGGTTAGCCATTATTGTGCTAAACAAATTACTTTGCATAATTCTAAAAAAATAGCTCTCTCAGAGATTATAAGTAATGTTCGGGTGGTTTTCGTATATTTAGAGTATCAGGACAGATATATCAGAGAACTGAGTATTTATCACACTTGCTATGTTGACACTTCAGAGTAATAGTTAGAAATTATCATGAAAGTTTCAGGAAATTTCTTGTGTTTTTCAAATATGTCAGGCCTGCTCCCTACACATGGGTTTTGAACTTGCTGTTTCTGCTCGAAATGGTCTAGAGCAGGCAGCTTTATGGCATAGCCCAGATTGCCACAGAGTTGTGCTCAAATGTCAGTCACCTAATCAGGGGGATTTTCTTGACCATTGATATACAATCTTTGGTTATTATTTCACTGATGTACAATCATTGTGCCCCTCTAGTCTTTTGCCTTGATTGGCATGGGAGCACATGCTCAGTCCTGTCCAACTCTTTGGGACCCTATGAACCATAGGCCTCCAAGATCCTCTGTCCGTGGAATTTTCTAGGAATACTGGAAGGGGTTTCCATTTCCTTCTCCAGGAGATCTTCCACACCTAAGGATCGAATCTGATGTCTCCTGCATCTCCTGCATTGGCAGGCATATTCTTTACCACTAGTGCCACATTTTGTCCAAAGTATTTATCATATTAGATATAATAGAGTTTAGTTCTTTCTTCAGTGTGAATTTTAAGAGGCAAGGCGTTTTCTGTGAGTTTTTTTTTGTGGTATTCACCAGGCATCCCCAGGTCCTAGAAGGCATATGGTAGGCCTCCAGTGAATATTGTGGAGTAGGTAATGAAAAGCACATAAGTATAAATGTGTGTGATTTGAGAAATTTTAAGACATGTCTTTTGGACTCTGTGGGAGAGGGAGAGGGTGGGATGATTTGGGAGAATGGCATTGAAACATGTATAATATCATATATGAAACGAGTCACCAGTCCAGGTTCGATGCACAATACTGGATGCTTGGGGCTGGTGCACTGGGACGACCCAGAGGGATGGTACAGGGAGGGATGAGGGAGGAGGGTTCAGGAAGGGGAACACGTGTATACCTGTGGCAGATTCATGTTGATATATGGCAAAACCAATACAATATTGTAAAGTTAAAAAAGAAAAATAAATTAAAAAAAGAAAAAAAATAGACATGAAATACTTAAAAATACTTACCAAACCAACTGAATACTTAAAAAGTAAGTTCAGTCTCTTAGTTACATCCGAATCTTTGTGACCCCATGGATGACAGCACACCAGGCTTCCCTGTCCATCACCAACTCCCAGAGCTTGCTCAAACTCATGTCCATTAAGTCAGTGATGCCATCCAACCATCTCATCCTCTGTCATCCCCTTCTCCTCCTGCCTTCAATTTTTCTCAGAATCAGAATCCTTTCCATGAGTCAGTTTTTCCTATCAAGTGGCCAAAGTATTGGAGCTTCAGTTTCAGTATCTATACTTTCAATGAATATTCAGGACTAATTTCCTTTAGGATGGACTGGGTGGATCTCCTTGCATCCAAGGGACTCTCAAGAGTCTTCTCCAACACCACAGTTCAAAAGCATCAATTCTTCGGCAAGCTTTCTTTATGGTCCAACTCTCAAATCCACACATGACTACTGGAAAAACTATACCTTTGACTATATGGACCTTTGTCGGCAAAGTAATGTCTCTGCTTTTTAATATGCAGTCTAAGTTTGTAATAGCTTTCGTCCAAGGAGCAAACAGCTTTTAATTTCATGGCTGCAGTCACCATCTACGGTGATTTTGGAGCCCAAGAAAATAAAGTCTCTCACTGTTTCTACTGTTTCCCCACCTATTTGCCATGAAGTGATGGGGCCAGATGCCATGATGTTCATTTTTTGAATGTTGAGTTTTAAGCCAGCTTCTTCACTCTCCTCTTCCACTTTCATCAAGAGGCTTTTTAGTTTCTCTTCATTTTCTGCCATAAGGGTGATGTCTTCTGTGTATCTGAGGTTATTGATATTTCTCCCAGCAATCTTGATTCCAGCTTGTGCTTCATCCAGCCCCGCATTTTGCATGGTGTACTTTGCATATAGGGCTTCTCTTCTGGCTCAGTTGGTTAAAGAATCTGTGTACAGTGTGGGAGACCTGGGTTCTATCCCTGGGATATAAGTTAAGTAAGCAAGGTGACAATATACAGCCTTGACATACTCCTTTCCCAATTAGGAACCAGTCAGTTGTTCCATGTCTGGTTCTAACTGTTGCTTCTTGACTTGCACACAGATATCTCAGGAATATAAGAAGCAGCTAAGGTGGTCTGGTATTCCTGTCTCTTTAAGAATTTTCCACAGTTTGTTGTTTCCATAGTTACTCTTTTAAACCTTAAAATAAGACAATAAGATATCTTAGTATTTTCCCAGGTTACAGTTGGGAAATCGCAGGCAGAAGCTTAAATGACTCATACACCGTCCCTCAGCTGTTTTGTATTAAAACCATGATTTGAACCCAAGTCAATGGGTAGCTACTAGGCTGTCATGCAGCTTCAAGGTTAAGTTAAATGATTCATAAATCAGCTTATTTCCATCAGCTTCCTTACCTAGGACAAACCCTGTCCATTCTGATCCTTTGAAGGGAAGTGGGAACCTGGTAACAAAGGAGGTAATTTTCTTTGGTAATCTAATTTATACATCATGAGTACATTTTGAGATAGTTACCATTATTCTTACTTTATAGATAACTGTGATTTATAGAGATTAATGAATAAGTTTTAGGTATCTCAGTTACAAAGTATCATATCTGGGATTCAAAACAAGATGTAAGTGATTCTATACCAGCTTTGTGTACTGACCTGCTTCCTTGCTTGATATTTAAACAAAAATACTAAGTAAACAAGCAAACAAACAGAAGATTGTTTTTTTCATTGTGTTCTGGTATACTCTGTTTTCTAATAATAACTTCATAAAACCAAATATATTCCAGAGACTTAAAATTGTTTACAACTCTTTTAAATTTTCAGAATCCAAAAATGATAGCTAGATATTTGAACATAAAGGTATAGATTGAGAATCTAGGTGAATGATAACTTTGGAATGCAGCCTAGAATGCTTCTGCAACCATAATAATGATATTTAGAACTTGTCTGTATTTTTATAAAGGCCAAATAGCATTCTATACACTTGGGGATTAGGTGAAATTTCTTCGGATCCAAAAATCTTTTCTCTCCATGGTCATAGTCATCTCTAAAATTTTACCCAGATATCACTAAAGTGTTTGTGTAAACACTTCATTTAGTAGCAGAGAAGCACTTAAGGTCTGGGAAAATGAGTCTCGAGTCTCTATTTCTCAAAAAGAGAATATTGATGTTTTGTGCAGTGATGTGTCTATATAAAAGTGTTTCAATAAAACATTGTATATGTGGATAAACTTCATATATTTTAATATATGGATTATATAAAGCTTTGATTGTTGACATTCATTTGTCATATATTCTCTACTGCCACAATATAGGAGCTTTCCATATTGTGTATTATGGGTCATAAGAACAAGTAAAATTGATACTAAGTACACATTTAGAAGCTGGGCTACTGTATCTTTGCCATCCTGTGGATTTCAAATGGTCTCTGCATCACACAGAAACCCTGAATGAAAGCAAAATGGAGTAAAAATTTTTAGAAAGAGCCTTTTATTTTTCCTCTCCTCCTGGAAACCTAAGTCAACGCTTAACGTTTTCACCCCTACCAAGATACAGTGAAGACTGTCTGTGATGACTTGGAACCTTAAAGTGTGTGGTAAGATGTATTTGTCTTGAAAGCTATCTGTTCCCTTTGACAGTGTGTGTATGTGTGTTTTTGTGTGTGTGTGTGTGCAATTGCTTGGTTGCTAGATGTGAATAATGTTTTGCGGTTCACACAATGCTACGTAGAGCATTTCATTTTACTCTTCAGTTTCCTTGAAACGGGCTTCCCTTGTGGCTCAGCTGGTAAAGAATCCGCCTGCAATGCGGGAGACCTGGGTTCAATCCCTGGATTGGGAAGATTCTCTGGAGAAGGGAAAGGCTACCCACTCCAGTATTCTGGCCTGGAGAATCCCATGGACTACAGTCCATGGGGTCGCAAAGATTCGGACACGACTGAGCAACTTTCACTTTTCACTCACTTATTTGAAATAGGAGATTAGATAGATAGATACATATAGAGAGATAATAAGTTAAACATAAGTATAAATGATTCACTGAAGAATATCGCAGGGAGAATATCAGAAAATAACTTGTTTGCATCCTAAGAACTGAAATCTGTTTAAGGCAGGAAGTAAATGTTTTTAAATTAAAGTTCTATAAGTTGCTGGAGCCAGGAATTTCTTTAAATTGAAATCAGAGAAAAGGATACCAGTTGATATGAAACGAGGAGGTGAAAGTTATGTTTGTTTGTTTCTTACCTCAGGTATACAGACCCTTCAATTCCTGAATGAACTCTTCCACACATGCATGTTCCCCTGAAATTCAGTAACTTTTACCTTCCTTGCTGCAGCCTTTGAGGATGGGAGTGGGGGTGTGGGGTGGGGGATGGGGTGGTGGGGGGCCCTGACTGAGGGCAGGCCAGGGGGAGAGGGAGTGAGAAGGTTTGAAAATGCCTCTGGTTTTAAGTGTGAATATAAATGTGGCTGATGTTTGGAGGAAGATTGATTGCACAACCGAATGCTATGTACTGAGTTCCTTGCCTTTTGTTATCAGAGAAGAACCGTGTGGTAAATTTTGCTTCACCCACTGAATAGTTAAATGGCATCATGCACTTTTTTTTTTTTTTTGCTTGCCCTGATATTTAATTACTTGCTCTTTCTAGGAGCAAGGATAATCACTGCTCCTAGTATTATAATGAAAAGTATAATGAATGTATTTAAAACCAAAAAGAGACAACCAATAAAATATGGCCACTGAGATGATGATATTCTCCAGTTTGCAGAACTTGACTGTTGGTTCTGAGTGACCTCCTTTGTAACTACTCTGGAGAGGCTGGTCTTATGTTTGTATTTCTTTCTTATGAAGATTCCTGACCTGCCAGATGCACCATTCCTGCTTGTACTATCCCAATGAAAGTATCTGATTTTGAAACTACGTAAACCTAAAAAGACAAATCTATTAACTAAAACCTCAAGCAGAGAAATAAATGGAGATAGGCAGAGCCAGTTCACTTCAGAGGTGAGAAAGTCTTTCATCATCACAACTTGATGTTAAGATCACAGTGGCTCTGTTTTTTCCATTCAGATAAATAGCTAACTAGTCTACAGAAATAAGCAAAGTCAGATGACTTTAAATTGTTCTGCACTAAATTGGGAAGAGATGAATATCTTGTCAGGAAGAAAGGCAATATCATACTGTCTGTGCTGTTTATTTAATCAAGTTGCTCTGATTTGGAAATTTCAAAATAAGCATCACTTTTTTCATGAATGGATCTTTGAGGGGGGAAAAAGCTAGAAATGCACTGCATATTTTAGTGAACAAAGCATTTTAAATATGATGTATTTAGAGATACCAGATTGCTTTTATTTATTTTTCTGAATGCAGTTTTTCAGGGAAGGTCATTAATGTGTGTGTGTGTGTGTGTGTGTGTGTGTGTATACATATGTAAACAATGTATTAATATATATAATTTCTATATGTAGTATATATATAATTTTTTGATTTCTTAAATATGTAGAGAAAATATGTCTTTTCACTTTGACATCTAATGACTTTCAGTATCACTTTCTTTGAATCCAGAATGTAATTTGCAGTCACGTTGCCTCCTAGGTGGCTCACTGTTAAAGAATTCAACTGCCAATGCAGGAGACATGGGTTCAATCCCTGTGTCAGGAAAATCCCTTGGAGGAGGAAATTAGAACCCATCCAGCGTTTTTGTCTGGGAAACCCCGTGGAAAGAGGAGCCGAGTAGGCTGCAGTCCATGGGATAGCAAAGAGCTGGGCCCGAATAAGCAACTGAGCTCTTGTTTCACTTTTGAAAGAGCATGAACTCAGTGCATTTTCCAATAATGTATGCAGTTATTGGGAAATGAGACTAATTTGTTTCCAACCAATAGATTTAATTAACTATTTGTGATAGGTCTGATACTTCTGGGTATATGAGGCTAAAAAAAAAAACAAAAACAAAAAACGGACAGTCACTGTTCATGTGGTCCCCGTGAGCTAAAGCAGTGGTTGTTAGTTGAGGGTGCTTGAATGCTGCTTATCATTCAGAAGACATTTGACAATATCTAGAAACAAATTTGGTTATCACAGTTCAAGGGGAGATGCTACTGGCTTTCAATAGCTAGAGTCCAGGGATGCTTCTAAACATCCCACAATTCCCAGTATAGCCCTATAAAAAATTATTTATATAGCCCCAAAGAAAGTAGTGCTGAGGTTGAAAATCCTTGTCTGTAGGGTAGAGGAATATATTATGCACTATGACAAATGCTATGTTAGAGACATGAATGAAGTGCTGGGGGAACTCAGAGATGAATCGGAGGTAGGGAGGTGTTGAAAAAATCCTTGTGAAGCAAGTGACATTGGTGCTTGGCCCAGAACAGTGAAGAATGGTTTCCTTGAGGGAGTGTGGAAAGGCAGAGAGTCATTCTGGGTAGAGGGGCAAAGATGGGCAAAACATAGAAAATTAATCATGCCACAAGGCTTTAGCTGTATGCAGTCACCACTGAGACAGACTTTGATTCATGATTATATGCAGACCAGGGTAATGCCATAACTCTATGTGGTAGAGATTTTGTTTGTTTCAAATGTGGCTTTTCAGCTGTATATTCAAAACCTCTTAAGAGAAGAGAAGGCATAAAAATCATCTTCTACTAGCAGGAGGAAGCTTTCTGGGCATCCTGGCTTCAGTTTTATGATAGTGCAATTGGTGTGTTTATAGACTGACTGCTAACTCTTTCTCTCTTCCAAAATGTTCTAGAACTTGAACTCTGGACAAGAGCTTTACACAGCTTAGAGCCCCTTGAGAGTTCACTTGATTCCAATATCTGGAAAATCTAGAATATTAAGACCTTCAAAAGGCTCCCTGACAGAAAAGAAAAAGACCAGAGAATAATTCAATGTTTGCTTAGTCCAGTTGGCACTGTGCAATGGCCGAGAGTGTGGGCTCTCAGAGGCTCTCCTCAAGAACTTGGCCCTTGTGTGACTTTTGATAAGTAACAGAATCTCTTTCACTCTTACTTTCTTCTTCAAATGCGTATAATGATATCTGTAGCATAAGATTGTGTTGAAGATTAAATACAGTACCATTTATCACCTGACTTGTAGTAGGCACTCAGTATTAATTATTTTCACTCTGCCCATTGTGCTGTGAAAACATGGGGATCTGAAGCAAGATTTTAGCCTTCCTGGTTGGTAGAGGAGACATTGCAAAGGAATGGCTTTATAATAGGAAAATGTGGAGTGTTGTGGGCAGATAATGAGATTAAGAACTGTTCAGTTAACAAAATGAAGGGAATGTGGTACACATAGTGGTTACGCTGAAGATGTATTTGAACTATTGGTGCTGATGACACTAGTGGTGATGTTAAAAGCTCCATATTTCAGTTGGTATCAAAAAGGAGGAAATTATAGAATTGGAAGGGGGTGGGGGTGTAAAGTTGAAAGCAAGCAAGATTAGTTTACATTAAAAAAAAATTCAGTCTCTTGAGTGATTAAAAGACAACCATAAAGTCCTCCTGGGGAAATGGTTATCAATTATCTCCTGCTGAGCAGCTAGTATTTTTCCTCTTTGCTCAGATTCCTAATAAGTTATGGCAAGAATGGTAAACAAATTATTTTCTGCTGCTTGTGAGCATAGAAGATATATGTCACATACATACATTTTGTTTCTAATGTTTATATTTTAGTTTAAAATCTCATTAAATAGTGAATTTTATCATTAAAGAATGACCTGTTCTAACCTAAAAAAGGTAGAAATCAAAATATAATACTTCTACAGATAGCTCCTTATGTAAACAGTGATTTGAGGGTGCAAACTAGGATTATTAAAATATCAGAAGATGGATTTCAGTTTCCTTTAGCTAATATCTTTCCCCCTGGTACAAATATTAGTGGTGAAGGAACCACACGCTTCTGCTCATATTTCTCCTGCTAATAGGAGATGAGATGATTTTCAACACTGTTAAGTTAGAAGAATGAATCTGTCATATATGTCACCTCACAGAAACCTATAAATGAAATGCAATGTTATCATTTTCCACATCCTTTAATCACCATGGAGATTAAGTACTAAATCAAAAGTCTGCAGAGTTAGCCAAAACCAAAGTAATATTGAGTATTCAATGTCTGGAACAAGTATGGAACAATTCTATTCATTTTTTAATTTCATTTTTTCTAACTATTGAAATTGAAATCCATATTCCACAGTTCAGAATTTCCTAGCTTTAATCTGTGTCATATACGTGAGAACCATAACATATACTGAACATGAAAGTGTTAGTCGCTTAGTCATGTCTGACTCTTTGTGATCCCATGGACTGTAACCTGCCAGACTTCTCTGTCCATTCTCTGTCCATTCTCCAGGCAAGTATATTGGATTGGGTTGCCATTCTCTTCTCCAGATATCTTCCTGACCCAGGATCTAACCCATGTTTCCTGCATTGCAGGCAGTTCTTCTCCAACTGAGCCACCAGGGAAGCATAACATGTTAACAGTCTCCAAATACTTAGAGTTTATAATAGTATTAGAATGATCAAAATGGTTAAAATAATAGCTATAAAAATAATACATCAATATTGAATCCTAAACCCAAAGCACAGTGTTAGCAGCAGTATTTTATTTAGTTCTAACAATGACCCTTTAAATAGAATTTTAAAAATTATATTTAAGTATAGTTGTTTTACAGTATTCTGTTATATTCTGTTATATATTTCTTTTTTATATTATTTTCCATTATGGTTTATCACATGATACTGAATATAGTCCCCTGTGCTATACAGTAGGATTCTATGGTTTATCCATCAATGTATATGCATCTAATATAGGAGCACCCAAATACATAAATCAAATACTAATGGAGAGAAAGAGAATTATTATTCACATTCTACAAATGAAGAAAATATTCCTTAGAATAGATTAAGAATGTTATTGAATTCATGCATCCAGAGAAGGTGATGGAATCAATTTAATTGTTCAACAGATCTGCAATTTATAAAATAAAATAGAATAAAGTAAGACAGAATGGAATAGGATGGAGTAGGATAGAAATAAAATAGAACAGAATTAAAAACTTAGTTCAGTTCAGTTCAGTCACTCAGTCATATCTGACTCTTTGTGACCCCATGAACCGCAGCATGCCAGGCCTCCCTGTCCATCACCAACTCCAGGAGTCCACCCAAATCCATGTCCATTGAGTCAGTGATGCCATCCAACCATCTCATCCTCTGTTGTCCCCTTCTCCTCCTGCCCTCAATCTTTCCCAGCATCAGGGTGTTTTCAAATGAGTCAGTTCTTCGCATCAGGGGGCCAAAGTATTGGAGTTTCAGCTTCAAAATCAGTCCCACCAATGAACACCCAGGAGTGATCTCTTTAGGATGGACTGGTTGGATCTCCTTGCAGTCCAAGGGACTCTCAAGAGTCTTCTCTAACACCACAGTTTAAAAGCATCAATTCTTCAGCACTCAGCTTTCTTTATAGTCCAACTCTCACATCCATACATGACCACTGGAAAAACCGTAGCCTTGACTAGATGGACCTTTGTTGACAAAGTAATGTGTCTGCTTTTGAATATGCTATCTAGGTTGGTCATAACTTTCCTTCCCAGGAGTAAGCGTCTTTGAATTTCATGGCTGCAATCACCATCTGCAGTGATTTTGGAGCCCAGGAAAATAAAGTCTGACACTGTTTCCACTGTTTCCCCCTCTATTTGCCATGAAGTGATGGGACGAGATGCCATGATCTTAGTTTTCTGAATGTTGAGCTTTAAGCCAACTTTTTCACTCTCCTCTTTCACTTTCATCAAGAGACTCTTTAGTTCTTCTTCATTTTCTGCCATAAGGGGGGTGTCATCTACATGTCTGAGCTTATTGATATTTCTCTCAGCCAGAGTACATCACTTATTATATGATGTGATTGGTGAGACTTTACATTCAATTTTGAGAGTGGTAGAAAGAAAAAGACATAGATAGTGATGAGTGAGAAAGAGAGGGAGAAAGAGAAAGATTTCTTACTGGGAGATATGGTATGAAACTAAAGTTTTTAGAACAACTACTGTAAAGCATACTTTGCTCATATATTTCACCCTATGTATCTATTACACAAAACAAAATAAATACAATTTTCATATTGTACATGTTCCTGGTTAGGTCATTTAGTATCTAACGATCTGAAAGAATGACCCTTATACAACATTTCAGCCAACTGTCAATTCTGTATAGTTACTATATGGAGAAGACTGAGTAGACACCCTGATCCAACATGGCATAGCTACTTAGTGGCATATTTGAGAGTAGAATATGGGTATCCTAGTATTTAGGGTTGCTGCTGCTACTACTAAGTTGCTTCAGTCATGTCCAACTCTTTGCAACCCCATAGATGGAAGCCCACTAGGCTCCGCCATCCCTGGGATTCTCCAGCCAAGAACACTGGAGTGGGTTGCCATTTCCTCCTCCAATGCATGAAAGTGAAAAGTGAAAGTGAAGTCGCTCAGTCGTGTCCGACTCTTAGCGACCCCATGGACTGCAGCCACCAGGCTCCTCCGTCCATGGGATTTTCCAGGCAAGAGTACTGGAGTGGGGTGCCATTGCCTTCTCCGACTATATAGGGTTAAGTGGTGTGATTTTCTTTGTTTTTGTTTCCTCTCTTCTTTTTTTCTTCCTAGGAGTGAGGGATTAAATGAATAAAGCATCTCAAATAAGTTGTAGGCTGTGAACTACATTGTGTCTGTAACTCATGTGGGCCTATCCACTGCAATCAAAGTACAATATTGACTATTTATTAAGAGCCTTTTTTGTAAAGCACTATGTATTCACTTGTTCAGTCATATTTGACTCTTTGCAACCTCATGGACTGTAGCCTGCTAGGCTCCTCAAAACACTATACTTAGGTATAAGTTATGCTTCTGATATAGGTGAGAAAAAAGTTATTTGTAAACAATATGGTGACATAAATAATTTTATTAAAAAATGTAAAGATTTTTCAAGTGAAAAATGCAGACCATTACATTGTTCAGAGGAGGGAGACAGAAATTTGACTTGGTTGAGAATTGGTAAGGGAATTTTGGAAGAGACAAGATTGTGAACACTTCATAGGTGGTCTCACAATCCACCGAAACTGATGGAGATCTAATCAATTCTGAAAAGCTTACTAGGTTAGCAGTTGAAAAAAATCAGAATGGACACAACAGAAGTCACAAAGTAACTGAAGAATGAACTGTTCAACTACTAGGTGACTCTTTTGTTGTTGTTGTTTGTTTTTATTTTTTAAATTAATTAATTAATTTTAATTGGAGGCTAATTACTTTATAATATTGTGGTGGTTTTTGCCATACATTGACATGAATCAACCATGGGTATACATGTGTTCCCCATCCTGAACCCCCCTCCCACCTCCCTCCCCATCCCATACCTCTGGGTCATCCCAGTGCACCAGCCCTGAGCACCCTGCCTCATGCATCAAACCTGGACTGGTGATCTATTTCATATATGATAATATACATGTTTCAATGCTATTCTCTCAAATCATCCCACCATCGCCTTCTCCCACAGAGTCCAAAAGTCTGTTCTTTACATCTGTGTCTCTTCTGCTGTCTTGCATATAGGGTCATCATTACCATCTTTCTAAATTCCATGCTGCTGCTGCTAAGTCTCTTCAGTCATGTCTGGCTCTGTGCGACCCCATAGATGGCAGCCCACCAGGCTCCCCCATCCCTGGGATTCTCCAGGCAAGAACATTGGAGTGGGTTGCCATTTCCTTCTCCAATGCATGAAAGTGAACAGTGAAAGTGAAGTTGCTCAGTCGTGTCGACTCTTAGCGACCCCATGGACTGCAGCCCACCAGGCTCCTCCATGCATGGGATTTTCCAGGCAAGAGTACTGGAGTGGGATGCCATTGCCTTCTCCATCTAAATTCCATATATATGCATTAATATACTGTATTGGCATTTTTCTTTCTGACTGACTTCACTCTGTTTAATAGGCTCCAGTTTCATCCACCTCATTAGAACTGATTCAAATGCATTCTTTTTAATAGCTGAGTAATATTCCATTGTGTATATGTACCACAGCTTTCTTATCCATTTGTCTGCTGATGGAAATCTAGGTTGGAGAAGGCAATGGCAACCCACACCAGTACTCTTGCCTGGAAAATCCCATGCATGGAGGAGCCTGGTAGGCTGCAGTCGATGGGGTCGTGAAGAGTTGGACACAACTGAAGTGACTTAGCAGCAGCAGCAGCAGCAGGACATCTAGGTTTCTTCCACATCCTGGCTATTGTAAACAGTGCTGCAATGAACATTGGGGTACATGTGTCTCTTTCAATTCTGGTTTCCTCGGTGTGTATGCCCAGCAGTGGGATTGCTAGTTCTTATGGCAGTTCTATTTCCAGTTTTTTAAGGAATCTCCACACTGTTCATAGTGGCTGTACTAGTTTGCATTCCCACCAATAGTGTAAGAGGGTTCCCTTTTCTCCACACCCTTTCCAGCATTTATTGTTTGTAGACTTTTTGATAGCAGCCATTCTGACTGGCATGAGATGGTACCTCATTGTGGTTTTGATTTGCAGTTCTCTGATAATGAGTGATGTTGAGCATCTTTTCATGTGTTTGTTAGCCATCTGTATGTCTTCTTTGGAGAAATGTCTGTTTAGTTCTTTGGCCCATTTTTTGATTTGGCTGTTTATTATTCTGGAATAGAGCTGCAGGAGCTGCTTGTATATTTTTGAGATTAATTATTTGTCAGTTGCTTCATTTGCTATTATTTTCTCCCATTCTGGAGGCTGTCTTTTCACCTTGCTTATAGTTTCCTTCATTGTGCAAAAGCTTTTAAGTTTAATTAGGTCCCATTTGTTTATTTTTGCTTTTATTTCCAATATTCTGGGAGGTGGGTCATAGAGAATCCTGCTGTGATTTATGTCAGAGAGTGTTTTGCCTGTTTTCCTCTAGGAGTTTTATAGTTTCTGGTCTTACATTTATATCTTTAATCCATTTTGAGTTTATTTCTGTGTATGGTGTTAGAAAGTGTTCTAGTTTCATTCTTTTACCAGTGTTTGACCAGTTTTCCCAGCACCACTTGTTAAAGAGATTCTCTTTTCTCCATTGTATATTCTTGCCTCCGTTGTCAAAGATAAGGTGTCCATAGGTGTGTGGATTTATCTCTGGGCTTTCTATTTTGTTCCATTGATCTATATTTCTGTCTTTGTGCCAATACCATACTGTCTTGATGACTGTAGCTTTGTAGTATAGTCTGAAGTCAGGCAGGTTGATTCCTCCAGTTCCATTCTTCTTTCTCAAGGTTGCTTTGGCTATTCGAGGTTTTTTGTATTTAGATACAAATTTTGAAATTATTTGTTCCAGTTTTCTGAAAAATACCGTTGGTAGCTTGATAGGGATTGCATTGATTCTATAAATTGCTTTGGGTAGTATACTCATTTTCACTATACTGATTCTTCCAATCCATGAACATGGTATATTTCTCCATCTATTTGTGTCATCTTTGATTTCTTTCATCAGTGTTTTATAGTTTTCTATATATAGATCTTTTGGTTCCTTAGGTAGATTTATTCCCAAGTATTTTATTCTTTCTATTGCAATAGTGAATGGAATCGTTTCCTTAATTTCTCTCTGTTTTCTCATTGTTAGTGTATAGGAATGCAAGGGATTTCTATGTGTTAATTTTATATCCTGAAACTTTATTATATTAGTTGATTAGCTCTAGTAATTATCTGGTGGAGTCTTTAAGATTTTCTATGTAGAGGATCATGTCATCTGCAAACACTGAGAGTTTTACTTCTTCTTTTCCAATCTGGATTCCTTTTATTTCTTTTTCTTCTCTTATTGCTGTGGCTAAAACTTCCAAAACTACGTTGAATAGTAGTGGTGAGAGTGGGAACCCTTGTCTTGTTCCTGACTTTAGGGGAAATGCTTTCACTTTTTCAACAACTACCAGGTGACTCTTTAGGTGTCTGTTGATATTATAATTCCATGTTTTGCTAGTTAGTCATGAGCTACTAATTAGAAAAAGTCTGGTATTTTAGTTATTCCAATGAGCATGTGTTAAGAAGTCTAGGTGCAATGGAATACATCAATGTTTCTAATGTAATATAAATGGTGATAATAAATATTTTAAGGTCAAATTCTACCTCTTCCTTGAAGCCCTCTTTGAGTCTCAAAGTCAATTTACACTGAACTTTTATATTTTAAGAAGTTCTCTAATATGAAACTAGCTTCACTACACTTAACACTTAACTATTCTCCTAACTTTTAAAAATATTATTTTATTAGTACATCTCAGCTAATTAAGCAGATTGTAAACTCTAGTTGCTCTTGAATGTTTCTACTCACATTTCCAGTTTTTTCATATGTGATGAATACTGATTTAAAGGTTGGTTATTGGATAGAGGGTTTTAAAATGTATATAAATGGTTAGAAAAGTATTACATTAACTCCTGCCAAAATTTCTTTCTTTCTTATGATATTAGCTCAAGTGAAAGTGAAACTGTTACTCTCTCAGTTGTGTCTGAATCTTTGGGATCCTATGGACTGTAACCCTTCAGGCTGTTCTGCCCATGGAATTCTCCAGGCAAGAAATATTGATCAGATCAGATCAGATCAGATCAGTCACTCAGTCGTGTCTGACTCTTTGTGACCCCATAAATCGCCAGGCCTCCCTGTCCATCACCAGCTCTCGGAGTTCACTCAGACTCACGTCCATCGAGTCAGTGATGCCATCCAGCCATCTCATCCTCGGTCGTCCCCTTCTCCTCAGCCCCCAATCCCTCCCAGCATCAGAGTCTTTTCCAATGAGTCAACTCTTTGCATGAGGTGGCCGAAGTACTGGAGTTTCAGCTTTAGCATCATTCCTTCCAAAGAAATCCCAGGACTGATCTCCTTCAGAATGGACTGGTTGGATCTCCTTGCAGTCCAAGGGACTCTCAAGAGTCTTCTCCAACACCACAGTTCAAAAGCATCAATTCTTCAGCGCTCAGCCTTCTTCACAGTCCAACTCTCACATCCATACATGACCACAGGAAAAACCATAGCCTTGACTAGACGAACCTTTGTTGGCAAAGTAATGTCTCTGCTTTCTAATATGCTATCTAGGTTGGTCATAACTTTCCTTCCAAGGAGTAAGCGTCTTTTAATTTCATGGCTGCAGTCACCATGTGTAGTGATTTTGGAGCCCACCAAAATAGTCTGACACTGTTTCCACTGTTTCCCCATCTATTTCCCATAAAGTGGTGGGACTGGATGCCATGATCTTTGTTTTCTGAATGTTGAGCTTTAAGCCAACTTTTTCACTCTCCACTTTCACTTTCATCAAGAGGCTTTTTACTTCCTCTTCACTTTCTGCCATAAGGGTGGTATCATCTGCATATCTGAGGTTATTGATACTTCTCCCGGCAATCTTGATTCCAGTTTGTGTTTCTCCCAGTCCAGCATTTCTCATTATGTACTCTGCATATAAGTTAAATAAACAGGGTGACAATATACAGCCTTGACGAACTCCTTTTCCTATTTGGAACCAGTCTGTTGTTCCATGTCCAGTTCTAACTGTTGCTTCCTGACCTGCATACAAATTTCTCAAGAGGCAGATCAGGTGGTCTGGTATTCCCATCTCTTTCAGAACTTTCCACAGTTTATTGTGATCCACACAGTCCAAGGCTTTGGCATAGTCAATAAAGCAGAAATAGATGTTTTTCTGGAACTCTCCTGCCTTTTCCATGATCCAGTGGATGTTGGCAATTTGATCTCTGATTCCTCTGCCTTTTCTAAAACCAGCTTGAACAGCAGGAAGTTCATGGTTCACATATTGCTGAAGCCTGGCTTGGAGAATTTTGAGCATTACTTTACTAGCATGTGAGATGAGTGCAATTGTGCAGTAGTTTGAACATTCTTTGGCATTGCCTTTCTTTGGGATTAGAATGAAAATTGATCTTTTCCAGTCCTGTGGCCATTGCTGAGTTTTCCAAATTTGCTGGCATATTGAGTGCAGCACTTTCACAGCATCATCTTCCAGGATTTGAAACAGCTCAACTGGAATTCCATCACCTCCACTAGCTTTGTTCATAGTGATGCTTTCTAAGGCCCACTTGACTTCACATTCCAGGATATCTGGCTCTAGGTCAGTGATCACACCATTGTGATTATCTGGGTCGTGAAGATCTTTTTTTGTACAGTTCTTCTATGTTTTCTTGCCATCTCTTCTTAATATCTTCTGCTTCTGTTAGGTCCATACCATTTCTGTCCTTTATTGAGCTCATCTTTGCATGAAATATTCCTTTGGTATCTCTGATTTTCTTAAAGAGATCCCTAGTCTTTCCCATTCTGTTGTGTTCCTCTATTTCTTTGCATTGATCGCTGAAGAAGGCTTTCTTATCTCTTCTTGCTATTCTTTGGAACTCTGCATTCAGATGTTTATATCTTTCCTTTTCTCCTTTGCTTTTCGCTTCTCTTCTTTTCACAGCTATTTGTAAGACCTCCCCAGACAGCCATTTTGCTTTTTTGCATTTCTTTTCTATGGGGATGGTCTTGATCCCTGTTCTGCAGGGGATCTTGTCGACCCAGGTATTGAATGTGGGTCTGCAGTATTGCAGGTAGATTCTTTACCATCTGAGCCACCAGGGAAACCCTACATTCTACCAATTACTCTATTTATGTACTTGGTATACTCCCAACTAGTATTTAAAATGCTCCAGGCAGATAGCAACTGTTCTTTATACTTAAGCCTCAGCACACTGTACCAAACACAGTGTCTGCACTTAGTAGATACCAAATGACCTGTTGTCAAATGAAAATTGAATGATTTTTAAAAATAATTAGTGTGATAGATATATAGGAAGCCTAGTACAGAATGAGCACAGGGAAGGCTTTCAATAAACATGAGTTGAATGAATGTGTGAGTCCTAACTTTTGCCTTTAAATAGCTGTGAGACATAGTCAAATCACTCCGCACCCCTTTGGGGATTCATTTTTTCTCATCAGTAATATAAGGTATTTGGATTTATGGTTGGTTTTCTACCTACTTTTCAAACTCTACTCTTCAAACTTTAGTACTTCCACAAGAATGAAGTATTTTCTTAGACAATGATAGGTATCTAAAGTGCCTTAGATTATGTTGCGACTAAAATATTCTTTAAAAGGAAGAGCTCCATGCTAAAATATTGGTGTAAATTGCAGTGTGGAAATTTGCCTTTTTAAATCAGTTTGAACACATGCAATTTAAAAGTCCATCCTGCTGTTATTATAGTAACACAGGAAATGAGGAAGAGGTCCTGCTACTCCAGAAGCCACATTCAAATGAATTTGACATTAATTTCATAGGAATGTTGGAGATAGTAATTAATTGCAAAGGCATATAATAGGTCCTTTACTACAGAGAGAAATGTATGTTCATCTGTTGTGCATAAGACAAGCTTCAAAGAATAATAATTTTTAAGAGATTGGAATAAAATATTTTATTTCTCTCTTTTCTTTACTCCATATTCTTTATTTATTTAAGATAGCAGCATGATGAACCATGTTGTTGAATTTCTTCTTTGATAAACTCTTGGATATATGACAAGTTAGATTGGCAGGTTGGAAGATAAAATCTTGCTGCTTTGATTGATCTATTGAAATATAAAGATGGCTATTGGTTGGTGTTTTTTAAGCTCTAAAATAAAAATATACTGAGCCTGAGATGTTTATCTGTGACTTAGTAATAATCACAATAATAACAGTAGTAAATAATAGTAGTAATATTTATACTAATTGAAAGCTCTATTTAATTTTATTTGCTGCTTACCATGCTAGGCACTGGGCTGGCATTAAATTTTACATGTGCAATTCAATGTATTCCTTATGGCAGTGCTGTAGGACATGTTCCATTATTGCAGAAGAGGAAAATGAGCACTTTTCCCAAGGTTAATATTTAGTACATGGTGAGTCAAGATTCGATAAACTTCTAATCTAATAGAAATGCAAATGAAAGGCCATGCATAGAATTCACACAAGGTAGAATGAGTACTTTAACTGAGACACATACAAGGATAAATTTCTAAGATTGTTCATCCATGTATTGATTCATTTGTTTATTTGTACAGCTATGCTCTCAATGTTCACAATATTATTTTTATCCAGAATTCCCAAGCTGACATGTCCTTAGAACCCTTCCAATACTTTCCATTGCTAGAATCCCTTTCTATGGCATCCCTGAGAGCTGTAGAACCCTGATTCTGAGTACTTTTACTGATAAACAGGCTCTCTGATGGCAAGGAATATCTGCTGTTGAGTTCCAACAGTTGGGACTTGAGACAAATTAGATTTCCCTGTAACTTTCACTCTTGGTTTTGCCTAATAAGGCCAATTAAAATTTTATGATCATATTTTTCAACAAGGTAACACTTCTTTGAGGCCACTATTTGACCCTTTCTCATCACCAAGTCTTCTGACAGGGTTAGTTAACATCTCAGTGTTTCTGTGAGGTCAGAAAAGGACAATCATGTAAAGTATTTAGGAATGTGACCAACACATAATAAGTGTTCTGTAAATAACAAATGATAGCAATAGTACTAGATACTGACTTGGCCAAAAAGTTCTTTGGGTATTACCATATGATATTATGTATGTTCATTTGGGTTTTTCCATGTGTTATACATGTGATGTCTCATAACATCATATTGAAAAGCCCATAGGAACTTTTTGGCCAACCTGATGTTTACTGGATTAGCTTTATTTATGGAATTCTTCTTCTCTTGGTTGACCACATTTTGTCTATAATTGGCTTCCCTGATGGCTCAGATGATAAAGAATTTGCCTGCAATGCAGGAGACACAGGTTTCATCCTTGGGTCAGGAACATGCCCTAGAGATGGAAATGGAAACCCACTGCAGTATTTTTGCCTGGAGCATTCCATAGATAGAGGAGCCTGGCAGACTACAGTCCATGGGTCAAAGAGTTGCACAAAGCTGAGCGACTAACACAGTGTTTAGTTGTAAATACTAGCTTTCCTTAAATGTGTACTGCTAATACAACACAATGCTCAGGTTCACTGGTGTACCTCATTAAATTGAGCCAAATCAATTGAACTTTGGTTTAGTGATTGACTTCGTTGATAGGGTCATTGGCAGTGCCCACTTTCGCATGCACAGTAACTGGGTTCTGGCTCGTTAAGTGATTATGTGTAATGTCCTTTAAAAAGCCTAAACCATTGCCTGACTTTCTGATTGCACATTAGAAAACAGCAGTAATAAAAAGAAAAAAAAGAGAAAGATTGAAACTCATTGTAAAAAGTAAATAGAAGGAATTTCAATGATATTCCCTTATATAATAATGAGGGGTGGAAAATAAGCAAAAATAGTTAAAGCCTGACCAATCATCATAACAGGTCCTCCATTCAAAGATTGAATTTGCCCTTTTCACTGGGCATATCAATACTTTGTTTATTAGCATAATAGAATTGTAACAACAAAAAAAGATTTCACTACAGACTGGACAAAGCCAGACAGTTGACTAAAAGATGCTAAAATATGCAGCTCCCTGGAGCCTAAAGTCCCTTTTAAGGTCGATTTTGAATGACTTTTCCGTCAGGGATTCTTCCGGGAGGAAATGCATCTTTGTCTGAGGTTAGTTCAAGAGCAGGTTTCCCAGGACTCCAGAGAACCTTAACAAGAAATCTCTGAGGCAAAGCCCAGACAGAGGGAGTCACCAGATCCTCAGAAGTGGGAAGGGATAGACTTCCCATCACTCTGGACAGCTGCAACACTTTTCAAGCAAAGAATACACCAACAATCATTCTCTCCTGATCTGTCTGTCTGTGGTGGGCACAGCAAGCTCTGAGGTTCTAAGGTGCCAACTAAGAAACAGTATCTACAGGCTGGCACACCAGCAGTGCCCAGTGCCACCTAGGTATCTTTTCATCATCCTGTATGTTGCTTTTGGAAGGCAGGGATGTTCTAGGATTTAACTGCTCATTGTGTGGAATAATAGCATTTTCAGGCTATATGGGATCTTATATCATTGAATCTAATCACCTCATTTTTCAGTCACAAAACTGAGAGTGAGAGAGAGGGGCTTACCCAAAGTTACTCAGCTAGTGAGTGACAGACAACAGGGGAACCTGTAGCAATTTGTGTGGCATCTTTCAGCTTCTCTTTGCAAATCTATAAAATGGAAGTAAGGGATGCTGAAGCTGAAACTCCTATACTTTTGCCACCAGATGCAAAGAGCAGACTCACTGGAAAGGATTCTGATGCTGGGAAATATTGAGGGCAGGAGGAGAAGGGGGCAACAGAGGATGAGATGTTTGGATGGTACCATCAACTCAATGGTCATGAGTTTGAGCAAACTCTGGGAGATACTGAAGGAAAGGGAAATCTGGCTTGCTCTAGTCCATGGGGTCACAAAGAGTTGGACATGACAGCAACTGAACAGCAACAAGGGGTAGATCTACACTACTTCTCTACAGTTCCTTTTTATTTTAATAGTTGACTTATGTAATTTTTAATATTAGATTCTTAACTTCCAATGTGACTTCCACTTTGCAATGATCAAGAAGTTTTTGCAAAAATGAGGCCTTTTGGTGTCTACATGATGGTGTTCAAACATTCTGATGAAGACTGAAATTCTAGTTAATATTTTGCACTGTGTACAGATACATACCTCAGTACAGCATATGGACTTGGATTAAACATTTTGAAAATGTACCCTGCTTTGGAATATGATTGATAATTCATTGCATCCTATCACTCTTTGTGACCCATGGACTGTAGCCTGCCAGGCTTCTGTGTCCATGAAACTTTCCAGGCAGTAATACTAGAGTGGGTTGCCATTTCCTCCTCCATGGGAAATTCCTAAGCCAGGGATTGATCTCACATCTCACGCTGCTTCTGCAATGGCAGACAGATATTTTATCACTCAGTCACCTGGGAAACCCCCCATCAGATTAATATGCATAGCCAAAAGTGAACTAAGTATGTTACGGGAAAATAAATCTGTTCACATGTTTGTTGGGATTCACAAATCAAGGGAATACCATCTAGCCTGGATAAGGTCCCCCACCTTGCCACACAATATAGGCACTTTCCGAATTTTTCCAATTTCATTATTAAGTGTTGACGAAGGATTCTGTTTCCATCAGCTGAGGTTTCTAGCTGAAAGATAGCAGCTAGCGAGAGGTTTATGCAAGCACAATTAGGAATAAACAAGATCCAGAGAGCCAGCACATTAGCAATGTGGTTGAGTTCTTTCTGTCCCGTTAGCAGGCCTTGTCTCAGCGGTCACTGAATTCCACCTTAAGAGTATCAGATATGTAATTGGTTGTCTGAACTCTCTACTTTCCCTTGGCATGTTGTATATTTACATTGATTTGAGTCACCCACTTCTTTAAATATAAATATGAAACAGAAATAAATCATGTGTGATATTCCTCTCTTTTTGATATATTCGACACAATTAAATAAACATTTACTAAAGTACTAGGTTACAAAGTAGTGGACCATGCTCTGGGAGGAGCATAAGGATCAGGAAACTTGGTCCTAGGAATCCTCAGTTTTCCTTTAGACCAACTGATTTGGAAGGGAGGCATAATAGCCAAGTATTGGGCTGGACAAAATGTTCATTTGGATGGTTCCATAGCAACTTATGAACCTGAAAAAACTTTTTGGCCAACCCAGTACAAGGCAGGCTGAGCTTAAACATCCTAGATCTGGAAATACCATGTTAGAGATCTCAAAGAAATAGAAATCAGCTCTGCTGGGAAGGGAGTTAGGAAGGCTTCATGAAGGGAAGAATTTGGAACAAGATCACTTGCACATGGAGGCCAGTGGACAGTTTGAGACTAACTCAATATTACATGGTAGGTCTATACATTGGAGAGTAAAAACAAAGAGACATAGGTTAGTGTAATTTGATTAGCAGAGTCAAATTATGAGATTAAAATTTCATTCTTTGGAATTCAGGCTAGTACTTAAAATTTGAATGGGATTGTTTGAGGGAGAACACAGCAGTGCTGTGTTTTAGCTGTTGCTTCTCTCAAACTTTGATTTTTTTTTTTTTTTTCTCCATTGGGCCGAGTTTGTTGGAAACTTCAGGAGAAATGATCACTTTTTATATAAATACCTCCCCTTAGCCTAGGGACATGACATTTCAGAAGGTACATGAGTCAGAGAGGGGAGAGAAAGGATTTCCAACTGCCTTTAAAATGTGTTGCTATATCAAGTCATTTAGCCATTAAGTGATCCTTCTGTACAACTGTAACACTCACATGTGATAAGCAAGTTCATTTCTCTAACTTGTGTGAATTTAAATTCCTTTGTAAATGAATTTTGCTATGATAGTTACTTTAAAGTGTTTGTTGGTCATAAAGAAGAAGCTTTTTGTATCTCTTTGATATGCTGGCACTTAGCCATTTAAAATAGTAATTCTACAACCCTTGTCTGATTGCTAATTGCCCTAGCTGGTATCATTGCCTGGATAGAATGGGATCGGGGTGTTATCTCAGATTACTATAGTCAGTGCCATGTGAAGATCAAGTGCAGACAGAAGTGAGGATAATCAAAGAATAATAGCCATTATTAAATCCAAGAGCAAGTTTGGGGCCACAGGAGGTGAAATACACTGAAAATTCAAGTCATCAGGATCATATCAAGAAACAGTTAGATAGAACAGAGGAATTATAGTGTGAGGTGTTTTGTTCTTACTGGCTATTGATTATGTTGGCTGAGATTGGCTTAAAGCAACAAGGAAGTATTTGAAAATGGTAGCTCAGCTGATAAAGAATCTGCCTGCCATGCAGAAGACCCCAGTTCAACTCCTGGGTCAGGAAGATCCCCTGGAGAAGGGAATGGCAACCCACTCCAGTATTCTTGGGCTTTCCTTGTGGCTCAGATGGTAAAGAATATGCTTGCAGTGCAGGAGACCTGTGTTCAATCCCTGGGTTGAAAAGGAGGAGTTTGTGGCAACACACTCCAGTATCCTTGTCTGAAGAATCCCCATGGACAGAGGAGCCTGGTAGGCTACAGACAATGGGGGTCACAGAGTCAGACACAGTTGAGTGACTGAGCACACACATTGCCCACCCATTGAAAATACTCTCTTCAGAGCACAGTTGAACATGTGAAGCTGGGGCTGTTATATCATCAGCCCACTGTGTCTGTAGGTTCCACATCAGAAGATGTAACCAACTATGGGTCAAAAATATTCAGAAAAAAAAATTCCAGACAGTTTCAAAAAGTAAAACTTGAATTTGTCACTCTAAGAACTGTTTATATAACATTTACATTGTATTTACAATTATTTTCATAGCATTTACACTGTATCAGGTATAATAAATAATCTAGAGATGATTTAAAATATACAGGAGGATGCCTATAGGTTATATGCAAGTACTTTGCCATTTTATATAAACAACATGAGCATCTGAGGATTTTGTTATCACTGGGGGTCCTATAACCAATCTTCCCATGGATACTGAGGGTCAACTGTATAAACATCAGATCCTTTTGCATTTCACTGAGCAAAGTGATGGACTTCTCCTGTGGTTCAGTGGTAAAGAATCCATCTGTAAGGCAGGAGCCACAGGAGATGAGGGTTTGATCACTGGGTTGGAAAGACCCCCTGCAGAAGTAAATGGCAACCCACTCTTATATTCTTGCCTGGAAAATCCCATGGACAGAGGAGTCTGGCAGCTACAGTCCGTAGGGTCGCAGAGTCAGACCCAACTGAAGCGATTTAGCACACATGAGCAAAGTGATATACCACCGGTGTTAAAAAGTGTTCTAAACTTATCTGAATTAAAATCCAAGAGAACAATAGACAAGGGTGACCCTAGGAAACTCTGTTTTATAAAAACTCCATTCTGCTGTGGCTGTTTACAGGTTACTTTGCATCTTTTGTCATTTGTCATGCCATTGCTTTATTCTTCAATTTTTCTTCTCTCCTTCTCACATTCTGATGCTGATGCTATGAAATATCATTGTTTCAGTTCTAGTTACAGGTAAAAACCAAATGTCAAAGGCATAGGTATTTCATACTGAGAGTTGTTTTGAGTACCATGAAGCATCCATCCCCTTTGTTTTTGAGGTTAAACAAGCACACAAACAAGACTTGAAAGGAATTATGGCAGAAGGTGAAAAGAGGGATGTGAAAATAAGGGAAAGGTAATGAGGAAATGAAACTAACATGTAGCAAACACTTTGCTAGCTCCCTTGTATACATGGTGATGCTCAATCCTTGCCATGACCTTGCATCTTGCACTGGGGACATCACTGGGTAAAGAGAGAGTAAGCCAGGTAGAGATCAAAGTCATCCAGATGGCCACCTACAGAGCTGAGCCCAGAACCTGGATCTGTAATTGCTCTCTACCACCAGGCTGAAAACAAAGGACACTAGTGGCTGTGGGGAAAGTGCCATCCTTCTTTGTTCACAGAGTAGTTTGAACCATGCCAAGATAAGCCATTTAGATAAAAGGCAGAGAAAGGATGAGAACTGAGTCAAGCTGAAGTTCCACTCCCTTCCAACCAGATTATTCTCTTCTTTCATTTTGTTGACCATAAACAAAATGAATGGCAATTATTGAGTGCAAAGATGAATTTATTTAGGAATAGCAGAGAAATTACAATTCAGGACAAACAAATTATGGAGAGCCATAGGTGAGTTTAAAGAAACAAAGGGGAGGCTAGCTTTTATTAGGTCTGGGAAGAAATGGAGGAGGGTTGTTTGCTGGGGAGAAGGAGCGTTCAGGGTTGTGGTGATTTCTTACTGGCAGCAACATGTACCTCTGCGAGATATCTGCCTTTATAGCTTCCCGACTCCATTTTAAATCAGATTTCCTTCATCTATTTTCAGGCTTTGAACCTAACATATATGGACTGCGTTATGGGAATGATTCTCTTTGTACATGAATATGACCTGTTTGTTCCTTACTCAGCAATTCAGAACAGTGCTAGGTCAGCCCTGAGCTGTTTAACCTATTGATAGAGAGTCTGTATATGCTTAACATGCAGAAATTGATTTTTTAAATAAATCAAGATGACTATGTTTTTTTTTTTTATATTCCCTATCTAGATGTAGGTATTATTAGTAAAATGTTTTCTTAGTTCTGCCCATTTGCTATTTTCTTTTAATTTAAAGTGTAATTTACAATGCTGTGTTAGTTTCAAGTATACGGCAAAGTGATTCAGGTATACATTTATGGTATATATATATATATATATACGCATATACTCTTTTTCAGGTTTTCTTCCACTACAGGTTTTTGAAGATATAGTTCTTTTTGCTATACAATATTTATTGTATTTTTACCTATTTTGTTTACCTATTTTGTGTATAATTGTGTGTATATGGTATTCCCAATCTCCTAATTTATCTCTCCTCCAGCTCTCTCCTATCCCCACCATCATCTTTGGTAAACTATAACATTTGTTTTCTATGTCTGTGAGTCTATTTCTGTTGTATAAATAAGTTCATTTGTATCATTGTTTTAGGTTCTACATTTAATTGCTATCATATGATAGTTGTTTTCCCCTGACTTACTTCTAATCATTCTTTAAAGAGATTCATGTTAAGCACTTACTAGGTACTAGAAACTGTGTTGAGAGTTGTATTAAGATGGTCTGAACTCTGCTATGATAATAGATCAACCCTGAAATCCCAGTGGATGAACACAACAAAAGTTTGGTTTGGTTATCATGGGTCTTCAGTTCAGTTCAATTCAGTCACTCAGTCATGTCCAACTCTTTGTGACCCCACGAATCGCAGCATGCCAGGCCTCCCTGTCCATCACCAACTCCCAGAGTTCACCCAGACTCACGTCCATCGAGTCAGTGATGCCATCCAGCCATCTCATCCTCTGTCGTCCCCTTCTCCTCCTGCCCCCAATCCCTCCCAGCATCAGAGTCTTTTTCCAATGAGTCAACTCTTTGCATGAGGTGGCCAAAGTACTGGAGTTTCAGCTTCAGCATCATTCCTTCCGAAGAAATCCCAAGGCTGATCTCCTTCAGAATGGACTGGTTGGATCTCCTTGCAGTCCAAGGGACTCTCAAGAGTCTTCTCCAACACCACAGTTCAAAAGCACCAATTCTTCAGTGCTCAGCCTTCTTCACAGTCCAACTCTCACATCCATACATGACCACAGGAAAAACCATAGCCTTGACTAGACGGACCTTTGTTGGCAAAATAATGTCTCTGCTTTTGAATATGCTGTCTAGGTTGGTCATAACTTTCCTTCCAAGGAGTAAGCGTCTTTTAATTTCATGGCTGCAGTCACCATCTGCAGTGATTTTGGAGCCCCCTCAAAAATAAAGTCTGACACTGTTTCCACTGTTTCCCCATCTATTTCCCATGAAGTAATTGGACCGGATGCCATGATCTTCGTTTCCAAGGGCCTTCCTGTTACCGTAACCTCTTGACAGGCCAGTCAAGTGCTGTGATAGGTGCCCAGTCTGCTTTTCTACCTTATGACTTCCCCTTCTCAACATGTGGCTGCCAAATTGTTATCACAGGGAAAAAAGAACCAGGTTCCTTGAGAGGATTTTCTCTGCCTCCCCTCCCCAAAGTTACATATATATATATATATATATATATATATATATATGTATAAAATCTATACATTAGTGGACTATAGTTGCTTTACTATAGAGTTGCTATACTTTATAGCATTCTATTAGTTTCTACTGTACAGCAAAGTGAATCAGTTATGCATACATCCCCTCTGTTTCGAACTTCTTTTCCATTTTAGGTCACCACAGAGCACTGAGTTCCCTGTGCTATTACAGTAGGTTCTCATTTGTTATCTATTTTATACATAGTGCCATATCTATTTTATACATGATATCAATAAGTGTATCCATTTGTGGAGGTCATCCAGCCCTGCCTAACTGTGAGGACTGTGGCAAAGAGGCAGATCAGAGGTCTGGCCTTCTCATGTCTGAGAAAGAAAAGAATTAATAGATACTGGTGAGTGCTGTTGATATATCACAAGTTCCGATAGAACACAGATTACATTTTTAAAGTCATCTCCAGTGAGAGCTGTGCAGTTCTATGAGGAAAACAATAATTATAGGGGAATATTTAGGGTCGTATTACAATTTGGCAGAGCCTGTGGCTCAAGCCAGCAGCTGCTGGTTCCCTTTGGAGAATTTCTTTTTCATTTGAAATAACTAACTTGGGATTTTAAAATTTTCCTTGTGTTCTCTTGTCTTCATACCGTTCACTTTGTTTTCTTCAATAGAGGTCAAAACGTGTTTAAAAATTAAGCCTGGGTCTTCAAAATTTCTTTATGGAACTAGTGGGCTCATGCCAATTGTTATTTCCTTGCTACTGGAAACCAGGAAGGACAGAATGAAGACATGCACCCTAATGGCTCTTTTGGTGTTGCTGTTGGGTAGTTGCTCTTTATAAGTATCCCAACATGTATGACTCGAATCATCAAATATAGTTACAATTTTCTGGCATTAACCATATTATACAAACAACAAGGTTTAAGGAGAGATCTATACCATGAAGAGAAATAAGATTAGAAAAAATAAAAAATACAAATAAGGCCATGCAAGTATGTTTAGATGTGAAAGCATGAATGGTCCATGGTGTTGGGTTGAAGATGACATGTTGCCGGGAAGTCTAGATACTTTCTTTTTGGCTTGGTGATGAGTTTCTCTTAGAACTCTTTTACAAAAAATAACTGAAAGCCAAAATATTCATGTCTTGTTGATGTATAAGGAAAGGGAGAATAAGAATCTGTACTGTTTTATGAAAGTTTTCATTAGGGTGAGAACAACGTTTACTGTTTGTAACTGCTTCATACTGTTAGGTTCCTTGTCTGTAGACTTAAATATTTGGATTTTCATTGTCAAATGTTTCCTTTCTACAATTGCTTTCTGTGCCTTGATTTTGAACTTTCACTGACTTTAAGTGATATCCATATAAGGGATTTTTGTTAGGGTCTCTAAGTAAATATTTTCAATCAATCTGGAGAGGAGCTGTGATGACTTTTGAGATTTTGAAGATAAACTAGAAAAGCAAACTGTGACAATTACACAAATAATAATGATAATAATATAATCATGAACATTAATTGGGCATTCATTTATAATCTAAGTATTAGGCTAAGTGTTTCACAAGTACCTTTTCCTTTAGTCTGCATAATTATGAGAGGCAGGGTCCATTATTAGCCCCATTTTAACAGGAAGTTTTGGGTTCCCAGGTGGCTCTAGTGGTAAAAACCATGCCTGCCAATGCGGGACATGAGACGGGTTCAATCACGGGGTTGGAAAGATACCCTGGAGGAGGGCATGGCAACCCACTCCATTATTCTGCCTCACCTCAGGAATAATTGGCAAAGTCTGGAAATACCTTGTTGCCATGACTGAGTGAAAAATGTTAGTCACTTAGTTGTGTCTGACTCTTTGTGACCCCATGGACTATAGCCCACCAGACTCTTCTGTCCATGGAATTCTCCAGGTAAGAATACTAGAGTAGTTTGCCATTTCCTTCTCCAGGAATCCTTCTGACCCCAGGACTGAACCTGAGTCTCCTGCATTGCAGGCAGACTCTTTACCGACTGAGCCACCAGGGAAGACTGAGAGGAGTGGTAAAGATATGCTAACCATCCTGCAATGCATAGGACAACACAGATATTATCCAGACCAAAAACTTCATATCACCAAGGTTGATCTTGTACAAAAGAGTCCTCTCTTATTAGATAACTGAACTTATGTGACTAAAACCTCAATCTTTGGAGTCAGTAGATCTGGGGTTCAATTCTGGCTTAAGGCTTGACCTTGAGAGTTCAAGCTTTGTTGGGAAGATCCCCTGGAGGAGGGCGTGGCAACCCACTCCAGTATGCTTGCCTGGAGAATCCCATGGACAGAGGAGTCTGGCTGGCGATGGTCCATTGAGTCGTAAAGAGTTGGACATGCCAGAGTGACTCTGCCCAGCACAGCACATGCCTTAGTTTAATTGCTTATCAATTGGAAATAATAATACTTACCCTACAGATTGTTCTGAAGATGAAATGAGAGAACATATACAAAGTGATGAGCATCATCTCTGGCATTCATTGATGATCAAACATTTTAGCTGAAAAAATGATGAACTTTGGTTAAACAGTCCAAAGAGACTATTGAGATTTTGAGACCCTCAAAGATTGCTGTTGACCAGGTGTTAGAAAGAACTGCCTCTAGATCAGGCAAATTTTTGTTTTAAGTCTTATTTGGGTGATCTTGAGCAAATGCCTTAGAAAAGTCTGTGCCTCAGTTCCTGCATCTATCAGATGAGGGTATAAGGAGTATGTGTCTTCTAGACTTTCTAGAGTTTAGAGGTTTAAATGATAGTATAAAGATAAAGTACTTAGAACAGTGTCTATGACTTAGAAGCAGACAGTTGTTAACACTTATTATTCATTTACTTAATATTGTTAGATAAGGCATAACATGTATATTCATTTTCTAAGTAACTAAACCTTACCATTTAAAATACAAGCCCACTTTTTTAAAAAACAGAATGATGAAAATTGTTCTAAAGTTATATTTTGAAGTCCCTTGCTTTAAAAAAAAATAAGACTAAATACTCTTTATCATTTCATTGTTCAGTCAGGAGCTTTGTCATCAATCTTTTGTTTCTTATACTGGATTAGGACATATGAAGCTTTTAAAACTATTGGTGTATGAGGATTTTTCTTACTGTAGGCTGCTGGACTGTTTCATTCTTTTCTCTACTTTTTCTAAATATTGTTTTTTGCTTCCTTTCTATCAAAATAGCCACTATCTTACTCTTATAGTTTCTACCTTTTCTTGACTTTTCTAAGTATTGCATTTGATTAGTTTCTCAATATTTATTGAACACACTATGTGCTATGCTCTCTAAGATATATTAGTGACCCAAACTAAGCAATCCTTTCTTGGGGTTTATGATTTAGCAGAGGAAAACATTAAAGAATAATGCCAGTTAAATAATTATTTAATTCAAATATGATCCATGCCGAGACCGAGCAGTATCTGTTGCTATACTTAGGGGCAAACCCTTTTAGCATGAGATATAAGATAAGCCTTCATGGGGAATTGATCATCAGGTGACAGTCTGAAACGTGCGTGGGCATTAGCAAGGCAAAGAGAAAAAGCATTACAAGCAGATGCAATAGCGTGTATAAGCTCCTGGTTTTGGAAAAGGCATGGCACTAAATGAAGGCATTGTTTTAAAGCTCAGTATGGCTAGAGACTGAAAAAATGTCCAGGTTGGTGGAGTATTGATTAACTGATAAAGATAGTCAAGGTCTCAATCATATATGGTCTTTGAAAGCATGTAAAATTTTGACTTTATTTAATAGGCAATAATGAGCCACTAGATAGTTTAAGCTTGTTGTTGATACGATAGATTTTCATCTGAGGAATGGCTAAAAAGCAGGAAAGGATGGAGGCAGAGACACCTGTTAGAATGCTACCACCGTGGTCCAGTCAAGATATGATGAAAGCCATGCAAATTGTATATCTAGTGGAAGTGAACAGTCTGAGAAATAAAACCTAAAATTTCTCTGTGACAGGAAAGAGGATGTTTAGTTTTCAGACTTGGAAAGATTTATTTTGGCCTTTTTGGCTTATTTATCTTCGACTTTGTTCTTGGCTACATTCCAGAGGATTATAATTGATGAATAGTCTATTTCCAAATGAGCAAAAATCCAAAGGTACAGAAATTAAATTTTATTTGTATAATGCTTAAAAAGTATGTTACTGCATTTAATCAGCAAATTTTCCTAACAAGTGATTTTTACACCCCCACCCCCCCTGCCGTTTCTCCAGGACTTTGGTCTAAGTTGATGCACCTTAATTTATTGGTGGAATACAAAATTTCTACCTCAATAAGCCATCATGTACAATATAAAAATTTATTTGTTTTATCTTACAGAGAAAGTTAAAATTTAGTGGTGGTGGTCTTCCATTTTGTTCTTTTTTTTTTTTAATTTTATTTTATTTTTAAACTTTACATAATTGTATTAGTTTTGCCAAATATCAAAATGAATCCGCCACAGGTATACATGTGTTCCCCATCCTGAACCCTCCTCCCTCCTCCCTCCCCATACTATCCCTCTGGGTCATCCCAGTGCACTAGCCCCAAGCATCCAGTATCGTGCATTGAACCTGGACTGGCAACTCGTTTCTTACATGATATTTTACATGTTTCAATGTCATTCTCCCAAATCTTCCCACCCTCTCCCTCTCCCACAGAGTCCATAAGACTGTTCTATACATCAGTGTCTCTTTTGCTGTCTCGTACACAGGGTTATTGTTACCATCTTTCTAAATTCCATATATATGCGTTAGTATACTGTATTTATGTTTTTCCTTCTGGCTTACTTCACTCTGTATAATAGGCTCCAGTTTCATCCACCTCATTAGAACTGATTAAAATGTATTCTTTTTAATGGCTGAGTAATACTCCATTGTGTATATGTACCACTGCTTTCTTATCCATTCATCTGCTGATGGACATCTAGGTTGCTTCCATGTCCTGGCTATTATAAACAGTGCTGTGATGAACATTGGGGTACACATGTCTCTTTCCCTTCTGGTTTCCTCAGTGTGTATGCCCAGCAGTGGGATTGCTGGATCATAAGGCAGTTCTATTTCCAGTTTTTTAAGGAATCTCCACACTGTTCTCCATAGTGGCTGTACTAGTTTGCATTCCCACCAACAGTGTAAGAGGGTTCCCTTTTCTCCACACCCTCTCCAGCATTTATTGCTTGTAGACTTTTGGATCGCAGCCATTCTGAGTGGTGTGAAATGGTACCTCATAGTGGTTTTGATTTGCATTTCTCTGATAATGAGTGATGTTGAGCATCTTTTCATGTGTTTGTTAGCCATCTGTATGTCTTCTTTGGAGAAATGTCTATTTAGTTCTTTGGCCCATTTTTTGATTGGGTCATTTATTTTTCTGGAGTTAAACTTTAAACGATACAATAGACCAGTTAGACCTAATTGATATCTATAGGACATTTCATCCCAAAACAATGAATTTCACCTTTTTCTCAAGTGCACATGGAACCTTCTCCAGGATAGATCACATCCTGGGCCATAAAGCTAGCCTTGGTAAATTCAAAAAAATAGAAATCATTCCAAGCATCTTTTCTGACCACAATGCAGTAAGATTAGATCTCAATTACAGGAGAAAAACTATTAAAAATTCCATTTTGTTCTTAGCACTATAGGGAAGATATAAAAATGTTGAGTTACCAGTTCTTGTTTTTAACTATTACCATTCTGCTGAAAAATACAAATGCCCATCAAGAGATGAACGGATAAAGAAGATATGGTACATATATATACAATGGAATATTACTCAGCTATAAAAAGGACCAATAACTGGGTCATTTGTAGAGACATGGATGAACCTAGAATCCATCATACAGACTGAAATCAGAAAGCCAAACATAAATATTTTAGATTAACACATATACTTGGAATCTATAAAAATGCATCTATAAAACTTATTCAGTGGTCTGTATATGTATATTTCTAATTTATGTATCTAAAACAAATATAATACTTTCTTTCTCATGGGATGTCTCGGAGAATAAAATGAACTCTTTTAGACAAAGTGCTTGATTTAACACCTAACACATAATATTTAATATATATAACAAATGAAAATAGTGAAAGTGTTAGTCTCTCAGTTTTTTTCTGTTTGCAACCCAATGGACTGTAGCCCTCCTGGCTCCTCTGTCCATGGAATTCTCCAGGCAAGAATATTGGAGTGGGTAGCCATTCCCTTCTCCAGGGGAATCTTCCTTTTTTTTTTTTTATCAGGGGATCTTCCTGACTCAGGAATCTAAGCTGGGTCTCCTGCATTTTAGGTGGATTCTTTACCATCTGAGCTACCAGGGAAGTATGTATAATTTAGATATAAGCTTATTATCACACATTAACTATTTTTACAAATGTGTACATTTTGATTGATAATGTGACATAAGTTTATATGTACACGTGTGTGCTAAGTCGCTTTAGTTGTGTCGACTCTTTGTGATCCTATGTGCTGTGGCCCATCAGTGTCCTCTGTCCATAGGATTCTCCAGGCAAGAATACTGGAGCCCTCCTCCAGGGGATCTTCCCAACCCAGGGATCGAACCTGTGTTTTTTATGTCTCCTGCTTTGACAAGTGGGTTCTTTACCACTATTGACATCTGGGAGGACAGATACAAATATACACACAAGCACACACATACAGTATATTGTGTGTGTTAGTCGCTCAGTCATGTCCATCTCTTTGCGTCCCCATGGACTGTAGCCCACCAGGCTCCTCTGTCCTTAGAATTCTACAGGCAAGACTACTGTAGTGGGTAGTCTTCACTTCTCCAGGAGATTTTCCCAACCCAGGAACAAACCTGGATCTTCTGCATTGCAGGCAGTTTATTTACCATCTGAGCCACCAGGGAAGCCCTACATACAGTAAATTTACTATTGATTATTATGACAACTGGAGAAGGCAATGGCACCCCACTCCAGTACTCTTGCCTGGAAAATCCCATGGATGGAGGAGCCTGGTGGGCTGCAGTCCATGGGGTCGCTAGGAGTCGGACACGACTGAGCAACTTCACTTTCACTTTTCACTTTCATGCACTGGAGAAGGAAATGGCAACCCACTCCAGTGTTCTTGCCTGGAGAATCCCAGGGACGGGGGAGCCTGGTGGGCTGCCGTCTATGGGGTCACACAGAGTCGGACACGACTGAAGTGACTTAGCATAGCATTATGACAACAATGGTTGTACAGTGATATTCAAAATTACATATATCCTTATAGACATCTTTGGTAAAATTAGTTTGCTTTTGCATTTTTGGAGGGGAGGAGAGTGGGTTATTTAGTCTGGCAATCTATTTATAAATTGAAAGTTGAATGTTAGCCCTGAAGTTATGACCTCACATGTGTTGAGATTCTGGCAGTTTCTATATCCTGATCTCTCTCATTTACTCACTTATTCCTTTATTTATTATATAAACAAATATTGATTAGGTTTCTACTCTGTGCCAACAACTACAGCCTATCCTTAAGATTATTACAGTCTGCTAGGAGAACAAACCAGCAAGCAAGTAATTGCAATAAAAATGATGTGAACAATGTGCAGTACATTCTTTTAAAGTAAGAATGTATTCATTCTCCTAGATAACATCTGGTTAATTATTATGTACATATTTGTGTACCATTAAACTAAACAGAGAAGGATAGAAATTAAATAGAGGAAACTTAAAGGAACATTTCTTTCTAAGTATCTATTTTTATTCACCCTCTTGTCTTCATCTACCACCTACATACTAAAGACAACCAAATGATTATCAGTAATTGCTATCGCTTTTTCTTACCCCAGAATGGAATCCTATTTTCATCTGACTTTTGGCAATCTGTTAGTAGATGTTCCATAGATCTCTCAAATTCATTCTGCTTAAAACAAATTCATTATGTTCCTTCCTCTCACAAAAATGGATTTTCCTCCTAGATATGTCTAATTCTTGTTAACTGTATGATCACCCATGAAATCACCCCAAGTGAAGTCTCAAAGCCTCAGTCAATGTTCCCTGCCTGTCTACAGGCCACAACCTATACTTTACCAAAGACTCCTCATCATCTGCCAATATTCTTCCTTTCCCCTTTAGGTAAACACATGCACGCAGAACCTTTATGTCCCAAATTAGCAGGATAAGAAAACAATCTCAAGTTGCTAGGCAGCAGTGCTTAAAGAGAAAGCTCAGAAAATTAAGTCAGTGCCTTCGTTATTAAGTGTTATCCCAAAGTTGTCCCTTTCCTTGTGGGTATAAAATGTTTCTCTTTAACACAGAATAGTAATTTTAAATTCTATTGATCTATGAACTTCAAAAACATCCTCATACACATTTCCACATTGGTATACTTGCTGAATTTCTGTTCCCTTCCCATCACTGACATTTCATGCTTCTAAAGGTAGTTCTAGCTATGAATCCTAGAGTCCTTTTCAAATGTCCAAATGCTCAAGATATGGATGGGGAATTCATACTTCAGCTCATATTTATGAAGAAGTAGGCTATTCATTGTTATTAGTCATTGAAAATACAATCAACGTTACAATAATGAAAGATATCACAAGTTGGCCCTTATCATATTCCGATTGTTCCTGAAATTTCTTTCTGGTCCATGCTCCTTATTTTATTTTTTTTAAAGATATTTTTGATATGAACCATTTGTAAAGTCTTTATTGAATCTGTTATAATATTGTTTATGGTTTATATTTTGGGTTTTTTTGGCCCTGAGGCATGTGGGATCTAAGTTCCCCAATCAGGGACCAAACTTGTACTTCCAGCCTTGGAATGTGAAGTCTGAGACACTGGATCGCCAGTTAAGTCCCTGGTCCATGCTCTTTGAAAAGCCATTTATTAATTCATGAGCATAAGTGTAAAAGAATCTGGAATATATAGTAGGTCCATAGTAAGCAATGAATCATTTTCTCCCTTGTAGGCTGTATTAAAAAAAAAAAAAATTGTGAGCATTTAGAGTTTTACACCTCCCTGAACTTGGGAAAGTGTTTCTAATTTTCTAGGAAAAATCTTTGGGAAAATAACTATAATTGTTTTCTTTTTTCCTTCATTCATTTTTTAAAATGTATTTTTAAATAGTTATTTATCCTGCCAAATATGAACTATAGGTGAAAATGAAAAGTTTAACTATGTCTTTAAAATGTGTGGTTTTAAATGGAATAGTGCAGTAGATACAGAGGAAAAGACTGCTTTGAGGGGGAGGAATAGTTAAAGAAGACAGTTACACTTTGAAGGGGTAGAAGGAGAGAAGATTCCATTTGCTTTGAATATTTCTTAAGTTAATGGATTTTGTTATATCCTGACTTCTCTAATGACTATATTTTCCTTCTATTTGTAAAAGAATTGAAACTTTGGTGTGCCTTAATACTTCACATCCTTTTTTCACCTGTGTGTCCTGACCTGCTATGATGGCCCAGCATTGTTACCAAACAGTTGTGTCACTGCTAAATACATATTTATTGGTCTATGCAGACACCCTACAGATCACTTCCCAGTATGCCAAGGGGAAAATGGAACTTACTTCATCCTTGAGCAATGTGTTATCATATTTATAACATGGGAGAAGGAAAAACTGGACCAAAGAAGAGCTTGTAATTCACAAATGCAAACCTCTCAAGTGCAGACAAGAGTCATATATTTGAAAGGATGATTTGTGAGCATCATCACATAAGCAAAGAATCATTGTTAGGAGCTACTTATAATTCATGAAGAAGCACTTAGGAACATACTTCTGCTAATTATTGTGTTGCACGTATTCTGATTTCTATAAATCAGACTAATGTAGACTTGTTTGTATACCATAGCTTTCAGTATGGAAGTAAAGGAAGCATTAACTGTTTTTTTTTTTCCCGTCCCTGAGATGGTCTGAAGTAAGACTCTCATAAAAAGGCTGCAAGTCACAATGCATGTTGTAGTTTCCTTGGAATGAAGTCCAAACTATAGTCTATTCTGCTTTGCCAATTTGTCTGGAAGCCACACACACGTGGACAAATATGGGGATCAAAATTCAATTAGATTTGCCCCATGGAAAAATGAAATGCTTCACACGTGGAGGTTGCCCATTAAATATGATAACCTTTCTGATATTGCTGAGTTGAGATGGGTTAATAGTACTTTATTTTGAAAAGATGGTTGAAGGAGAGAAGAGAAGAATGAGCTGGGAGTTATGAGTTAATGGAAAAAGGGAGAGCTTCTGGTTTGCAGCATGGGAATTCTGGAGTCAAAAAGACTTGGGTTCACATCCTCCTTCCTCTTCTTTTGCCTACCACATCTCTCTGCCTCAATTTTCTCTCTTATAAAACAGCACCTTAATAAATCTATCATACTGGTTGCTCTCTGGATTATTGTTATTGATGTTTAGTTGCTAAGACATGTCTCTTTTGAGACGCCATAGTCTATAGCCCACTAGGTTCTTCTGTCCATGGGATGTCCCAAGCAAGAATACCGGAGTGGGTTGCCATTTCCTTCTCCAGGGATCTTCCCCTCCTAGGGATCAAATCCACAGATTCTTTACCACTGAGCCACCAGGGAAAGCCATGGGGTACCAAATGACTCATCATGCTCTTTTTTTTTTTTTTTTTAATTTTTATTCCTTTATTTCTCATGTGTTCCCCATTCTGAACCCTCCTCCCTCCTCCCTCCCCATACCATCCCTCTGGGTCGTCCCAGTGCACCAGCCCCAAGCATCCAGCATCGTGCATTGAACCCGGACTGGCATCTCGTTTCATACATGACATTTCACATGTTTCAATGCCATTCTCCCAAATCTTTCCCACCCTCTCCCTCTCCCACAGAGTCCATAAGCCTGTTCTATACATCAGTGTCTCTTTTGCTGTCTCGTATACAGGGTTATCATTACCATCTTTCTAAATTCCATATATATGCGTTAGTATACTGTATTGGTGTTTTTCCTTCTGGCTTACTTCACTCTGTATAATAGGCTCCAGTTTCATCCACCTCATTAGAACTGATTCAAATGTATTCTTTTTAATGGCTGAGTAATACTCCATTGTGTAATAGAACTGCCTTATGATCCAGCAATCCCACTGCTGGGCATACACACTGAGGAAACCAGAAGGGAAAGAGACACGTGTACCCCAATGTTCATCGCAGCACTGTTTATAATAGCCAGGACATGGAAGCAACCTAGATGTCCATCAGCAGATGAATGGATGAGAAAGCTGTGGTTCATCATGCTCTTTACCTTGCAGTGGCAGGTCTACCTTGAGTGGTAGCTTTTTTTTTTTTCTCCTTATTGTATGATATCTAAATTTTATTAGGAATTAAAAATTCATGTTATATTTCAGGTCTCTTGATTTTCAGTAACCATGGTTAGAAATTTTTTATATTTTGTGGCCCTTTTTTCGCTTAGTATTCTTACACTCTATCCTTCTCTTTTTAACACCCGTTGTTTCTACAGTTTATGTAACCCTGTGCTCTCAACAAGAAATAATTGACTCAAGAATGAGGGAAATGATCCTGCATTCAAATGAGAAGTTGCAAACCCTCTGTCAATCTAAGACTTTATACCTTTATATTCCCCTGTCTCCTTCCATAAAAAAAAACAAACCCATGCTTCAGCTCCGTGGCTTTTTTTTTTTTTTTAAACTGGAGAATAATTGCTTTACAATACTGTGTTGGTTTCTGCCCTACAACATCTCGAATCAGCCAGAATTATGTATATATCCCCTCCCTCTGGAGCATCCCTCTGCTTCCATCCCACCTCTCTAGGTCATCACAGAGCGCCAGGCTAGGCTCCTTGTGTTATATAGCAGCTTCCCACTAGCTAGCTATTTCACACATGATAGTGTATATATGTCAATGCTGCTTTCTCAATTCATGCTACCCTCTCCTTCCCCCGCTGTGTCCTTTTGAACCAGATATGTACATAAATATTTGGGAGGAGAGCACTGTTAGACATAAACTCATTGACCTAATTCTAACTTTACAGAGAAGCAGTATTTTGGGGAAGATAGAATGGAGATATAGGCAGGCTGAAAACTGTGATCATCATAATCATCACCTTGAAAAAGCATCACCTGCTTACGTGGATTAAAAGAGAAAAATATAAGGTGAGTTTTATAGGCTCTGCTAATCCATTAGGAGGAGAGAGAGAGGAGGAGATACCATTGATTTACTGTGTGTTTAAATTATACTCAATTTTAAAACCAACTTCTTCTGCCAGAGATCCCACCATAAAAATTACATAGCTCTCCCTCCCAGAATCCCCATTCAGTTCATTTGCATTGTGTGTCCTCTGTTTAGCCTTTTTTTTTTTTTTTTCCAGAAAGGACACTTTTTATTTGAGTTGCTTCTCAGTGCATTATGTTCCAATGTTAATTTCATGTTATGGCACCATATGGGCAATAACAGAAAAACAGTTTTTGAGGTCTCACTTTTCAAGAATGGGGGATGTGAGACTCAGTTAATAAAGAAGATCCTCCAGAACCTGAGATTGTTGCTGTTGTTTAGCTGCTAGGTCACGTCTGACTCTTTTTGTGACCTCATGGATTGTGGCCCACCAGGCTCCTCTGCCCAAGGGATTTCCCAGGCGAAATACTGGAGTGGGTTGCCATTTCCCTCTCCAGGGGATCTTCCCAACCCAGGGATCGAAGCTCAGTCTCCTACATTGCAGGCTGATTCTTTATTGCCTGGGCCACCAGGGAAGCCCAGAACCTGAGATAAAAGACTGTAAACTCAGAGAACTTAGTTATAAATAAATACCTGATAAGTTAATAGGAATTTAAATAACTATTCAAATGCAATATGTATAGCTTGTGTGGTGTGTGTGTATGTGTGTTAGTTGTTAAGTTGTGTATGACTCTGTGTGACCCCATGAACTATAGCCCATCAAGTCATCCGCCCATGGGACTTCTCAGGCAAGAATACTGGAGTAGGTTGCCATTCCTTTCTCCAGGAGATCTCCCCAACCCGGGAATTGAACCTGGGTCTCCCACATTGCAGGCAGATTCTTCACTGTCTGAGCCACCAGGGAAGCCCTGTTTGTGTATGTGTGTGTGTGTGCCCGTGAAATAAACTATATTCCAGGAGGAAGGGGATTTAGGCTATTATATTATATATTTTAAAACTGGGCTCAGAAATGAATTTTCCCAAGATCATAGAGCTAATTAGGACCAGATACCAAACTGGAAACCAGACTTCTTAGATCCATTGCTCTGTGGAACGTACAAGACTGACTCCCATAAATGTTCTATGTAGACTTTATGGAATCTGACTAAGAACTAAGGAGAAATGGTTTGTGACTGGCTTTAACTATTTTCAAGCATAAGCAGGATTATTACTGTTATATGAATGATCATAAATGACTTTCCATCCCATTGGGCATCGGGGAATATATAAGCTTGGAGCTAACTCTGTACTAGGGAGATGCTACTGGCAACAATCCACATCATTTGCCAGGGCGGCAACCACCTTTCACAATCGAATGAAGTTTAATGCATTGTTGTGGTGGATTTGAGGCATTGCTGAAAACTGCTCATAGGAAATACATAAAGTTTTGCTGTATATATCAGAACAAAAGAGGGAGTTAATTTATCGGTCTAATGTTGATCTGGCCTAAATTTTTTTGCTGGTAAGATAGGCTAGTCATCTGGGCCATAAAGGAATGGGCGCTGGACCGTGAGTCAGGTGACTTGAAATTAAATACCCGAGTCAACATTTCCCTTAATAACCACATGATTTCTGGTAAATCATTGAATTTCTCTGAGCCTCAAGGTACCCTTTTTAAAAAATCAAAGAACAGCTTCTAGATCATGTATTTTGGGGGAAATTCTATACGTTAATTCAGGTAAAGTTGAATTGCACGGTGCTTAGTCGCTTCCTACATGTCCGACTCTGTGTGGCCTCATGGCTTCTCTGGACATGAGATTCTTCCACTGGAGTGGGTTGCCATTTCCTCCTCCAGAGGATCTTCCCTACCCAGTTATCGAACCCAAGTCTCCTGCATCTCCTGCATTACAGGCAGATTCTTTACCCTGAGCCACCACGGAAGTCTTTGTAACCATAAATCTATTTTCTATGTCAGTGAGTTTATTTCTGTTTTGTATGTAAGTTCATTTATGTCATTTGTCATTTTAGATCCCTCATACAAGGAACATCATGATATTTGTGTCCCTTTGTCTGGTTTACTTCACTGTGTAGGATAGTCTTTAGGTCCATCCATGTAGCTGCAAAAGGCATTACTTCACAGTTGTGTTTGTTTTTGAATTTTTATTTATTTTAGGGATATATTTCAAAGCAACTAATATTTTTCTTTTTAGCTTATTTTTCCAATAAAGGTATTAAGCTAAAAAAATAAAATTATTTTAATTGGAGGCTAATTATTTTACAATACCATGGTGGTTTTTGCCATACATTGACATGAGTCAGCCATGGGTGTACATGTGTCCCACCATCTTGAACCCCACCTCCAACCTCCCTCCACGCCCCACCCGCCCCACCCCCTGGGTTGTCCTAGATTACGGCTGAGTAATATTCTATGTATATATATATATATGACATCTTCTTTTTGTTTTTAAGTTTTTTAAGTTATGTTGACAACAGAGTAAGCTTAATCACTTAATCCTAAAGTCATCAAGAAACAACATTCATCTCTGTCTTCCTCTCGAACCCTACAGAAGTTTAGACTAATTCATGACAAAAGTTTTAGATATTCAAATAGATTATATCTGTTTTATATGAGCAATAGACGTAGGCCATTATTTCAGCTTCAACTGGCCAATTCATGTTTTTTTTTTACACAGGCAAATTATAGGGATTCATTTACACATCAGATTTTGTTGGTATTTTTCTATTTTACAAGTGCTTTATGTTCTGTCAATAATCATGGTCTATACAACAGATTCTTATAGGTTACTGTGGTGATTCCATCTTATTTTAAGAGGATAGGATCAACCACCATCTTTCTGACGTTGCCCGGATGGGTTTCTGCCTGACCAGATGATGGGAGACAAATAAGATAACATCTGGAGGATATTTCAATATTACAAAGCTCTAGAAGTAGGATGAGTAAAAGTATGTGAATGGATATCATGAGTCTCATTGTGTTATTTGTGACTCCCATTCAAAACAATTTATTAATTCAGTGCCTATTTCATGTCACATTGTTCCTAAGAGGTGAAGAGACAAAATGGGTTGAAACATGTTCTCCATATGAAGTAGCTCCAACTTTGTGGGTACAGGACCTGGAAAGAGACCTGTATTTTAGTGTGGTGGATACAATGCAGTACTAATTATTCTGTTAATTTCTTCTAACTACATTTGAGGTGGAATCATGTCTCAAAAATATAGTGCTTAAACTAAAACTTAGGGAAGAAGAGATTGGCTAAGGGAGGAAGACTGAAGGAAGAGTATGAGATCTTTGCTTCTTCTCCATGCCATTTTTGTCAGTCACTCCAGTACTCATGGAGCATAAACTATTATGCTTTCAGGTGGCCCTTCAAATAACTACTAAGAGAGCATAACAAAGAACAAAGCAGACTCTAAGCACTAGAGTTGAGACAAGTCGTAGCAAAGGAAGGACTATTTGTTAATGGGAAATGTGGAAGGTGCCTTGGGATGAAATTATAGTAATTTATTGAATATTTATTCCATGCAGGCTAAGCATTTTCCACACATTAACTTGTTTAATCCCCCAAAAACCTGTAGGTAAAACTTATTTTTTTTTAATTTTATAGATGAATTAATAAATACAGGCTTATAAGAACCAGTAGGTTATTTTCTAATATGCATTAAGAAAATGAATAAAAGTATTGTACAAAAAATCAGGTTTATCTAAGTCAAAGATCATGATCTTTGGGTTATGTTGTCTTGTCTTTAAAAATTGTGGTTATCACATTGCATTTATCATGGACACTACAAGTTTTAAAAAGTGCAAGTTGCAAAAAGCTGAAAAAACAGGGAAATAATGAAAGAATAGGATTTGGTGGACCAAGACATTAAGAGATGAGTGGTTATTAAATAAATCCAAGTTATGGGGAGGGGATTAATACACACATGTTGAAAGATACAAATGCTAAATGAAACTGGAATTATATATAACCCAGATCAACATTGTGCAATAAGGATTTTAATAAATTCTGAGGCTATTGAGTATTTGGCAGCCTTCATAGAATAAAAAGCTATTGGATTTTGAAAGTCATCTCATGGGAAATTTTGGAAGCTGAATCACTTGTGGGATATAAAGCTAAATTGGATAAAATATATCTCTGATCTCCAAAATGTTCCCTCTGTGTTAAAGGCATACACAAACACACACATTCAAAACAATTTTTAAGTTTTACAAACTGCATGTCTCAGTGTATTGAAATAATGAATTTAATATAAGTAAGTATAAAACTTAGAACAGAAAGCCTTTCCAAAAATCAATTTCAGGTAGAAACTAAAAAATTGTAGAATAAGTTGGAGAAACTAAAGACGCCTACAGTTGGATGGAAAACATGCAGTCATTTAAAAATAATTAGTTTTGCAAAGGGATACATGAATGGAAGGTCTTGGAAAGGAAGCAAAGAATTAATTTCCCTAAAGGCACTGCAGATAAAACTGTGGTTGGCACATTTCATTCTGCAGATACCCCTCTTATTGGTATCTTGTCTGTTCTCTTGGGTGACATTTTGGAATAGTGTGTGCTCTAATGATTGTCCAATATTGCAAATGAGGAAGGCACCTTTCAGACACATCACTCTGGACACACTGAGCCCAGTCTTGATTAGTCCCTTCTTAAGGAGGTCTAAAAATAAATGACAGAAGTAGTTACCCAGATCTCTATTAATTGGGAATTTGGGGTTCTTTGGATTTCCCAGGTGGCTCTGCCAATACAAGAGATGCAGGGGACACAGGTTGGATCTTGGGGTCAGGAAGCTCCCCTGGAAAAGGAAATGGCAATCCACTCCAGTATTCTTGCTTGGAAAATCCCATGGACCGAGGAGCCTGATGGGCTCCATAGAGTTGTAAAGAGTCAGACATGACTGAACAGTTAAATACTTATGAGGCCTTTTATCTTGTCTAATATCCCTGGATTCTCTTTATTTAACAATGAAAGAGAAGAGTATGAGATTGAAAGGAGCCATTCAACTGGCCTGATATTTTGTTTGTTTACTCTGACTCCCTGGGTCAGCCTGGCACTCATGGTCCGGTGCCCTATGCCTATGTAAATGCAGGTATTCTCTCTCCTACTTTTTAAAAAAAGATTTATCTGTGTATTTCATCTCTTGCATCCTAGCTGGTCCAGGCCTCAGTGGTTTTTCTAATGACATTATATGATGCTGTTTGTGCTGTTTTAACTTGTACCCACTGTATTCAGCGAAAATCTATCATGATTTCCCTGTTGCAAACAAAATAATGGATTCGTCTTCCTGTCACTGAACCAGTCCATATTACTTACCTTTTAAAATACTTTCTAAAATTTCTTTTATCTTCGTTTTTAAATCTTTTACCCTTTTTCTCCATCGTCTTTGCTCCAGTCAGTCTGGTGACCACTCGCTATCCGTGAAACTGGGCTCATTCTTGGCCACTGTCTAGCTTTTGTTCAAAGAGCTTCCTCTGCCTTTACCATCACTTCCCATACTCCTTGTGCTCTTTCTCCTCTATTTGCATTTTCTAACTTGTTGGAACTCTTCTATCATCTCCTAAAAACAGGTCTTGGTCTTCCCTGGTAAATGAGGTCCCACCCTCTTTTCAGCCTGTTTAACACTGCCTGGCGTCTTCCCTGTGGACTCATTTTAACCCACTGTGAGCCCTCACTATGGTACCTGACGTTTCTGTCACAGAGTTTTTAACATGGGAGATGATGGATAAATATTTATTGAATGTACATAGATTATGTCTCTGAAATCCTTTGCTTTAGTCATTGCTTAAGTGAAAACTGAATTCAGAAGCAATATAAATGCCTAGGGGTAAAGGAAATGTTTAAATGTGTATAATACATCCATATGTGGGCTATGCTGTCATCATTAAAATAAGGCTTACAAAGAGATTTTAATACCGTGGGAAAATGATGATTATATATAGTAAATTCTTGACGTCTACAGGGAATTCTTCCTGTTCCCTTCGAAGGTGTCTACATTTTTACTAAGAGGATAATAATAATAGCCAATACTTATGAATTATTCAAAATGTGCGAAGGCATCTTGAGTTGCCCTGCATCTTATTTAATACAGAAAAATACACTGAGGCTCAACGCAGTTAAATAAGTTTTCCAAGACCGAGTACTTCCAATGAAGCAATGATGGTTAAGAGGAGGGAAACAAGTCAGAATGCCTGAGTTAGAGCCATTGCTTCATCACTTGTAAATTATTTGCTTTCACTTTGTGTCTATTTTATTAACAATATAGCAGAGATAATACTGGTTGTGAGGATTGAATGACCATAACACCAGAAGCATAGAAAGCTCTAGTCAGAATCAGCTGTCTGTCTATCCAGATGCTGGTATCATGCCTGGTTAAGTGAATATCCACAGATTCAGTGGAAGGATGGAAGTTGTATCTGAACCCAAATGTGACTGGCTATCTTCACTGTATTCCACCTCCCGATGACAGCTTCACCATGAATGCAAGTCATTACATATCCAGCAATGAAGACAGAGCAATAGAGCCACATTGAGGTTCAAATTATAGGCAATCTAATAGACTCATTCATCAGCTTAAATTATTCACATTCCCTGCGTGATTCAAATTTGTGTCTTAGAAAATACAAATCATTACCGGTCAGGGCAATTTGAAATAAAGTAACAACAGTTGAACACATGAATGCCAAGGGCTATTATAGTGTTAAGAGAGGAAAGCTGAAAGTCAATTAGAGATACATAGAATTAAGAATGCATTTAAAAAACAGGGATGGGAGGAGACAGCAAACAACAGAGAAACATGCCAAAATATTAACAAATATTATATTCTGGTTGTGAGATTATGTGTGAGTTTTCTTTTAAGTATTTTTATTTAAATGTTTTGTGTGCTTTTTAATATTCTGTGAAGTTCCATTTTGTTTGAAGTGAAGTGTTTGTTGTGAGGTCCTTTCTGACTCTTTGAGACCCTATGGACTGTAGCCCACCAGGCTCCTCTGTACATGGAATTCTCCAGGCAAGAAGACTGGAGTGGGTTTCCATTTCCTCCTGCAGGGGATCTTCCCAACCCAGAAATCAAACTCTGGTCTTGGGCATTGCAGGTAGATTATTTACCATCTGAGCTAAGTTTTGTTTAGAGTAAAGAAAATATGATAAACTCAGTTCTCCAAAATTAAAAAAAAAATTGATACCTACAGATCAAGAGCTGTTTAAGTTTAGATCCAACTTTAAAGATGTTGCTTTGACTAGTATAAGGATTGTCAAATGATCCTGTACAGTACTGGCAGTAATGAATTAGAGTTTCAGGAGTCCTTTTTGTTCTTTGCAAGGTCACCCAAGGAAGAACGTGATCACTCACACTTAGGCTTTCATTAATAAGTAGAAACAGGAATTAAAAAATGAATTTTACAGGGCAAATGCGTACTTAAAATATGAAATGAAATAGACTGACTAATGGTCTCCATCCATCAGTAATCTACATGTACGTTCCATGGTGTGGTATGGATATGATAAACCTATTCAAATGAAATGCTCAATTCCTAAAATTTTTATGATGCTTAACAGTCTTTGGCAGGCTTAGGAGTTGATAGACTTTTCTGTCATAAATCCAGACACATTTCAGTGATTCTCACTCCAGCAGAAATGACAAGTGATTACAGGAAACCATAGTCTTAAAAGATTTAACATTCAGTGGTGTTTGGACAATTATAAACAGTATATAAAGTGGTCCTGGTGAAATGCAGCCAAGGGATATTTGACATGCTAAAATTCCCTCCAAGGAGGGGTGATGCAATTACTCTATAATTTCTGACTTTTTTAACGGGAATAATGAATGATTGGGCTTCCGGGTGGCACTAGTGATAAAGAATCTGCCTGTCAAAGTAGGAGACACAAGAGACATGGGTTCGATCCCTGGATCAGGAAGATCCCCTGAGGTAAGAAGTGGCAACCTACTCCAGTATTCTTGCCTGAAAAATTCCAGACAGAAGAGCCTGACAGGCTACAGTCTTCAGTTCAGTCGTTCAGTCGTGTCTGACTCTTTGCGACCCCAAGAATCGCAGCACGCCAGGCCTCCCTGTCCATCACCAACTCCCAGAGTTCACTCAGACTCACATCCATTGAGTCAGTGATGCCATCCAGCCATCTCATCCTCTGTCGTCCCCTTCTCCTCCTGCCCCCAATCCCTCCCAGCATCAGAGACTTTTCCAATGAGTCAACTCTTCGCATGAGGTGGCCAAAGTACTGGAGTTTCAACTTCAGCATCATTCCCTCCAAAGAAATCCCAGGGCTGATCTCCTTCAGAATGGACTGGTTGGATCTCCTTGCAGTCCAAGGGACTCTCAAGAGTCTTCTCCAATACCACAGTTCAAAAGCATCAATTCTTCGGTGCTCAGCCTTCTTCACAGTCCAACTCTCACATCCATACATGTCCACAGGAAAAACCATAGCCTTGACTACACGGACCTTTGTTGGCAGAGTAATGTCCGCAAAGAGTCAGACATGACTACTGACCACAATGAGTGGTTATGATTTAATCCATTTATTCACTCAACAAATATTAATTGAATATCTGCTCTGGACCAAGTACTGTCCTAGGTATTGAGAATAAGGCAATCAACAAAACAGACAATAGGTACTGACTTTTTCAGAGCTTACAATTTAGGATGTTTATGGGTAGGTTGGTAGACAGGAGTATGAAAGTAATCTTTATAAAGTGTGTGTGTGTGTGTGTGTGTGTGTGTGTATATATATACATTTAGAGCAACATTGTCTTATAGAAATTTCTTCATTATCAGATATGCTATAGCTTTGCTGTCCAGTATGATAGTTACTGGCCACAAGTGGCTATTAAACCCTTGAAAGAAGGGCTAAATTATAAATACTATTTCACTTTAGCTCATTCAAATGTAAGCTTAAACACATAGGATACTAGCTACCATATTGGAGAGCAAAGGTCTAGGTAGTTTGAGGATTCAGAGCCTATATGAAGAGGTGGACAGGGTGTAGAGGTGTAATGGAAATTATAAATACAGTGGTCAGAAAACACATCTTGAAGAGACAGTTGGTGAAAAAAGAGGTGAAAGAATAGGTCATGCAGATATTTAGAAGAAAATTTTCCTGGACATAACAAGTGGGAACTGCTAAGACCTTCAAGTGGTTGCTATGTGTCTTGAAAGAAGAATGTAGACCACTGTAGGTGCAAGAGAGTGAGTATGTGGGCAGAAAGTGGTGATGTGATAAGGTATCAGGAACTCTAGACTACTTTTAATTACATGTGTGTGAATATGTGGGACTTCCCAGGTGAAGTTAGTGGTAAAGAACCCACCTGCCAATGCAGGAGACATAAAAGATGCAGGTTTGATCCCTGGGTCAGGAAGATCCCCTGGAGGAGGACATGGCAACCCACTCCAGTATTCTTGCTTGGAGAATCCCATGGACAGAGGATCTCGGTGGGCTACAGTCCATAGGGTCGCAAAGAGTTGGACACGACTGAAGTGACTTAGCACGCAAGCATGCATGGATGAATATGTGTAAATTCTTAGTCTGAAGACTTAAGATTGAAAACTCACAAGAGACTCTTGGTTACTCCAAAGTCCTTTGTGGACCTGTAGGTCAGCTAGAATATTTTACTGGGTCACATTTTTATTTCATAATTGAGTCTAGAACTTTAAATATTCAGCAATTCTCTAAGTAACCCTTGGACATGCATTTCCCCTCCATGCTGAGTAATACTGATGACCACAACCCTCTTTAGGCCTCTCCTTACCCCAGCAAATTTGTTTTCCCCCTTGGGATTGACTGAGTTTATCTTTAAAATTTAAATCTAATGGAAACGTGTTGTGGATGAAAACATGCCAGTTTTTATAGGCAGACAATTCTGTAAAATTAATGAGAGTTATAGGTTGTGGCACAGAAGGAGATCTGAGTGCAAAACATTTTAGAATTTAGAGGTTTTATCACATAAAACTATACAGGATGGTAGAAATTTGTCTTGAATTTCATCTCATTGTAATATCTGTCACATTTTTAACCTTCTTGGCATTTAGCTGCCATATAGCAAACTTTTATCTTAGATTTTGGCTTTATCTATGAGTTTATTTTTAAAAGGATCCTAATTGCTTTGTAAGGGTAGTTATCCAAAGTTCATCTTAATTAAAAATAGTGTCCATCAGTCAGTCAATCACTCAGTCACATTCAACTCTGAGACGCCATGGACTGTAGCCCACCAGGTTCCTCTGTCCATAGAATTTTCCAAACAAGAATACTAGAGTAGGTTGCCATTTCTTACCCTAGGGGATCTTCTTCACCCAGGGACTGAACCCAGGTCTCTTGCATTTCCTGCATTGGCAGGTGGATTCTTTACCACTGAGCCACCTGGGAAACCCTTTAAAATGTATATTCAGGGTCATATTTTTATTCAATTAATCTTTGGTATTTTAAAATTGCTGCTTTTTAAATTTGTTTTCTTATTTAATCTGTTTGGCTCAATAGTTATGTCAGGAACGTGTAGTTGTTGCATAAAGAGAGATGAGAAAGAATGAGAAAGACATTAATATTGTTTGAGTGCCCACTATGTGCCAGGGTCTGAAAATATAGTAATGCTATCTGTTATTTTTGAGTGATACTCAGTAAATTTATCATATGGACAAAATAATGAAGAAAGTCTGTTATTATTTCCTTATAGATATATACTACTCACTATCCATGCATTATATCATTTCATTTGCGTACCAAACTTGCAAAGTATCTAAAATTGCTTGTATTTTGAAAATAAGAAAATTAAGGAGATGTAAAGTATGTCTTAACGCACACTAGTACACAATAGAACCAGTACTCAATCCAGATCATTTTTAACTGTAAAATCTATGTTCTTGCCATCATATTCTGTCTCCAGTTATTGATATATGAAAAATATATAAAATAATATCTTTACATTCTAGTTTTGCTATTTACTATCTGTATTCAGTTTTTTTTAAGGGCTTCCCTGGTGGCTCAATGGTAAAGAATGCACCAGAAAATGCAGGAGACAAGGGTTCAACCCCTGGGTTGGGAAGATCTCCTGGAGAAGGAAATGGCAACTCACCCCAGTATTCTTGCCTGGAAAATCTCATGGACAGATGGGCCTGGGGGCCTATAGTCTATGATGTCACAAAAGAGTTGTACATGACTTAGTGACTGAAAAACAATAACAAAAAAAATTAACTATTTCTTACAAAAGTTATTCTTGCTAGCCCTTCATTTCCTTGGCTATAAAATCGAGATTTTTGTTTTTAGCATTCACTTAAGATTTATTTAGGACCTGGATCTAGACAATTAGTATATAGTACACTGATTATTTTATTAATTATTTTAAAATATTTAACCTCCATTTTAAAAATGAAAAACTTTAAACGTTAATCAAAATGGGGATGTATATTAATATTAAATATGCCCCACAGTTGCTGTATTATACGAAATGTTCCATGTAAGCGTGCAACAAAGTGCTTAGAACAGAGGAATTATTCATAAATTCTAGCTATCATTAATCATTTTATCAATGTTTCTGCATGTGTAAGCAGGAAATGGAAGATGTTATTTGGCATATTAATTCCATGTGGTATAATAAAATAGATTTTCTAAACCTTATGCTCCTTCAGTCTTTCCAACCACACCACTCCTGAATTTTGAACTTCCATAATTTACAGATTATATGCAACCAGATACTGTTATTAATGAGCTAACAGGAAAATTGATTAACCTCCTAATGACTTCCTTCCCCAGAACTGAAAATGATTCTGGATTTCCTCAGATGCTTGTAAAGACTGCTGTCTGCCTGTAATCAGTTTTTTTTAAAAAGATTGACTTTGGCATCTTGTTGTCTATCCACATATCCTCTCACTTCTAAAGAACCTGAGGTCTTCCCATTACTTGAACGACTTGTAACCAAGGACAACTTAGTGCAGAACATCGACAGGCATGTTGATGATGCAGTTTGTTTTCACTTCCACTTTTTATTTCATAACTGAGGATATTCACAGAAAGATGTTATCTTTGTTCTAGTTTCTGGGAATTTGCTGGCTCCTTTTCTCAAAGTTTCATGTTCATTTTGTGTTTCCCTGCTCCTTTGTCTACCATCGTCCACTTATGGGTCTCATTTTAGAAGAGAGGTGGTCTGTTCTAATTCATTGATCCATCTGGTATCATAAAAACCTTGTCTTCCTTCTGGAAAAGAAACCCAGTGGGACAGAAAGTAAAATCCTGGAAGGTGCTACTTTGTACCTCCTAGGTAAATGCTGATCCACAGAAAATAGGAAAAATCAGGGAGAGAATAAGGGACATCAGTGTTCTGTTGGTGTCCTGGTCTTTTTGGCTGGCTAACTTTGGAAAGTATTGCGGGTATTTTAGCCCTGAGGACATAAGGGCTTGTGATGGCTATAAGAACACCCATCCATCCTCCACCACAAATAAAATGGCCAGGGTTGTCTTCATTATGTAAGTTTTAGCAGCAAATATAAAAGTCACAGTGGATCTGGGGTTCTAGTCATAGTATAAATCTGTAGTTTTAGCAGTTATACCATTCATTTGAAACTAAATGAAATGCAAGGGAAAGAGAAAGAGATAAAGCCTGTACTTTCATACTTAAGTAAAAACTTTACCCAAAACAATGGATAATGAGAATGGCACCCCAAGATAATATATTAAAGGGACCAGCGACTGAATAGTAACTTTTTAAAACTGAAGTATAAATGATTTATAATTCCATGTGAGTTTCAGGTCTACAGCAAAGTGATTCAGTTATTTTTTTCAGATTTTATTTCAAGTTATTCCAAGATATGAAATATAAATGCCTGAGCTATATAGTAAGTCCCTGTTGCTTGTCTATTTTATGTATTGTAATTTGTGTCTGTTATCTTCTATTCTAAATTTGTCTTTCCCTCCCCGCTCCCCTTTGGCGACCTTGTGTGTTTTCTATGTCTGTGAGGCTGTCTCTCTTTTGTATAAAGACTCAGCTGTATTTTTAGATTCCATGTATAAGTGATACGATTAGCAGCTGTCTTCTCTGACTTCAATAAGTTTAGTGCTCTCTATATCCATCCATGTTGCTGCAAATGGCAATATTTCATTCTTACGGCTGATTAACAATTTTGTGATGGTTTTGGGTACACAGCAAAGTGACTCAGCCATACATAAAAACATCTATTAGTTCTAAAAGAATACGTACTTTTAACAAGAGGACTTCCCCTTCTTATTTTTCTTATTTAGTCCATTTGCTCACAAAAAAAAGATTAATTCCATTACCAGCTTTGAACAAAGAAGGCCATGCTTCTCAACTCATAGACATTTTCCCTCTTGGTTTTCTTGAATGCTTGAAAACTAAGAACTTCTGTCTTAGTTCTTTGATCTTTGGGCTTGCCAAAAAGTTCCTGTCCTTTGAGGTCTCTCCTTAATCTTTTTGCCTTCCTAGCAGTTTCTTAATTCTTTCATTTATTTATTTATTTATTCTTGAACCAGTCCTGAGCTTGGTCTTTTCCCAGACTGTCTTAGTGTTTTTTTTTTTACTTTATGGGTAAATTTCCATGGGCCCCACATGCAGTCAAGATCTGGGGTGTGTCTATTATTTATTTCTTGGACACAGCAGGGGTTTCCTGCTTGTTTTAATACATTGGTTTCTGAGTTAATTGAACTAATCAATCTAATGAATTTTCCTAAAATTGTTCAACAACTATGGTAACTCCAAGAGCTATCTGGATAGCAATTAATGGAATCTGTGTCTAATCAGTGACTCCCAGGGCTGAATTTAGTTTGACTGTGTATGGATTTTTGGGGGCTTTTGGGTGGAGTATGTTTTGAAATTTCCTGGCATGAACTGGAAATAATTCCTGCCATCCTGAAATGTATTAGGCATCTGGAAAATACATTTAAAACATGAAAAAATAGTGGATGTGAAAGTGCTCAGTAAGAAAGGTGGCTATATGGGCACCTTTAGAGGGTATAGGTCAGGAACACCGAATAGGGACCTGACATTGTTTTAAGTTTGCCACTGATTGGTAACTCGGCAGCTCTCTCAACTTCCCACCTAAGAGGATATAATACTTATATCATGGGGGTAGTGTGGAAATTTTAGTTGTAGATGGATTGTTAAAGCCTTTGTAAAGATTGACTCAATGTGGAGATGCGGGTGGAGGACAGAGAATAGAAACAGCAGAACGAGTATTAATAGCACGAATGGTGGTAGTCCTGGAGGGTGATAGTTCAAGCATTTGTTACCCAGTGGCATGTTTATTAGTTCATGTGAATTAGTATTATTATTATTTTGTTTTTGGTTGTGTTAAGTCTTTGAGCAGTGTAGGTTTCTCTGGCTGCAGTGCTCAGACTTAGTTGCCTCAGGGCACGTGGGATCATAATTCCCTGACCAGGGATGAAACCCATGTCCTGTCCCCTTCCCTGAAAGGTGAATTCTTTACCACTGGACGACCAAGCAAGTCCCAAGTTAGTGTTAACTATGCAGATGGTAGCAAGGGTTTTGGGGTAAGGCCATGCAGGCTATGCCAGCACAACTCCAAGAAGCATCAATAACAGCCATCTAATATAAAATATCAGCTCACCAACTCCTCCGCTATTCCTCTGCTTATTTTGCAGACAGTTTTTAATACACTGACTATGCATTGCTTAATTAAAATGGCAAAGGAAAATTTTAGTGTATATGGTGTTGGTGGACTGGGTGGCTTATACAATAGAAATTCATTTTCTCATAGTTGTGGAGGCTGAAGGTTTGCGATCAGGCTACCAGCATGTTGGGTTTTGATGAGAGCGGCCTTCTTGCCTTGCGAATGGCCCTCTTCCTGCATGTGTTCTTGCCTGGTAGAGGGAGAGAATGTGTATGATTCTTCTTATAAGGACACTGTTCCTGTAGGATCAGGACCCCACCCTTACGAACTTGCTGCTGCTGCTGCTTAGTAGCTTCAATCAGGTCCAACTGTGTATCGACCCTATGGACTGTAGCCTGCTAGGCTCCTCTCTCCATGGGATTCCCTAGGCAAGAACACTGGAGAGGGTTGCCATGCCCTCCTCCAAAGGATCTTCCCGACCCAGGGATCGAACCAGGGTCTCCTAAGTTGCAGGCAGATTCTTTACCACTCAGCTACCAGGGAAGACCCCTTATGACCTTACTTAACCTTAATTACATCTACAAAGGCCTCACATTCAAAAACAGTCACATTGGGAATTAGGGCGTCAACATATCAATTTTTATGGTCATGGACTCAATTCAGTCCATAACATGGAGTTTAGTCCAAGTTTAAATACCCTTTACTCCAACTAATGAACTGTGGGCTTTTCACTATTTTCTAGCTGTTTGAGCCTGAGTGAGGACTTAAATTCTCCTGAGATCCGTTTTTTTCTCCTTTGAGATTATGTCATCTACCACATAAGCTGTAATAAATATTACTGAATGTGTAAAACATGGGACTCTCACGTGGTGCAGTGGTAAAACATCTGCCTGTCAATGCAGGGGACACAGGTTTGACCGCTGGGTCGGAAAGAGCCCCTGGAACAGGAAATGACAACCTGCTCCAGTTTTCTTCCCTGGAAAATTCCATGGAGAGAGGAGCCTGGCAGGCTACAGTTCACAGGGTCACAAAGAGTCTGACATGACTACGGCACACAGCACAAAGCATATAAATCACATATAAAGCACAGTGCAGAAAACTTGGCATATATTAGACGCTTGGTCAGTGCAACAGTTGGTAGAAAAGAAGTAAGAAAGTGAAAGTCACTCAGTTGTGTCTGACTCTTTGTGACCCTATGGGCTATAGTCCGCCAGGCTCCGCTGTCCATGGAATTCTCCAGGCTAGAATACTGATGTGGGTAGCTATTCCCTTCTCCAGGGGATCTTCCCAACCCAGGGATTGAACCCATGTCTGATGCATTGCAAGTGATACTTTATCATCTAAGCCACCAGGGAAGCCAAGAATACTAAAGTATGTAGTCCATCCCTTCTCCAGCAGATCCTCCTGACCCAGAAATCGAACTGGGGTCTCCTGTTTTGCAGGCAGATTCTTTACCAGCTGAGCTCAATTACCAGGGAAACTCAATTATTTATTTGTTGAATGCTGCAACCGTCACGTGGGGTGAGATCTGCCTTTGCTCACAGCTTTCTGTGTGGGAGTTTTAGATATCAGAACATCATGATTTTAGGAGAGGAAGCAGACCTTGGGGATCAAGGTGTACTAGCTTGATCTAGTTCCAGTCCTTTTTTTTTTTTTTTTTTCTTGCCTATCAGCAAAGAGAGGTCATCATAGTTCAAGAGAATCTGCTTATTGTCATTCAGCTATTAAATAGCAGAGCCAAGATTCCTGGCCTCTTGACTCAGTCTGGTGTTCTTTCCACTACACCAGTTCTTCCAACTTTTTGTGCATACATGATCCTCATGGACATATCCCCATAGGCTCTGGCAGTGCCCAGTTTCATCACATTAGCCAGAATGCCATTCCTTTTGCTCTTACTCAGTGAAGAAATTTTTTAAAAAAGTTAACGAGAATAGCAGTGACTGGGCACAATCTTGAATAGCCTCCATTTGTAACACTGTATTTTATAATGCACATCAATTCAGTTCAGTCACTCAGCCGTGTCTGACACTTTGCAACCCCGTGAATCACTGCACGCCAGGCCTCCCTGTCCATCACCAACTCCCGGAGTTCACCCAAACTCATGTCCATCGAGTCGGTGATGCCATCCAGCCATCTCATCCTCTGTCGTCCCCTTCTCCTCCTGTCCCCAATCCCTCCAAGCATCAGGGTCTTTTCCAATGAGTCAACTCTTCGCATGAGGTGGCCAAAGTATTGGAGTTTCAGCTTCAGCATCAGTCCTTCCAAAGAACACCCAGGACTGATCTCCTTTAGAATGGACTGGTTGGATGTCCTTGTAGTCCAAGGGACTCGCAAGAGTCTTCTCCAACACCACAGTTCAAAAGCATCAATTCTTCAGCGCTCAGCGTTCTTCACAGTCCGACTCTCACATACATGGAGTCTAAAAGATTGGTACTGGTGCATCTGTTTGTAGAGGAGGAAGAGAGAAGCAGGCATAGAGAACGGACTTGTGGACACAGGTTGGGGGAAGGGGAGGTTGGGATAAATTGAAAAAATAGCTGTGACCTATGTAGACTACCAAGTGTAAATAGGGAGCTAGTGGGAACCTGCAGTATAGCACAGCGAGCTCAGTTCTGTGCTTTGTGGGGACCTTGATGGATGGGATGGCGGGGGGAGGGGTTGAAGAAAGGCTTGAAAGGGAGGGGATATATGGATCCATACAGCCAATCCACTTTACTGTACAGCAGAAACTAACACAACATTGTAAAGCAATTATACTGCTCTAAAACTTCCGATCAAAAATTAAGAAAAAAAGAATGAAGACATTTTTTCCAAACTTTGCTACTCAGATACATATGATAACAAGTTACTTGAGACACTACTTAACATAGGAGTCCAGTGGTATTTTGGGAAATGGGTTGAGAATGGTTGGTCTAAGTTGAGTTTAGCTTTTAAGTGTTGTGGGACATTCAGCTTTTATCAACAGAACAGGGCAGGTGTTGTGGGCATCCTGATTCCAAGATGCAGAGCCTAAACCTCTAGATTTAAATCTCATTCTCTATGGTGCGGGTGTCATCGTCTAGTTTCCTTTAGTTAGTGCTATCGCCAGCTCAGCCACCTCACTAGAATTTCTCAGTGGCTGCTCCCTGAGCTGTGGTCTCTTCACAGCCATCCTGCAGTGGTAGCACAGCATGATGGCTAAGCACACTGAATCTGTGGCTTCCTTGCTTGGAATCCAATCCTGGTTTCAGTGTTTACTAGATGTGGGACCTTGAGCAAGTTATGACATCTCTGCACCTCCACTTGCTCATCAGAAAAACAAGGATAATGATAGTATCTACCTCATAGGGCTGCTATGACATTTATTCATCATTGACCATTTGTAAAGAGCCTACATGTAATCTACATTTAAAACATTAAAGAGCTTGTTAGAATGTCACACACAGTGGCTATTGTTAGAAGTATTGGCTATTATTATTACCTTTTCATTGCAAGCAAATCCTCAATGTAACTCTTTGCACATACTGGAATAGATATGACAAATCATTTTAATTCCCAAATGTTTAGCTTCCTAGTAGATTAAGAGATTTTTTTTGTAATGCTCTCATAATTCTTTTCTTTTCCTTATGTTTATCTTGCTTAGGCCATGTAAGAATTGTGTGTTTTCACAAACTACAAGAAGTTTCCAATCTAAGCATGTAATTACCCTGAGCACTTTGTTCCTAAATCCACAATAAGAAGCATTTAGTTTGTTTTTCAGAGCTATAGTGCTTAATTAATATTTATTCAGGACTTAGTGAAGTCATGAAAATTGACAGGTGTCCTTACCTAAACAGGTGGTGAATATATCAACAGTTGCAGTCAGAACAATAATGCAACAACAGTACTTTCTTAGATCACTCAGACTCACTACTGAGTCTGGTAAGCATCTTTTCTACATTTACTGCCCAACCTGGTAAGTGCACCCCTGGCCAATAAACATACTATTAAGGATATTTTAAGATATTTACATAAAATATGAACTTAATTTCATGAACATTGAAGAAAACTAAAAATTGCAGTGACCTCAGCATACAAAGCTTATTCTGTTTCATAGAAAAGTCAGAAAATAATACAAAGTTGGTATGAGGGCTATACAGAGGCATAAGGGATTCAGGTTTCTTCTCTGGCTCTGCTCCAATATTTTAGCACAAGGCTTTCAGCCTAAGATCAAAGTATAGTCCTTGAGGTTTGCTGAAGCTCTAGCCATTATGTCCACATTCTGGGAAGCAGAAAGGAAGATAAGAGGAAGAAAATTTTGAGGTCATCTCTAATCTGAATTTACTCCTTTAAAACATAATTCTTGGTATTCTTATAGGACACATTGATGTATATATCATCTAGTTCGAATTTAATCATATAACTATACCTAGGTAGAGAACACTCTGGAAAGTGCAATCTTGTGTTTGGAACTCAGTGTAGCCTCCAAACCAGAACTAAAATTTTAAGGAAGAAGAGGAAGATGGCCTTTTGTGTACAGCTAGCACATTTAAAATGAACCTTTTATTTTGTCTCTTGGTAGTTTGTTGATTTTCCTTAGTACTTGAATGTTTAAAATATATTTACTTCCTATAATATGAAGCATTTTTTCATATCCTTTAAAGTCTCTTTACAATTCAATTGTGATTTTTTTCTATTTGATTTGATTTGATTAACGTTTATTAATATAAAGCGTTAGTTTTCAAAAAATACAAGGAAACTTCTCATAAAAGCATCATCAAAGAGGGCAATTTTTCCTTTTATTCTTCTCACTTAATAATCTGCTATGGAACCTCACGTGCCAGGCACTGATTTAGGTGCTAGAATTTAGGAGAGAGCAATACACAGTGTCAGCCACTAGGGGGCGTGTGTATGAATGGGGGAAATAAACCTGCAATGTAATGTCAAGTTGTGGTGAATAAAACATAGTAAGGATTTAGAGAGGGTTGGGAGATAAGAGCGCTATTTTTGAGCGGGTGATCACGATAGCCACTCCAGCAGGAAGAACGGAAATACAAACGTCCTCAGGGGAAAGATCATGAAGGGGCTTTCCTTGCCGTGCTCAGGAAGAACAAGGAGGGCTCCAAGGATGGACAGGGAGACTGGTAGGAGATGCATTCAACAGGAAGAGCGATCAGAACCAAGTAGACCAAGACGGGAGAGAATTCCATCACTTTGGAGAATGCAGATAGCATACCGCAGCAGGCAAAGAAAAATAGAACATGAATGACCACGATTTTGTGTTGATTTTTCCCTTCTTCAGTTCACCAGTTATTTAATGATTGTCTGCCATGTGTGAGATGTTTCGGTTACGTCCAGAAGTTAAAGTATGAATAATATGGAATGTTTCCTCTCCTCGAAGTGCTTACTCTCTAGAGACTTCAGGTCAGCTCAGGAAGCTTATAACCTCTGCATTCTCTACCTGTATAGCCAGGAAATTTTATTTTTTCCTATTCTTCTCTGCTTAATAGAATCCTTACGTACAAGATAAGCCTTGTATCTTATAGCTTAAAAGTAAGGTCATTTGTCTCCTTTCTTGAAGATATTCAGAAATCTTAACCCCCATCCTGTTATTGAACCCATCTATTTTTTAAGATTTTTTTTTTACTATGGATCATTTTTAAAGTCTTTATTGAATGTGTTACAATAATTGCTTCTGTTTTATGTTTTGGTTTTTTGGCCATGAGGCATGTGGGATCTTAGCTTCCCGACCAGGGATCTAACCTGAACCCCTACCCTGGAAGGCTAAGTCTAACCACTGGACCACCAGAGAAGCCCCTGAACTCACTGTATTTTTTCCTAAAGAACTCTATCTTGTGTGTGTTGAATTTTGTGTATATTGTTCCCTCTGACAAGAATGTCCTTCTTCATTTCTCTGACAAAATCTTCTTCTTTAATGGTACTGCCATCTCTTTGAAATGATTTCCCCAGCTCTTTCTCACAGAGACAATTGTTTCTCTCTGTATTCAGCCTAGTACTTATATCAGGCATGATAGAGTATTATCAGGATTATTTGTTTATATTATCTTTTTCCAGTAGAACAAAATTCCTAAGGGACAGAATGCAACGTTTATTTATTGTTGAAACTCTGATACCTAACAAAGTGCTGGACACATAGTGTTTGGAAATATGTCTTATTATATGAAAGAATCTCCCATTAAAGACAAGACTAATGTTAATGTTCACAGTGTGAAGTAAATAGGAAATTCATACATTGTGTTTTAATTATGTAATTTGTTTCTCTCCAGACATCAATATTTGAAGGGAAGCTTTTAGCCCTTATCACAATTTATTACTCAGTAAAACGTGTGGTTTTACATTCCAGTTAAATCTCCTATGTGATTTACTGTGTATATCCTTTGAAGCATCTCGTGGTCTTATGCCCCTGCATATTTCTTGAATTGAGTTGATCTAGATGTAATCTAAGGCTTCCCAGATGGCACTAGTGGTAAAGAATATGCCTGTCAGTGCAGGAGACTATGAGATGTGGGTTTGATCCCTAGGTCGGGAAGATCCCCAGGAGAGGACATGGCAACCCACTCCAGTAGTCTTACCTGGAGAATCCCATGGACAGAGAGCCTAATGGACTTCGATCCATAGGGTTGCCGAGAGTCAGACATGACTGAAGCGACTTAGCACGCACACATGCAGGTGTAATCTATTTCACAATGGACAGTAGGCACAAATCTGTCATGAAAGAGCCACTTTGAGAGGAGCATAAACCATGGAACAATATTACATTTATAGATATGTAAATTTATTTATGAAACCACAGTTCCTCACTGGATTGTGAACTCCTCAAGGTCAGGGACTATAGCTTATTCATTCTCACATAGACCATGCAAGTTGGGACGCAGGCATGTAATCCCCTATCTGAACCCCTTGGGGCAGTGGTATGGTGGTAACTATTTAAAACCAGTTCTCAGAACACACACACACACACACACAGAATTCCTGATTTACAGCATTTGCCTATTTTCCTGTATAAATACTCCAACCTTGGCTAATTTCAAGTTATGAAGTTGGAATCACTGACATGAAGTGGGGAAGAAAAGCATATGATTGACTGAGGCAAAAGCTGACTCCAGCACACCATCACTAGGAATCTAAAGGGTTTAAGAATTCAGATTTCTGAATATGTAAATATGGCATATAGTATGTAACACCTCCAGAGGAATCTGGAAATACTTGTAATAAAAATAGTAATATATCTGCACTAAAACAAATTGGTTTTCACACAAGAGGTAGATATAAATGCCAGACATATACAAAATAGCTTTCAGTTTTCAGGGCATTTTTTTTGCAATTTAGAATTGCATAAAAATTATTAGGACAATTTTCATATTTAAAAAATGGTACTTCGGTGGGAAACTATTCATGATCTATAACACACAAATCTGGCTGTTTGATTCCAGTCCTGTTCATTGTTGTGAGCTATTTTGCACCCTATGAATTGTAAGGAGCTGATGGATGTGCAAATTGTGTCTTGTTCAGTAGAACTGACTTTGCTCTTCCAGTGGAAAAATAAGTTTGTCTTCATTTGCAATTTAGCTCAACTTTCCTTTATTCCATAAAATTTTGTATTATTTTGACTTTGAAGTCATAAAACATTTTCTTGGTCCCCTCATCACATTTTTTGGGGGGCTGCACCACACAGCATGTGGGATCTTGCTTCCTAGACTGGGATCAAACCTATGCCCTTTGCAGTGGAAGCGTGGAGTCTTAACCACTGGACTGCCAGGCAACATTTAAGCAAAATTAATTCTTGAATATGTGTACATTTTTATATGCACATGAGGGTCATGATTTTATGTTTTTGCAAAGTTCTTTGAACAGAATATAGAGGAGAGATTAGACATGTGGGGTTTCTGAGGCCAGAGTATGGATTGATGTTGAACTGTAAGAGAAGCTTCCCCATGTTCCAATAGCACTGTTAGATGTTAAGAGCCAGGTAACAGTGGCATCGGCTATCCTGCAAGCTTGATTTTTTGACTGGGAGAGTTCCGAGGATGCTGGGTGCCTCTGACTGCCATAGGTAAAGGGTGCTATGGGACCGGATATAATGCTACCTTTATAAAGTTTAAGTCTTTTTTTTTCCCCCTATGGTTCTTGTTCTTCATCTGAGTGGGAATCAAGGACACAAAAATCCTCAATGAGTCATGAATTACCTAAGATGAGCAGGAGCTTGGATGAACCCGTGACTATAAACTTCACTGATAAAATCTGGCCATAATGCTATCTGGTATGACTAATGGATTAATTAACATTCTTATTTTTTAGGGAATGAAGGATATTTTAAATACCAGAAAAGCAGCTCTCACCAATCCCTTGATTCTCTAATCCTGGAAAACCATGGAATCTGGCTATATGTACCACTGTGCCAGATTCTTACTTTCCCACAGTCCAGAAAGCAACTGTGTTTATGTTCTTTATTCAAACTTCTCGTTGCTGCTTGTTTGATTGGTTGCTTAATAGTAAACCATGCCTGATACAATGGGGTATTAGATTAATAAGTTTTGAATAATGTTTTAATCTCTTATTTCCTTTATTATTGGCACAGAGTTGACTGACAATGTTTCAGGTGTAGAGCAAAGTGATTCAGTTATACATTTTATATATATATATATATATATATATATATACACACACACACACACACATATCATATATATATGTATATGCTCTTTTTCAAATTATTTTCCATTATAGGTTATTGCAAGGTATTGATGATAGTTCCCTGTGCTATACATCAGGTCTTCTATTTTACATAAGGTAGTGGGTATCTGTTAATCCTCAAATCCTAATTTTATGTCTTCCCCAATTTCCTCTTTGGTAACCATAGTTTGTTTTCTGTGTCTGTGGGTCCATTTCTGTTTTGTAAATAAGTTAATTTTTCTAGATTCCTCATGTAAATAGTATCATATGATATTTGTCTAGATTAATAAATTTTGATAGAAGTGAGAATGTAGGAAAATATCCAGAATTGGGAAATTCCTAGACCTTAATGTGTGGAAGCTTCCAGTAATTAAGGAGGAAGGGTAAATATGTAATTATGTATTACAAAGTCCACAGGGGGAGAAATAGAATAAAAGAACAAGAAATTTTATGAACTGTAAAGATTTTGACTATAGTCTAGCAAAGAATTTATCAGCTATTGTCTTTCTCACTCTCCAAATTGAATGTGCAGTTTCCTTCTTTGACAGTTTTAGGTGACAAAAACACCAAGGAACCTTGGTATATTTACCCCGGGTTACTCAAATTTCAGCTAGATTCCTTTTATGTATGGACTTAAGACAGCATTACTGAGCACCAGATTGGGCTCCCTGTGTTATTCAGTAGCTTCCCACTAGCTATCTATTCTATGTATGATAACGTATACATGTCAGTGCTGCTTTCTCGATCTACCCTGTGTGTGTGTGTGCGTGTGCGTGTGTGTGTTAGTGTACGATACTTGTTTTTTCTCTTTCTGACTTAATTCACTCTGTATAACAGGTTCTAGGTTCATCAGGGGTGAGATAGGAAAGGAGAGGAAGGCTCAAGAGAGAGGAGATTCATCTCTATGCGCATGCGTGTGTGTGTGTGTGTGTGTGTGTGTGTGTGTGTATCCACCCACCCCTGGAGGAGGGCTTGGCAACCCATTCCAGTATTCTTGCCTGGAGAATCCCGTGGACAGAGGAGCCTAGTGGGCTACAGTCCATGGGGTTGCAAAGAGTTGGACATGACTAAATTGACTTAGCATGTATGCATATATATATATGACTGATTTGAGTTGTACAGCAGAAACCAACACAATACTGTAAAGCAATTATCCTCCAGTTAAAAAATAACTTAAAAAAGTATGCAACTTTAAGGAAAAAAAGCATTACTGAAAGCTGTAAGAAAGTCATTCTGATGACTCCTGATCTGTGGGTTGTGTCCTGAAGTATTGCACTGATAGCTTTCTGAGGTGAAACAAAACCCATCCATTTACCTCTTCTGGATGTGGAGGTACCTCAGACATTCCCTTAGAGAAAATCCTTTGCCAAAGCCAAACTCCAGTCCTAAGGCTCAGAGCCCTCTGTGAAGGTTCTAGGAGGGCTAGACCTAGAAAATAGACATTTTTCTTAGATCTTTGTAGGATTTGCACAATACCAGGAACTTTCCACAGGGGCCCCAAGGGCAGAGCCAGTGTTGTTGGATAGAATTTATAATGTAATAATGAATAATGTAAGGGAGAGCTGTCTAATGTCAGGGATGATCAAACAAGGAATGGCTGCCTAGGGAGGTTCTGGGACCCTTCCCCATTATCAGAAAGCTTCTGGTATGGGCATGATAAAGATGTCAAAGCAAAAATTGCACTCACTGGCCAAAGTCAAACAGGCAAGGAAGACTTTAAGGCTATTACAGTAAGGAACAGAGGCCACAACCAAACTGAACTCAGTTTCACTGAAGAAGAAGAGGTAGGACTTTTTTAAGGGCTGCTGTGTACTAATGAAAAAGTACTGGAGGCTGTTAAAGTCATAGACCATCTGTGTTTGCTAATTGGCATAGGAAAAACAGTTCTTATACCTTTATGACAGGAGGTAATTTTGCAACTTGGAGCCAGGTGCCTGCCAAGTTAGGTCTCTACTCTTCCATTGAAATTGGAAGATTGGGGTACTGTTTCCTTTGTTGATTATATTTCAAAGAGATGGTTCCCAGGACCTTGAGAAAGACATTCCTGGGTGGTAAAAACTGGCCAGAGGCTTTAATAAATATTTATATTCCAAGGGGCAGAGAAGAGATTTAAAATTACAAGTTTTCTAACATAAATGCTCTAAGAAAAGGGTCACTGAGGGTCCTTGAGTCAGGAAGAAGCCCATCTAAAGATTAATCAGGCTGATGAAAGGTGCAGCTGATCTTCGTTAAACACATAGTCAAGTGATAAAGCTGGAAATCCAGTATAGAATGTGTGATTCGAGCCTATTATTATTACAATACTTTACAAACCTGAAATTTCCTGTATCTTCAATTTGGTGACAAAGATCAGGAAGGGGGGTTTCTGTGGGGGAATTTCACTCATTTAGCTAGAAGGCATTCAGACATCACTTCCACACAGTTTGGAATCACATGAACTGCTTCCATTTTTAGTACACGGAACTTTGGTCTAAAATCTAGCATCGGCGTTCCCATTTCCGAGTGAGATGCTGTTTCATAATAGTTCTTTTTCCTTCATGGAGTCTTCTTTATGGCTTTCTTCCAGGAGCCCCAATTATTCTCATTCTATTTGTAGAATCCAAAGATTTAAAATTCCATGTCTCTTTGTAGTTGTTTTCATCAACATGAGGTGGTGGTGCTTCTAATAAAAATTACTAACTTCTACTTTTAGTAACACACTACCTCATTTGGTTAGGAAAATCCAGGAATTATGGAACTAATTAAATCTATTACATCCCTTCAACTTTTTTCTTGCACCTGAATGTAAATGCCAACACAGCCTATACTCTCTTGTTTAAAAGAGTCTTGATGAGAAGAGGAGAGGAAAGAATCAGTGGAGCGTTTATTCTGCTCTTAAAGGCTTTTCAGATATCATTTGGAGTTTTTGTTTTTATTATACGGTATGGCTCTTTATTGTATACTGATATTAACGGAGGCACTGCTGCTAAACTCACGGCTTATTCATGTCATTTCAGCCTGAATGGAAATGAAGGCTAGCGAACTCTGGTTCTTTAAAGCAACCACAAATAACAATACCCAGTGGCAGATGATTGAATTTGCCAGTAGAGTTTGTACAAGGCTTGCTAATTCAGAGGTGCATTTTCAAATATTACAGTGGCTAGGATTTCCCTGGGGAGTTCACTTGGGCACAGCAAGTGAATCAGTGTTTAAATGATATTATTTTTAGAATGATTTGTAAAGAAGGATGAAAAAGTAAATAGACGATTTCATAATTAATACTGTAAGTGCTCACATTCAAGACTCATTTGTCTCCTCGGGAGAAGTGGCTGAGCCCTCTTCTATGCCTTGCCCTGCAGACTGCTAGACCAGGAGAAATGATGCCAGGGGAAAGCAGTGAATTTGCCTAACAGCTTCCCCATTAAATGGTCAGGCTTTGATCATTACCCTTAATAGCTTTGTTCCCTCCCTTCAGGCACAGACCCCTGCAAGGCTGGTTTCAGATTGCTCCTCTTCTAGTCCCATAATTGCAATTGATAACCAACCATCATCCAGGAACTGAGGACATTCGTCAAATGTTATCATGCTTACAGTTAGGAATGGCCCCACCTCTAGCGGGGAAATAAGCCCATAAAGAGTTTTAGAATTTGGAGCCTCAGAGTTGAGTCTAGCCCAACTTATTCAATTTACACAAAGAGAAGTGAGATCCAGAGAGGTTTATGAGACCTGCCCAGGGTAGTATAATTTGTTGGGCACAGAAAGAGAATTAGAACTTGGATGTCCTCTCCCTGCCTGGCTTTGCCTCCAACAGATACCCTTTCTTTGTGATTGAGTAATTGTCTCAAGGTTAGGGGTTGCGCTGGGGCTGATTTGCAAATGGGAACACAGTTGTTAATCAGTTATGCTTTTCAGAACACTGCCTCTGTTTTGGACAGCCTCCTTCTGGCTAGTCTACTGTGGAGTCCCTTTCCGTTGTAATCAACCAGTACCCTCAGAGGAAGGCTGTCCAGGTACTGTATTGAATAAGCATTTCCAGCACATTGTTTACCTTAATGAGCCCAACCACTTTCTGATTGCTGAGCTCAATTAGACATGGCAGAGGTGTTAAACACCTTGCCCCAAATCACACAGCTCATAAGTATAGGAACTGGGGTTGGAAGAGATCTTGGTGATTCTAGCACCTGGGTCCTTAGCCAATTGTTGTTTAGTTGCCAAGCTGTGTCTGACTCTTTTGGGATCCCATGGACTGTAGCCCGCCAGATTTCTCTGTCCATGGGATTTCCCAAGCAAGAATACTGGAGTGGGTTGCTATTTCCTCCTCCAGGGGATCTTCCTAACCCAGGGATCTAACCTGTGTCTCCTGCACTGGCAGGCAGATTCTTTACTACTGAGCCACCAGGGAAGCCCTGGGTCCTTAGCTAATATTCTATGCTAATTTGGCTTCATTATCATCTTCATCCAACAGCCCAAGGGAACTACTTGCAAGGATGATTCAAATTGTTTGCAATGAGGACCCTGTGAAATTACATTGGCTGCTTGGTAATGTCTTTCCTCTCTTTCAACCCCTCCTTATCCCTCTGGTACTTCAACCTAAGTTTGAGTCCTCCCCTCCACCCCGTCAAGTCTCTAGGGAGACACATGTGCGTGGCCCTACTAAGTCACTTCAGTCGTGTCCAACTCTTCCCAATGCTGTGGACTGTAGCCCGCCAGGGTCCTCTGTCCATGGGATTCTCCAGGCAAGAATACTGGAGTGGGTTGCCATGCTCGTCCCCAGGGGATCTTCCCGACCCAGGGATTGAGCCCATGACTCTTGTCTCCTGCACTGGCAGGCGGGTTCTTGACCACTAGCATCACCTGGGAAACACAGGGAGACAAACCCTTACCCTAAAATCCTCACTCCATCAGAACCAATTTTGCTCTGTTCCAAGCTATGAATCCTTGGAGCAGTTTTAGTTCAAAGTGGACATCTGTCCGTGAGGGTTGTCTGGGTCACCCTCACATCGCCTTTTCTGTGAGTTCTTCGGACCTCACCAACCCTTTGAGAAGGCAGCCACCGAGTGCATGGGTGAAGTTGTTGAATAGAAGGCGTTCACTCCCACTGCTAAGGCGAAAAAAAGAAAGACTCTATTCTAGTCTGCTTGGGAAGATAAAAGTAAAAAAGCTTCTTTCTTTGAAGGAGGGGGAAAGACTCATTTACTTTTATTGCTGTACCCACTAAGAGTGATGTATTTCTTTTCTCTAGGAGAAAAAAGTTAAAGTTAGTTAAAAAAAATAGCAAGCAAGTCAGAGAAAGAATAGCAGATGATTAGGAGAGAAGCAAGGATTCTATAGATGGATGTTCTGAAATATGTCATTTGTTAACTGAGCTCTAAAAATGATGAGGTTGCCCTGGTATGCAATTCCCACTGCCAAGAGTGAGGTTCAAGGCTGGGGCTGGCAAGCTCAGGCTGCCTGAAGCGTGCTTTCTTCTTGTGTGCCCTTGGGGTGGGATCAGCTATGTGTGGTGTGGCTACACTTTTTCATGGCCGGAATCAAGACTCTCCTCTCTCTCTCCCTTCATCCCTTTTGTCCCTCTCCTGCACATTCATGGATCCACACATGCACTACATAAATATACCCACTATATGCCTACCCACCTTAAATCAGGCTCTGTTCCAGACATTTTCAAGAATGGCTCTAGTTTGGTGGACAAACCAAGAAATGGTCTAACTGCTTCCTAGATGACACAGGTGGTAAAGAACCCGCCTCCCAATGCAGGAGACATAAGCAACACTGGTTCAATCCCTGGGTTTAAAAGATCCCCTAGAGGAGGGCTTGGAAACCCGCTCCAGTATTCTTGCCTGGAGAATCCACATGAACAGAGGAGCCTGGCAGGCTACAGTCATGGGGTTTCAGAGTCAGACTTGACTGAAGCAATTTAGCACGCATGCACTCAGGAGTTGGAATTTGGCAATCAAGCTTCAGTGCACCGACCCGGCATCCAGTGGTATTAATTCATGCTTATCAGAATTCTGGAAGACTATTTGCAAAATTAGAATTTCTATTTTTAAAAGTTATAATAAGAATTTTAATTGTCAAACAGGGAATTTTGATTCAGCATGGAAAAATCAAAATCCACAAAGTGAGTGAGTTCGAATTTTATCACCTGCATTTCCAGCTGTATGGCTTTGGGCCGATTACTCTCTCCAAACTGCTTTCTCATTTCTAGAAAAATAGCACCTACTCTGCAGGGTTCCTCTGAAGGTTAAACCAGAGAACATCCTGGGGTCTCTAGCAGGACATCAGAGGCTCTTTCTCATGTTGTTCATTTCCTTGCACTTCCTGCAAGAAAATTTCCCATTCTGGAAACTTTTTGGAAGCAAAATTAACAACAGATTAGAAAAAAAACCAAAACAAAACCCCTAGAATCAAACAGATTTCTTGCTTTCTTAAAGGGATAAGGTAAGGGTTAGTTGCTCTGCTGCTGCTAAGTCGCTTCAGTCGTGTCCGACTCTGTGCAACCCCATAGACGGCAGCCCACCAGGCTCCCCCATCCCTGAGATTCTCCAGGCAAGAACATTGGAGTGGGTTGCCATTTCCTTCTCCAATGCATGAAAGTGAAAAGTGAAAGGGAAGTCGCTCAGTCGTGTCCGACGCTCAGCGACCCCATGGACTGCAGCCTTCCAGGCTCCTCCATCCATGGGATTCTCCAGGTAAGAGTACTGCAGTGGGGTGCAATTGCCTTCTCCATTAGTCGCTCAGTTTTGTCCAACTCTTTGCAATCCCATGGGCTGTATAGCCTGCCAGGCTCCTCTGTCCATGGGATTTTCCAGGCAAGAATACTGGAGTGGGTTGCCATTCCCTTCTCCCAGGGATCTTCCTGACCCAGGGCTTGAACCCCAGTCTCTTGCATTGCAGGTGGCTTCTTGACCATCTGAGGCACCAGGGAAGCCCTTAAAGGGATAGTGTATTATTGTACTCTACAAACTTAATACCTCATAAAATGAACAGTCATTTCTAAGATGTTTTCTTATCTGGTCTTTCTGGTAAAGTCTGATCACTTCTTCAAGGAAGAAAAGGAATCCTTTTAAAATAAAAGTGTATTGAATTACTTTGCAGCTCAAAACCCAACAGCTCACTTCAATCAGGATGAAAACTTTATTCTTGAAATGGCTCTTTGCAGTGGGACCCCTCCTCCTCCATCAGCCAAAACAATAGTAATTCTTTGTTCTCAAGGCCCTGTCCCCAATCCTGTTCTTTCAGCAGAGCAGATCAGACATATTTCTGCCTTAAAACTTTTGAATTTGCCTTTCAGCTGCCTGATTATCTCCAGTATATCCACCCAGTATACTCCTTCACTTCCTTCTGGGGCGATTTCTGCAAAAACAAACCTATCCACAGTGTGGATTTCTGACATTATCACTATGTGATGGTGTCCGTTGCTAACCTTGTGCCCTGATTCCGAGGTCCCCTTTAGCTCCCTTTATTACCCTTGCACAAACCAGCATCTGTTTAGAAAGCTTGCTGAATAAGCGCGCTGAAAGGATGTAAATGCATGGAGAATTATTCCATATTTCAGAAACCAGAAAGGCCTATGGACACGGGTGGGTGCCTATGCTTAATAAGAGCTGGCATAAATCTCAACCTAGAATTGGAATTTAAAACTGAACTTTATTTGAGCTTCAAAATGGACTTCCTTGAACTCCCTCAAAGGGATAAATAAATATAAAAATTGATTACATGCCACGGTGCATCTTGACGTGTGGATCAGGGGCATTTGCATTGATATTATAAGAAAGAATATTTGTGGAGGATCTGTGTATCTCAAAATAATTGTTCATCGAGTCAGGAAAGTAATTGAATCGTTGAGCTTAGATTTCCACTAATTCAAGTGTGTAATGGAATTGTTGTGGTGGATCTCTACTGAAAATAGTTGGCTATAGATTTGAGTTGGAGTCAGACTTTACTCTTCTCCCAGTAAGTAAGTAGAGAGACAGTGGTATATATGGTATGTATATGATATATGTACCGTGTGTCTCTCTCTGTGTCTGTCTATTTATGTAAATGCAGTAAAGAATCTGCCTGCCACATAGGAGATGTGGATTTGATCCCTGGATCAGGAAGATCCCCTGGAGAAGGGCATGGCAACCCACTCCAGTATTGCTTCAGTATTCTTGCCTGGAGAATCCCATGGTCAGAGGAGCTCGGTGGGCTATAGTCCATGCGGTCACAAAAGAGTTGGACATGACTTAGTGACTGAACAACAGACCATTGTGCAGGGACATGTAATTATAAATTCTCAAGGCCTGCCTCATCCTCTCCTCCTTTCCTTCCTTCCTTCTCTCCCTGATCCAATTATTCATTCAAGGAGTAAATAGTATCTTACAAAAAGCCCTTCCTGACCCTCACCCTATTTCCACTGCTGCTGCTTGCCTGTTTACAACATGAACTTTACCCCAATTGTCCCATATATCCCATTTCATTGAAAATGCTGATAAAGTAATTGTATCCATTTTGTTCAATATAAGCTCTATAAGAACAATGATTATGTATATGTTGTTTACTCTTGTATTTTGAAGTAAGAGCATAGTCTATGGAATGCAATAGGTGTTTAATACTTGCTTGATGAATGTATGGATTCATCTAGCACTGAGATATGAAGCACTGTTCTAGGCCCTTTGTCTCCTAGGACCTTGCAATTTTGTTGCGGAGACAAAACATTTTCCTAGCATGTGCTATGTGCTAAGTCACTTTAGTCGTGTCTGACTCTTTGTGACCCCATGGACTGTAGCCTGCTAGATTCCCTGTCCACGGGATTCTCCAGGCAAGAATACTGGAGTGAGTTGCTATGCTCTCCTCCAGAGGAGTTTTCCGAGCCAGGGATCGAGCCTGCATTACTATGTCTCCTGCATTGGCAGGTAGGTACTTTACCACTAGTGCCACCTGGGAAGCCCCTCTCCTGGCATGTGTGTGTGATAGGCTCTCAGTCTTGTCTAACTCTTTGCGACCCCATAGACTGTAGCCTGCCAGACTCCTTTGTCTTTTCAATTCTCCAGGTAAGAATACTGGAGTGGGTTGCCATTTCCTTCTCCATCTCCTAGCATAGTTTAATACAATAGAGTATAAGAAAAAACGATTGTGATAATCAGTATTGTTGGAATTCAGAGATGAGCCAGCATCTGTGGCCTGTTCCCTGGGGATGGTAGAGTAGAATTTGAATGGAAAGAAAGGGAAAATGAACAGCCAGAGTCACGTGCAGAACAGACTTGCCACATTAGTGGGTTCATTCAAAGAGTGAGTGATGAAAAAAGTTTGGATTAGAGGGTAGATCTCACCCATGTAAACTTGTTAATGTGTGCTGAGCTATGGGGCTCTCACTCCAGCAGCTGCAAGGAAGCCTTGGTCATTTCTGAGCAAGAAAAGGACCTGATGACATCACCCTTTTAAGATTAATATCTGGCCAAGGAGTGCAGCATGGGTTATCTGTTGGCAGGTAGAGTTCAGTTTCGTGGGAACCTGTGAATTGATAGGATAGGTGAGTGCCAGTCTGATTAATTATAAACATCCATCGGTCAGATAAGCAGGTGAGTGAAGGGGGGTTAATCTTGAGGTGAGCATAATTTACGGAGGCTCAAGTTGAAGTGTTATACTTGAGAGAATTATTAGTGCAGGAAGCTTCAGTGTATACAGCATTCATTTTTTTCAAGCATAAATAAACTTCTCCATCAATCCTATAGTTTGTATTTCTGAATGAGTGCCTGGTTCTGGGTTAGGTTAGTTATGTTTTTGCTTGTTACTTTACTTAAATTTTTGGTTGGAGTGAGGTAGGGCATGTTGTTAACCCTTTTGATATCCAAATAAGGGTTGTAATTAAATTGTTATATAGAGAGTCATCAGCCCTTTTAACATGATGGTAATAGTTAATATTTACCCACTGTATGTCAGACACTCTGCTCAGAGCCCAAGTTCATTATATCAATTTTTTGAATGGATACCTCAGCAAATCTCGGGTTTACTCCATACCCGTGAGAAATGTACCTCACAATGAGAATTGTATGCTGTTTCTGAGCCCTCGTGCACACACATGCAGGGGTGAATATGGATGTCTACGTATATGTATTGTGTAAGGAAGAGATACGCAAGGCGATTAAAGGCTTGGGGTAAGTTACAGGTTGTGGTTTCCACCAAGGTGTATTTTGTCTGTGGTTTATCTCAGGAAATCAAGCCATGGGCTAGCTGCATGACACGGTAGGTTTTGCTTTTGTTTTTCCTCTTCATTTCTTTGTCCAGCCTGGAACCGAGCTGAGTGGTTTTCCTTTACTGTCCAAATGGTTTGAAACCGGGTGCTCTAACTGGCTTATAAATGTAGCAGTGTATCTGTTCCCCAAGGGCCTTGTCTTCATGTCACAAGTTCCTGTGCTGTTTAGTTCATCCCTTTTTCCCTCATGTGGTATCTGTGCTAAATTTTTACTAAGCTTTCCTCGTCAAAGCCTTAGTTTACCTGCCTGTTCAGTTCTTACCTGCACTGAGTAAAAAGCTCCTAAACAGTTTAGTTTGCAATACATTCCACAGTTCTTAGTTTTAAAAAAAGAATTGCCTTCTGAGAAGCTTTGGGATTCTTTAAGCTTTATGATACCCCTGGTTCAGGTAAAGTGTCTTTGGCAGCCAGAAAATAAATTCACTTTTACATAGTACACTGTATAGATTTTTACTAAAGCATATTGAGAATTCCATTTGTGGTGATTTTCAACAAATTGCCAGAACTTATAAATGCTTCATGACTCCACATACTTCCCTCGTTCTTTGTCTCTTAGAGAAGTTCTAAGAAAGTTCACATACATAGATATTTAAATATATATTTTTATTCATATATATATATGTATATATATTTAAACCTGTTAATCGAATGCTCCTTGTCCTCTGGAACTCAAGAAACTCTTTTGACTGTTTCACTGTTCTTGAAATGTTCTGCTTATTGATATGCTTATAATAAGCTTATTGCTTATTAACATCCTTCAGACTCATTAAGTGTCCATATAGTATTATCATAAACCCACATTTAAATGTACACTGATTCACAGATTTATATAATTTTTATATACAGATTTGTATATTTTTATGGAATTTTAGATCAGAAAATGAAGAATAACTTTAGGGACTATGTTAACTATAAATAGCAAATAGGTTTCATCCTGAATATCAACTCAGATGGAGAAGATGCAATGATCTAAGTTGCTTTGATAAGGAGGACTTCTAACTGCATTCAGCTCACATGATCAGTTAGTGATGGATGCCTGTGATATGATTGGAGTGGGAATTCCTACAGTCATGCAAGGGATTTTATAACTGCCCCCTTTTAAAAGAAAGATAATGAGGTATAGCAAATTTATAGAACTTGGCAAAACTAATACAATTATGTAAAGTTTAAAAATAAAATAAAATTAATTAAAAAAAAACATTAAAAAAAACCAGATAATCAACAAGGACCTACTATTAAAAAAATAAGAAAGAAAAAAAAATAAAGTGAGGAATAAATGTGTGTTTTGAGTGTGGATGTGAGAAAGTGAAACATCTATTCTGAAGGTAGAATCCAGTTTAGGAAGAAGAGAAGTAGGAAAGCCATTCCTTGGTGAAGTCATTTAAACTCCAGTCTCTGTTCTCAATTGGTGTGTGTGCTGTTTATGACCTTGGCATCACACTAACGTATGTTCAAATAATTCTGGCTCCCATTTCTTTGAGCCCCCTATTCCTCAGTTCTAAATATTTGGTCAATGGATGTGATATATGATATATTTTGATTGATATTTTCACCTGCTTGGCATAAAGCTAGATAAGTGGATGAGTAATATTTCATAGTAATAACAGTGGTAGCTATTGTTTTTCCTGTTGATATCAGAACTAAATGAACAAATTTTGACCAAATGGAAGACTTTGGGAATCTGCAGACATTATAAACTCCCAATGATATGTCTTCCCTTCATGGAAATGGAACAGGTGTGGCTTTTGAAAATGCTTTGGGGAAAAGGACATAAAAATGAAATGTAACCTACTACTATCATCACGTTCTTTTTCTTACTCTATGGTACCCAGATTCTCTGACTAAGGTTAGATGTAGGATGGTAACTATTAGCTTATTCAGGAATTCTTACTTTCTAGGTTACATTCCTAGGTGAAATATTTTCATGTCCTAATGACTTCCATTAGAATGCCCCTCCTTTTTTTCTTCTGGAATCATCACATATTGAAATCTGTGTTCAAAGCGTATCTAAGCAAGAAGGTGACTTTTTGGGTTCATGTTCTAATTGATGATACAAACTGCTAATTAAGTGCATCTGTGTCTAATCAAAACATATCTAGAATTAAGCAGTGCAGCTGTGCACCAGGGGAGCCACAGGATAGAGCTGATTGATAACAGCATAAGGACATCATTTGTCCTTCGTCCAGTGGTTCCCAAGTCTGGCAGAACCTCAGAATCTCCTGGAGGAGCTTTTAAGAATCATTGCAGTATTCTCTCTGCTCCACTCCCCAAACTAGTACTCTAAAATTTTGATTCTTTCTACCTTCTAAAGAAATTTATGATGATCAGCTAGGATTGGAAACCATCGGTATTGATTCTAAGTGTAGTTTGATGACCTGGAAATAAGACCTGGTTTGATCTAGAGTTCTTCATTTGCTTCTAAATTCTCTCATTTGCTTCAAAATTCCATTTTTAATTCTCCTTATTACAGCTTTACTATTATCCTCTTGGGGTTTTGTAGTAGGCTGAAAACTGCAGCTGTTTTTATTTAAACAGAAAAGGCAGGAAAGCTTTTGGCTTTGTTTCAATGTTGGTGAATATGACAGTGTCACTTCCAATATTCTGGGTTTTTTTTTTTTTTGGAAATGTCACTTATTGTCATTCTTTTCACAATCATGGAAATTTGGGACTAGATAACTAAAGGTAACTCCTCTGTGGAAAAATGGCTGCTTCTTGAAAATGATAATCCTATTAACAACATGGTACATTTTTAATAGCTCTTACATTTAAAAAGTGAACCTATATTGCACAATTTTACCCTCATGGAAAATATTTCCAGTGTTCCTCCTTAGGCCTTCCTTGTTTAGTTGCTAAATTGTGTCTGACTCTTTATGACCCCCTGGGCTGTAGCCTGCCAGGCTCCTCTGTCCATGGCATTTCCCAGGCAAGGATACTGGCGTAGGTTACCATTTCCTCTCCAGGGGATCTTCCCAACCCAGGGATAGAATCCTCTTCTACATTGCAGGCAGATTCTTTATCGTTGAGCCACCAGGGAAGCCGTAGGGTCCTTTCTACCTTTAAATATAATCCTGCTCTCAAATGCACACATATATTCAAATGACCACACAGAAGCCCTGGACAGATACAATAAAATTTAAATACAGTATTTGTTTCTCTTTTGTTTCTCTCATTTTTTTCAAGTTATGGTGTGAATATTTAGCCAACTTTTCTTCTGATTTTAGTTAACCTGCCTCCTGTCAAGTAGCTGATATGTGATACATGAAGCCCACAACTTACTGTGTTTCTCAACCATCGTGCTTCTCTTTATAGAGAGCTTTGAAGAAGGTAATATGATTCCTCTTTCTTACAGGTTCAGAAACTGAGGCCCACTGAGATAAGCAGTTTGCCCAACAGAATAGCAACTTGATATCAAGTCTTCCCAATTTCAAAACTCATGCAAGTATATACCATCTTTTTGTCCAGTGAATTTGCATGAGGAAAGGATACTGGAATAAAATGGCATACCCTAGTAGATAAAGAATCAGGATTTTAAAACCAATTTGTCATGATTTAAGGAAAAAAAAAAAAGATCAAAAATGTATTTAAAAAACCTTCCTACCAGACACTATGAAATGGAAAAGTGAGCAAGGAAGAACCGAAAAAAACAAAAAACAAAAAACCACGTCTTTTTTACTTATTGAATTGCAACAAAAAATGGAAAGAAATAAGGCCACAGGGTCAAATTCAAGTTACAGGTGGATGACCTAAATCTTAGACCCCAAGCAGATTAATATAGCCCTGGCCTAGATCCAAAAGGGAACAGCAGACAGGCTGGCTTTGTTGACACATGCTCATATTTCCCCATTACATAATAAATTTTCCTGATGCAAGAGCATTTAAGAGATTGAAAGAAAGCCTTCATGACTGTTTGTGGTAATTTAATGTTGAAATTTACTCCTTAGAGAAGTTATGAATCAATAGCATATCAAAGACTTGCACAGGTGTGCACAAAGAAAGCTTTCATGTCAAACTATTTTTGCATCCTTTTTATTTCACATCATCAAGGTCCACTTTGAAGCCTCTTTCTAGGAATCAGGACCACAATTTGTATTTAGCATCAAATGTAGATTTTCCCCCCCTTATTTGTGGTTAGTGTTCCCTGTTCTGTAGGGCATGGAAAAGAACTCTTGCTGCCTTTGCACCAGTTCTGAACAGAGCAAATGCTACTATGATTTAAACCTTTTGTATTCAAATCTTTTGAAACCATAAAAGTGATAACAATAAAAATATATATGAATAGAAATGTGCACGGTGGAAGAGTTCAATAGAAGATGAAAACTCAGTACAGTAAAATGTCTTTAAGCCCATGCTAAAACATAGTTTATATTTCCTTTTTATATTTTTGGTAAAGTATAATCTCTATGGACAAACATTCTTCCTGGTTTTACTAAAAATCTCTTTACTTGATGCCAAATATATCACATTCACATGGGTTCTCTCTAGTCAAATCTATGTGTATGCTCAGTTGCTTCAGTTGTGTCTGACTCTTTGCAACACTATAGACTGTAGCCCACCAGGCTCCTCTGTCCATGGGATTTCCCGGGCAAAAATACTGGGGTGGGTTGCCATACCCTCCTCCAGGGGATCTACCCAACTCAGGGAGAGAATCCATGTCTCCTGCATCTCCTGCCCTGCAGGCAGATTCTTTACTGCTGAGCCACTGGAAAAGCCTATTAGTCAAATCTATAAGGAAAAGTTATTGAAATATAAACAGGTATAGAATAAATCTTTTGCAAGTACCATTTAGAGTTTTAGGTCCAAAAGGAAGTCAGAATTTCAATTTGCTTTTTAGAACCAAGATGTTTACTAAATGTAAACATAAATAAATTTTTAAATAAAAATGACTCAAAGCTCAATTGTAGAAACCATACCATTTGATTCTTGGTGGTAGTTCTTTACTATTTTGATAAGGACAAATTGGCTTCTTAGTGCTTCTAGCTAGACTTGTTGCTTTTCCTTCACTATTGTTCATTTTAAAAGAGTCCTCTAATTAGTTATTTTACATTGTGCCCTAAACAGTAGGTATTTAAACCTAAGCACCACATCCTAGGGTAAGATTCCTGAGAACTCCCTTCTCTCTCTCTCTCTCCACCCTTCTCCCTCCATTCTTCCCTCCGTCCCCTCTCCTTCTCTCTATCTCTACAGACACACACTTTTCCCCTCCCACCCTCATGAATTTCCCTGCTAAGAGCTGATTTCTGGAATGAGGCTTGGAGTGGTGCATCTGTTCCCTGCAGGGTACTGATTGGAAAACTCCTTCATCTATGAAAACCATTTGGAATCTTCTACTCAACCAAGTGATGGAAGAACTGGTTTTACACTCCAGGAGGTGGCTGAAGGCTGCAGGGAAGGACAAAGCGCTCGAGGACATGATGAAATCATCTAACTTGCAAAAAGCGTTTTTACTTCTATTTCTTGTTTCTCATATGTGAAACTCCAGGAGACAGAAAAGGACAGGGAAGCTTGGCATGCTTCAGTCCATGGGGTTGCAAAGAGTCAGACACGACTTAGTGACCAAACAACAACAGACGTCACACGCATTCTCATGGACCAAATATGGCTGGGCTGCTTGATCTCCAGGGTCTTTTCCAGTGATGTCAATATCTGTGGTGCTTGAGACTGGGTTGCTCCTTCCTTACAGAGGATCAGATGCAGCCCTGTGGGCTGAGAAGGGGAGGGGAGATGGCTTTGCCTTTGTCCCTGTCTGATAACCTGGAAGTTGAAACTGGCCTTAAGAGGACTGTCCATCCAAGCACTTACACACAGAGCTGATCCAATAGAAATGCAGGAATCTAACATTTGGAGCTGAGAACATTGATCCAACAGCTCAAAAAGAAAAGAAAAAGAACTGATTCAAATGTATTCTTTTTAATGGCTGTGTAATACTCCTTTGAAGTAATTAACCTCCAATTAAAATAAATAAATTTATATTTAAAAAAAAGAAAAGAAAAAGAAAATCTCCCCAAAGGCATTTCCCCTTGAAGTGTCCTCGTCCGCTGCAGAGCATGCCCCTGTGACTCGAGCCCTGCTAAAAGTTCAGATGTAATTTTACATTAGGCACAGAGCCAGCCGGCAAAGCCAAGAGTCAGGGTTCAGGCTTCTTAAGGTTTCCCCCACCACCTCCACTGCTGAGTGGCTGGAATTCCACCCTCCCCCACCCGCCACAGAACAGGGGAGAGATGATGTGATTTGAGCCCCAGGCAGTCACCATAGCCCCTTTGTTGGCTTCCTGACTTGGCACAGGCTTGCTCCGGCTTGACTGAAACCTGTCAGAGGTGGCCGTCCCTGAGATCCGCCTGGCACAGCCCTGCAGTGGCCTCATGCCACTCACGAGCCACTGGGAACCACCTGCACAAAATGTTTCCTGACATGGGGGCCCCAGCCACCCAGAGAGATCGAGTCGGGGTCCACTGTGGTGAGAGGATTTGCTTAAAGGAGGCAGCTAAACCCATCCATCAGTGTCCTTCCCTCACTGAGCAAAATCAGCAAAGGCGAGCTTTCAGGAAATCTACCTCTCCACGGTAGGGGTGCATTTCCAGTGCATGGACTTGAGGTGCCCTGGTGAAGGACTAGGCTGAGCCCGGCAGCCCAGGGTAGTTGTGTCAGTGGGCAGAGCCAGTGGGCGCAGCAAAGACTGCATGGTCCCTGCATTTGGAAGAGGAAAACATTAAGGTGATGGTGGCTTATAGTTCCAGCCGTCATAACCCCTGTGTGACCCTGCAGAAGGGGCATCCCAGTTTCTGAGGCTGCAAGGAGACACTGGAAGAAAAAGCTTTGTGGTTTGTTTTTCACAGACTCGGCCAATTTGTTGAGATTTGTTCTGGGAAGGAGTGGGGAGAGGGAAGGAAGGAGACCCTTGTCATGTTCTGGTCTCCATCCATCCAGTGAATCTGTGTCTTTCTTCTCCCTGGCACTTTCGCCAGGAGTTAAAAAAAAAAAAAATGCTTACGGACAGGAGAGTCAAGAGAAATTCCTAGACGGAACGAAACAGCATAATGCCAAACTGTAAAACAGAGTAAATCTGTCCAACGATATTCTAGACTGTATCGATGACTATTCATTCATTCATTCATTCGTCCATCTCTTCAGACACCCATGAATCCATTCAACACATGGGACATCGACTATGGGCAAGAGCCTCAGGTATATCTGGTCTAGAAGGGTGAACCAGCATCAACTAGGTTGCTGGCCTTGCTAGAAATTCTTAATCAAGTAAATAAGCCAACAAGGTAAATACAGATTGTGGGAAGTGCTGCCCAAGAAATAAATGATCTTACATGGTAACTGGCCCTCAGGGTCAGTAGAGGAAGGAGAGGCTGCCTGGGAAGTGGGAGAAGGTCTCTATGACGGCAACAAGGGACTGAGATAGGACAGTGAGCTGCCAGGGGAGCAGGGAAGAGGAAGAACATTTCAGACTTCTGCTGCTGCTTCTAAGTCACTTCAGTCGTGTCTGACCCTGTGTAACCCCATAGACGGCATCCCACCAGGCTCCCCTGTCCCTGGGGTTCTCCAGGCAAGAATACTGGAGTGGGTTGCCATTTCCTTCTCCAATGCATGAAAATGAAAAGCCAAAATGAAGTCACTCAGTCATGTCGGACTCTTCGCGACCCTATGGACTGCAGCCTACCAGGCTCCTCCGCCCATGGGATTTTCCAGGCAAGAGTACTGGAGTGGGGTGCCATTGCCTTCCTCCTTCTGACTTCTGAGTGTGGTCATTTTCTCAGATGCTCGGGGAACTTAGGCTTCTGATAACCTTCCTCCTTCCATTCTTATCGAGGACCTTATCAAATTTTGTCTCTGCTGCTTTCTAACTGTGTTCGTTTGATGAAGTTTCTTCCCTTCTCATCCTCTTTCTTTATCTGAAAACCGGGAATAATAGAAGCTATAAGCTACTTATAGAAAGTCTTTCAGTATAAAATGACAGACTAGCACAATACCTGGTGGTCTATAGCTCACCAAATCTTAGTTCTTTTTATTTTCCCTTCATGTTTATTCCACCACACTTTAAATCAAATTCCTAACTGAAGTCGCGACTCTTCCTAGAGACAGTACTCTTTTAAGAGGGGTAAGTAATGTATAACTGAATCACTTTGGAGTACAGCAGAAATGAGCACATTTTAAATCAACTATACTTCAATACAAATATTGATAAAATATAGATGTTTTGGTGAAATTTGAACACATATTGGATACTTGCTTCCCTCATAGCCTATTTGGTAAAGAATCTGCCTGCAATGCAGGAAACCCAGGTTCAATTCCTGGGTTGGGGAGATCCCCTGGAGAAGGAAATGGCAACCCACTCCAGTATTCTTGCCTGGAGAATCCCATGGACAGAGGAGCCTGGCAGGCTACAGTCCATGGGGTCGCAAGAGTCAGACACGACTTAGCGACTAGAGAGAGAGATGATGATGCAATGTTGGTCCTCGGCCTGGGAAGAGTTGAGGTTGGGGGAGGGGTGACCACAGAAACCTCTTTTGGGCTCTTGAGTCAGACGTTGTTGACAACTGCCTTGTGTAAAGGTCTGGAAGTTGGAAATCATGGTTTTCAGCCCCACTATTCTTTGTCTTTGGATAACTAAGTTCACGGTAGCCCGTACTTGGTTGAGAAAATGGCAGTATTGAAGGAGGGTCTTTCTCTTAGCAGCTTCCCAGCCTATTTCTTAGATCCCTTTGTCTTCTCCAGCAATCAGTCTGCGTTTCCGGATTGTGCCCACTGCCCTGTTCCCTTGCTGTCCTCAGGTGGCTCTCGGCTCCCTCTAGGCTCCCTGTTTCCAACCTGTATGATTCCTTCTTACACTCTATTCCTTTGTTCTTCTCCGATCATTTTCTTGTTTCCTTCTGGTATCAGTTCATATATTGACCACAGACCTCCCTTGGTTCCCTCTGCCTCCTTCTGCTCCCAGTCAGAAGAGACAGCTTGTATAAAGGATTTTATTGACCATTAAGGAGTAACAATAAGAATGGGACACATTTAAAATCTCTGTGTTTAACATTATTCTTTCTGAAGAGCCCCTCAGTTATTTCCTTTTATAGGAGCTTCAGCTTCCTTCCTGATTCTAGGAGCCAGTTTAACTTGGCCAGAAGCACATCAGCAATTCTTCCTTTGCCCTTATAGTTAATCTTCTAAATTGGGACACTTTTGAGTGGACAACAGACCTAAACCAGAACTGTCCAGGGCAACTGAGCCATCATATCACCCGAAGAACACATGTAGCTAAGCACCTGGCTGAGCACGTGCCCTTTGCTTCTGACTTACCTGCTTCTTCCTTCCTACTGACATGCTCTGGTTGCCATTTGGTTCCTCTCTCATTCTGAACTCTAAGCTTGGTCTTCTGTCAATGATTTCTATCACTGGCTTCTTCAGAACTGCCAGCGCTCAACTCTTGACCCCTTCTCAATAACTTTAGTTTGCACTGCTGATACCCCCAATTCCATCCATGTGTAGAGTGATTTCCAACCCCAACCATATCCATAAGGTCTAACATCTAGCCCCAGACTAGATGTGAGATGGAAGAGTAGATATTGAGAATTGAGAAGGAATACAATTGGCCTCTGCTGAGATTCACACTTCTGAAATGCAAGCATTCCAATCAATGTTTCCATTTTCCAAACATTCCAATTTTTTTTTCTCTCTTTATCTCCCAACCTTTCAGTGAACAACAACCGGAAAAAAAAAAAAAAAAGCTGCACAAGTTTCTGATTGGTTTTATAATTAGATCATTATCCTAGCTTGATCACATTGTGGAAGCCAATTTCCAGGCCATAAACTGCAATGTAGAGCTGAAGGTCTTAAAAAAACACACCTGAACAGTGGTGAGCCTCTCAGTAATCCACTCCACTCTCCTACCCCCCTGGGTGGCAGGTGGCACGAGGCGACTGATTATTACAGGAAGAACATTTCAATCTGCAAGCTCAGCTGTTGGGTACATTTCTGGCACTGTGAGCAAAGAAAGCAAAGCATTGAATGTCTTTTTTTTTTTTTTTTTGCCCCAAACAGGAACTCCATGGTAATTTCATTATTGATAAGTACAAAGGAAAAAAGGCACTCAAATGCAAAAATTAATGTCCAATTTGCCTTTTAATGGCCTGAAGCAAATCTGATGGCTTTTGAAATCCAGTGAAATGATGGTTTTAAAAGAGAGAGAGAAAAAAAGAAATGCCTCGATTAAATTCCTTCTGGCCTTACCCCAGTTTGTGCATCCCTGAGTTTCCCTGATTATTTCCACATATGCAGAGTGCATTTTAAAAATAAAATAATATTTTAATATAGTTTTTCTTCTTGTTAGAAAGCTAATCTTATTACTAGGGAACAGCATGTCATGGTTAAAAGTTCTGTGAGCACACCACCTGGGTATGCTGAGGTATCTTCTCCCTTTGCAAGGGTCATAATTCTGTGCCTCATTTTGCTCATCTGTAAAATAGGAGTAATAACAGCACTTACCTTGTAACATTGTTGCATGGATTAAATGAGTTAATACATGCAAGATTCTTAGAATAGTGCATGGTGAATATTCAATAAATGTTAGCTACAAAGAAAATTAAGAACACTTTTAAAGTACAGAGACAGATTGAAAGAAACACATGAACACAAAAATCACTTATCCCTCCAGGCACACTTACAATTTGAGATGTGTTCATTTTGGTTATCATGTGTTTGTATATCTGTGTCATACTGTAAACAGGGCTGTGTATCTTTTTATTTTTAACTAAACATTGTCATTAAGCATTTTGTAGGCAATTAGCATTATTTACATAATTTGGGGGCTGTATAAAATTACAAAATAAGAATATTAAAAGTGATTTATTCTGTAGCATTTAGTTTGTATAATTATTTTAACTATAAGCCTTACATTGAGAGGCTAAAGCGAGGCAGAAATTCAAGAGTTGCTTTTCTGTAACTTATATATACCCTGAAGAACCGGAGATGATTTTTTTTTTCCTTTTCTTTTGGATCCTTTGTTTCCTGCGGTGCTGACGGCAGGGTAGTGTGTGAGATTTATACCTAGGAGTTTAGACCAGGTTGGATGGGACCATGGGGGTTAGAGAGGGACCTAGTTTGGGGAGATAGACATAATAATGTCTATCTCACAACAGAGTTATGAGGATTAAATTAAATGAGCCTGGCATGTAATGTGCTTAGCATAATAAGTGTTTAATAAATTATAATTAGTATTGTTATTATCAATAATTTTTACTTAGTGCTCGAGAGAGTATATTTTAAGTACCTCCCAATTAATAGGCAGAAACAGATGTAAATATTTGGGTTTGCTTCCTTCTGACTCAGTTAGCCCTTCTAATAAGAGAGAGAAGATATACTAGGGGATGAAAAATCCTTGCATTAGTGAATATTCAGTCACTTGTGTTTCTTGTCCACCACTCAGAGATATCCGAGAGGAAGGAATTGGCCTCAGGGGGCCATCCAAAGGAGGAAGAAGACTCTGAATCCTGGGCCAGGCTAGGCTTGGGTACCAGCTCTGGGTGACCTCTGACTGTGATGGGGCTAAGCTCCATTTCTCTTCCTCTTCTTTCTTATTGTTCATTTAAGTGCTTCTGTGTCTTTCTCATCGTACTCCCTATTAAGCTCTCTCCTAATGGTTGGCTAAGAATGGATCAGAAATGGATTTACTAGCTATTCAATTACCCACATTATCTTGCTCTGTGGCCATCAAACGAAGCTGAACTAGCCTGGCTCTCAGACGGTCTGCAGCAAGATAACAAGTCCTGTTTCACCTGACTCTCTGTGACATCTAAGTTTGTCGTCTACATGGAAAGTTCATCACAAAGCATGCTGCCTCTATTACACATGAACCCCACACTGATCTATTTTCCTGTATTGTAACTAACCCTGTAAACCTGAGGAGCAGAGGTAAGCCCAAGAGAATAATTTTCAGTATGCCTTACCATCAAGTGAAGTGTAGAGTTTTAACCTCAAACTCACTGGAGGGAGATGAGGAAAAAAAATCATAATGACTGTTTTTCTCATTTCTCTCCCCTACCTCTTCTTATTCTTAATAAATATTATATGGTGTATTATGTCTCAAATAGGGAAAAGGAGGGAGGGACAAAGCACATTTTTTTCTATTATATCCTGGAGAGAAAGAATGATGATAGTGAGATGACAATGAGCCATCTTAGTTTGAGGCACAGAGAACATAGTTTTCAGGCTTAGCATCACTACAAAGAATCTCCAAAAATATTCAAAAGGTGTTATTATCCAGATTGATATGATGGGTACTATTGTTTCAGGATATAAGTAGTGACATAACTACTTGGTCAAATATGTTTGGTGCTTGTGATATGTCATGTAGACCCAATGTGGGAATTGTTTAATGTCCATTTTTAGTCGGGATTTTGTTTATTTGGCTGTACTATGTATCTTGTGGGATCTTAGTTATTCTACAAGGAATTGAACCAGTGCCTTGGCAGTGAAAGCACTGAGTCCTAACTACTGAGCAGCCAGGAAATTCCCAAAGGGGGAATATCAATTCAACACATTAATGGCCCTGGGGAAGAAATCCTGCAGTAATGAAAACAGGCTGAACTTTCTTTACTTACACAAGCAAAGTTTATTTCCCTCTCTGTCTCCCTCTCTCCTTCCTTTATTCATTCCACCTTCTTTTCTTTCTTCCTTCTTTCCCTTCCTCCTCCCTCCCTTCCTTCTCCCTTCCTTCCTGACTTTCTAGCAAACTTATTTCCCTGTCATCAGTTCAGTTCAGTCTCTCAGTCATGTTCAACCCTTTGTGACCCCATGAACTGCAGCACACCAGGCTTCCCTGTCTATCACCAACTCCCTGAGCTTACTCAAACTCATGCCCATCGAATTGGTGATGCCATTCAACCATCTCATCCTCTGCCATCCCCTTCTCCTCCTGCCTTCAATCTTTCCCACCCAGTGTCAGGGTCTTTTCCAGTGAGTCAGCTCTTTGCATCAGTTGGCCAAAGTATTGGAGTTTAAGCTTCAGCATCAGTCCTTCCAATGAATGTTCAGGACTGATTTCCATACAAAACAGCAAATTAGGGACCCTTGCTGTAAGCCTCCTTGCTATTTCCCAGTATTAATCATCAATCCTGGGCCCTGGCAGCCTAATGCTTTGCTATTTATCTTGTGGTTGTTTACTTACACATGCATCTCCTCCTGAAGATCTGTTGTTAGACGTATCATGGAAGACAGAGATGTGAATCAGAAAGAAACATACCATGGAGGAGCATATAGTCTAAGGAAAGATGATAAGACATGTACACAATTCAGAAAAAAAAAAAGAAAAGAAAAGAAAAAAATCTCATTTCAGAATTGTAGTTAAAGGGCTACAGATATTCAGGAAAAGAAGATATATACCTCTTTCCTTTTTTTCTCTCAGTGACTACTAAGAAATTACCAAGAAACATAATATAATTATATTTTGCAGTATGGGAAAGACTGGAATCATTAAAGAACCTGTGCTATTTGTTCAGAATAAATAGAGCACTGTGTAAAGTGGCCACTAGACCAGGAGGAAGTTCCCTTTGACAGAGTTTCTATTGAATAGCAGAAGGGTCATGACCTTTCCCCCCTGCTTTGCCTTTTGCCTCCCTGCCTCCCTCCATACATCTATCCACCCTTCTGACTCTTCTCAACTTTGGGCTGTTCTAACACTTCATTGCCTTTTTTCTCCCTTTCCTTTTCTGTCTTTTTTCTCTTTCATCATGTTCCTTTTCACACTTACTATGTGTGAAATCTATCATCGTACTATGGTAAATATATCATCTTATTTACTCTTCAGACTAACACTGTGAAGTCGTTCCTCTAATTATATGTTTTTTAAAAGGAGGGAAGTTTGGGGGAAGCCAGTGCCAGGCCCAAGACTACATAAGGAGGAGTGGCAGAAGCTTCTCAATCCTAAGTGTATCTGACTGAAGTGTGTGCTAAGCACACAACCCTTCTTCGTACCTCAGGTAGCATCCTTGGATTTTCAGCACTGCTGGGGGTCACAGTCAGAGGCAATATGCCACCTGTCTCTGACCTGAATCCACTTTTAGCTGCAGATGCTGTCAAATTAAAAATTATGGAGCCTTTATGAAAAATGCAAAGCAAAAGAGGCAGAATGCCATTTCCACTGAAAGGCAAACATTAGTTTATGTACTTATATGCTCTAACAAATACGTGCACACAAGCGACTACTCGACAGTCATGAAATTCAGCAACAGAAACCAGCACTTCTGGATTAGCAGAAGTATAGTGACAGACACAAAAGGAAGACCTGCTCTTAGTAAGAATCAAGCAGAGGAAATCAACAGATGAATGCGATAAAATTGGAGGCTCGCCATATTCTGAAAGGAAATAATCCCCAGAAATGTGTTCTTTATGTATTCCCTTAATTCTGCTGACTTGGTGCATGTTGCATAGACTAGACTTCTGGATATGCTGCAAGGATAATCCCTATCCAACATATGCTCCCTCTGACTTTAGGGTCTCCAGGTTGAAAGGTTGGGGTATGAGGGGATTTTTAAAAGATTCATTTCCACTCTAAGTTAACAGTGGAAATTGCCGAGCAAACCATCATATTAGGTTATTCAATGTCATATTTTTAATAAAAAATATGTCTTTCAATTTTCCTATATGTATGTGCATAGGTGACTAGGTTTGTATTATAATGCATGATTTTTAGCTTTTTAATCTTTAAGAACTAATACCTTGGCTGATTTGATAATTATATTATTTGGATCATAAATACAAAGTCAGATTTTAGCAATCAAATTTTAGAAATAAAATTCATTCTTACTTTAATTACTGCTCCAATAGTTTTTTTTTTTTAAGATATTAGGTAATTGAAAATGGTTTCTGTGTAATTATCTACTTAATTAGTTACAGTTCATTTTCAAGGCATCATTCTTGTTGAAAATGTGCCAAATAACAGTTGACTGAGAGACTGTGATATATCTATTATCTTTCTATCTACCTATCTATCAGCTATCTATTATGTTTATGCAAATACACACACACACAGACACACACACAAGACAGGTGTTATCAACATTGTTAAGCCAAAAAGATCAAAGTAGACTTTCCTATCTTTCATTATAACATCTTGAACTTCAAATTCTGAGGCTTTATATTCTGGTTTTATCTGGTGAGACCTCAGAGTTCTGTCTTCTCTCTGCTGCTGGTGTACTGTGTTCATTCAATGGTCATGTAACTGACATCTTCAGGGCATCTGCTGTGTGCACAGGTCTGGATCTTCATGCCTGTGGCCCTGCCCTTAAAGAGCACTTAGTCTCCTGGGAGAAGCAGACAACATAAGCAGCTGATCATAGTACAGTGTGATAAGAGACTCATATTATTTGAATACTTTCTTCCAGGTCACCTACTTTGTTAGGAACTTTACAAGTGTTCTTTCATATAACGGTCACTATGGCTGTAAGTGGTGAATACTATTTTTACTTTATTGATGTGAAAACTAAATTCCAAAGAGTTTATGTGAATTATGGAGTCCTCAACATGAAACTCAACAGCTGGCACAATCAAATTAGCAAAATTCACATAAGGCTTAAGAAAGGGATGGCTTTTCAAAGCTGTCAGTGGTTTGTTGAACCACAAGGGTTGTGGAGGAAGTCACCTTAGGATGGTAGAAGAGCTCTCGTAGGGAGAGGTTACTGGCAACCAGAAGGAGAGAGCTTTGCAGAGAAGATCGCTTTAGGACCAATGACCTTTGTAGACAGTCACAGAGAACCCAGTTGACCCCACAGGGATGGTCTGCCTTCCTCCCTTCTGATACAGATGTGCCCTGTGGGATGAAGCCCATCCAAATCTAGAGGAAAGGTGCCCGTTGATTGTAAAGTATAAGCACTTGTCCAACTAGGATGGAGACTGGGTCTGGAGGAACAAACAGAAATCATGGGACATTTGGTATTTGTGGAGGACCTATGGAAGTTTGGGCTTTTCTGTGGCTCAGCTGGTAAATAATATGCTTGCAAGGAAGGAGATGCAAGAGATGCAGGTTTGATTCCTGGGTTGGGAAGATCCCTTAGAGAAGGAAATGGCAACCTGTTCCAGTATTCTTGCTTGTAAGATTCTGTAGATAGAGGAATCTGGCGGACTACAGCCCGCTGTGCCTCAAGGAGTGGGCTTACACGCACACAGGCACAGACTCACATAGAAGTTTGAGCATGAAACAATCAGTCAGTCCCAGATATATTCTGCAACTTGTCTAGTTTACCTTTACCTTTAGAGGCTAATGGAGATGTCTGCACTTTTTGGTTCCTACCAGCTGCAGTTTTGCCACATTCACTGGCATTATGCATCATTGTTTCTTTCCAGACTCTTGTTTTTTTTTGTTGTTGTTGTTTGTTTGTTTGTTCATTTGTTGGTTTGGGGTTTTTTAATATTTTAAAAAAGATTTTTTGATGTGGACCATTTTTTAAAGTCTTTTTAAATTTGTTACAATATTGCTTCTGTTTCACTTTATTTTGGTAGAGAGGCATGTGGAATCTTAGCTTCCTAACCAGGGATTGAACCCACACCCCTACACTGGAAGGCAAAATCTTAACCATTGAACTACCAGGGAAGTCCCTATCTTTTGAATCACCTCTATGTTGCATTCTCTCTTCTGCTAATTACTTAATGATTGTTCATTCATCTATCTTTTAAAAATATCCAGCTGTAGGTGGTCAGAATTGATATAACCTATCCATCTGGCAGTGTGTTTATCAAGTGAATGAATTAGCTTTTCCATGTTCTTTGGAAGCTCACTTATTCCTTTCTGGTCTTTGCCTGCTCTTGGGGAACTCAGCCTCAAAATAGCAGTGAGAATTCTTGATGGTCTATTTCATTCGTGCTGTTTGTGATGTAAATAATAAAATACTAATAAACATATAGATGCCTTAGAAAGAATCACTATGAACAAAGCTAGTGGAGGTGATAGAATTCCTGTTGAGCTATTTCAAATCCTAAAAGATGATGCTGTGAAAGTGCTGCACTCAATATGCCAGCAAATTTGGAAAACTCAGCAGTGGCCACAGGACTGGAAAAGGTCAGTTTTCATTCCAATCCCAAAGAAAGGCAATGCCAAAGAATGCTCAAACTATCGCACAATTGCACTCATCTCACACGCTAGTAAAGTAATGCTCAAAATTCTCCAAGCCAGGCTTCAGCAATATGTGAACTGTGAACTTCCTGATGTTCAAGCCAGTTTTAGAAAAGGCAGAGGAACCAGAGATCAAATTTCCAACATCCGCTGGATCATGGAAAAAGCAAGAGAGTTCCAGAAAAACATCTATTTCTGCTTTATTGACTATGCCAAAGCCTTTGACTGTGTGGATCACAATTAACTGTGGAAAATTCAGAAAGAGATGGGAATACCAGACCACCTGATCTGCCTCTTGAGAAATTGGTATGCAGGTCAGGAAGCAACAGTTAGAACTGGACATGGAACAACAGACTGGTTCCAAATAGGAAAAGGAGTACGTCAAGGCTGTATATTGTCACCCTGCTTATTTAACTTATATGCAGAGTACATCATGAGAAACGCTGGACTGGAAGAAACACAAGCTGGAATCAAGATTGCCGGGAAAAATATCAATAACCTCAGATATGCAGATGATACCACCCTTATGACAGAAAGTGAAGAGGAACTAAAAAGCCTCTTGATGAAAGTGAAAGTGGAGAGTGAAAAAGTTGGCTCAAAGCTCAACATTCAGAAAATGAAGATCATGGCATCCAGTCCCATCACTTCATGGGAAATAGATGGGGAAACAGTGGAAACAGTGTCAGACTTTATTTTTTGAGGCTCCAAAATCACTGTAGATGGTGACTGCAGCCATGAAATTAAAAGACGCTTACTCCTTGGAAGGAAAGTTGTGACCAACCTAGATAGCTTATTGAAAAGCAGAGACATTACTTTGCCAACAGAGGTTCGTCTAGTCAAGGCTATGGTTTTTCCTGTGGTCATGTATGGATGTGAGAGTTGGACTGTGAAGAAGGCTGAGTGCCGAAGAATTGATGCCTTTGAACTGTGGTGTTGGAGAAGACTCTTGCAAGTCCCTTGGACTGCAAGGAGATCCAACCAGTCCATTCTGAAGGTGATCAGCCCTGGGATTTCTTTGGAAGGAATGATGCTAAAGCTGAAACTCCAGTACTTTGGCCACCTCATGTGAAGAGTTGACTCATTGGAAAAGACTCTGATGCTGGGAGGGATTGGGGGCAAGAGGAGAAGGGGACAACAGAGGATGAGATGGCTGGATGGCATCACTGACTCAATGGAAGTGAGTCTGAGTGAACTCCGGGAATTGTTGATGGACAGGGAGGCCTGGCGTGCTGTGATTCATGGGGTCTCAAAGAGTTGGACACGACTGAGCGACTGATCTGATCTGATCTGAAACATATAGAAGTTTATATGCTTATCAGGATTTTAACATTTATTATATTATTAATTTCTAATAGCCACTCTGCAAACTTGGCAATGCTGTCATATGAATCTCCTACTGTGTTATACTTAACAAAACTAAATTTGTTATTCAAATATCTAAACATTCAATGCAAAAAAATAACAAGTATTTATAAAGCATCTACTATGTTCCTGGCTTAATTTTAGGCATAAACACATGGGTTATATCAGTGGGGAAAAATAAAGACAGGATCTCTGTTCTTGTTAAGTGAGGGAAGATAAGTAAAAGAAATAATACATAGGAAAAAAAGGTTATTGAGTTGGTTGAGTGAGATAAATGCTATATTAAAAGAAAAAGTGGAGGCGGTAAGTGGAATAGTGATGAGGAAAGATAAGGTACAAAATTTTCAACAACTGGCTTAAGGGAGCATCTTATGAGAAAGTGACTTTTAAGCACAGAGTGAAAAGAATTGAGGAAATGAACTCCATAGATTTGAGAGAGAGTGGTTCCAAATTGAGAGAATGGGCAGGGTTTATTCAAGGAATACCATGGAGTCAGGTGGGACTGGAAAGGAGATAGGAAGGGGAGAGAGTTGTAATGAAAAGACAGTGAAGTCATGATATAGGGATGGTATAAAGCCTTTCAGGTCATTGGAGGGACTATGTTTTTTACCTTTAGTGAGATGGACAGCCAGTGGTGGGTTTTGATTAGAGAGGACCCTGATTTGGCTTGTATTTTTAAGTAAGTATCCTTGTAGTTTCGTTAAGAATTCATAATAGCAGGACAGATATAGAAACTGGAGACATACTAAGTCATATATGTTATAAGAAGAGAAATTTTAAAAGTAGAAGGAAAGAATCCAGGTAAGAGCTAAAGTTGTCTTTGAAAACCAGTTTAGGAACTTCCCTGGTACAGTGTTTAAGACTTTGCCTTCAAATGCAGGGGTTGTGGGTTTGGCCCTGGGTTGGGGAGCTAACATCCCACATGCCACACAGGCAAAAAACCAAAACATAAAACAGAAGCGATATTGTAACAAATTCAATAAAGACTTTAAAAATGGTCCACATCAAAAAAAAAAATTTAATTTAAAAACTTAAAAATTTAAAAACTAAACCCCAATCTAATCATGTTATTCCACTGCTTGAATAGCATGCTCAGCTCCCTTTAACTATCACGGGATCACTGGTTTATTCATTCATCTTATTATATGTAAATGTTCCTAGATAGCTACCGTTTGCCAGACACTGTCCTAGGTGTAGGTGATGAGGCATTGAAGGAAACACAGTGTCTCTGCACTCAGTGAGCTTACATTATAGCAGGGAAGACAATACAAGGTTCCTTCCTTGTGTAATCTCACCCAGTTGAACGTCTCCATCCTTCATGTGCAGTCTTACTATACCTTCTGATGTCCTCAAAACATGCCAGATCTCCTCTTTATAACTAGGCAAAGCGGGTCATACTATTCTTACCTGAAATACCCTTGCCTCAGTCACATCCTCCTTTGCCATCAGAGAACGTCTCATTCTCCTTCAAACTACTCAATGTATTTATTCTGCTGATACAGCTTTTGCATATTATCCATGTGACCTGTAAATGTGAGGGTCCCCTTTGATACCCTGGGGGCTTCTGAAGGACAAAACATCCTGATTTATCACCTTTATGGCCCCAGAATATAGCTCAGGGCAGGGCACAGAGTAGCTGAAGTCATATATCCTAGTGATGGGTTGAGATGCTTTGGGAGTTCAAAATAAATTAAATGACTAAGGAATGTGTTGGGGAAACAAGAGAGAAACACATAAAACAATTAGAGAGCAGAAGACAGTATGTAATCAAGTGTTGAATTGCCGCAAACTGTGAATATATAGGGAGGAGACCTTGAGTTCTGGAAGCTTTAAGCAAGGCTGTGGTGCTGTGGGATTGGTTAGATTTCTGCAGCTCATCAAGGGCAAGCTTTTGCATTTAGTATGTCTAAATGCAGCACTAAATGGTCCGGGGCTGAGTGTCCAGATGATGAGAAAATGCCATCACTTCTTCCCAGGTGGCACTAATGGTAAAGAATCCACCTACCAATGCAGGAGACAAAAGAGATGTGGGTTCCATCCCTGGGTTGGGAAGATCCCCTCAAGGAGGGCATAGCAACCCATTCCAGTATTCTTACCCGGAAAATCCCAATGGACAGAGGAGCCTGGCAGACTGCAGTCCATAGGGTCACAAAGAGTTGGACACGACTGAGTGACTGAGTGACTGAGCATGCACAGAAGAGAGACTGCCTTGATGAGACAGTCTCCAACATCCCTAGAGAAGTGAGACTCTGACTTCAAATGGTTTCCATCTGTAGGTTGTTAGTCTAGGTTTGAATCATGTTTTTTTAGGGGTAGATGAATTTAGCTGTGAATGTGACTAGATGGAAGATTTCCCAGAAATCAGAACATGAATCTGGTTTTCCCTTCTCATTGGGGAGCCTGGATGTTAAGACAGCAGAGTGACCATTTCCTTTTTCCATTTTTTCTGTGAGATTTGGAATTATTAAAACATCTAGGTGACTTTCTGAATTTTCATTTAATGGTAAATTTAGTTGCTGATGTTAAACTTTTGCTTTGTGGGTAAGCAGCCTCATGTGTTTGACACAATCAAATATATTATGCAATCACCGCTTGATGGGGTTAGTGCTCAAAGTGGGTAAGAGGTAATTCTTGATGATAAAGTAAGATTATGTTACCTTGAAATAGAGGAGACTAGTTACATTCATGCCATCTCTCCTTCTAACTATATTGTGCCATTAATCTACACACTTCACTTTTTACATAATTACTGCAGCAAATTATAATGAAAGGAAAGAAGGTTTGAGGTTGAAAATTACAGATTTAGTACCACCCCCATCACAGAGTGGCTCTGTGACTCTAATGAAAGCATTTGACCTCGGTTCCTTCTCTGAAATGGAAATATTATCTATAAATTCTTTGACCTGTCTCCTGGGAGAATCAAGTAAGCTAATGAGTAGGAAAATACTTTGCTATAATGCAATAAAATATCCATTGGTTATTATTATGACTCTTGCACTTTTTCCTTTGTCTCTGTGAACGGCAATGTTATATGGATAAATACTAGACTGCAATTATGATCGTAGCATAGGAAGAAGATTTTAAAAACACACATGGGAATTTTCTATGGCTACTTTATAAATATGGTTTAAGGCAGAAAAAAAAATATATATATATATATAACACACACACCCAGAGCTGCTGGCAACAGTACCTCCTTCAGATTCGTCATGAATTGTAGATGTTCTTAGCCATCTAACAGGCTCTGGTGACAGTTTTGAAAAGGGATATCTCATGTTTCTGGAGGATTCTAAACTCATCCATTTATTTGGGAATTAAGCAATAACACGGGATATGGCTTCTACATGTGAAAGTGATTCCTGGTCTTCAATTTTATTTAAATCGTGAAACCTAGGTTAAGTAGTCAAGGCCACAGAAGAAAGCAGGTTTACATTGTACATCTATGACATTTCATTCATGTGGGAGCTAAGTATGGATTTTATGCCATTTGGTTTGTGTGCCTCACATACTTTATTCCATATCTTGTAATAAACTATAATGGAAAAGTTGATATATGAATAAACTATCACTATAAAAAAGTAAAAAAAATTAAAAATATATATATATATATAAAACTGAATCACTTTGCTATAAAGCAGACTCTAGCACATTTTAAGGAGAAGGCAATGGCACCCCACTCCAGTACTCTTGCCTGGAAAATCCCATGGACAGAGGAGCCTGGTGGGCTGCTGTCCATGGGGTCGCAAAGAGTTGGACGTGACTGAGAGACTTCACTTTTCACTTTCATGCATTGGAGAAGGAAATGGCAACCCACTCCAGTGGTCTTGCCTGGAGAATCCCAGGGATGGGGAAGCCTGGTGGGCTGCCGTTTATGGGGTCGCACAGAGTCGGACATGACTGAAGCAACTTAGCAGCAGCAGCAGCACGTTTTAAGCCAACTCTACTTCAATTTAAAAAAGAAATTTTCATATTTTTAAATAGCTTTTACAAATATCTTAAGATATTGTTAGATATCTTAATTGAAATATGTGCTGTGCTCAGTCACTCAGTTGTGCCCATCTCTTTGAGACCCCATGTACCACCAGACTTCTCTGTCCATGGGGTTTCCCAGGCAAGAATACTGGAGTGGGTTGCCATTTCCTCCTCCAGAGGATCTTCCTTACCCGAAGATGCAGCGGAAGTCTCCTGCATTGGCAGGCAGGTGTTTTACCACTAAGCCACCTGGGAACCCCATTTTAATTTAAAAGTTTTTCCAAAAATAAGCTATGGGGAACAAATATTAATGTAAATGTTCTGGATAAAGGGAGACCTTGGTCTACTTTCTCACTATATATTACATACTTCCTCCTTGACCTTGGAAAAAGTATATTTTTTCCAAGAGCATGTAGCAGACTCTGAGAAATCACATAAGAACTACCTATTCTGTTGTGAACAAAAACACCCGCATTTTATTTCTTACTCATGCTTTGGGAAGATAAAGTGAGCCTGAAAATTCCAGAGGCAGAAGTGTCAGCTCTCTGGTCAACTTGGACTTGGTAGCCAGTTAGAATGTTTCTTTTCCCATACCTTGGATTTCTAATGTCTTAACCCCAGAACACCCTTATGGTAGCCCTTGGATTTCTCATAGCATCTCTCTAACCTTGGAGACATGAAGACTAGTAGCTTTTGTTGCACCCCAGAGATAATTCTGGAATGTCCTCTTATCTCACTTTTTCCTCTATCCAGTTTGCCTTTCCTCTCCAGTTTTTTCCTATTTCTTCTCTTCTTCTCTTAGTGCAGCTTTACTTGAGGCCTGTGCCCTTTAGTTCTCTGTGCAATGAGTAGCTTACTTTCACTGAGGATATAATTTTGAGGCTTCGATTTAAAATAGACCCTGCAGATGTTTTCACTAAGTGAGCCCTTTCAAGCATCTCGTTGGGTGCATGAGGTGCTCTGCTTTTGTATTTACCACTGGAACAGAGTTTCCATCCAAATTAATGTGCAGCTATGACTTCAGGGGTACAAAGCAGGGATTGTGTGATGACTCACTGGGTAAACAGTTTTTAGTTGCTTTGAACAATTCCTGTGTGTGTCTTGGGTTAGAGGAGAAGATAAACAAATATTCCTAAGCAGGAGCCCACTCACCCATCCCACCCCTTTCAGGTAGGGTTTTAGCAATATTATCACGCATGGTCAGAAGGCGACTCTGTTCAGTAATACCTCCCATGCTGACTTTTCTGGCAGCGCTGTCTATATTACATTATTGTAAAGCCAGGCTAACATTATGAGCTTATCTTCTTGCACAAAAGAAATTAAATGTGTCTCATAACTAAAGTCTAACATTAGCTTGTGTCTCCAAAGAGAAGGGCAATTAGAAAGTTTCCAAATTAACATTCTAATAATATAGCAGGAATCAGTGCTAGTCAGGGGTTTGTTTGCAACAAAATGACCTGTCTTTATATATACTTAGTGCCTATAAAGAAATGGTATGAAATATGAATTTTACCAGTGATGTTGCAGTTTATATATATATTTTTTTTCTTTTTTTTTTTAATGTGGGAGACTAGAGGTTGGTCAATGGAGAAGGCAATGGCACCCCACTCCAGTACTTTTGCCTGGAAAATCCCATGGACAGAGGAGCCTGGTAGGCTGCAGTCCACAGGGTCGCTAAGAGTCAGACATGACTGAGCAACTTCACTTTCATTTTTCACTTTGATGCACTGGAGAAGGAAATGGCAACCCACTCCAGTGTTCTTGCCTGGAGAATCCCAGGGACGGGGGTGCCTGGTGGGCTGCCGTCTATGGGATCGCACAGAGTTGGACACTACTAAAGCGACTTAGCAGCAGCAGAGTTGGTCAAGAGGTAGAGGGTGTGTTTCATAGTCACTCAGTCATGTTCAATTCTTTTGCGACTCCACAGACTGTAGCCTGCCAGGCTCCTCTGTCCATGGGATCTCCCAGGCAAACATACTGGAGTGGATTGCCACTTCCTTCTCCATGGAATCTTCCTTTCCCAATAGTCAAACCTGAGTCTCCTGCATTGCAGGCAGACTGTTTACCATCTGAGTCACCGGGGAAGCCCGTGATTCATAGTAGATAACAGATTATACAACAGAAAAGTAAACTTGGTGTGACTGACAAATGGGTTTTTTCCCCAAAATAAACATGCACATTAAATAGACTTTATCAAATCAAAGTATGCATTTATATGTACTATATATACACATATTTTCATATACCTACTAAAATGCAAAATGTGCACACCTCAGTGGTGAAAATGGTAATTAAATAAATTTATCTCAGGTAATTTCATACCTTAGGATTGACTCCCCACTTCTCAAATATTTATACATTAAAAGTCCATCTTGCAGGACTCCCCTGGTGGTCCAGTAGTTAAGACTCTGCCTTCTAATGTAGGTTGTGCTGACTTGATCCCTGGTTAGGAAGCGAAGATCCCATATGCCTAGAGGCAAAAAAAAAAAAAAGCAAATCATAAAATTGGTCCACATCAAAAACATCTTTAAATCAGCCCTCTATCTTGTGTAAAAATTGATCCCCTAGTCAGAGTTCTAAAATAATGTATATATGTACTGATATCTATATCCTTCCCTGTGCAAGAATTTCATTTTTATATAATACTGAAACTGTATGGAAAAAATTGTCTACCAAGTGACTGGCAAGTGAGCTATTAATAGTTAACAGAATACATAAACCCTTTCAAGATTCCAGGGTCCTCCCACTTGGAGCTCACAATGCCCTTGAAACATAAAATGCAATATCATATTAGTCTTTGGACCTTATAGTCTCATATGTAAGTGTATATAAATGTATATAAATCCATGTGTATGCATACTATTTAGTTTTTATAGCTATTATGAATTAAAAGGCTCCATTGAAATGTTATTTTGTGAAAGTCAAGGGTTAGAATTGCTCATGCAAAAATTAAAGGAGAAAAACTAAAATAAATATGAGACCCAGGGTAACTCCAGCCTGTGCCCTTCTGTGAGGTGATATGAAGGTGGTGGCTTTTAATTAAAATGGAGCCGCTGTGTCACGGCAGCAGTGATTTGATTTTGCCTGCCTGTCCTGCTCAGAAATTATAGATTGAAAAGATGTAATTAACAGAAAATTAAAGATTCTCCTTCATTCTTAGTTACGTAAAGGATTCCTGTGCTTTTCCTCTTCCAGCTCCCACTTCTCAGCTGGTGTGGAGCCTTTTAAGTTGCCTTTTCACACCACATGAGTCAGTGGCATTAATTAGCAAAGCAGGACTATGATCATTAACTCTGATATGAGGTTTCTCTTCCCCATCTGACCCTGCACAGAGCAAGAAGAATTTGTCAGACTAGAAGGCCAGGAACCTTTTTGTCCTCTGTGCTTCTAGCTTTAATGAACTCCAAAGAAGCCCCCTTCATACTGTGGAAATGGTCAGGGTCCTTTCCTTCCCTGTGATGCTACCAATCCACACAGATGTGGAGTGAGTTCATTGATTTGGAGGTGTTTGGATCCGAACTAGGGCCAGTTTGAAAGAGCCCCTCTTGATCATCCCCAGATCACTCTGCTACTTTGGCCACTGTGCATCCCTACACAGAGCCCCCCTTTTTTTATTCTTTGCCATATGACTGTAAACCAAATGACTCTCCCCCAAATTTTAATCTTTCAGTGAACTTGCATATCATATCACTGTGTCTGTAAATGGTCCTTTTTCTAACACTGGCTGGTCCCCATTTGATTTTGCCAAGAACCTCGGAATAAACTCTGCCTCTCAGTGAAACAAATTTCTTCTTCAATTATGTCCCTTTTTTGTTTCCTGATTTCAAATCTCCTTTCCTCAGGAAAAAGTACTGTGCGTAAGGAAGTTGGGAGTGAAAGGGCCCACATCTTGAGAAACACATTTTCTACTCTGCTTTAATAGATATTTGAACAGGGATCCAATATTTTATTTCATTTTTATTGGGGTATGTTTGGTTTGCAATATTGTGTTAGTTTCGGCTGTACAACAAAGTAAATCAACAATATGTATACATACATCCCCTCCCTCTTGAACTTCCGTCCCTCCCACTCCCCATCCCACACCTCTAGTTCATAACAGAGTACTGAGCTGAGCTCCCTGTGCTATACAGCAGGTTCCATCTATTTTACACATGATCGTGTATACATGTCAATCTTACTCTCCCTCCCTCGCCGTCCCCTAGTGTGTACACATTTTCTGTGTCTGTGTCTCTATTCAATCCACACCTTATCCTATTATTCATTATTTTTTCTTTCCATGCTGCTTCCCCAGCCTTTCTCCAAAGCCCTTTGTGTATAGAATATCACCACTGGTGATTTCTGTGGGGAAACATGTCCTAAACTAGAAAATGAGGAACCACCTAGGCCCGCCTTCTGCTGTGGCTTTTTCTTGTTTCCTTAATGCCTTGTATTAGTGACTAATTTTCACGTTGACACATTTATCCAAACATAACATCGCATGTTTACAAACATCTAAGCTGGAATTAATTAAATCAAGGGCTGTAAAAATAGCTATTAATTATTATCTTCATCCCATTATTTTGAGGGTATGCAAATGAGCAATATTTTCCATTCCACATCTTCGCTGATACACAGTGCCACCACTTTCTACATCTGCTACAGTCTTATGGAGAAAAATGGTTGAAACAGAGCCTGTGTGCTTTCAAGGAAAACCTCTGATTTGGAAGAGAGCAATTTTCCCCGTTGTGGGAGCAATTTGCAGAATTCTAGGTCATATACAGGGTGGAAAGTCTTAGGTCTTCTGACAAAGGACCGGGAGTGATAAGGTCAATAGTTGGTATTACTGAGGAATATATAGTGGGCATGCTTTAATTGCACTCCTGGGTGCCCCTGTTGAAATGCCTGTTCACTTGATTGATGTGGGATTCCCTGAAGCCTCTGGCCCAAAGGGTCATCATACAGGGACAGGATGGGTAGGAGCATTCAATGAGCCAGGGATGCTCCTGGATGAACTTACATTAGCTCACACTACAGCAGTAACTTTGACTCTTTTTGATTGTGACCCATAATAAAAGTACATTTTACATCTCAACCCAGTTATAAACACATATTTATAACCCTGTTATAAACACACATATATCACAAAACAATTTCCAATATATAATGCCCTCTGATATCCTCTTTCATTTTATTTGAAGCAGGTCATGAGCCATCAGTCGATTTCATGACCAACGAATGGTCATTACCCAGTTTGAAAACCATTTTCTTATAGGGCTGCAATGCTGCAGCTTGTTCCCATCACTTGCCTATGCATTATCCTGTGTGCTCATCACAGCTGCCTGATGCTATGAGAGTCTTGAAGCATTTTGAATACTAATACTTCATGTTTTAGCAAGAGAGGTACACATATCAGAAGCATTAATGTTCTTGACATTTCACAAGTTGAACACACTCAGGTAACCAGCACCTACAACAGGAAGCTGGCAAAAGTCTCCACCTCAGATGCCCCCTTGGGATGTTCCCCAAGGATGTTGACTGTCCTGACTTCTAAGGGCCTGGATGGAGTTTGCCTGTTAAGTTATATTCACATATTTTTTTGTGCTTTATATAAATCATATGATATTCTTTTGTATCTGGCTTTTTTTGTTCACATTATATTTGTGAGATTCATTCATATTGTTGTGAGACCATTAAATTTGAGATTGTTCATTTTCATTTCTATATCTTATTCCTCTGTATGCATATACACAACTTACCCAATTATTGGATGATGGACTTTGGGACAGTTATGGTTTTGGCCTATAAGGACTAAATAGCTCTGCTGTAAACATTCTAATACATGCCTTTGATAAACCCAAGTACACATCAATATTGGCTGTAGATACCTGGGATAGGAATTATTGCATCATAGGGCATGACTGTGTTCAGCTTTATTAAAACAACCAATTTTCTAAAGTGGTTGAACTAGATTATGTTCCTACCAGCAGTAAGATGCTTTTAATTCTTATGAAGCAGTTCATTTTCTACACAGGAAAAACAAGGCTTAGGACTGAAGCAGGTTACCAAAGTCACAGAGCTAATATATTACAGGATTAGAACTAATATTGAATTGCAGAGTCAAAGTCAATGACTTTGTTTGTTTTTTCCTCTCTGTTCCTTATTAACACTTATGGAGGTCTTTAAAAAGGTCACTTGTCCATTTTCCATCTTCTCCAAATCCTCTCACATACATGGACACGCAGACACACACACACACTCTTTCCTCCATGTAGATATACATATAGCCTCCCACAACACACACAGACACAGGCACAAATGCATACAAACAGATATATACACCCAGATACACACAGGCATGTTTAGAAGCAGATACTTACAGACACACAGATAGACATACACATACACATATAGCTGTGAACATGGAGACACACAGATACAGGAGCTACACAAACACAGATACACATCAAGATACACACACAAGTCCTTTGGCATACTTGGTTATATGCCACATTTTTTCATATTTCATACTTTGGCCAACAAAAGAATATGTTCTTTAAGATTATATTTGTAGGATGCATGGATTCTTAGTAAACACATGTGCATAACTTAGTTTACAGTGATTTCATTTTTACAGTTTTAAGTTTTCTGGAGAAATACATTTACACTCTACTTTGGTAACATGCCCTGAGCTTAACTACTGCTGCTTAACTCCTAGATTGGTATCAAACTTGTTCATTCAGTATCTACTGGACACGCTAATGTTCACTTAATTCATAAGCTATAATATCTAATGTAGGGGTTTATTGTCCCCCTGAGGAACACTCTCTATTCATGTTCTGCTGATCTATGGAGAGGAGATGTCTTTGTCAATGACTGAAATGTAGATCCTACAATTTGAAGATATATATATATATATATAAAATAGAAAACTAAATATGTATATATACATACTAATATATGTAGATATATTTATACATATATATTTAGTTTACTATTGTTGTGTAATAAATTACTACAAATGTATTAGATTAAAACAGCATATCTCATGAAAAGATGCTCAACACCACTAGTTATTAGAGAAATGCAAATCAAAACTACAATAAGATATCATCTCATACTGGTCATAAGGGCCATTGTCAAAAAGTCTACAAACATTAAGTGATGGCGAGGGTACAGAGAGGAATGTAAATTGGTACAGGTACTATGGAGAATAGTATGGAAGTTCCCTAAAAAATGAAAAATAGAGCTGTCACATGATGCAGAAAGCCAAGTCCTGGCATGTATTCTGAAAAAAGCTTAATTCAAGAAGATACATCCACTGCAGTGTTCATTGCAGCACTATTTACAATAGCTAGGATCTGGAAGCAACCTAAATGTTCATCAGCAGAGGAATGAATAAAGATGTGGTACATATATCAGTAGAATATTACTCAGCCATTAAAAATAATAAAATAGTGTCACTTTTAACAACATAGATGAACCTAGAAATTGTCATAAAGTAATTCAGACAGAGAAAGGCAAATATCATATGATGTTGCTTATATTTGGAATCTAAAAAATGGTACAAATGAATTTATTGACAAAACAGAAATAGAGTCACAAATGTAGAAAATAAACTTAAGGTTACCAGGAGAAGGGGGCGGGGGGGATAAATTGTGGGATTAGGACTGACATGTATGTGCTACTGTATATAAAATTGATAACTAATAAGAACATATTGGTACTCTGGGAACTCCTTTCAATACTCTGTAGTGACCTATATGGGAAAACAATTTAAAAAGAGTGAATACGTGTATATGTATAACTAGTTTACTTTCCTGTACAGCAGAAACTAACATAGTATTGTAAATCAACTAAAGTCCAATAAAATCTTTTTTAAAAAAGCATAGAGTTATCATCCCAGTTTTGGGACAGGATTCTGGGCACGGTATTTGACTAGATTCTCAGCTCAAGGTTTCAAAAACCTGCAGTCATGGTAGCTGACAGACTCCAGGTAGAGCTGGGGGTTCTTTTATAAACGGAAGTAATTCGTGGTAGAATTCAATTCCGTGGAGCTTAGGACTCAAGTGCTGACTCTCTTGCTGGCTGTCAGCTGGGTGACATGCTTAGTTCCTAGAGGCCACGTGTAGTTCTTTGTCACATCACCCTTTAACAACAACCAGCGGCTTAGTTCTAGGAAGCCAGGAGAGGACTCTCTTGTTAGAATCTCCCCAGGCAGATCTTATGTTGTTGTTTTTCAGTCACTCAGTCACATCTGACTCTTTGCAACCCCATGGACTGCAGCATGCCAGACTTCCCTGTCCTTCAGTATCTTCCGGAACTTGCTCAAAATCATGTCCATTGAGTCAGTGACACCATCCAACCATCTCATCCTCGGTTGTCCTCTTCTCCTCCTGCCTTTTCTTTCCCAGCATCAGGGTCTCTTCCAGTGAGTCAGCTCTTCCCATCAGGTGGCAAAAATATCGGAGCTTCAGCATCAGTCCTTCTGATAAATATTAAGGTTGATTTCCTTTAGGACTTCCTTTTCATCATAGGGGACTGGAATGCAAAAGTAGGAAGTCAAGAAACACCTGGGTAACAGCCAAGTTTGGCTTTGGAATACAAAATGAAGCAGGGCAAAGGCTAACAGAGTTTTGCCAAGGGAATGCACTGGTCATAGCAGACACCCTCTTCCAACAACACAAGAGAAGACTCTACACAATGGACATCACCAGATGGTCAATACTAAAACCAGATTGATTCCATTCTTTGCAGCCAATGATGGAGAAGCTCTTTATAGTCAGCAAAAACAAGACTGGGAGCTGATTGTGGCTCAGATCATGAATTCCTCATTGCCAAATTCAGAGTTAAATTGAAGAAAGTAGGGGAAACCACTAGACCATTTAGGTATGGCCTAAATCAAATCCCTTATGATTATACAGTGGAAGTGAAGATTTAGGGGATTAGATCTTATAGACAGAATGCCTGATGAACTATGAACAGAGTTTCATGACATTGTACAGAAGGTGGTGATCAAAACCATCCCCAAGAAAAATAAATGCAAAAAGGTGAAATGATTGTGCTAGGGAGACTTACAAAGAGCTGAAAAAAGAAGAGATGCAAAAGGCAAAGGAGAAAAGGAAAGATATACCCATCTGAATGCAGAGTTCCAAAGAATGGCAATGAGAGACAAGAAAGCCTTCCTCAGGGATCAATGCAAAGAAATAGAGGAAAACAATAGAATGGGAAAGACTAGAGATATATTCAAGAAAATTAGAGATATTAAGGGAATATTTCATGTAAAGATGCGTGAAATAAACGACAAAAAAGGTATGGATCTAACAGAAGCAGAAGATATGAAGAAGTGGTGGGAAAAATATACAGAACTATACAAAAAACATCTTCATGACCCAGATAACCACGAAGGTGTGATCACTCACTTAGAGCCAAACACCCTGGAATGTGAAGTCAAATGGGCCTTAGGAAGCATCACTACAAACAAGATTAGTGGAGCTAATGGAATTCCAGCTGAGCTATTTCAAAGTCCAAAAAGATAATGTTGTTAAAGTGTTGCACTCAATGTGCCAGCAAATTTGGAAAATTCAGGAATGGCCATAGATTGGAAAAGGTCAGTTTTCATTTCAGTCCCAAAGAAAGTCAATACCAAAGAATGTTCAAACTAACTCACAATTGTACTCAACTCACACACTAGCAAGGTAATGCTCAAAATTCTCCAAGCTAGGCTTCAACAGTTTGTGAACCAAGAAATTCTGAATGTTCAAGCTGGATTTAGAAAAGGCAGAGGAACCAGAGATCAAATTGCAAACATCTGTTTGATCATAGAAAAAAGCAAGAGAATTCTAGAAAAAAAAATCTACTTCTGCTTCATTGACCATGAGAAAGCCTTTGTGTGGATCACAACAAATAGTGGAAAATTCTTAAGGAGATGTGAATACCAGATCACCTTACCTGCCTCCCAAGAAATCTGTATCCAGATCAAGAAACAACAGTAAGAACTGGACATGGAACAACAGATTGTTTCCAAATTGAGAAAGGAGTATGTCAAAGCTGTATGTTGTTACCCTGCTTAATTAACTTACATGCAGGGTGAAAGCGAAAATGAAGTCGCTCAGTCGTGTCTGACTCTTTGCAACCCCATGGACTGTAGTCTACCAGGCTCCTCCATCCATGGGATTTTCCAGGCAATAGTACTGGAGTGGATTGCCATTTCCTTCTCCAGGGGATCTTCCTGACCCAGGGATCAAACTTAGGTCCCCCACATTGTAGACAGATGCTTTTACTATCTGAGCCTCCAGGGAAGTCTACATCATGCAAAATGCTGGGCTGGACGAAGCACAAGCTGGAATCAAGATTGCCAGGAGAAAGAGCAATAACCTCAGATATGCAGATGACACCACCCTTATGGCAGAAAGTGAAGAGGAATTAAAGAGCCTCTTGATGAATGTGGAAGAGGAGAGTGAAAAAGTTGGCTTAAAACTCAACATTCAGAAAACTAAGATCATGGCATCTGGTCCCATCACTTCATGACAAATAGATGGGAAAACAAAGGAAACAGTGAGAGAGTTTATTTTTTGGGCTCCAAAATCACTACAGATGGTGATTTCAGCCATGTAATTAAAAGACACTTGCTCCTTGGAAGAAAAGCTATGACAAACCTGAACAGCATGTTAAAAGGCAGAGACACTTTGCTGACAAAGGCACGTCTAATCAAAGCTATGGTTTTTCCAGTGGTCATGTATGGATGTTAGAGTTGGACCACAAACAAGGCTGAGCACTGAAGAATTGATGCTTTTGAACTTTTATGTTGGAGAAGACTCTTGGGAATCCCTTGGACTGCAAGGAGATCAAACAAGTCTACCCTTAAGGAAATCAAACTGAATATTCATTGGAAGGACTGATGCAAAAACTGAAACTCCAATACTTTGGCCACCTGATGCGAAGAACTGATTCATTAGAGAAAAGACCCTGATGCTGGGGAAGATCGAAGACAGGAGAAGGGGATGACAGAGGATGAGATTGTTGGATGGCATCACTGACTTGATGGACATGAGTTTGAGTAAGCTCCAGAGAGTTGATGAGGGGCAGGGAGACCTGTTGTGCTGCAGTCCATGTGGTGGCAAAGAGTTGGACATGAGTGACTGAACTGAACTTAGCATCAGTTGGCTAAAGTTGGTTCAAAAGCATCTATTCTTTGGCTCCCAGCCTTCTTTAACATTATTTTTTTTTTTTTTTTTTTTTTTTTTTTTTTTTTTTTTTTTATTTTTAAACTTTACATAATTGTATTAGTTTTGACAAATATCAAAATGAATCCACCACAGGTATACATGTGTTCCCCATCCTGAACCCTCCTCCCTCCTCCCTCCCCATACCATCCCTCTGGGTCGTCCCAGTGCACCAGCCCCAAGCATCCAGTATCGTGGATCGAACCTGGACTGGCAACTCGTTCCTTACATGATATGTAATCACTGCATCAGGGAATTCCCTGCTGGCTCAGATGGTAAAGAATCTGCCTGCAACGTAGGAGACCTGGGTTCCATTCCTGGATAGAAAAGTTCCCCTGGAAAAGGGACTGGAAACTTACTCCAGTATTCTTTCCTGGAGAATTCCATGGACAGGGCAGCCTGGCGGGTTACAGACTATGGGCTTGCAAAGAGTCAGACACAACTGAGTGACTAATTCACACACACACACAATCACGGCAGTGACCTTCCATCAGCTTCGCTGTATAATGTACCCTAATCAAGATAGTAACTATCCCACCACTTTTGTCATATTCTAGTGGTTAGAAGCTGATTACTAGTGCCGCTCATACTCAAAAGAATAGAGCATACAGTGGTATGACTCAAGGTCATCTTAGAATTGTGCCTACCACAGTTGGCTTTAGAATTTTCTTTTATGTGGTACTTACCACCAAGTAACCATAACTGCTATTATGCTATTATAATCAATATCTATTCACAGGATATATTGACTGTAGAAACAATTTACTGTCCAGTTCCTACATAACAACGTATTGAATTTCAGAATATACACATATTCATGCATATATAGAGTGAAAATATATGTATAATTACTTTCAATTTCACATCCTAACAGAGGACTGGGATCAGCCACAGTTAAATCTGTACACTTGATACCTGGACACCAGATGTCTTTAGAATGGAAATAGTTTACTCAGTGATTTCTTTAAGAGAGAGTTTATGTTACCTTACTCTCACCTTCAATATGAATAAGAAGAGATTGAGAACATCAAAGGAGGTGATAACTCCTTTTGAAATGCAGCACACTTTGTTCTAAACTCTCTGACAGACAGCCAATCCTTATTAAAATCAAGCCTTCAAGATACTGTGAAGCTGTCCTTCTCTCTAGGCTGTTTTATCAAATTTGGTTCAAAATAGTTCTGAAACTTTTCATGGATATAGATGTACCTGTATGTGGTACAGTGGTTTGGGTATGGATAAGATGCACCCGGCTTTCTGGGAAATAGGCCAAGCACTGGCTTAAGGGGACCACTGTAAGGACTTTTCTTGCTTGGCTCCTTGACAAATAGGATGCCTGCTTGATCAAGACATGGTGCAATATTGTTGCTGCCCTTTAACAAAATGACCATAGAAGACACAAGACAAAAGAGACAGGTAGTGGACGTGATTAGAGGGATAATGGAGCCTGCAGATGAGGTGAGATGGCAAATGAGAACCTCTTAGCCAGAAAGGCTAAGGGTAAGTTGGGAATTAAATTAAATCCTATTTCATGAAAATGACCACAGTAAAGGCCACCATATCCTTTCCTTCTGAGTACTTGGTGCTTAGAACTATAAGTTAAAGTGCCTTATCTTTGATTTTGGACAGCCTGGGCTTCTGGAAACCTGGCTCTGCTGATCACCAGCTTTGACTAAATAACCTGGTGTGTGTGTGTGTTGGTTTCTCAATTGTGTCTGACTCTTTGCAACCCCATGGACTGTAGCCTGCCAGACTCCTCTGTCCATGGGATTCTGCAAACAAGAATACTGGAGTGAGTTGCCATTTTCTTTTTTCTGCAGGGGACCTTCCCAACCCAGGGATTGAACCCAGGCCTCTTGCATTACAGGCAGATTCTTTACCATGTGAGCCATCAGGGAAGCCCCTAAATAACCTTATCATGTCACTATTTCCTTACCATTGAAGTGGATGTAAATGACATACCTTACATATAGCACTTATTTTAGTACTTGATCCTAATAGATACAACGAGAAACCAAGGAAAGAAGCTGAAGAACTTGTAGCTACAAAGATGACAAAACCCTTGTGGATTTCTTTAAGGAGCTCATTACAAATGGGGTGAGGGGTTTTGCTACTTGGGCAGAAGAATAATTACAGAGCAATGTCCTAACTCATTCAAGAGAAGAGATGCAAGGAAGTCTCAGTCTGCAGTAGAGATCCCAGGTAATCAACAGGCGAGTCCTTGTTGTCCCTCTTACCCTGGACCTAAAGGAAAGAATTTCTTAAGAAAATTTCTTTTCTGATTTATTTTTGGCTGTGCTAGGTCTTCCTTGCTACGCAGGCTTTCTCTAGTTGCGGTGAGTTGGGGCTGCTCTTTGATGGGGTGTGTGGGCTTCTCACTGTGCTGGCTTCTCTTGTGGAGCATGCACTCTAGGGCACAGGGGCTTGGTGGCTTGGCGCACATGTTTAGTTGCTCTGCAGCATGTGGGATTTTTCCAGACCAGGGATCAAACCCTGCATCGAAAGGTAGATTCCTAACCACTGGACCACCAAACAAGTCCAAGAAGCATTTTCTTTTTTTTTTTAATTTTATTTTATCTTTTAACTTTACAATATTGTATTGGTTTTGCCATATATCAGCATTTTCTTTATTAATTCCGTCTATATCTCTTTCTCTAACTTTCTACCCCAAACTATTAGAATTCATTTTCTTTTAACCTTTCCACCAAAGGAAAATGGCCAAAGGGAAGCAAAGGTGAAGAGAGTTTGCAAATAGGATGCTTATGAGCTAATGAAGGTCAGACAGACTGAGTCCCTGAGGAATGGACAACAAAACTGGGACTTAGAAATGACATCTGGGATATAAAAATGGTCAAATGATCAATCTCTCTGTTCTTTCTTTTATTCCGGAACCAGTTTTCCAGACAATAAAAAAGATGATGATGATGAGTAAGAAGTTAAATCATTGGAACTATGAATATGATCCATTGTTCACTTGCACTCATTCATGAATATTTAAAGTACTGTGTTCTTAGCTAAACTAGAGTCCTTGTAGAATTTTTCTAGTTTCAAGGGATAAAATGTTTGGGAAACAATACTACCTTTTCTGCATCTACTTTCCCTTTCTTTTCTTCCTGTCAGAAATAGTTTCTAGGATTAAGTAATGAGGAAAAGGACAAAACCTTTGTGTATGTCTCAGTCTCAATTGCTTCTATTTTCCCTATAGCTCAGAACAGAGCATTTAATATGCGATAATTGTTAAATCGGTTGATATGTGTTGAAACAAAAGACTTCTTATCAGGATAAGTTTGTCCTCATAACTTAAGTAATTAATATCTGTCTTAATTAATAATGCTCCTGAATTGCACTTCTCTTGGCTTGCCAGCTTTTAAAGGTGACCAAGAGCCTTTATCTGACAAATGTTAAGTTGGGATAAACATGCAAATTGGCTGTTTTTCAACCTTTCAACCAGTCAGATCAGCTGACTACTCTTTACTCTATGGAATGGATGTTTCAAGTACTCCCATAAAAACAGTCAAGAAAGGGAAAATATGGGGCACGTAGTAAAAGTGAACAACCAAATAGGCCAAAGTAGCCATATGAATCCTGTATTTGGTAAAATAATATATTTTCGTGGTCAAATATTGTATAAAACTCACGAGAACTCAGAAAGATTCATTGAGGTTAACTAGTAGTACTCTACGGAAATGGAAGAAATCCCCTTCAGTACCTTATTTTCCACCCAAATATTTACTGTTTTGTATTTTCCTAATCTTTGTGTCTTATCATGTATCCCATCCCTTCCACACATAATTATTTTATCTCTTTCTTCCAGATTCTTTACATTGTTCAGCAAAGTTTGAATATATGACAGGATGTATTACCTCTGATTTTCAAATAATTCCTGAATGTACTGTCCTTTCATGAGTTCTTTTAGAAATACCAGATACTTGTGAAATATTTAAACATTGGAAATTGCTTGTTGCTGATTAAAAAATGATGTATATGTATCAATTTGGAAGCCCTATTCCCAAGTTAATGGTTTATTTAGCTGCCATTGTCTTCATTACCAATCATTAGCAAAATGTGAAGCATATCCAGGGAGAAATAAGGTTAAAATTTGAAATTTGAGAGCTTTATACTCGGAATTTCAAACTCTAAATCCCATGTTGTTGTTATTAGTAAAATTATAGTAACTATTATATTGAATAGATACAAATTATAGATGGAACCATAAGATGATTTCATTTTTCTCTCCCAACTAAAATTTATCCTATTGGAACTAGACTTGCTTCTGCCCCTAGATGAAAACTTTCTGGAAATATTTATGTAATTATAAGGTCCTGTGGTAAGTAATTGACATATTCAAATTATATTAATGCTTAAAACGGTGAACTTGTTTTAACATTGAGATTCCTGCCTTCTCTAGCACAGGCCTGGTTTTGAGTAGGAAGCCTCACATCACAGTCTAGGGTCTAGACAAGACTGTTTTCTTCTCTTTATTGTCACCTAGTTCTCCTTTCCTCCTCCTCTTCCATCTGCCAACTCTGCCCACTCTTCCTGGTTGGATCATGGTGAGGCAAATCAGGTTAGAGGGGGCCAGAATGGCTTTGACTTGCTTGGTACTGTCTTGAGTTACGATGCCTTTGGGTTTGCAGACATTTGAAACTGGCTTTCTTACAGCGACATTCCGTGTGCATGTGTTCTTTGGTGACCCACCCTCCACTCTCACTCCCCCCAGATTTGCCTTGCTGAGAGTGCGGGTCTGTTCTCTGAAACATCACTGACTCCTTCGTCAGCCTCTGGGCATCCAGAAATACTCGCAGATTCCTTCTGGTAAGCTATTTACTTCCTGCAAGCAAACCTTTTGCATAGGATCTAAAATATCTCCAAGACTCTCATCAACTCCCTCAAATGTGTGAGCAACATTTGGTCTCTTGCCTTTGAGATTTTTCGCAAGGGATTTAGACAGAGCCCCCTTGGATCTTCTCTACTCTGCCATCACAGTCCTATCTTTAGTCTTGAGATGAGGGACAGGATTCTTCTACAATCTTCTCTTTCATGTTGATGACAGTAAGTCATGGCCCACTGATAAGTTACTCAAAAAGTTTCCTCTAATAATCTTCTTAAACCTTCTCTTTACTAGATGGAGGGTTGGGATGCAAGACCTTAAAGCTAGGCTTCAGCAGTATATGTACTGAGAGCAAGCTTGGTTTAGAAATTAAACTTAATTTCTAAGAGATTAAATTGCCAACACAATTATGCTGGATCACATAGAAAGCAAGGGAAAAACATTCCAGAAAAAAACATCTACTCATGCTTCATTGACTATGAGAAAGCCTTTGATTGTGTGGATCCAAACAAACTGAAAAATTCTTAAAGAGATGGGAATACCAGGCCACCTTACCTGTGTATCGAGAAACCTGTATGCAGGTCAAGAAGCCACAATTAGAACCTTAAATGGAACTGATTCAAAATTGGGAAAGGATGATGCCAAGAGTGTATATTGGCACCCTGTTTATTTAACTTATATGCAGAATACATAATGTGAAATGCCAGGCTGAATGACTCACAAGCTGGAATCAAGATTGCCAGGAGAAATATCAGCAACCTCAGATGTGTGGATGATATCACTCTAATGCCAGAAAGTGGAGAGGAACTAAAGAGCCTCTTGATGAGAGTGAAAGAGGAGAGTGAAAAAGCTGGCTTAAAAGTCAGCTTTCGAAAAACTAAGATCATGGCATCTGGTCCCATCACTTCATGGCAGATAGAAGGGGAAAGAGTAGGAGCAAAGACAGATTTTATTTTCTTTGGCTCCATAATCAATGCAGATGGTGATTGTGGCCATGAAATTAGAAGATGCTTGCTTCTTCGAAAGAAAGCTATGACAAACTTAGACCATGTATTTAAAAAGCAAAGGTGTCACTTTGCCCATAAAGATCCACATAGTCGAAGTTACGGTTTTTCCAGTAGTCAGTTATGGATGTGAGAGCTGGACCATAAAGAAGGCTGAACACTGAAGAACTGATGCTTTTGAATTGTGGTGCTGGACAAAACTCTGGAGAGTCCTTTAGACTGCAAGGAGATCAAACCAGTCAAACCTAAAGGAAATCAGTCCTTAATATTAATTGGAAAGACTAATGCTAAAGCTCCAATACTTTGGCCACCTAATGCAAAGAACTGACTCATTGGAAGAGACCCTGATGCTGGGAAAGATTGAAGGCAGATGGAGAAGAGCGTGACAGCAGACTGAGGTGATTGGATGGCATCACTGAATCAATGGACATGAATTAGAGCAAACTCTAGGAGATGGAGATGGTGAAAGACAGGGAACCCTGACATGCTGAAGTCCATGGGGTCACAAAGAGTCAGACATGATTTAGTGACTGAACAAAAACAACAACAGGATGTAAGACTACCCCCCCTTTCCCTTAGGACTGGGATGCATAGGATAGCTCTCTCCAAAGAAATCTTCTTTATGAGCTTTCTCTGGCCCATTGATATATCTGCTCTGTGTAAGAGGTTATGAGCTGTGCGGGCACTTATGACTGTCTCCATTGTCAGTCTCCATTGTCTCCTTAGAATGTATCATCTACTGTATCTTGGTTCCTTGGCTGAAACCTCCATTTCAATATTCTTTCATTTATATAGTAAGACATAAAGGTGTAGTTTAGGTAGTGATTTTACAAAGGCATAAAAAAGCATTTTTTTAAATTTAATAGTCATTTGAATGACTTATCCTGTCCAAACATTATTCTAGGCTCAGGAAATAAGGTAGTGGAAAAGCTATGTAACGTTCCTGGGTCTTCCCTATAACGCAAATGGTAAAGAATCTGAATGCAATGCAAGAGACCAGGATTTGATCCTTGGGTCAGGAAAATCTTCTGGAGAAGAGAAGGACAATCCACTCCAGCATTCTTGCCTGGAGAATCCCATGGACAGAGAAGCCTGATGGGCTACAGTCCGTGGGGTCGCAAAGAGTTGGACACAACTGAGTGACTAACACACACAGATACTCATGAAACATATTCTTCTGAATAGCTTTAAAAAGGCAGAAAGAGGGGCTTCCCTGGTAGTCCAGTGGTTAGGGCTCTGCCTTCAAATGCAGGAGACAAAGGTTCAGTCGCTAACTGGGGAACTAAGTTCCCACATGCTGTGGTGCAACTAAATCTTCGTGTTACAACTGGAGGAGCCCACACATGCCACGACAAAGACCCAGCATAGCCAAACTATTTTTTAAGAGAAAAAATAGATTTAAAAAATGTAATTTCAGAGCAAGAATATGAGTAGCTATGTGCAGATGAGTAGGGGGTCCTTTGAGGAACGTGTGTGAAGGAAAATCTGTGAGAAAGTGACATTTGTACAGCAGTTATTCAAAGTAGTTGAGAATGATAGAACCTACATTGTGGAATGGGGCTTCCCTGGTAGCTCAGATGTTAAAGAATCTGTCTGCAATGCAGGAGACCTGGGATCGATCCCTGGGTTGGCAAGATCCCCCTGGAGGAGGGCATGGCAACCCATTCCAGTATTCTTGCCTGGAGAATCTCCATAGACGGAGGAGCCTGGCAGGCTACAGCCCACAGACTCACAAAACATCAGACATGACTAAAGCAACTTAGCACACATGTTGTGGAACAATAAATAAATTGTGGAATGCATTTTAATATGAAAAAGTGAAGTGAAAGTGTTAGTTGCTCAGTCCTGTCCAACACTTTGTGACCCCATGGACTGTAGCCTGCAGGCTCCTCTGTCCATGGGATTTCCCAGGCAGAATACCGGAGTGGGTAGCCAGTCCCTTCTCCAGAGAATCTTCCTGACCCAAGAATCACTGGGGTCTCCCGCATTGCAGGCAGATTCTTTACTGTCTGAGCCACTAAGGAAGCCTAATTTAATATAGATAAGCACATCTGGAGAACTATGAATAAAATGTAATGAAAACTTGTATAAAACTTTTTGGTTCTTCCTTTCTTAGGACTTGGGAAAAAACTCATGTCATCTAGGGAAGACTTCGTGATCTGATCCAGTTCAGGTTCCCTATCTTCCTCTTCAGTGGGTCCCACACAGCTGGCCTGTACTGGGATGTTTGTGACCTTGTATCAGTGTTCTTATTACATTTGTTGACTATTCTTAGTCTCCGCTAATGAGATCGCTCAGAGTTCGCTTTGAGTATCACATCTTAATCACTTGATTTCTGCAGACGTTTCTTTTCTCCAAATAAACTCTCCTAAATGCCTGCTGCTCTGCGCTCATTAACCTGGGAATGGCTTCTCTAACTCCAATTTGAACATTTTCTCTGACATCTGAGACTTCTGTCCTGATCAGGATTCTCTAAACAATAACAGTGGGAAGGGGATTTGACTCTTGAGTGTGAAGAAGAAGAAAAAAAAAAAATCAATGACCAATTTCCGTCTTTAAGGGGATTTTTCCCTTTATGTGGCAGTATGGACTTCACTCTCTTGCAGTGTAGCATAATTAAGATCCACCCCAACTCCACTGTCTGCCCAATTCCCAGTTAATCATTTCAAACTCAATAAGGTTTAGGTGACTTAAAGGTAACAAAATAATTAGTTAATGAGTAAATAAGTGAGCAAAGAGATGAATATTCATCTAGGATTTTTTTTTCTTGTACTCTTTTCCTTTTCTTAACCCACAATTATTGATACAGGTTTCATGATGAAAACAGCAGCTCTCATTTAAATAGCCCCAACATAATAGGACTGAATCTACATTTTCCCACATGCTGATAGGTATTAAATTGGTGACCTGTACTTTTTCTTTTCTTTGTTTTTGAAAGTATTTTATGTACTTTGCTGCAGTGGGTTCCAGCTGCAGCACACGGAATCTTCTGTTGCAGCATACAGAGCTCTCTAGTTTTAACACGCAGGCTCAGTAGTTGTGGCACATGGGCTCCCTAGTTGTGGAGTACGGGCCTAGTTGTTCTGCCTCAGGTGGGATCTTAGTTCCCCTACCAGGAATTGAACCTACATGCCCTGCACTGCAAGGCACATTCTTAACCCCTGGACCATAAGGGAAGTCCCTGGTGACCTGTATTTCTAAACAATTGCCACTTTGATGGATCATAGGAAAGATCTCTCAGATGCACAAATGTTCTAATTCAGAGCCAGACAGCAGCAGTTCCTTTTCATTGCTGCCAGATACCACATGCCAGAGATATATTCTCTTGGTAGGTTTTAAGCTTGGTCTGGTAAGGTTATTTCTGACAACTGTTAGTTTTGGAATACCAAATCCTAAATTTTCTTTTGCTCTTAAGAGGCAAAAGAATATCTCACAACCTGTAACCGATAAATTGAACATTTAGTTTCAGGTGCATGTAGCTTTTGATGTTGAAATATTTCTGAAAAAAAAATGGAACTTATTTAGAAATAAGCTTGAGAGGCACTTACCAGAAACAATATTATGCAGATGCTCTGGAATAGCTTCTAGGAACAGCTTATATTGGAACAGCTAAATATACAGAATAAGGACAAGGATTTTATGTTGCTTTGTTTCTCCCCCAGAATCCAAGAGAATATTCTAGGCTTCTATTTACATTCTATCAAATGACTCACTCAATATGAAGATGTGGCCTTTATCCAGGGACTTAACTTTATGAACCACAGCACAATTGCTACCTCCTTTCTCTATCTGTATTGAATTAATCAGATACCCTAAATTTCAGTAGTCTAGCAGAACTTCAACCTAACCAGGGAGATGTCATAGTTGATTGAAATTATCCTTTCTTCAAAAGACATTACCATAAAAATGGGTATTATTTTGATTAAGTCAATCTCTTTGTGTATTCAGAAGAGGTCCCCAAAGTAAAAAAGATAATCTGGACACTATAGTTCTGTAGAAGTTACGTATGGAATACAGGCAGGTGACAGAGGTGGTAACTGTTGTAGTTAGGTTCTGAAACTTTGTTAGACTTGTACCCAGAGTGCCAGCTTAACCTGAAGAAAATGTGGAATCTCTGACATTCCTGGACATAAGCTGAATGGTATACTATTTTCAGGTTATAATCAAATCACCGAGGTTCTTCTTGGATGCCCAGGGTACTGAGCTGCAATGGGAAAGAACTGGAACAGTCTTGTTTTGACACAAGATGGATCTAAATAAATAAATAAAATACCTATATCAATAAACACATAAATAAATAAAGCAAGACTGGTCACTGGGCAGGACACCTGCTTGAAGTAAAATGAGATGAGGCCCAACCAGCCATAAGGACTAGGACAAGGGCCAGACTAGGAAAGATGATAATATTTTCAAAGGTCTAAGAATAGCTAGGTAAGTGGAAGTGCTCTCTTGACACAAATGCTCTCACAAGCATGTGGAGCATGGTGGTGGGGAGATCAGAACAGCTGCTGTTTGGACTGCTACCTTGGAAGGTGGCAGAAGGCAAATTTTTGGTTTCTTTTCCTGTCATCCCCATATCCCTAGACAAATGTTCTTGACATTACCTTCCAGGAAAAAGCCTTAATTATCTAATTCTGTATATTCTGCTGCCACTCTAGATCAAGCCATCTCTCACATGTACTACTGACCTACTACTTGTGACTTCAGTCTGTTCTCGTGCTAGAAGTGTGATAGTTTAAAAATCAAATAAGGCTGTATTATTTTCCATCGTGGAACTCTGCAAGAGCTTGACACTGCATATAGTATACAAAGAAATTGCTTTCCTGACCTACCAGGCTTACCAACTGAAGTGTTAGTCGTTCAGTCGTGTCTTACTCTTTGTGATCCCATGGACTGTAGATTACCAGGCTCCTCTGTCCATGGAATTCTCCAGGCAAGAATACTGGAGTGGGTAGCCTATCCCTTCTCCAGGGAATCTTCCCAACCCAGGAATAGAACTGGGGTTTCCTGCATTGCAGGTGGACTCTTTCCCAGGGCTAATGTTCTATAATGAACTGAATGTTGGCTCCCTAAAAGATGTGCTCACATCTTAAGATCCAGAACCTGCAGATGTGACCTTATTTGAAAAAAATGACCTTTGCATATGTAATTGAGTATCTTGCAATGAGGTCATCCTGGATTATCCAGGTGGGCTTAAATACAATGACCTGTGTCTTTATAAGAGACACTCATACAAGAGACACATGGAGAAGACAAGCAGGCCCTGTGAAGACTGAGGCAGTGGTTGGAATTGTGTAGTCATAGACCAGGAATGTCTGGAGCCACCAGAGCTGGGAGAGGCAAAGTAGAATTCTCCCCTAAAGTTTTTGGAGAATCCTGCTGATTTCTTAATTTCAGACTTCTGACTTCAATTGCTGGGAAGTAATCAATTTATGTTGTTTTATGACATCATTTTTGTGATAATTATGGAAACCAAAGGAAACTATTATACTCCTCATTCACATCTCTTACTCTTCTGCTTTCTCACTTTCTTCCTACTAGACTAGCCTATATTTCCCCTTATTATGTTTTAAGTACAACATGCTTCTTGTTGGAAGCATGTTGGACTGCTATAACAAAATACCACAGATTGGATATCTTATAAGCATCAGAACTTATTTCTCATACTTCTGGAGACCAGAAGTCAGAGACAGGTTTGGTTTGCCAGTGTGGTCGGGTAAAGGCCCTCCTCCTAGTTGCAGACTCCTCATTGTATCCTCGAATGAGGAAAGGGCTAGGGGTCTCTCTGGAGCCTCTTTTATAAGGGCACTAATCCCATTCATGAAGGCCCCATCCTTATGACCTAATCACCTTCCAAAGGTGCCATGTCCTAATATCATCACGTTGGTTATTAGCATTTAACATATGAATTTGGGTAAGTGGTGGACACAAACATTTAGACTATAGCACTTCCTCAAGCTTGGAGAATTTATGTTAGCTCTTCTCTTTGCCTGGAATATTTTTCTCCTATATATATATTTATGTCCGAGTTCTTTCTTGCCATTCTTAAAGTTCAATGTCTCTTTTTCAGAGGGGGTCTTCCTAGACCAAATCCATGTAATATTTCCTATCAGTCATTCCTTGACTCATCACTCTTAAATTTTCATCTCAGTACTCATCTCTATCTGATCTTTTCTGGTTTGTTTATATTATCTGTCTAAACCCTCAGAAGCAAGCTCTATGAAGCAAGACCTTTGTCACTTTCTGACTCACTGCAGAATTCTAAATGTCTAGAATCATCCTTGCTATTTAGGAAGCATTCAATTCATGTTGAATGAGATACCTAACAGAAAACCTGTCAGTGCTGGAGGGGATTAAGTCGGTAATTTGGGGTATCTAGAAATGTAAAGAACAAGCCAGACCCTTAGTCACTGAGGGCCTCAGCTCTTGAATATTTTATAATAACAAAGACAAGAGTCCCTGTAAGAGGTTGCAAATAAATATGGAGGAATGGACTTGGGATAAAATTGGTAACATTTCCCAAAGTAATTCGAGAATAGAGTGTAATCTACTGGAGCATAGGATCAAAGATGAATTTGAAAAAATGATGTCATCAGGCCAAGTATGAGAATTAGACTGGAGAAGATGGTTGGGATCTGTTCTGCCTATTGGTGGAGGTCCACCACCTATCATTAAATGATCCTAAAGACTAACAACATTGGAAATAAGTTAGATATGGGTAACCAGAGGTAAAACTGCGATTCCCAACTGCTTTGGAAGAGAAGAGACTTGGCCTTCTGATTAGCTGGGAATAATAATTTTCTAGTGAACTAACTCTAGGGAAGAAGATTTTTCCTAACAGGGAGAGATCCTGATTAGGTTTAAATTTCCTTAATACATGCTTACATTTGAATGCAAGAACTTAAAATGATCCAGTATGCTCTCAATGGTGCTACAGCATAGTTATGTAGAAAACCCCATACCCCACAGGGCAGGGCTCACACTGAGTCCCCACATTATCTGGCTATGGGGTTAGGCACAGAGAAGATCCTGGATAGTGCCATTATTCAGCCTTCTGTACCCTATCCATCTTACCGGCAACTAAAAAGCTCAATGAGGATATCCTAGTCCAATTCAGAAATTAAGTAATGCTTATTTTCTGAGGATAATGAATGTCCTATGAGAATAAAGTAAACCAGTAGCACTTTCTGTTATACACATAGGAGGTCTTAGAAGTCACTCTGTTGAAACCACCATCTTTGTGAATTTCCTACAGGTTGGTGAGTGCTCTAGTAAAGTATTCTTGGGGGGCCTTTGTGACTTTCTCACAGCATTATCTTAATGACAGCATCCAGAGACCCATGGAAATCCTATTTTGAGGCTTACAGTCATTTTAGAGTTTCCAGAGATAGGATCTCTTGAGGTGTCCTCTCCAGCGGCATAACTTATAAAAGTGATTTCAGCATTTTTCATCCCTTATGACTTTCCCACAAGTTCTCCATTGTTCTTGTTAGCTGAATATTTGAAAATAAAGTAAAAAAAAAAATCAGGCTTTGAAAAGACCTTCTCTATGTTTGCATCTGTAGACATAAATGCGGGAAAGTATATAGAATGCATGGGTGCTGATGTTTTGTGTCATTTATCCTCATTTGTGAGGGGAAATGGGATAAGTCACTCATGACTGTACCAATCCTGGTCCATTCTTGATTACTGCACTCATGAAGATAAATGCCACACTTACGCAGACCACAAGTATCCTGTGTCCTTTCCGACCAGGAATTTAGATCAGTTACAGCAGAAGGCTGTGATTTGAAAATCAAAGACACTTTAGTATGTACCATCTCTTACTCCCACACATCTTGATCTCCAAAGTGAAATGAGGATACCACTAGGAGCCAAAAAAACTTTTATGTAGCATATAGATTCACATCCATGTATATCCTTCAGGTACTTCATTCTAAGTAAGAGTTATTTCCTGTGCATGGCCAGAACAGTGTTTTGTAGTGGCCATGTACTAGTTAATAGAAGATGGTCTTGATTTTCCCAAGCTTACAGATGGTATAATGAAGAGAATACTGTGGGGAAAAAATGATGAGCAAATCGTTAATTCTCTCCATGGAAAAGTCAAATAACAAAGGAGGAAGTCACAACAGAACTATGAGAAGTCATAGTATTTGAGCAGCGATGTTAAGAGAAAATAGCATGAATACCTTGATGTATCAATGCCTGTACCACTGGATTTAGGGTTACGGCAGAGCAAGTGGTTGGCTTTTCTGCTCTGTGTTTGTGGACCTGATACAGATAATCAGTAGACATGACCTCTTTATATCTCAGTACTGAATGTGCTTATTCTGGTTTTATTTTAATTACCCATTCACAAATTGAATGTTTTAAGCTAGAAGACTTTCCACCAAAATCAAAGTATTGGCTCTTTTTTGGTACATAAACGTTTTTACAATAAGAAGTAAACTGAAGAGGATTTCCATACATTTCAGAAATTTGATTGGGAAACTGAGTATTTCCGAAATTATTGTTCATCTTTGGGAACTATCAATATTAGCTTGGACTATATGAAATTGTTGATGTCAACAGGTTTTGATTATGAAATAGCAACTTTTTGAGGTTTGCTCTAATTGTGCTGATTAATTAAGTGATTTAGATTCAGGATGTACTTTCACCACTGTTTTTTTTTTTTTTTTGTATATAACCAACTAAGCTCTTTCATCCACTTATTTAGGAAATACTTATTGAATGCACACTATGTGGCAGTAACTGGGTTGTGCACGCACATAAAATGGGATATAGTGCCTGTCGCATTAGGACATGTAGTCTAATGATGCAGAAAGACAAGTAAGTGCAATGTGGATGACTAACATGAAAGTTGATAATTGCTCAATAAATGTTCTTTTCATTTTCTTCATATGGAAGTAATAGTGAAATCTGTTCAAGGAACAAAAAAAGCAGTTTCCTATGAATTTTGAGAATGTTGGAAGAACTCACAGCATAAGTAGCTTCTTCCCTCCCTTAATATATTCATGTTAAAAACATATATTGGGCAGAGCACTAGTCTAGGGCTCCAAAGATTTAACTTCCTATATCAATAGCTACTATATGTTAGCTTTTTAAACTTGATAACATTACTTAACTTCCTTAAATGTTAACATCTCATCTGAAAAATGAAAAACAAAGTATAATCATTTCTGCGTACTTTCCATAATTATGAAGGTCTGATATGATAATGTATGTGAGAAGATGTTCTAATCTGTGATGAATAATAGAAACAAAAGTTACCATTCTCATAACCATCTTTCTTATTTCCAATCTTGTTTCCATGGTGATATGTAAAAAGTAAATGGTTTACCATCTTGATTTATATTTTCCATGATCACATATTTAGGGATGTGCACCACATTCAACACCAGATAATCATTTCATAAAAGTGGGTAAATTTTTAGCCACTCTCCAAGTGTTTAGAGGTAGCGCTAATGATAAAGAAGCTGTCTGCCAATGCAGGAGACATAAGAGATGTAGGTTCGATCCCTGGGTTGGAAAGATCCCCTGGAGGAGGGTATGGCAACCCACTCTGGTATTCTTGCCTGGAAAATCCCGTGGACAGAATAGCCAGGGAGTGGGCTACAGCCCATGGGGATCACAAAGCATGAGGCACGACCTAACAACAACGACAATAGCAAAACAAGGAAGCTGTGTGTCCAGAGTGAAATGAGTAAGGTGATAGTGGTAGCAAGATAGGATTAAAGAAGGAGAGATGCAGAATGAAACTCTAAATGGCCTCTTAGGCCACTGGAAGCCCTGTAATATTGAGCGACATCAGAAGCCATTGAGCACTGAGCAGAAGATCGAACGTGATCTGACTTTCATTTTGATAGGATCTCTCTACAATGTGGAGAAAAGACTGAAGAGGGGCAAGAACAGAAGCAAAGAAACCAAATATTGAAACAGGTTGTTGAAATCATCCAATTATAACAGACTAATATGCAGCAGTGGAGGTGAGAAGTGCCAAGACTCTTGATAACCAGAATTTCCACTGTATAGGCAATAGGCTGTAAAGGTAATAAGATATAGAAATAATAGGATGAAAAATTGGGGATGAGACCGAAAAATAAAGTGTCAAGGGGACTTTGTCCTGAGCTCTTACAAGGATGGTCCCTGGAACCATTGTTTGGCACTCGGTAAGGGGTTAATTTTTTTTTTTTTTTTGGAAGGCATGAGTGAATGGAGTTGCTGTTAGAAAAGTCTTTGTTAGGGATAGGGGTTGAATTGGAATCAAGAGTTGTATTTTTTGACAGGTTGACTTTTGGTGCCTTCAAGTGGAAGTCTTGCATTAGCAGTTATAGACATATACTACAAGTCTACATTGCCAGCTGGAGATAAATGTTTGGCAGTGTTCAGTTTGTAGATGATTTCTAAACTCACTGTAGGATTCACTTAGAGAATCACTTAGACAGAGGCTCACTAACAGAGCCCTGGTACACTCCAACGTTTAGAAGCCCCAGATCTAGCAATGGAATTTGAGCAGAGTAAACAAAGAGGTAGGGGAGAGAGAGAGCAGTTTCCTAGGAGTCAAGTGCAGAGAGTGTTTCAGGAAGGACAGAAAAGTCACTTATGTCAAATGTTGCTAATTTTCACCTAGCTGAAAACTAAGAATCAGCCACTGGATTTAGTAATAAACACAGCTTTGACTCCCAACTCTTTGTTGCCCTCTCTACACATACTCATTCCTACCCACTGCCTTACTCTCACATTGTTTATAAATACCAGGCATGTTACCTTCTAACTCAAATTTCATATTTCCTACTGAAGTATTGTTAATGGTTCCTGAAACCATGGGATTTAGGGAAACTTCCTGTAAGTCTGAGTTACGTTGTTTTGCAAAACCAATGATATAAAGTCCACATAGCATCTCTGAAATAAATGTTAATCATATTCACTTTTACTTTTACAGTAATAATACTATTTGAGAAGTTTGAGAAGCTCTTTTACTTACATTATCTGTTCCAAACAAAACTCTCTAACATAGCAAAATGCCCAGCTTGGAAGCTTACACCATCAGACCAAACAGCTGCTAATGCTTCCTTGTTGGAATCAACCACAAATCCAGTCTTCCCTCCTCTTTATTCCTTGATGATTTTAACATCTGCCTCCCTGATGCTCTCTTCAGCCCTCCTCCTGATATAATTCTTGGTGATTTCAATATTCGTGTCAGTCCCTTGATCTTGATTGCTAATTTCATGGATTTCTTCCATCTGCATTTTCTAGTTGTTTCCAGTTTGTACCAACTGTATGGTGAAGTTTGGGCTAGAAAGATTTATAATTTGTTGGTATTCGAAATCATTTAGTTTACTTCACTATACTTTGCAAAATGCCAGCTCTATTCCTTTGTATTTCTTTGCTCCAAGTACTGTGTGACCCTCTATCTTTGATTCTAATTTTTGATTTACCATTGTCACAGGAGTGTTGGGAAGGGAGTAGTGGTAGATGAGGGATGCACAGGAGGAAGAAATGTTAGTATCTCTCTTGCTTGGGGATGTAGAAAATATCCCAGTTAGAGTTTGCAGCAGTTGCCTATGTCAAACTCTTAACAGCCCATTTGATTTTAATATTTCAGAGTATCTCTTTAACTATTTCCTATCCATCTTCAAAAGACATGATCTCATTTGATCTGAAGAGGTGGTTCTGAACAGGATGGAGGATCAGAGAGAAAATGTGACTTGCTTCAGGTTGTACATCTAATAAGTCAGAACCAAGTATAGACAACAGATCTTCCAACTCTAAATGTGTTTTTTTTATTGGCATTAAACAATGCATTGTTCAAAATGGCCAGTGGTTAAAATAGCTGCCTTGGCTTTTTGCCCAGAAGAATGTAAAAATACAGTGGCAATTTAATAAATATTGTCACCAGTGTTGTCTGTGGTGATGGGGGGAACAGCAGATCGAGAAATGTGCTGAATTATTCTAATGGATGCTTTTTCCCCCTCTTAGATTGGCAAACACACTGCCTGTTTACAGCACGGAGGCCACAATGGAGAGCTAGGTGGGTGATGATTCATGCTAAATCTTTGCCACAATATGCTGAACACTACAGCAGCAGCTAATGTGAAGTGGCTCATTATACACTGTCAAATCCAATAACAGCCAAAGACTGGCTTTGCTGCAGCACGAGCAACTTGTGGGAAGCCTAGCTACTGCAAACCACTACTGAATTGCAAAAAAAAAAAAAAAAGAAAAACACAACAGGCTTCAAGAGAGTGGAAAAGACAGAGTCACTGAGTCACATTTGCAAATTTCTCTTTGTCACTTTAGAAATGGCCTTCATGGTCCCAGCCCAGCTTGACGCCAGAGATGGCTCTCCTTGGGATTCCTTTCTCTTGTGAGCACCTCTCCCTTCAGTTATATTTTATGGGCTAAAGATGATCTCAGGGCCACTGCGCATAGACAGAGCTGGAAATGTGGTTCTCTTCTGGAAATATTCCTGAAGCTCCCCCTCCCCTCTCCACCCTCCACCACCCAGTGATGCCATTCACATAAACACATTTACCTTCTACTGCCCCACGGCATCTGTGGATGGTATTTCTACATAATAGAGAAAGAAGATCAGGAGGCAGGAGGCAGAAATACTGCCTCCTTGCTTTAAGACTTAGGATCATGTGTATTTTTGTCTTCATTATACTGTGATCTCCTATAAAGCAGGATCCTGGATTTATTTATCTACTTAGTCTAATGTCTATGAGCCATAGTTGACCCTCTACAAATATTTATCAACAAAATTAATGTTGTTGATAAATATAAATACAATAAAATCCATAATGAAGCTTGAGTTTAGTCTTCTTGCCTCCCTTGTTCCAGCCACAGGGCCTGACACATAGTAGGTGGACATCAGGTACTTGTTTACTGAAAGAACAAAGATATGAATGAGTCCCTCACTCATATGGTTCCCTGCTGCCTAATTAAAGTCTCAGCAAACCTCTTCCAACCATCAGATACAGAAAAGTCATGGCTTCCAGTCATTCTTTGCCAGACCACCAGGAATAATGCCCTCAAAGTGGTTGTTTATTTTGGAAAGCAGAAACTAATCTGAAGCTATTTTCTTTATTTTTATATTCAAATGCCTGTAAAACAGAAAAACACCAGAGACCTATTCATTGCTCACAAATGATCTATGGGGTAATAATGTGCTTGCTCTTCCAGCTGTGCTGCACTTTGGTGCCATCCTGGGTTTAATTGAAAATATGCTGTGACCTTGGTTTTGTTTGCTGGATATGGGGGAGGGGGTAATTGGCATGAAGCCTCCAAAGAACTCCCTCTTAACGAATGTCATTTGGCTAATTTGGGGTTCGCCTGCAGGAAATAACGTGTGAAGTCCTAGAAAAACAAGGTGCATTTAATTTGCCTGCAACTCATATGAAGCTAATGATAAAAAAAAAAAACACAACTTTTTTATTTAGCCATACTTATTCATTGAATTCTAAATACTGTGAGGATGATAATGGTATTGTGTCTTACAGTGTCATGTTTCATCATAATTAAATAAACAGCTTATGAACTGCAGTCCAAAAAATGTCTGTGTTCCACTCTTAACTTAAGAGGGTTTCCATAGAAACCATGGGCCGCGAATTTAACTGACATTTATTGGACTTGAGGCTATATGTAGCATTGATAGCGCTCTGTGTTTCTCTCTGCCCCTCTGTGTATATGTCTTTCTTTTCCTTTAACCTTCACAACCATCTCTTCCCCTCTCGGTCCCCTCCCCCTCTCCACCTTCCTCCCCCCTTTCTCTTATTAGCAATGAGGAAGTAATTTGGACTCAGTTAGATTTAACAAATGCAATAATACTAAAATGAGCTCTGATACTTAAGTGTAATTGTGTTATTAGCTGGAAATGTTTTTCTTCAAAAACAAAAGAATTGAGAGTGAAGTTTACTGAAGTGGTGCATGCTTATAAGAAGAAAGCTTTAGCTGCCAGTTGAAAGTCTGCAGGCGACATATCACAGTCCACATTCATACCCCAGCGATGGTTTTTCCTTGATTTAGTTACCCCAGACTGATGTTTCTCTTCCGTCCTCATTTTCACTCTTCTAAATGGAACATATAATCATTGTGCTGATCATATTCCAAGAGAAAGGAGGAGTTTACTTAGAAAGACCAAAACATTCTATATACTGTGTAACTGTGCCAGAGAATTGACTAGGTACTTTCCTTTAGGTTGTCTTAGTTAATGCCACAAAATGTATAGCCAGGCCATGGACTGAGTGGAAAATGAAACTGGAGCAGGTGGTTGAAATTCAGGCTTCATCACAGTCTGGATCTCAACCTTGCATATAGCGCTTCAATACTCTGTCTCAGAAACAGACTCACAGACTTGGAGAATGAACTCATGATTATCAGTGGGGGAAGGATGGGAAGGAGGGATTGTTAGGAAGTTTGGGATTGGTGTGTACACATGCATTTAAAATGGATAACAAATAAGAACCTACTGTATAGCACAGGGAACTCTCTTCAGTATTATGTGGCAGCCTGGATGGGAGGGGAGTTTAGAGCAGAATGGACATATGTATGTGTATGGCTGAGTCCCTCTGCTGTTCATGTGAAACTATCACAAAATTGCTAATTGATTGTTTGTTTGTTAGTTGCTCAGTTGCCTCCAACTCTATGACCCCATAGACTGTAGCCCGCCAGGCTCCTCTGGCCATGGAATTCTCCAGGAAAGAATACTCTAGTGGATAGTCATTCCCTTCTCCAGGGGATCTTTCTGACCAGGGATTGAACCCACCCAGGCCTCCTGTATAGCAGGTAGATTCTTTATGGTCTGAGCCATCAGGGAAGTCTTACTCCAATATACAGTAAAAAGTTTAAAATAAAATAAATAAATATTCTGTCTCAGTTTCTCAAAGACAGAATGAATATGAGCATTTTTAAGAAATGGGGTTTTATTAGGATGAGACACGCTAATACAGATAGTATACCTTAGTAGCGGTCCTTGTCTTCATCGCTTTATAAATGAGGAAAATGAGCAGCCAAAAAAGTGAGTCAGGTATCCAAAAGTTGCACAGCTAATAGAAAGTGGATTCGTCCATTGCAGTGATGAAAAGGAGTGGACTTAGACCTGAAGTCAGTTACTAATTGTGCAATTTGGGGTAAGTGACAGAGCTCTAGAGTATCTGTTTCATGCAGTTTTTATAAGGATTAAATAAAACTGTGCATGTAAAGTACACAGAGAGTCAGCCATATAGAAATTTATGGGCTATGCTTTTTACTTTTTCTCTCCCTCCCAACTTTCTGATTTGTTTTGTTTGTATGGACACAATGTGAAAAAACAATCAGTCTCCTAACACTGTGTAATACATCTAGTTTTAAATTATTTCATAATTCATAAACTATCTCAAGCTATGCTGATACCAATGAGAAAGGAAAGGCAGATAAGATCGCATCCATTTTTATAGGTTGGGAGAAGTGAAATTTAGAGTTGTTATTGACAAGGTTTCCATATAGTAAATGAGGAAATGGAGTTTGGACTTCGTTCCCTAGGATTTCTTTTTATAATTAAAATTCTCGAAGTCTATTATTCTTAATTTGGGTCCCATGTTCATGAAGTCCCATGTTCTAACTTACCTATCTAATCAATGGGCTTCCCAGGTGGCTCAATGGTAAAAAAGTTCACCTTCAATGCAGGAGATGCAAAAGACTCAGGTTCAATCCCAGGGTTGGGAAGATCCCCTGGAGAAGGAAATGACAACTCATTCCAGTATTCTTGACTGGAAAATTCCATGGACAGAGGAGCCTGGTAGTCTATAGTACCTGGGACTGCAAAAGAGTAGGACATGACTGAACACACACACACGTCTAATCAGAGTTGAGAGAGAACGTTTTAGCAGGAAAGAAGAAAGGAAGGTGAGGAGGTGGTAACTGCAAAGTCTGTCTCTTGCAGACTGTCTTTAGGTCATTCTCCCAGGATCCAAAGGCGGATGCATAAATATAATCTTCAATTCTAGGTATAAATGAGGCATTGATTTTGTAGGGCAATGCGTCTTAATATTGCTGGTTTAAAAAGGGCAGGGGGAGAAAAAATGCTAAAGAAGCCAGCTAGGACAGGAGAGTGATGGGACAGGGTTTCAGTGATTGTTCCTCCTACCCTTCACATAGGCCCACATGCACACGTGCATATTCAAGACTAAACAGAACAAATATTTCTTTGAAATATAACCATTGTATGGCTCCAGAGAGCTCCTGCTGCTGCTGCTGCTGCTAAGTCTCTTCAGTCGTGTCCGACTCTGTGCGACCCCACAGATGGCAGCCCACCAGGCTCCCCCATCCCTTGGATTCTCCAGGCAAGAACACTGTAGAAGGTTGCCATTTCCTTCTCCAATGCATGAAAGTGAAAAGTGAAAGTGAAGTCACTCAGTCGTGTCTGACTCCTAGCGACCCCATGGACTGCAGGCTCCTCCGTCCATGGGATTTTCCAGGCAAGAGTACTGGAATGGGTTGCCATTGCCTTCTCCTACCAGGAGGTAAAAATGTTAGCTCTGCCATTTTTATTTGTTCTGTGCTTCTGCTTGCCTTATGACCAGAATATTCATTCTGTGTTGTCTATAGAAGAATTTCTTTAAGCTCCTTTCTCTAATTTGTGTTAGTTTAGTTAAAACTAAATAAAATAATTCCCAAAGTCACTTAGCTAGACACATGGAGATAGCAGTCCATCACGATGTAGTAAAACCACAGGGACACAGAATGACACTATAGAAAACTCCTCCGAGTTGTGGAACCCCCTCTCCTGCTCAGGATTCCTCACAAAAGTTACATGACACATGGTACTATTGCCAAATTAGTGAAACTTAATCTCTTTCTTCTTTCTTACATGACAGTGAATGATAAATAGAAAGTTTAATATTTTTTCTTTTATGCCCTCATAGATCATCCCGTTAGTTTTGGGGTTGAGGAAAATATGTAAGAAAAGGAATTCCTCCATGTGCTCTAGAGCAGGATTAACAAACTTTCTATGGAGGGTCAGAGAGTAAGTGTTTTGAAGCTGTATAGGTTTTTTTTGCAAACCATAGATTAGCACAACTACACAATTTGGTACATTAATAGGAAAGCAGCCATAGGAAATACAGATATGAATGGGTGTGGCAGTGTTCCAATAAAACTCTATTGACAAAAACAAGTAGTGGGCCAAATTTTGCCTGTGGATAGTGCTACTGATCTTGGAGGTTTTTTGGTGTTTTTTTTTTTTTGCCTACATATCCATCCATCTTGTGTTTCTGTTCACGTGGCAACTACAGCTTAAAAGACAAAACTGGAAAGTGTGTGGTTACAACCATATCATAATTACCCTCATTTTGTGGGTTTTACTCTTTGTTATACTTATTTTTTGGAGAAGGTGATCGCACCCTACTCCAGTACTCTTGCCTGGAAAATCCCATGGACGGAGAAGCCTGATAGGCTGCGGTCCATGGGGTCGCAAAGAGTTGGACACGACTGAGCGACTTCACTTTCACTTTTCACTTTCATGCATTGGAGAAGGAAATGGCAACCCACTCCAGTGTTCTTGCCTGGAGAATCCCAGGGACGGAGGAGTCTGGTGGGCTGCCGTCTATGGGGTTGCACAGGGTTGGACACGACTGAAGCGACTTGGCAGAAGCAGCAGCAGCATACTTATTTTTGAATAAATTTATCCTTTCAGTATTCCTGTGGCATAGGAAGACATAGACAGTCTGTCTTCACTTTTTAGAAGGGTACAGAAAATTTAAGTGGCTTGCATTAGAGGTGTCACCCCACAACTATAATATCTGTATTGGGATATGCCTGTCACCATTGTGGTTTTTCAATTGGATTATTCTTTCTAAAGTGCATTCTTTAGGGAATAAAGATGGTGGGAGAGATAACCAAAAAGTAATTTTCACTATCTAAATCATGAAGAAAGTAGCTAACTAATGGCTTGAATAAGGACATGCATAGACTTCTCTACTTTCTTACCCCATTAAGATACCATAGGATATCCAGTTCTTTCTTGCTTGTATATTCCTGAGTTTTTTCCATGATATAGTTTTAGAAATAATTCATTGTAGGCAAATGAATAACAGGGAGTTCTGGCTTTGCTTGGTACTGTGTTAACTGAAGCTTGTGCATCCTGGAACTGAGTCCTCATTTTGCAAAATTCCATGGTAACTGAGAGCAAATCTGTTATAAAAGAACTGTGTAAAAAAAGGGGACTTGTTTTCTTTAATGCATGACCTCTGGTTAACACGGCAGGCAGGGAACAAAATGAGGACTGCCTTGAGTAAATAAATAAGAATCTTATTTCCAAATGCCTGCATTTGCCATATAATTCCCTCTTTTGTGGTCATTAAGGGAAAACAAAGAAATCACAGATGACAGTCACTTCCAGTATCTGACATGTCATCACCCAGGTTTCCTCATTATGCAATGTGAACAGTGTTGAGGTTACATGAAACCAGTTCCAGGTTCAATTAGGAGGCCATCCCTGCTATCTGTATTCTGATTAAACAACACTGCCTGGAAATCACAGAAAGAGTCTACTCTGTTTCCTCCCCTTGCTCACATCTCATAACCAGACTTAATTAAAGACTTTCCTTATCATGTTTTTCTGGGTCATTTGGGTGAATTTATAAAACTCTTAAGTCATGCTGAAAATTGGAAGGGGATGGCCCTGAGATCTTCAATAGGAGCCAGGACCAAATGTATAGGACTTGTTTTAATGTTTTCAGTTCAGTTCAGTTCAGTTGATCTGTCGTTTCCGACTCTTTGCGACCCCATGAACCGCAGCACGCCAGGCCTCCCTGTCCATCACTAACTCCCCGAGTTCACCCAAACTCATGTTATCGAGTCAGTGATGCCATCCAACCATCTCATCCTCTGTCGTCCCCTTCTCTTCCTGCCCTCAATCTTTCCCAGCATCAGGGTCTTTTCAAATGAGTCAGCTCTTTGCATCAGGTGGCAAAAGTATTAGTGCTTCAGCTTTAACATCAGTCCTTCCAATGAACACCCAGGACTGATCTCCTTTAGGATGGACTGGTTGGATCTCCTTGCAATCCAAGGGACTCTCAAGAGTCTTCTCCAACACCACAGTTCAGAAGCATCAATTCTTCAGTGCTCAGCTTTCTTTATAGTCCAAATCTCACATCCATTCATGACTACTGGAAAAACCATAGCCTTGACTACATGGACATTTGTTGACAAAGTAATGTCTCTGCTTTTTAATATGCTATCTAGGTTGGTCATAACTTTCCTTCCAAGGAGTAAGCATCTTTTAATTTCATGGCTGTGATCACCATCTGCAGTGATTTTGGAGCCCAGAAAAAGTCAGCCATTGTTTCCACTGTTTCCCCATCTGTTTCCCATGAAGTGATGGGACCGGATGGCATGATCTTAGTTTTCTCAATGTTGACCTTTGAGCCAACTTTTTCACTCTCCTCTTTCACTTTCATCAAGAAGATTTTGAGTTCCTCTTCACTTTCTGCCATAAGGGTGGTGTCATCTGCATATCTGAGGTGATTGATATTTCTCCCAGCAATCTTGATTCCAGCTTGTGCTTCTTCCAGCCCAGCGCTTCTCATGATGTACTCTGCATATAAATTAAATAAGCAGGGTGACAACATACAGCCCTGATGTACTCATTTCCTGATTTGGAACCAGTCTGTTATTCCATGTCCAGTTCTAACTGTTGCTTCCTGACTTGCATACAGGTTTCTCAAGAGGCAGGTCAGGTGGTACGGTATTCCCATCTTTTTCAGAATTTTCCACAGTTTATTGTGATCCACACAGTCAAAGGCTTTGGCATAGTCTGATCTTTTAGAGAGTCCCAAATATATACAGATGTGAAGCAGTCAATGAAGGGTCAGGAATCAGGAGACCTAGTGAAGTGTAAAGGGAGTCTCACCAAGTTAAGGACTGTGCACCAGATATAGGAAAAAAGCATGCTGTCATGTCAGCCTATATTTTAGGTAAAAAACAGAGCTTAGTACAGGTCCTTATTAACTCAAACCTCAATTATTGACATAATTTTGTAGTTGCCCTTCAGGCCTCACGGTGCTCTCTTTCCTAGCCATATCCCATATTATTCAAATTTGCTTTTCCATACTCTTCTCATTCTTCTATTCCTTACCAACAAAAGGAAAAAAATCAAGTCCCAGCAACCCATGTGTGTATGTGTACATACACACATATAGGTACATATAGGTACACACATACATGGGTACATACATACATATGGGGCTTCCCTGGTGGCTCAGTGGTAAAGAATATGCCTGCCAATGCAAGAGACACAGGAGATGCGGGTTCAATCCCTGGGTCTGGATCAGGAAGGTTACCTGGAGTAGGAAATGGCTACCCACTCCAGTATTCTTGCCTGGAAAAGTCAATGGACAGAGGAGCCTGGTAGGCTATAGTCCAGGGGATTGCAAAAAGTCGGACCTGACAGATTGACTAAGCATGCCCATATGTATATATTTGTGTGTGTGTGTGTGTGTGATCACAATGTAGGAAATTAAGGCTGTGTACAATTTAATAATAACAGGGAAGAAAGTACTTGACAAAGTATTAGAAGGTGATTTAAACATCTGAATTTCTTTGTATATGTGGTATTTATTCTCTTCAGATTCTTTGCATGGCAATTTAAATGTTTTAAAAATAATTACAAAAATCCATATGCTTTTTGGTTGCTATGGTTAGTTGGTTTATTTTCAACCTAAGAAGGCAATGATGACCTTGGCACAGGGCATTTCCTGAGGATTCTCGATCAGTTGGGTGTTAATGGCTATCAGCTCCTCTCAGCTAAGTCCAAAGGAAGCATGCAAATCTAGGTCATTAACTGTATGACCAACTTCCAGAAATCAAATCCTTCTTTAACCACCTCACCAAGGACTTATGCTTAGGATAGGCTGGTTGGATTTTCAAAAGCTGCTTTAGTTACTTGCCCTTTCATTATCCCAGACAGAAAATGTATAAAACTATTTATGTTAATATACAAATATATGTAAAAAGACAGAAGAATAAACATTAGCTTCTGTGGACCCACAGGGGAATGTCATTATTAGAAAAATAAGTTTTCATATTTTGATTAAATGTGATTATAAATATAATTGGAAATGCTCACCCTCTTTTATTTGTTTCTTTTATTACCTTTTTCAGATTGAAAGATTAGAGAGAATCATTCTATTGTGCATCCTGAGAGGCTAAAACATGTGTCCAGTTTTTGCAATTCAACCTCATTAAACATTAGATTCTTTTCTTTTTTGGTGGAGAGGGTGGTTCTCATTAGGGTTTAGTTGTTTTTGTTTTAATGGAATATTATTTTTTGTCATCCCTGTTATACAGTTGACCTTCACTAATAGCAATAACCATTATTTTCTCCTTTGGCATTAGTCATGATTATCCAAAATATTCTAAGAGATAGATAAATATAGCAATTCAGCTAGCGAAATGAAAGAAAGTTCTAGAGCAGAGAAGTCCCTGTTTCTTTTCTGTGGAGGAAATTCTGGATCCTATTTCATTGTGCATCATTCTGATTCTTATGCTGACACAAATTTTTTAAAGAAATGACACAGAGTGACAAATTATCCCTGAATACCAATGTTTAAGGTGTATGATAGGTCTCATCATCACCAGAGAAGACTGCACTCCAAGACTTTTTCCAATGGACACTTGTCTGGAAGAATTTACTCAAGACCTCGATCAAGTCTTTAGTTTCTTCATTTCAAAAATTTGGTTCTGGTAGCTCATTGTGAGAAGGGTGTAGTCACACTTACTAAACACATAGGAAATACAGAATAGAGAACAGAATGCTAATTTGCTAAATAATAGCTAGCACTATAACAAACCCTTCAAATACTTTTTAGTCTGTCAAATCTTTTTCTGTACGATTTAAACTTTTTTGAATCACAAATCTCTTTGAAAATGTGATGACAAAGCCAATGAATAATCTTCCTATAAAAATATACAATCGCATTTATATGAAAATTTACATATGATTTCAAGAGATTTATAAATAGTTTGAAAACCACTCTTGAATGTCTTAGGAATCCAGGGATTGCACTGTGAATTTTCATGGAAAATCAAATTATAATTAAATAAGGTGGTTGATAAGAAATCAAACTAAGAAAATGTGATTGTATGATTTGGATTGGTTTAGCATCAGATTATGATAGCCTGATGCATCAATCATTCTCCACAGTTGGATTTCAGCTGTCACCAGGATTAGACAAACAACAAGAAAAACAGCAACGGACATTCATACAGTATTAACTGGGTACCAGGCACTGTTCTAAATCCTTCTTTATATATTAACTCATGTATGCTCACGAATGGAGTATATAAATCAAAGTATCATATCCAACCTATAGGCAGTTTTATAGACAAGTAATACATACATTTCAACCTCTTACTTTAAAAAAAAAAAAACTATATTCCATTAATATTCACTTAGTTATGTAAGTAGTTGATAATCTGCACCAACCAGTTTTTTCTTGAGCCCATTATTCTTCCTTCGTTCCTTTTCTTCTCTCCTTTCTTTCTCTCTGTTTCTCTCTCCATACACAGATATTTAGTATATACCACGTGCCAGGAACTCAGATGTGTCTTTAGGATACAGTTTATTGCTGATAAGGATAGAGTTTTATTTTTTATCCTAATAAATTGTTTTTTAATCACCCATATACATGCTGATTTTTGATAATCGACTTCATCTCAAAGTTATTGTATTTATAAGCTTTTATGGGGCGGTAGGAAGACAATAAGTTATTAATGAGACTCCTCTTTACCATTTGTACTATGTTGTGTGCCATTTTTATTTTTTTGTTTTGTTTTACATATGGGTCTTATCACTAAACCTTGATAAAATTACTTAATAAACCTGGCTCCTGACTATGAATTTAAATGTGGACTACATTCCACAATGCAATTCAGCAGATATTTCCTGAGTGCCTAGACATCATCCAATCCCTGCCTTTAAGAAGCTTATGATTAACTAGATTGAATGCATTCCCAAACATTTGCATTCAAACACAGATTTGATAAATGTTGTAGTTTTGGCATCGCAGATCCTTAGGGAAAGGATGGATTAATGCTGTCCAGTAAAACTAAGGGAGATCTACTAGAAATGGTCACTGTAAATTATCTCTTGGATGCAATTTTGAAAGAAAAATCCAGGTAGGACTTCCCAGGACATGGGAAAAACAGGAGCAAGACTCCAAAGAAGAGAAGTAGGGAGTATATTTTTAGAATCAGAAACAGACTGTAGCCTAGACTGTACTATGGATAACAGTGGGGGAGGAGATGGGGAAACAGTATGGCTGAGCATCGTGGTGTCTTACATGTCACATTAAGGCAGCAGTTTTCAAGAGGTCACATTCCCCGCCCCCCAGGGGGCACTGGCAATATCTGGAGGCACTGCAGATTGTCACAACTGGGGGTGTTACTGGCATCTAGTGGGTAGAGGATGTAAGAGATTTAGTTTTAATTCTGTAAGCACTGGGAGACTATTGCTGGGTTATGTTTTCTTGGACAGTTATTTGCCAAGGTCCCTGTGTGTTCTTACACAAAGTGTGCAAAGCATTACTTTGAAAATCTCCCTGAAGAACAGTATGAAAAGACTAATGTTGGAGATAAGGAATAGCATGCATGAATCAATTGGTTAACCTTGAATCTGAGTAAAAAGAAAGAATGAATAGGAAAAGAGGAGAACTGAAGTTTTCCTGTGTGGAGAAGGCTCCAGACTTAAAAACTATTAGTGCACAAATGAATGCAGGCATTGTTACAGGCAGGCAACATTTCTGATCATTGGAATGGTCTGATTTCATTTTCTGAAGAGTGCAATATCAAGCAGTATATGACGCTTGAGGTTTTAAGCTTTTTTCCTTGGCTATGCATTTCACTAAACCAACACAGCCGACAACTATCATAAAAATGCAAACGCAGACCTGAACACCTCGAATCCCACCCTTTAATTCGAGGAACAGGGAGTCATCTATATTTCATTTCTTCATAAATAATCAAGCTCAGAATGTGAATATGATTCAAAGGATTCATAAACAGTCAAAAGCTTCGTACTAGGTACACTTTAGATCTCCTGCATCATGAGAGGCTAAAAAAACAGGGGAAAACAAATTAATTTTATTTTTAGCCTTGCGAAGTCTTTGGCTGTATTTCTAGGTCTGCTTTCCTAACATGAAATAGATTTGACTTTTTGTTGCTAAGGCAAAGTTGGAACTGTCACCGCCTACCCCGATACTTTGCCTAATCCATCTTTTTCTTTTCGATTGTGACAGAAGAATTAGATCTTTCTCACACAAGGATTTTCTAATTAATGCTTCAGATGTGTTCTAGAAGCAGGGGTGTAAAGATCCAGATACTCTTCCATCTTAAAGAAGATATGTAGATGATTTGACTTTCTGCTTATAAGAATTCTTGTTTTCTGCTCTAAGTGGTCTGCCCTAATGGAGGACCTGAAAGCTGAGTCAAACCTCCCTAGATCTGCAGTGCATCTGAGTACCATGAAGCAAATCAAGGAAAAGACTTCATTGCATCATCTAGTTGGAATTTTCAAGGCAATCATGCTATTTTAGGCACATACAGCAGAGGGCATTGTCTGGCCAAACTTAGAACTGCTATTGACAAGAATAGATGAAGAAATAGAGAAGGCTTTTCCTGCAAAATAAATAAACAAAGAGGGCAAGGAGACAGCGGAATGACCTTTATATTGCTTTGTTCTCTCCAGCTTTTCTTTGTAGGAAGACTTCTATGAAAATAACTAAAAACTGAACAAGGATCATTCCAGAAATTAATGAAATTTCTATTATGTGAGCGTGTTGTTGTTGTTTAGTCATTAAGTCGTGTCTGACCCCAAGGACTGTAGCCTGCCAGGCTCCTCCAGATTTCCCAGGCGAGTATACTGGAATGGGTTGCCATTTCTTCCTCCAAGAGATCTTCCTGATATAGGGATTGAATCTGCATCTCCTGCTTGGCAGGTGGATTCTTTACCACTGAGCCACCTGGGAAGCCCCACTGAGTGAGTTGGACTCTACAAGATGCTAAGGATCAATTAGTAAATATGACATTATTTCAGTCCTCAGTGAATGGATAGCCTTAACTATCTATACACTGTTTCTGTCTGCTTGAACACCTATGCATTCTTTCCTGCATTTAACAAATGTTTGATGAGTATTTTTTGGAAAAATATCATTATGGTAGATAAGATATTTCTCCAAGGAATTTAGCATTCTATTCAGATGAGGCAAGCAGTAAGAAAATAAACATTGAAGTGTATGAGGAAAGTATCAAATTAGAAGTACTCTGATGAAAATTAAAAATGGTAATCTGGGGACTATCCCTATGGTCCAGTGATTAAGACCCTATGCTTCCAGTGCAGGAGGCATGGGTTCAATCCCTAGTCAGAGAACTAATATTTCATGTGTCACACGGAGTGGGCAACACATTTTTTAATTATACAAATAAAAATGGTAATCTGACTGATGGTGATAGAAGATCTGCTTTAGGCTGAGTGATCAAGAAAGAATTTTCTGAGAAGATAAAATTTAAAGGGAATCTTGAACGACAAGGGATATCAATCATGCAGAAACCAAAGAGCAGCTGTTGCAGGCAGAGGGAAACTTAGTGCAAAAGTCTTGAGGGAGGAAAAGGCTTGGGACACTTGAGGAATGAAGGAAATTCAATATGGTTGAAGACACAGGGAAATGAGAGGAGTTAGAAGATAAGAGGATAGGCAAGTATCAGATAATCATATATTAGAGGCGAAAAAAATTTACATTTTGCTCCAAAAGGATGTGAAGCTAATAGGAGCATTTTCAACTGGAGCATGGCATGAGCATATTTATATTTTTAAACTTCAGTCTAAGTGCTGTGTGTGCATGCTCAGTCTCAGTCTTGTCAGAATCTTTGCGACCCCATGGGTTATAGCCTACCAGGCTCCTCTGTCCATGGGATATCCCAGGCAAGAATACTGGAGTGGGTTGCTATTTCCTACTCCACTAAATGCTGTATGAAGAATTAGCTGTGGTACAGCATTTGCAAAAGTAGAGAAACTTATAAGAGGGTATTTCAGTGGTCCAAGTTGGAAATGAAGAATATTTTATCTAGGAAGGGACAATGAGGAATGTACTTATATTTTAATAGTGGAGTAAATATTTTAATAAGTAGGGTTATGCTGAATGTAAATAAAGAAAAGGAACAGTCAAGGAAGATCCTTACATTTTTGCCTTGAGCATTTGGATGTATGGTAGTGGCATTTATGAAGGTATAGGGCAGGTTTGGGAATTTTCTTTCAGTAGATGCTATAGAATATAATTCATATAATCTTCTCAATGTCTATTAATGTTACCATCACTCCCACTTAGGAAGGTGCAGCTCAGAGAAAGCCGGTTTACCAAAGAATGATTAGTAATACTTGGCCAACCCTCTAACCCACAGGATTTCACTCTAAATCTGATTTTTGTCCCACTGGGTTTGCTAATATAGATTGGATGTCTATCTATATTTCAACATAATGTTGAAGTGCATTATATCATCAAAGAACAAAAGCTTAATGTATATTTAGTCATTCTCTGTATATAATTTACAGTGTGGACATGAACCACATTAGAGATTTTTAAAAAGTTTATCTTTCCTTATTTGTGCATCAGAGTTTCAAAGTGATAGTCTGCTGCCTCTATGTAACCTGATAGTTTTTAATGTGACTGCATACAGAAGCTAATTTTGCCTTCACTGGTATTTCATCCTCTACAGGATTTCATGCAGGACTGATTAATTTGAGGCTATACATGTTTCATAATGTATAGATATTGGATTGATATCTATATCAACAGGTAATCGGATTGAAGATCTGTTCCATTCAGTTCTAAAGTAATGCTAAGGATGTCGATATTGAACTCATTTGACTTTTCCATCAACTACTCTTCTCTCCAGTTTCTTTTATGCATAAGGGCAGAGCCTCCCTAAAATAATGTTCTCACCCTTTCCTGCTTAAGAGCCTGGAGTTTCTTTCTAAGTTTCATCATTGAAGCAAATCCAAACTCTCCTACCAGACATGTAATGCCCCTCAATTGGGCCAACTTAACAAGCTAAATGCTATTGTATAAGTCACCTGCTTTCATTAAGTCATTTCTCTTTTATTTCATGCTCCTACTCCCCTGGTTTTGTTACAGTTGCTGTTATTTAGTTGCTTAGTCCTGTCTGAGTCTTTTGCAACTATATGGACTGTGGCCTGCCAGGCTCCTTTCCATGGGATTTCCCAGGCAAGAATTCTGAAGTGGGTTGCCATTTCCTTCTCCAGGGGATCGTCCTGATTCAGGAATTTAATCCACATCTCCTGCATTGACAGATGGATTCTTTACCACTGAGCCACGTGGTAAGACCCTCTGCTTTTACAAGTCATCCATTATCACCTCTACCACATGCCTCAATACAAAATTATATCCCCTTAAGGACCTACATAAAATCTCAAACCCTCTTAAAACTTTCTCTGGTTATCTATGCCATCTGACAATGTTTTATGGAATTTGAATATTGACTACATTGATTTACATTAGTTCCTAGATACACATATGTGTGCTTTTTATTTTTGATAGGTATCTATGCTTTTATATTATAGCTCCAGTAAGTTTGTAAAGTTCTAAAAGGTATGGTCACCTTAGACTCTTTTCTATCCTTTTTTATACTCAACAGAACATAGCAACATATTGGCCACATCATTTATTATGTTTTTTCTTACTTAAAAAAAAATATATATATAGTTCTCTCCATTCATTGCTTCTTCTTATCTAATGATGTTGTAATCTTGTCACCTCTAAACACATGTAGGTTTTTTGTTTTTTGTTTTTTACTGTAAATCGAGCAAGTCATCTAGAAAAGTGAAATGTAGACCCAGGTGGTTTTTCTTTCCTTGAATATAAAATTTTTTTAAGTCTCAACATTTTCTAGAAACATTGCAAGGTCAGTGTATATAGCCAAAGAGCCTCTTGTTGACTTGACAGGTTGAATACCTGAATTACAGCGATTTAAACCTTGTATCATTTCCATTACATTTGCCTTGAGGGTCAGCCCTGGGCATATTAACAAAAATTTTCTTTCCCTGAAAATATGCAGAACCATATATTCCTCCATGAGGGGTGGAAAGCTCAACAGATTTGCAAAATTGGGTTTCAAATGGGAAAAAGTTGAATTATATTAGGAAATATTTGTAAAATAAATTTGATTTGAAGGGATGAGCTACCTTTGATAATGGTGTTATTTAATTTGTTGTTTTCCCTTTTCCTGTGTATTATAGCACTCTTGAAAATTTAAAGAGCTATCTTGAGAAATGATTATAATAGAAAGCTTTCTTAGTAAGATGAAAATGAGCCTCACTTCCTTTCTTACAAGCAAATCATGTCGCCTCAGCTTACTTTGTTCTTTTTGATAGGTATCAGATATATAATGGTTTAAGCAATTAGATTTTTTTCTTTTGCCATTTCTTTGCTGTTGGTTTTGGAAGCAGGAGTAGTGAGAGATAAATAAAAGGAGAGGGAGAGAGGAGAACGAATATGAAAATATCAGGTAGGTTTGACTACATGTAACCAGAAAAATAATGAGCTGTTTATGATGTATGGAACTGATTATTACATATAATAATAAAATAGAGAGGAAAAACAGTTGCAGGATTTGTTAATGTAGCTGCTTGTCACAATATCAAGAATGCAAATTCTTTCCTCTTTCCATTTTTTTCTTCCTTAGCACAACAGCTTTGTCCTCAGGCTGCTTGCTTTTTTGGCCACAAATTGTCTGTAGCAGTTCTCAGTATCTTATATCCACAACAACATCCAGAAACAGAATAAAGAACTACTCCTTCCCCTGTCTTTCTTCTATTAGGGGGAGAAAAATAAAAATTCCCAGAATCCCCTCAGCTGACCTCTTTTTGCATCTTATTGGCCAAATGGTGTCACATGTTCAGAACCAATCAGTCTCTGGCAATAAGAATGGAACAATCAATGTTTGTTTAGACAAGAACTCAGCAAACAATACTCCAAAGTTTAGCCCACCACCATCTGTGTTTGTATGCTCTGTGAACTAAGACTATTTAGAAATTTTAAAATGGTTGAAAAAATATTAAGAATTAACCTTTATTAAAAAAAAAATAAAGAAAACTGTAAAAAAAAAAAAAAAAAAGAATAGTTGAGACATTTGAATGTGCAGAGTTTAACTGGAAGATAGCCATGCACATTCATTGACTTTTTGACCAGAGCTATTTTCAAGCTTCAGTGGCAGAGCAGAGTGGTAGCAACTAGAGACCATATGGTCTGAAAACAAACTATTTACTATCTGGCCCTTCACAGAAAAAGTGTGCTTAGTCCTAACTTAAGCCAGATTCTATTAATACATCAAGGCTGGATAAACTTCTCCTAAAGAAGATAATATAATTCTGTTTTTTGTTTGTTTGTTTGTCTTTTAAGAAGAGACTGAATCTTTCTGAACAAAATTTTCTAAGGAAAGAGTATGGGAGTAGGATACTGGGTATACCACAAATTCAGAGAAGACAGAGAGATTGAAGTTCATGCATATTTCAAGTGAATAACCCACCTTTAGTTTCATAAAGCAGTTGATTCTGAAAATGTTACCAGCAAGAGTGGTTGGTAAGACAGACCTGAGTCTTTTTCCTTACTAAGACCCTACAGAAGTCCAGGAGAGTCTGAATGGAATGGTGATGATTAAGCCATAATTTATTGAGAATTAGAAGTTTAATTTTTAGGATTTTTCAATATGGGAACTTGATGAGGATCAAGTAAGAACCATAATACAAAGACCCAGGATTGGAGAAAACACCAACATGAGGCAAAAGATCCAAAGAATCTTAGAGCACAGTTAATGCTTTCTCTGAAAGAGTTGAAGGATCTTTGGGCAAGTTTCGCTAAGGACCATGAAACTGTTTGCTTTAGCAGGAGAGTTTCAGAAGAGGATAGAGTTGCTAATAGAAACCATAGAAGAGCTAAGTCAAGTTGATGTTGATGGTAAGGTATGATCTGGAGGTCTCAGTGTCCATTCTGAGTATGGGGGTTAATGGTTTGGCTTCTCAATGCTTACAGAGGTCCATTGCATGTACATATGACAGTGAATGTGTGGTCTACTGAAATATGAGGACTGATTGGGGTTAACTAAATTTATCTTTCTCCCACCTCGCTTGAAAACTAGTTCCAATGTCTAGACAGTAGTCTATGCTGACTTAGCAATGATACTGTGCTAAATAAAGCATCCCCATTAGCTACTCTCCCTCCTGAGTCCCTTCTGTGTCTCTCAGTGCACTGAAGCATGGGTAAGCAAAGAAGAAAGGTCTCTTGACAAAGTCAGGATATCCTCTGGGACAAGGCTAAGAATATTATTAGTTTAATTCAAAACCCACACAGATCCATTTGTAAATAAATGCTGTGAGATGACATCGTAATGGATAGTGAGCACCTTTAAATTAATTTCCTTTTGATGTGATAAAAACATCTTCTGAAAGAGATGTTGAAACCTGGCTTTTGATGTAAAGTAACGTAATTTAGATTTTAAAATAGAAACCTTTTGTTGATAGTAGTTTATTCAATCCTGGGTGTGTACCAAACTTTATTTGCTACAGGTTATAAATTAGCTTTGAACCAGCTATAATTCATAAATCATTACCTATGACTGATTTACAGGCAATCTCATTAATTGCAATAGCAAAAAGGCCTTGAAGTAAGCAAGAAGTAGAAAATAAAACAACCCAGAGACTGAAAAAAGGGAGACACATATACTCTACAATTAAGAGCAATGCATCGTATTTGGATATGTTTTACTGATAGTGTGTTTCTGGTCATTCCAGTTCATCCTTACCACAACTTTGAATAATAGGTATTAGTGTTATTCCTATCTTATCTAAGAGGAAGAAGCTTACATCACTTTATTTTAATATGTATTAAATATTTATTCAGTATTACATATTACTTATTATGAGTCAGTAACTTTGTATATATTATATGACAGTACTAAAAAGAGCCTATTGATTAAGTAGCTCTGCTACTTTTACAGATGGGGAGAGTAAATTATAGACAGATGAAGTAACTTTCCCATTGATAGGGTTGTGGGTGTTCAAGCAGGCATATGAATTCATGAATTCATCATAAGCCTCTTCTCTTGCCCATTGGACATGGTTGTCTTTATTATTTCATATTTTAAAGGGATGTTGCTGCTGCTGCCAAGTCGCTACAGTTGTGTCTGACTCTGTGTGACCCCATAGACGGCAGCCCACCAGGCTCCTCCTCCCTGGGGTTCTCCAGGCAAGAATACTGGAATGGGTTGCCATTTCCTTCTCCAATGTATGAAAGTGAAAAGTGAAAGTGAAGTCGCTCAGTAGCAAATGGCAGAGTAAAGACTTACCTTTTTCACTTTGTGCTATTTCCAGTCCACCAGTTATTTTGACCTCTAGTGCCAGAGACCCTAGGACTCTAGGGAAAGTCATGGGCTTGGAGGTGGGAGGAGGGATAAAAAAGTAAGGCCCTAGGACCCCCATCCTAAAAGCATCAATCAGTTAGTATATTAGAGTTTAGGTGATATTCTTTTTCCTTTCCCTTCCTTCCTTCCCTTTCTCCCTCTCATTCTTTCTTTCAAATTCCCAATTACCTTCAGAAGTGTGTTTTGAGAAGAAGGGAACATATGAATGAAAAACTGAATCACAGGAATGACAGTTTTTCAATGGTTATGATTATTGGCAACTTAAATAGCATCCTATTTTAAATGGAAATCTACAAGGGTTTTCAAGGTTGTGTTTCAATTTACAATGAAAGGTACCTCCTAATCTAACTCAGAGTGAGAAGCCTACCAACCACACTGTTGTGATATGAGTAAATTCAGTGAGTTCTGGGACATAGGGTCTGTCTAGTTGCCTGGAATCTAACCCTGGGATGATGAAGGCAGAGGGGTAGTGGCTTGAGAGTAAACAGCATGTAAGAACTGATAAAGGAAGTGGTTGGGGTACCTGGTTCAGAATGGTTGGTTTAAATATGGCAAGAATGCCAGTAGGTCTGCCTTTTACTATCTGTAGAATCTGGCTAGCCTTTGGATGGGCAGAACCCTGGTGGCTCAGTTGGTAAAGAATCTGCCTGCAATGCAGGAGAACTTGATTCAATCCCTAGGCCCACCCCTGGAGAAGGGAATGGCTACCCACTCTACTATTCTTGCCTGGAGAATTCCACAAAGAGAGAAACCTTGTGGGCCACAGTCCATGGGTCACAAAGACTTGGGAGACGACTGAGCAACTAACACTTTTTATTGGTTAGGCTGACTCTCCAGAATCAGCAAGGCCTTGATACCAAAACATCAGAAAATTCAGAAAATATGCATATACAAAGTGTTGGAATTAGATAGTAAATGTTTTGCACTTTTGTGTGTGTGTGTGTGTTTTTTCTCATTTCAATTTTTCTTTTGCTGTCTTTGTTTTTCTTTTATTTTTTTTTTTGTAGTTTTTTTTCAATTTTATTTTATTTTTAAAACTTTACAATATTGTATTAGTTTTGCCAAACATCAAAATGAATCTTCCACAGGTATACCCGTGCTCCCCATCCTGAACCCTCCTCCCTCCTCCCTCCCCATACCCTCCCTCTTGTGTCTACAGCACACTAGGTACTCTGTTGTCCAGAGGCTAAGAAGAGATATGGCCACTGTCCCTAAGGAGCTCACAGGCTAGTGTAGGAAACAGAACCAGGGACAAATGATCATAGTACTAGATGGTGTGAGAATTCAACTTAGAGCTGCAAGAACCTGGAGGGAATAAGCAAGTCCTGAAAGAAAGAGTAACAACTCACAACCTACTGCTCAAGTTTCTTTGCTGCCATAGGGAAGGAGACCAAAACAAGCTGCTAAAGCCAGAAAGCATCTGTGACTTTAAACCTCATGTTCATAAGACTCAGGTCCCTTTCTACAGTCTGTCAATGTGGGTGTATGTTTAAGAGTTGCTCATGACAGACATCTTTACTGGGTGAAGCATCTCCTATTTTTGGAAGAGTCTCTTCTCTGTCTTGTGTACTCTAAGTAAATGCATTTATTTACAAATGCTAATTTACACTGAGACTCTTACTACTGGTAGAAGGGTTATGTCCTAGGATACAGCCAAGTTCTCAAGACCTTGGATGGTACGCATAGAAGTGGCCAAGAAATTCCAAGTATCTCCGGCATTGACTTCTCTCCAAGTTTCATTTAGAGCAAGTGGAAGATTTTACTAATCTTTCTCCTTGCTGTGGGTTTCTTATAGAGCTTTTCTGTCTCCTATATTAAGGTAGCATTGCCATTCTTGAAAGCAAAGCTGCTGACAGCATTTCTTTGTATAAACAGAATATTGAATAGTCACTTGCAGGATAAACGGGAATGCTTGCATTGAGTCTTGATCCGATCTCATCCCAACTTCTTTCCCATTCTCTTTCCTGGACCTTCCAGTCTCCTGTAGGGGATTTTATGGTTGCTTGGTTGTGCTAGTACTTTCTTATTTCCTTGTCTTGGTTCAGGCTGGTCCCTCTGCTCTTCTTTCCTTTATCAACTTCTACAAAATCTAGATCAGATGACTCTCCTCTTTCAAAATCCCCTGACTTATTATACCATCACAGATTTAGTTGCTCTGACTTTAGTGCCCATGTGCCAATGTGGCTTGGTCTCATAGCAATGAACATATATTATTGTGTTTCATCTCTTTGCCTATCTGTCTTACCTTCTGAATTATAATTCCCTCAGGGTGAGGGTTATATTCTTCACTTTTGTATGCTCAGCACTTAGCAAAATGTCTAACTTTTTGCTAGTTAGACATTTTAAGGTCTAATAACAAAATGGTAGTAGTAGTAATAGAAATGTCTATTGAGTTCCTTCAGTATGGAAGGCATTATTCTAGCTCTTTATGATATTAATCTTTTTCTGACAATAACACTAAGGGTTATATAATAATATCATCCCTATTGTGCAAATGAGATTGAGCCGTGGAGAGGATAAGTCACCTGCCCAAGGTGACACATAGTAAATACTAAATTACTGTCTTAGTGCCTTTTTGAATTGGTTATGATAAGTCTCCACATTTTGTTTTTCTTCCCAAGTGATTCTTAGAAGAGGCACTCTTTATTGAGGAATTTGGGAAAAGTCATCACACAGGTACCCAATTCATGATCAGCCAGTTGAATTGGGGTGTATACTGGGTAACACAAGCTTTGGAATTCCTCTTTGTGCTGTAAGAGATGCAGAAAGTAAGTTGTTTTATTTCCCTTCTCAGAAATCAATACGAGTAGGGGCATAATACATATATAATCCAGTTATATTTAATACTATGATTTTTTTTCTGTACGTTTCATGAGATGTGATTTAATTGGTAGTACGTCTACCTATAGGTAGCAGTTGGCTCTGTTGTTGTGAGTTTTATATATGAAAATCTCTAGAAATGTACACATATTTGTGCATGTCATTATTTCAGTGTATTTTCACAGGTACCATACATTAAGTTGCCAGTGTTTACAGCTGAGGTGACCCCCAAAGGAAAAGGTATTTTAACAAAAATAATTGTGAAAAATATTTTGCTTTTGCCATCATTCTTGAAGAAACTTTTTTCATGGAATGTTTGAGATCGTATTCTCCTGGACCAGTGAGATGAATATCTAACCCTGATTCTCTACTTGTTAACCATGTGACTATATGCACGTTACTTCCCCTACAATTAAATGTCTTTTTCTTGAAAATGGAGGCTATAACAATTCCTTCCCCAGAAAAGTGAAGTAAGGAAAAGAAAGGATCAGGGCATGAAGCCTGTGCGGTTACAAAGGACTCCGTATTCAGAAGGGCCCATGCTTGACTTAATGTTCTATTATAACTGATTTGAAATTCTTCATAAAATTATTAAGACTTCTTTTGGATGTGGACCACTTTTAAAGTCTATCTTGTTCTGTTTTATGTTTTGTTTTTTTGGCCAAAAGGCATGTAGGATCTTAGTTTCCCAACCACGGACTGAACCCACACCCCCAGTATCGGAAGGCAAAGTCTTAACCACTGGCCTATCAGGGAAACCCTTGAAATTCTTAGTAATTTTTGATGAGACATCCCATGTTTGCATTTTGCCTTGAGCTCTGCAAGTTATGTAGCCATTCTTGGATTGTTCATGAAGTCTATAGCCTACGGCACATAGACTACTCCTCGATAAAATGTCAGCTATGAATAATTTTGCAAGGGCGTTTTTAGTTTATTGGTATAGTCCCCCAATTTTATTTTCTGAACTTTTCCAATCTGGTCTGGACATTGAACCTAATGATGGGGTACATTTCATGTGTCCTCATGCATTCAGATTACCCTTGGTTGATATACACTAGTCAAACCCTCTACCTCATTCTTCCATTTCTCTGTGATTGCACAAATTATGGAATATGGGCTGTGGCTGGCTGATAACTCAGAGTGTGGAAACACTTCTTAATAAATATGAGCCCCATTGCTCAATACATGGCATTAGATTTATTGTTATCTTAGTTTGAGAAATGAAGGCTTGAGCTGATACACTGTCTCACTGACAATGACTCGAGAAAGACATTTGGAGGAGATCTAATACTCTTTTTTGCTCTTATTGCATTGCAGATTATTTGAACTCCAGAAGGACCAACACCAGATAAATTATGAATGTTGAACAAGATGACCTTACATCCACAGCAGATAATGATAGGTCCTAGGTTTAACAGGGCCTTATTTGACCCCCTGCTTGTGGTGCTGCTGGCTCTTCAACTTCTTGTGGTGGCTGGTCTGGTGCGGGCTCAAACCTGCCCTTCCGTCTGCTCCTGCAGCAACCAGTTCAGCAAGGTGATTTGCGTTCGGAAAAACCTACGTGATGTTCCAGATGGCATCTCCACCAACACCCGGCTGCTGAACCTCCATGAGAACCAAATCCAGATCATCAAAGTGAACAGCTTCAAACACTTGAGGCACCTGGAAATCCTACAGTTGAGTAGGAATCATATCAGAACAATTGAAATCGGAGCCTTCAATGGTCTGGCAAACCTCAACACGCTGGAACTCTTTGACAATCGTCTTACGACCATCCCGAATGGAGCTTTTGTATATTTGTCTAAACTGAAGGAGCTCTGGTTGCGAAACAACCCCATCGAAAGCATCCCTTCTTATGCTTTTAACAGAATCCCTTCTTTGCGCCGGCTAGACTTAGGGGAATTGAAAAGGCTTTCATACATCTCAGAAGGTGCCTTTGAAGGTCTGTCTAACTTGAGGTATTTGAACCTTGCCATGTGCAATCTCCGAGAAATCCCTAACCTCACGCCGCTCATAAAACTAGATGAGCTGGATCTTTCTGGGAATCATCTATCTGCCATCAGGCCTGGCTCTTTCCAGGGGTTGATGCACCTTCAGAAACTGTGGATGATACAGTCCCAGATTCAAGTGATTGAACGGAATGCCTTTGATAACCTTCAGTCACTGGTGGAGATCAACCTGGCACACAACAATCTGACATTACTGCCTCATGACCTCTTCACACCCTTGCATCATCTAGAGCGGATACACTTACATCACAACCCCTGGAACTGTAACTGTGACATCCTGTGGCTCAGCTGGTGGATAAAAGACATGGCCCCCTCCAATACAGCTTGCTGTGCCCGGTGTAACACCCCTCCCAATCTGAAAGGGAGGTACATTGGGGAGCTTGACCAGAATTATTTCACATGCTATGCTCCTGTCATTGTGGAGCCCCCAGCAGACCTCAATGTCACTGAAGGCATGGCAGCTGAGCTGAAATGTCGGGCCTCCACGTCCCTAACCTCCGTATCTTGGATTACTCCAAACGGAACAGTCATGACACATGGGGCATATAAAGTGCGGATAGCCGTGCTCAGTGATGGCACGTTAAACTTCACGAATGTAACCGTGCAAGATACAGGCATGTACACATGTATGGTGAGTAATTCTGTGGGAAATACCACCGCTTCAGCCACCCTGAATGTTACTGCAGCAACCACTACTCCCTTCTCTTACTTTTCAACTGTCACGGTAGAGACTATGGAACCTTCTCAGGATGAGGCACGGACCACAGATAACAATGTGGGTCCCACTCCAGTGATCGACTGGGAGACCACTAACGTGACCACCTCCCTCACGCCACAGAGCACAAGGTCAACAGAAAAGACATTCACCATCCCTGTGACTGATATAAACAGTGGGATCCCAGGAATTGATGAGGTCATGAAGACTACCAAAATCATCATTGGCTGTTTCGTGGCCATCACACTCATGGCTGCAGTGATGCTGGTCATTTTCTACAAGATGAGGAAGCAGCATCATCGGCAAAACCATCATGCCCCAACGAGGACTGTTGAAATTATTAATGTGGATGATGAGATTACAGGAGACACACCCATGGAAAGCCACCTGCCCATGCCTGCGATTGAGCATGAGCACCTCAATCATTATAACTCTTACAAATCTCCTTTCAACCACACAACAACAGTTAACACAATAAATTCAATACACAGTTCAGTGCATGAACCGTTATTGATCCGGATGAACTCTAAAGACAATGTCCAAGAGACTCAAATCTAAAACACTGACAGTTACGGAAAACAAACAAACAAACAAAAAAGACAGTTTATTAAAAATGACACAAATGACTGGGCTAAATCTACTGTTTCAAAAAAGTGTCTTTACAAAAAAAAAACAAAAAAGAAAAGATTTATTTATTAAAAATTCTATTGTGATCTAAAGCAGACAAAATTATGTGTATTCCTCAGAACCTGTTTTTGCTGCACTTATTTACTATTTCCCACATCTCGTCCCTGCCTTCCCTATCGCCATATTTTTCATAGGAGATCTCAATTCCCTAAAGAACCGGTCTAGGAAATTTTGTAAGAATTCTGTTATACTTTGAGATTTTTATGGTGAATTCTAGTGGTGAGATCCAGTCTATTTTGTCTTTCTTTTATTTTTTCCTTCTCTCTCTCTCTTTCTTTTCTTTCCTCCCTCTCATGCCCTTATGAAGTAGTCCAATGGGGAATGCAGTATTAGAAATAGATTTTTAAGACAGAACAAGGAAAAAATGCAAGATCTTATATTTTTCATGTAATGATCTGTTCTGTATTTATGAGGAGGACCATTCAATGGGAAAGAAAAAAAAAAGGAAGCAAGCAACAGATTAATTTACATATGAGCATCTATAAAACCCATGATCTTTTAAACAAATCTAGAATCCGATTTGTAGTTCAAAAACTAAAAATAAGATTATAAATAAAATATTGTCGGTTTTTCTGTACCTGGATACAACTCATTTGTAGTTTGGCTCAAATGTGAGAAACTTGAAGGTAACTAGACTTCCTGCTTTCTGAGAAAGGTAATATTACAGTAATCTTCAGTCACAGCACCAGTCTCTACAGGGTCCTGTTTCATTAGATGACGTGAGTTTCTGATCTATATTTGAGGATGCTGTGGTCTTCTTTTCATTAGTGTCACCCTTTGTAGAATGCTCAGATTTTTAGATTTTTGTGAAGTAAATTCAATTCCACTTGAAAGAAAGTTTCAGTATAATTTATTCCCTGGCTCTTAAATAAAATTATTCTGTCTAGATGAAGTACAGTCACAGAATGCTAAATTATCCAAGTTGAAAAATCATTGTTGGTGCTGAGTGCCAACAAACTCAGTTCAATTCAACACTGTTAAAGACCTACTATGTGTTAAACACTGATGTTAGTGCTGTGGACACATTATTAGAAAGACCTGGTTTCTGCACTTGAATCACTCATGACCTATATGTAATATCATTAAAGAAACATCAGTTGATTACCAGGGGCCAGCTCTAATTTTCCTGTTAGGTGGCAGGTGGCAGGATCCTAGAGTTTTGAAATAATCAGATTACTGTTATGACCAAAACCTCCTCATGATTTTTTTTCCATTCTTCTGGAAGAGCTGATTATGTTCTTCCAAATGCAGATTGTAGAGTGGTAAAGAAGTGTAAGTATGGATTTGATTTGCTACGGCCAATGGATGTTTACCAAGAGATAGCAATGCTAACACACTAGTAATTCATTAAAGGTACTTCAAGGAACTGGAGATATTTTTGGTATGAGAATATCCACTAGCTTGCAAGTTAAAAAGGAACTTTCTAGTTACTGGTACCTCAGCACTCTCCTGATATTTTAATATAATATATGTCTGACTTTTGTCTTTATCTATGTGAAGCATAGTGAAAACAGTAGTGAAACAGTGTGTTAGTCGCTCGGTCATGTTGGACTCTTTGCAACCCCATGGACTGCAGCCTGCCAGGCTCCTCTGTCCATGGAATTCTCCAGGCAAGAATACTGGAGTGGGTAGCCAGTCCCTTCTCCAGGGGATCTTTCCAAATATACACCTCTCATTGCTGGCCCTTGAAATCTGCCATATCATTGGTGAGACAAGTGTTAAACTAGAGAAAACTAAGATAAGCTGGAGAAAATCTCAGCTCCTAATGAATGAGCAGCTTGGATACTCACACATAACTCTACAGGCTGGACATCACACCAGGGTTTTGTGATCTCCAGGTGTGAAAAACCAATTGTTACTAGCAAAATAGGTCAGAGAACTGGGAGGAAGAGATAGCAAACGAATGAGACCACACAAGGATCTCACCTCTATTTTTTGAGCGCCAGTTCTTTAGTGGCTTTTTCTCCCTCATATCCTACCTTTCTTTGTTAGGAATACAATTCATATTAGCTTTACTGTGGAGAAGACTCAAGGGAAAACACATGTTGGCTGTCATTTGTCAAGTGATTCAGTATTGAATGTGCTTCATATTTCTAAGCTGCAGATCAGCTTGGAAACCAACCAAACAACTCACCAAGGAATATCAAGTGCTAATACAAAGAAGACTGGTATAAACCCAGAAGGAAAAGAATCTTGCCTTCTCTACTTGGTTTCTGATCTCTGTCTTTGCTGATTATAAACTTTCTTTCATTTGAGCTTTTAATTCTTAAGAAGTTAGTTCCAGCATACAATTCCTCTTGAGTAAACTTTGGGAGTTGGGGATGGACAGGGAGGCCTGGCATGCTACAGTCCATGGGGTCACAAAGAGTTGGACACGACTGAGTGACTGGACTGAACTAAACTGTGAGGGGTGGCTAAGTAGTTAGATAAATTCTACTAGAATAAAAGGTGAATTTGCACTAAAAATTTAGGTAAGAAAGTCAAGAATACTTGAATACATATTAGAATTTTTTAAAAATCTACATATATTGATGAAAGATTTGTTAAGCCACATTTGACTTTTCCAGTCAATTTAGAAATACTTTTGACAAAAGTTCCTCACTGCGGGTTTTAGGGATGAAGGGCATAGTGCTATAAACGTATTATTTAAAGGACACTAAAATGAATTCTATGATTTTATGAGTTTATGATTAGCAGTGCCTGTATTTGCTCTGCATCATGTACTAGTTTGGGGAGCTTCAACAAGGTAGCTGTATTAACCAGAGTTCATCACTCAAGATGGACTTCCTTGGATCAGCAGAAAGTCCATTTCACTGTTTAAATATCTGGTCTATGCTTGTAGCAAAATGTACTTTTTATGTCTGCTACTGTTTTTATTCTACCCAAAGGTGACCAAGCAGCAGTATGCTTAAATACTCATGTGCATCAAAAATATGTCATTCACAATTAACCAAGTTAAAATAATGTAATGATAATTTTAGTATGTATATTTATTTTTCCTACTGAAGATATGCAGTTGACTTTGGGAAAATATCAAAGAACGCTTTAGAAGGAATCTTCTCTAATATTTTTTTTTTTCTGTTCTGGACTCTTGCTCTTTTATAACTGGCTGTCACCTCAAACTCCTAAATTCTTTTGCATGTGTCCAAACACATTTATGGTGGCAAAATATGAGACAAATTTGGTATAATTCACGTACATAGTACCCAATATAGCTTTAATCATTTTTCCTCATATTCTGAACATTCTAGAATCAAATTTCATCTTTTCCAAAGATTTAAGTTGGTAATTAGAATTTTGGACCATTGGTTAATGATTGGAACATTGATTAATTCTTTTTTTGAGGAATTGCTTAATTGCTATAATTGCTTTTAGGCTTTAAAATCAAAGAATCAAAAATCAGGACATTATTTGAGACCTGCATACTCTTAAATTCTGAATTTAGATCTGTTGATAAATAACTTGACAATGGAAGGGTTATTTGCTTGGGAGAAAGAAAATGAAGAAGACATTTATAGAAAAAGATTTACTGAAACATGAGGAAAGTATTAGGTGCATGGCACCAAGCTACCCAACATTTCCAAAGTAAATATTGATCAAGGTGAAAAAAAAAATTAAACATTTTATCCTCTTAGCATAATCTTCAAAATACTTAGGCAAGTCAAAGAGTCAGATGAGTGCTTATGGACAGTGCAGTGCTTTGAAACAATGTAATTTTTAAATAATGTTTTAAATTGTTTATTTGGTGCTTCAGCTTACTGGGATTAATAAGGATATTGAAAACAATTGTATCACTAAATATCACAGGTATAACACATGAATGCTTGATTGAGGAGTCATAGTCTTCTAGGAAGCCAGGTGTCTGTTTTTCATAAAATAAATTTTCACAGAGTCAAATCTCTTTTTTCAAAAAAAAAATCTCTCCCCAAAGTTTATACACATTCTTATATTTGATTAGAATATGATTTCTGTACAAAAGCAACCAGATAAAAATAAGTCAAGCTGTTGCCTTAAAACATCAAATTACCTTCTGTTTTTTTCTCTTCTGCCATAAGAGGAAATATGAATTCCTGCGCACTCTGTATTAGATAGAAGCCAGCTGTGATGCTGTTGTCTTTCCAGGATATAAAATAAGATACATCTGGTTCTAGGAGAGAAAAAAGAAATCTCCTAGAATTACTGATAGTACACTGTCAACTAAGATCCAAATGTAGAAGCTCAAAGAAGCATTCTTAAAACACATTTAAAAACCAGTTCCCATCATTTTGGGTCTTTAAGTGCTGCTAACCAAACTTTTGAGATTTCAACCTTTCTTAAATTATTTGAGAAAATATACAAATTACATATAAATTATATAATTAAATTGTATAACAAGTGCCTAACAGCAGTGAGAAAACTCCATTTTTTTTTTTTTGCCTTAGTCCAGAATAAATAAAAAGAAAAAGAGAGAGAGAGAGAGAATGGAGTGTTGCTGCAAAGATAGGCGATGCATTAAGCTATGAAAGCACATGTTACTGGAAAATCCTTCTATTTTATAAACCTTATTAATGCACAGTAAATGAGGATACTCATGCATCATCTAGGCAAAATACAGAAAGCAAGGCTCTACAAGACTCCAGACTGTGAAGATTTTCTTTCAACATTTGGTCCAGTAATTTAGTTTCATTTTCCAGGTTATTAATGGTACACTGTATTATATATTTGATGCTGAATTGCTGAATTTGAATTTGTCCAAATGGTATTAATCCTGTCCTTATCTGGTTGGCAGAAGTAGTTAATATATAGCTTTTTACTTAGATCAAAGAGAAGATTCAATGTTATTTGACAGAGAGGGGCTGGTCTCTGTGGAGGCAGCAGTGCCCATTTTGATTTATGTCCTCCAACCCTGAAACTTGGCAGAACACCCAGTAGCTCAGCCCTAGGAGATCCTGACAAAAATCCATCCATTTTGGGAATCCCTACCCTTTATCATGTCTATGTATTGCTAAGGCTTCTGAATGACAATTAGTAATTCTTTCTTTTCGGTTCTTAGATCCACATTAAAAGTGGTAAATTAAAATGGAATTTAATTTCCATTTAAACACAGTTGGTAGTTTTGTAAAGTGTCTAATTCTCTGAGAGAAATAAATGAAGCTTAAATTGAACTAAATATATTAAAGCATACACAAGAGTAATTATGATGTATTTTCTGGTATATACTTTTTTATGGTAGATACTATAAAACTTTAAATCAAATAATTTGTTAACACTACGGAAATCATGGGTTTCTTTACTAATGGAATCATTATGAAAAACTTTAACTATAACAACATTTGTAAAATGCCTCAAAAGTCAAATGTTGAATTGGACTTCCTAGTCCTATGGCTAGTTCTATTTTTAAAAAATAAAGTTTTACAAAATGAAAGGGAGAAGTAATAAAGTTTCTCTTTCCAGTAGCCCTCAAGCAGAAAAACGCATACATGTAAAGATATTTCTTAACATAAATGGATGTTAACAAATGAACTTTAGTTAATGCTGACCATAAAAATGTCATGTAGCTATGCAGTTCCCCCTAAATTTTTTTCAAGAGTCTTGTAAATAAGTCACTCTTAAAAAGTTAATGCTAGCCTTTATGACAGAGAAGGCGATGGCACCCCACTCCAGTACTCTTGCCTGGAAAAATCGCACTGGCAGAGGAGCCTGGTAGGCTGCAGTCCATGGGGTCACAAAGAGTCGGACACAACTGAGCGACTTCACTTTCACTTTTCACTTTCATGCATTGGAGAAGGAAATGGCAACCCACTCCAGTGTTCTTGCTTGGAGAATCCCAGGGATGTGTGCTGCTATCTATGGGGTCGCACAGAGTTGGACACGACTGAAGTGACTTAGCAGCAGCAGCAGCCTTTATGAGATCAATTGCATTTTGTTTTTTTTAGGACAAATCTTTATGTGGAAGTATATTTTATTCCTTGCTTTCTTTCCTTAACATGTTTTCAAATTTTCTACAAGTACTATAAAATGAGAATATGTCATTTCTATACAACATTTAGTTATTCAGTCTGGAGTTCAACCCTATCAATATTGGGGACAACTTACAGAAGTGAATAGATTATTTCCTAGGCACTTCCAGAGTGATGCCTCTTTTAAATTTCTATTCTTGAGTTCCACTTTAGAGATTTGATATTTTTTATTATGATTAATATGTCTTCTACCTTCAAGAAAATGGAAGAAAGCAGGAAATTCACAATATTGAAAAATACAGATGCAGAATATATATATATATATATAATTTTATGAACATAAACTTGTTACCATACTTCCTACTGAAGACAAATGCCAATATAGATTATCCATCAGACAATAAATGCAACTAAGATAAAAATCTCGTTTATTAGTCAACATGGTTTCAATTTATTGACATCATTAAACTTTTATAAAATTCATTTTCTAATAAATCCTGAGAGTGATTTGTGATAGTTATTTAAAAGCCATATTAGTAATCAGAGAAAGCTCCGATGTTCAGAAGTGGAAATCCACAATTAGATTAATGTCAAAGATAAACTAGGCTTATGGAATTTAGTGGGATGCCATTAGGTATTCATAGGATAATTCAAAAATAAAAACTCTGTGCTTTATAGCTCAGAAAGTGCTTTCACCTGTTTTCTCATGTGTTAAGCCATGAAAGAATAGTATGTAAGTGCATTTTAATTAATGTATCAAATTTTCCCTGAATAGTATATTTGTCTCTATGTAAAAGGATTAATATTTTGAAGCCATAACCATAGAAAGAGAGTAAATTATTGGAGGAAAAAAGTAAATGGTAAAGTATAGAACATGGTTAGATTATTTTTGTATTAGAATGAATTCATGCACACAGTGAATAGGAATTGAGAAACTAATTTAATTCTAAGCCCTGTTCAAGACTCTGGTTATACAACAGTGAGCAAAACAAAGCCAAGCCCTAGGTGATTCAGTGACCAGTTCAGTTTGGTTTGCCTAGACTTTCCTTGTTTTACCACTGGATGTCCTCTATCCCAGAAACCATTTAGCTCAAGGCAAACCAGGACGGCTGGTCAAACTACTTACAAACCTTGTGTGTGTGTTTGTGTGTGCTCAGTCATGTCCAGCTCTGTGACCCCATGGGCTGTAGCCCACCAAACTCTTCTGTCTGTGGAATTTTCCAGGAAGGGATACTGGAGCAGGTGATCATTTCCTACTCCTGGGGAACTTTCCGATTCAGAGATCAATCCTGCATCTCCTGCATTGGCAGATGGATTCTTTATCACTTCACCACCTTTACAAATCTTTTGTTGTTGTTCAGTCCCTCAGTTGTGTCTGATTCTTTGTGACCTTGTGGACTATAGCATGCCAGGCTTCTCTGTCCTTCACCATCTTCCAGACGTTGCTCAAACTCATGCCCATTGAGTCGGTGATGCCATCCAACCATCTCGTCCACTGTCGTCCCCTTCTCCTCCTGCCTTCAATATTTCCCAGCATCAGGGTCTTTTCTAATGAGTTGGCTCTTTGCATCAGTTGGCCAAAGTATTGGAGCTTCCGCTTCAGCAACAGTCCTTCCATTGAATATTTAAGGTTGATTTCCTTTAGGATTGACTGGTTTGATCTTCTTGCAGTCCAAGGGACTCTCGAGTCTTTTCCAACACCATAGTTCAAAAGCATCTATTCTTTGGTGCTCAGCTTTCTTTATGGTCCAACTCTCACATCTGTACATTACTTCTGGAAAAACCATAGCTTTGACTATATGGACCTTTGTTGGAAAAGTAATGTCTCTGCTTCTTAATACACTGTCTAGGTTTGTCATAAAAACCTTATCATCAAGTTATTATCTTGACTCTATTAATTATATTAATGTTCTTATGTCATTGCTATTGACAATGCCAGATAACATTGGCCACTAGTATGCAGTGGTCAGAACATTTGCCTCTAAGTTGGTCAAGTCATAAAAGCAAATGCTTATAATGTCAAACTCTGTACAAAGTTTCTAGATTGTTCTCTGTAGATGCAACAGAAGTGCAGAAGGCACCACTTGCCCTCTAGGAGGAATTATAGTCAAGGATTGACAAGGATCATATCATTATGGTACTTTATCTACACTCATTATCTCCAGTCCTTACAAAGCTCTGTAAGGTAGACATTATCTCCACTTTAGAGATGAAAAGCATTAGAGTAAACTCTTTCCAAGGCACAAAAATTATATAGAAAATTAAGACTGAAAGAAGAATATTGGTGATTTAGCAATGGCATTTATTATTCGGAATAGACGTTGTTAACAGTCTCCTCAGAATACTTTATCTCTCGCAACCTATTAGATCATGTTTTAGAAAACAGCCTTCTTCTTGGGGATGTTAGTGTGTGTGTTAGTGTCGCTCAGTCATACCCAACTCTCTGTGACCCCATGGACTGTCTATGGAATTCTCCAGGCATGAATACTGGAGTGTGTAGCCATTCCCTTCTCCAGGGAATCTTTCCAATCCAGGGATTGAACCCTGGTCTCCTGCATTACAGGCAGACTCTTTACAATCTGAACCACCAGGGAAGCCCCTCTCTTTGGGGATACAATTTGGTAATTGGGTATTAGCCTTACTTTTTCCTTCAAATGTACTGATGAAGTAGGTAGGCCAATTCCTTTGAAGCACTGGATTGGTTAATATGGCAATGTTTTGAATATTGACCAATATTGAATTTCACAGAGACGCTTCAAATGGGAAACATTATAGATCTGCTAGCATTCAAAGATAAAAATGAATCAGTCAAACTAGTTTTATCATAATTAATGAGGTTTAGGTATTTTAAAAGATTGTATTATGATTTGCTTTTACATTCTAATCAAATGCCATTGATGGATATATTTATGAATAACACAGTAACTAAAAAATTATGTTCCAATTCCTTTCCACTAAAAAAAAAATCCCTTTAACGATCTTAATTGTTATGTTTACATGAACATATATAAACCACTTTCATGAAGTCAATGTTTATCTTCATTAGAATACACACACTAAACTGCTTATATGAAAACATATAATCTGTTTTTATGAAGTCAATATTTATCTTTCTTAGGCTACAACATACTAAAGCTATCTAAACTACTTAAGAGGTGAACACCAGGCAATGTTTTAGTAGCTCTAAGAGAGAAAAAACATAGAGCAAACCCCCAAAGTCTAGAGCTTAACTTTTGAAAACTAGAGAGTCAAAGGGACAATTCTGAATTTTAAGAAATTAATTAACCAACCAAGTACTCCTGAAACATTTAAGCATCTATATATCAATGTTCATTTGTTGTTTTTCATACTTAGTAAAAGCATTGCTTTTGATTTATGAGGAATGCAGCCAAAGTGAATATATAAGAAAAAAAAATAGATGGGTACCTGAGAGAACTAATGGTCAATATGGACCAGCAATGAAGTACAGTGGAAAGTTTTCTCTCCATATAAAGGCATGAGTGATAGACTTGAGAATAGGGCTCTGGTTGAAGATGTTTTAATATGACTTGAATGGTTGGCTTTAAATCTTTGACACTTTTTAGCATCTTTTCATTGCTAAATACACTTATTTGTTTATTCATGAAACATCCATTGAGTGCCTACAATGAGTACATTTGTCAAAAATACAAAGAATAAGGACAGACTTTGCATTCAAGGAGTTCTGTACTACAGTATTGCAAATATAATATGATGCATTGAATGGAAGAGACAGTGCATACAATGTAAGCAGAAAGAAGGGCAATAGACCTGGGCTGTGTGATTAAGGGAGGGGAACTCAGGTTTGCCTCTTTTATGAAATGAAGCCTGCATTGAGTCCTACTGGATGTCTAGGAATTAGGTGAAAGGAGGGTATTCATCAACTTTTCCATCACAATGGACAGCAAGGTCAAGAAATAAACAATATCACATATGGTGGAATTCCAAGTGGTTTGGTGTTGGTGGAGCAAAATATGCAATTTGGAGATTGTTAAAGACAAGCTAAGACAATGATTAAAGATCTTATAGAATATGTTGACCTACTGAATTTAGCTTATAGGTGATGATGAACTATCAACATTATCTAAGCAATGTCATGGACTCCTCAGATTTGAGCTTTAGATAGGCTGCCTATATGCCAGAAGAAAATTTCAAGGACGGTGTTTCACTACAACTGTAAAGAGATGATTAATGGAAATTACAGGCAGGTGGGATGTGCTGAAGGATCCAGTTAAAAAACAAACACAAAATCAAGTTGTGTTGGCTGGACTTGGTGTCTCATTGGAAGGTGGGGACAGGAGAGGGAGACACAATTTCTCAGATTTGTTTAACTAGTAGAAATACAGAGACGAGTAAGGGGTTGTTGTTGCTGTTCAGTCACTCATTTGTGTCTGACCCTGCAACTCCATAGACTATAGCACATCAGGCTTTCTTATCTTCCCTTCCTTTCACTATATCCCAGAGTTTGCTCAAACTCACGTCTCTTGAGTTGATGATGCCATCCAATCATCTCATCCTTTATCACCTCCTTTTCCTCCTGCCCTCAATATTTCTGAGCATCAAGAGTAGAACATGTTTATAACCGGCAATTCAAGCATAGTATGCTGTTCAGGGTGGTGGCTTGGGTAGCAAGGTTTTATCTAAATGGTAGACATAAAAAGTTTGAATACTGTCAAAAACCAAAATCTTCACACTGAGTGATACAAAGAAGAAAGATGAGTTTATTGCAAGGCTTTCAAGTTGCAAGCTAGGGAACTCAAGTTCTGAGTTGCTCACAGACTTGGGGATGTCTATGGGGTAAATGCAAAAGCTACCTGGCTTTTTTAGCTGATGGGTTGACTACTATTCTTGCATATTTGAGTCAGAGTCTCTGAGTTATGTAAACAAGTTTAGAGATGGGGTGAAAGACTTAATGTTTGGAGACTGGTAATCTCTGCTCACTTCTTAGAACAGAGCCATACATTTCAGTCAGGTTACGTTAAATTTTGTTTATGCACGTGCTTGACTGTCTCCATTTTGTCCCTGACATAAGTGACTTCCTTTTAATTTAGTTCTACAATGTTGATGGGGAATCCAAGTAGAGTGGTCCAGCAGGAAGTATTTTGGACTAGTGACATTTATCTTGCTGTCATCAATATAAAATTTGGAGTGAAAGATGAGAGAGTGGCACCACCCAGTACTCAGTGGGTAAAGGATAGGACAGTGAGAAATAGCAACATTTGATAGGTGTGGTAAGGAAGAGAAAATTTTTATTCGAAATCCATTAAAGAAATATTCCAAGAGTCTTTATTACATGCCATAGTATAATAAGTGCCATAAAGTAAAATTTTAGCATCAGAGAATTGAGGGTGTAAAACAAGGGAATTTATTTAGCCTAGGAGCTTTCGTTAATGCAGGCATGCATGCTCTGTCACTAAGTCATGTCCGACTCTTTGCGACCCCATGGACTGTAGCCTGCTAGGCATCTCTGTCCATGGGATTATTTGACTTTTAAAGGGAAAAGAGAAGAAATTAATTACTGCCAGGCAAAGAGGAGTGAAGCAAGGAAAGATAATGGGAGAGCCTTATGAAATAGAAACTGATGTATGAGATTTAAAGAAGCAGATGAACAAGGAGACAAAGAAGAAAAAAAATGAAGAGGAGAACCAAGAGATTTAGAAGAGCCAGACAAATAGAGTTTTACAAAGAGCATAAATACAATCATATAAGAAATTTTAAAATAACCGCTGAATCGCCAGTCAGGAAGTTAGTGATCACTCTAGCAAGAACAGTTTTAGTAAATGATTGTATGTGTTGATATGAGTGAGTGAGAAGGGGAAAATATTACCATGGAGAGAGGAAATTAATTGATAGGGCATAAGTGGAGTCAATGAGAGAGACTACTTTGACGGAATTTGAAATGAAAAGTAGAAGTAGATAGATTTGTGGGAGCTGATATTAACTAGAATAATAAGCAGACAAAGGTCAAAGGAAGCTAGCTGCTAGTCTAAAGAATTTAGACTTAATTCCATAAACAATAAAGGAGCCATGGAAAAGAAAAATACACGTGGACAAACACTTATATCAGAATGATTAATTTATGAGAATGCAATGGTCAGTCAATGAAGTTGTCAATCTTGGTCTAGCTAGACTTGAAAAAATGACAGAAAGATGCCCTAAATTTTTAAGCAATTAACTGTACTCTGATCTATATGACAGGGGTGAACCACTGTTAGTGAGAGAGAAAGAAAATTTCCTGAATAATCATAGACTCACGATCTCTATATCCAGACTGCTTTATAATTCAGAACATTTCTAGAGAATAAGAAACAGATTCCTTTGGTAAGTTTCCTGAATTACAAAGAATCTATTTTAGGAGGTTCTTTCATATTTTTGTATATAATGGAGTAATAAAATTAGCATTTAATTGAAGACTAATGGAACATGGTTTCAGTCTGTCTGCTCTCGGATGCCCTCTTGCAACACCTACCGTCTTACCTGGGTTTCTCTTACCTTGGACGTGGGGTATCTCTTCACAGCTGCTTGGCAAAGCGCAGCTGCTGCTCCTTACCTTGGACGAGGGGTATCTCCTCACCACCGCCCCTCTTGACCTTGAATGTGGAGTAGCTCCTCTAGGCCCTCCTGTGCCCGCGCAGCCACCGCTCCTTGGACGTGGGGTTTCTCCTCTCGCCACCACCCCTGACCTCGGGCGTTGGGTAGCTCCTCTTGGCTACCGCCCCTCGGGCATGGTGTCTTCCAGGCTTCTGCCCCTGACCTCGGACGTGTGGTAGCTCCTCTCAGCTGCGCTTGTGCGCCGCCACAGCCACCCAGGCTTGTGCACCATTTGGAAAACTCGGCAGTGGCCACAGGACTGGAAAAGATAAATTTTCATTCCAATCACAAAGAAAGGCAATGCGAAAGAATGCTCAAAGTACCGCACAATTGCACTATCTCAAACGCTAGTAAAGTAATGCTCAAAATTCTCCAAGCCAGACTTCAGCAATACATGAACCCTGAACTTGCAGATGTTCAAGCTGGTTTTAGAAAAGGCAGAGGAACCAGAGATCAAAGTGCCAACATCCCCTGGATCATGGAAAAAGCAAAAGAGTTCCAGAAAAACGTCTATTTCTGCTTTATTGACTATGCCAAAACCTTTGACTGTGAGGCTCACAATAAACTGTAGAAAATTCTGAAAGAGATGGGAATACCAGACCACCTGACCTTCCTCTTGAGAAATCTGTATGCAGGTCAGGAAGCAACAGTTAGAACTGGACATGGAACAACAGACTGGTTCCAAATAGGAAAAGGAGTACGTCAAGGCTGTATATTGTCACCCTGCTTATTTAACTTATATGCAGAGTACGTCATGAGAAACGCTGGGCTGGAAGAAGCACAAGCTGGAATCAGTTTGCCAGAAGAAATATCAATAACCTCAGATATGCAGATGACACCACCTTTATGGCAGAAAGTGAAGAGGAACTCAAAAGCCTCTTGATGAAAGTGTAAGAGGAGAGTGAAAAAGTTGGCTTAAAGCTCAACATTCAGAAAATGAAGATCATGGCATCTGGTCCCATCACTTCATGGGAAATAGATGGGGAAACAGTGGAAACAGTGTCAGACTTTATTTTTTGAGGCTCCAAAATCACTGCAGATGGTGACTGCAGCCATGAAATTAAAAGACGCTTACTCCTTGGAAGGAAAGTTATGACCAACCTAGATAGCATATTCAAAAGCAGAGACATTACTTTACCACCAAAGGTCCATCTAGTCAAGGCTATGGTTTTTCCTGTGGTCATGTATGGATGTGTGAGTTGGACTGTGAAGAAAGCTGAATGCCAAAGAAGTAATGCTTTTGAACTGTGGTGTTGGAGAAGACTCTTGAGAGTCCCTTGGACTGCAAGGAGATCCAACCAGTCCATTCTAAAGAAACTCAGTCCTGGGTGTCCATTGGAAGTACTGATGCTAAAGCTGAAACTCCAATACTTTGGCCACCTCATGCGAAGAGTTGACTCATTGGAAAAGACTGATGCTGTGAGGGATTGGGGACAGGAGTATAAGGGGACAACGACAGAAGATGAGATGGCTGGATGGCATCACCGACTCAATGGACATGAGTTTGAATGAACTCTGGGAGTTGGTGATGGACAGGGAAGCCTGGCGTGCTATGATTCATGGGGTCACAAAGAGTCGGACACGACTAAGCGACTGAACTGAACTGAATGGAACATGAAATTCAAAATATTAGGGAGTCCATTATGGGAATGAAATTAGATTGTGTGTGTGTGTGATAAGTAGCTTCAGTTGTGTCCGACTGTTTGCAACCCCATGGACTGTAACCCACCTTGCTCCTTTGTCCATGGGATTCACCTGGTAAGAATACTGGAGTGTACTGCTATACCTGCTTCCATCTTCCCCCATCCAGGGATCAAACCCACATCTATTATTTCTCCTGAGTTGGCAGGCAGGTTCTTTACCACTATCGCTGCCTATTAAATAACTAATTAATTTCTGTCATGGTAGCTCAGAGCAAAAAAGCACAGTTGCCATTTTGCAATGTAGTGAGATAAGAACTGTGGTGAATGGGAAAAATGAAGGCTTTTATAGTTGTGAGTGGGCTTTCCTGGTGGCTCAGACAGTAAAGAATCCTCCAGCAATGCGGAAGACCTGGGTTTGATCTGTGGTTTGGGAAGTTCCCCTGGAGGAGGTCATGGTAACCCACTTCTATATTCTTGCCTAGAGAATCCCCACCCATGTTCAGAGGAGCCTGGTGCACTATAATCCATGGGGTCCCAAAGAGTCAGACACAACGGAGATACTAAGCACAGCACAGCACAGCATAACTGAATACAATACAGATTATGATAATGTAAAAAAAAAAAAAGTAGTGAAAACTCCAATATGAAACAAATAAAATCGCTAGGCACCAGATTGCAGGTTTCCAGAATGCAGGTAACTATGGCAAGATGTGAACACCAGGACATAGACAAGAAACATTATAATACATCTCTTCCATCTCAAGGGCCTCTCAGTTAATGTTTAATTGTATCACATGTAGGATTAACATTAGGATCTGAAAGCTTTTCAAAATTTTTCATACTTGTTCCAAGAGAAAAGTTAACTATGTAAGTAAATGACAATGATTTTTAATTTATTTTTCAATAAAACATTATCATCAAGCTATCTGTTCAAGCTGACAGCAATATACAGCAAGATATGTATTTACCACACAATAATAATTGACTTTGATTAATAAGCAACATTTAGAAAAGGAGACATGGATCATCTTTGCTGAGTCATGATGACTGGATTTGCCATGCTTGGAGTGCAGGCAAGAGTGAAATATTTCTGTTCCTCTTCATCTTCCACTATCTCCCAGAATTTGCTCAGATTCAAGTCCATTAAGTCTGTGATGATATCTAACCATTTTAAACTCTACTTCCCTTTTCTCCTTTCTGTGCTATTAAATAATGAAAAAATCAAGGATGCTGAGCAGGTAACATCACCCGGATGGAGATAACAATTGTAGAACTGGGACACATTAGAGGCAAGGAGAGGTGTTTTTTTTTTTTTTTTTTTAACTTTACACTATTGTATTGGTTTTGCCATATATCAAAATGAATCTGCCACAGGTATACATGTGTTCCCCATCCTGAACCCTCCTCCCTCCTCCCTCCCCATCCCATCCTTCTGGGTCGTCCCAGTGCACCAGCCCCAAGCATCCAGTATCGTGCATCGAACCTGGACTGGCGACTCGTTTCATATACGATATTATACATATTTCAATGCCATTCTCCCAAATCATCCCACCCTCTCCCTCTCCCACAGAGTCCAAAAGACTGTTCTATACATCAGTGTCTCTTTTGCTGTCTCATATACAGGGTTACTGTTACCATCTTTCTAAATTCCATATATATGCATTAGTATACTGTATTGGTGTTTTTCTTTCTGGCTTACTTCACTCTGTATAATAGGCTCCAGTTTCATCCACCTCATTAGAACTGATTCAAATGTATTCTTTTCAATGGCTGAGTAATACTCCATTGTGTATATGTACCACTGCTTTCTTATCCATTCATCTGCTGATGGACATCTAGGTTGCTTCCATGTCCTGGCTATTATAAACAGTGCTGCAATGAACATTGGGGTACACGTGTCTCTTTCAATTCTGGTTTCCTCAGTGTGTATGCCCAGCAGTGGGATTGCTGGGTCATAAGGCAGTTCTATTTCCAGTTTTTTAAGGAATCTCCACCCTGTTCTCCATAGTGGCTGTACTAGTTTGCATTCCCACCAACAGTGTAAGAGGGTTCCCTTTTCTCCACACCCTCTCCAGCATTTATTGCTTGTAGACTTTTGGATCGCAGCCATTCTGACTGGCGTGAAATGGTACCTCATCGTGGTTTTGATTTGCATTTTTCTGATAATGAGTGATGTTAAGCATCTTTTCATGTGTTTGTTAGCCATCTGTATGTCTTCTTTGGAGAAATGTCTGTTTAGTTCTTTGGCCCATTTTTTGATTGGGTCATTTATTTTTCTGGAATTGAGCTGTAGGAGTTGCTTGTATATTTTTGAGATTAGTTGTTTGTCAGTTGCTTCATTTGCTATTATTTTCTCCCATTCTGAAGGCTGTCTTTTCACCTTGCTTATAGTTTCCTTTGATGTGCAGAAGTTTTTAAGTTTAATTAGGTCCCATTTGTTTATTTTTGCTTTTATTTCCAATATTCTGGGAGGTGGGTCATAGAGGATCCTGCTGTGATGTATGTCGGAGAGTGTTTTGCCTATGTTCTCCTCTAGGAGTTTTATAGTTCCTGGTCTTATGTTTAGATCTTTAATCCATTTTGAGTTTATTTTTAGGATCTTTAGAGAAATTACAGTCTCAATCTGTAAACATAATACTAGTGGCTTGAATTTTCCATATGTTTCTTTATGGTTCTCTGACTGGATGCTTAGCAGCATGCATCCATGGAAGTCCATTGTCATTTCATTTCATGCCTTCTTGGTGTGTCACAAAGTGGAAAATTTAGTGTAGATTTTAGATAGATCTTTTTTGCCTGGGGTTGATGATCTTTATTTTTTATTTTTGGTTGATGATCTTTAATTTCCATATTTTAATTGATTAATGAAGGTTCACTAAACATTTAAACTCTATATCCAATGAAACAAATATATCTTTTTACCCTTTATCTTTTTATTCATTTGGTTATGAAAGCATGACCATAAACGTATTTGTAAAACACATGATTTTTATCGTTCCTCATCTCATTTGACACCTGGAAATCTTTGTCTGGCTATTCCATGGCTATGGAAAATGTCCTATTTTTAAAAATATTTGCTTTATAAGCTTCCTTTCAGCTTTTGGCACAAATATTGTTATTTAGCCATACTTTCCTTGGATCAAGTTATACTCTATTAGATTTATCCACTTGTCATTGAGTTCCAATCATAAATTTTTGGAATAGAAATAGCCTAAAGGAAAAGGGCAAAATATCATCAAACCATTGCATCTCTTCCAATTCCAATTATTCAGGGTTTCGATTTCAAATATTTTTATTTTCATAGTAGTCACCCAATTGCTAGTTATTACACTTTAGCTCTTATTTTTAGGACTCCAAATTCCTATACATTTTTTACTTCTTTGAAATTTCAAGACTGTAATATTTGTGTGTGTGAGGCAGGGGCAGGGATGCGGGGGGTGGGAGGGTGGGGAGGCTGTAAATCCATGTGGTTCTTTCCCATGCTCATATTCTTCTTTCTTTTGCTGCAAAGAGGGACACATATTTTTAGTGAATGCATAGAAGAGTAGTTTATCTCTTCTAGCAGTTTAATAGCTTAAATTCAGCAGATGAGAAAGCTGAATAGTGTACTTTCGCTTTTTATCAATTTGTACCCTGGAAGTGAAAGTTGATCAGTCATGTCTGACTCTCTGTGACACCGTGGACTGTAGCCCTCCAGGCTCCTCTGTCCATGGGATTCTCCAGGCAAGAATACTGGATTGGGTTACCATTCCCACAGATTCTTTATTATTTGAGCCACTAGGGAAGCACTGGCTTCAGACAAATTCAAAATAGTGAAAATAAAATGGTTTTTACTTTAAAGCCAGGTCATTTTTACACATTTTTATTTTTCTTTTCCATCTGAGAAAAAGTTTTTCCCCAGTATGTAATTAGTGTATCTACATTATTGATAATGTTACTTAATATTATTGCACTTTTGTTAAATTTTTAATAGATAACATTTATTGAATTATTAGTTCAGACCACTCTTAGGTTCATGAAATTGTTTCTATATTCCTCAAGTTTCCCAGCTGCCCCATCATTAAGACTATGTGATATCTTTATGTGTGAGAAGAGAGAGAGAAAAATAAGCAATGAATTTAAAGAGTCTATCCCAGAGAGAGAAAACTCAGGCCAGAATTGCATATCCTTTTTATTCCTTTTCTTATAATTCCTAGTCTCAGGGAATAGGCACTCTACTATATTTGTTGCTTACATATAAAGACTGCTTTATTAAATACTGTTTGATTAATAAGTTCCTCAAAGAAAGAACTGAAGAAAGAAGCGAATAATATAATTTAATTTCACTCAGCCTCTCTTTTACAGATCCATAAAAGGGAACATGCCCCACAAAGGTTAATCATACACAAAAACCCTGGTCCTAAACCATTTCTGTGTCTTGAAAATGTGTTTCAGCATTACAGAATCCTTTCAGTGACCTGAAACCCAAGACTTTGAAATGTGGCCCTGAAGAAATCCATTAGGGATGTAAAAGAAATCATTGTGAAAAGCAGAGTTTATGATTTTGCAAAGTTGATGCCGAGTCTGTCTCTCTTCTTAATACTTCTAAGGACTAGCTTCCTCAACAGAGCTGAGTTAATGTGGGCTCTCAGGATGTCACCTCCTGGCCTCAATCATATTTCTGCCAAGCAGTGTGTTTTAAGTCTGAAGACTTTTAGAAAATGTCTACAGGATGCAGTTCTAGAATTTTGAGTTCATTTGCTTTTCTTTAAATCCATGGGTTGGGGGAGCTTGAGAAATGGAACTCTTGGTTACGATTATACTGAAGCACAAAGGTGTTGCATAGGAAGATGCAACAAATTCTCAAGTAAAATGCATATGACAGCTACCAAACACCATGGAAATATGTCAGTTAATTTTAAAGGAAACCTTCACAAAACAGCTATTTGTTTTTAATTTCATGTCTTCAAACTTATATATAGTTTTGTGGTTATTTTTGCCCAATTAGTCTCCCTACTCTTTGTTGATTAATGGGTCAGAAGGGATCTTAAAAGCCGCAGAATTATTTTAAATGTGGTTTCTTTTCTGTCATATTTCCTTTGGACTTATCCAATCCCTTGATTTTTCTAAAATATGCTAGCAAAAAGTTTCGGAAATCTCAAATCAACTGACCAGAAAGCAGCGGATACACCAAAAATCTTGCAAACTATATAGACAAGCTCCAGATTAGTGATGTGGGTCCAAGAGGCAGAGTTTCACTTTCAAAAAAGGTTATTTGAATCAGGGTCAGCAAACTACTCCCTACCTGTCAATAAGTACCATTAGTAAATAAAACTTTATTGGAACACAGAGAAGCCCATCAGTTTATATACTTATTGTTTGTGATTGCTTTCACACTATAATGACAGGGTTTAGTTGCAGTTGGGACAATATGACAGAAGTCTAAAATATTTATTATTTGACATTTCATAGGTAGTCTCCAACCCCTGGTTTAGGAAGAAATTATTAGTCTCTACGATCATAAGCAGTCAAACAGTAACTTATATGGATTAAAAATTTGAAATAGTTGACTCAGTCCCATATTTGCATTCTTTAGAAGCACCTTTTCCTCATTTTCCCATTTATATACTGCCCATTAGTATTATAGATATTGAAACAGTGTGCTATTTATGCATAAGTAAAATTTTGCACTGGACACTTGCCCATGACTTAAAATAGGTCTTTGAAATGCCTTTAGTGCTTCATTGGTTGCAGAATTTATTACCACCTTCAATGTTTTTCATTGCATCAAAGCGAATTAACAAGAATTTCATTATCAAAAGAAAGCTAGCCCACAGGTTTTAATCAAGAAGGTTTTCTTTTTATGAAAAAAAGAAATAAAGTCAATGCCTCTAAAACACTAGTATTCTCTAGAAACCTTCACATTATTTTATGCTGAGCTTATACATTGATTAGATGATTCAGTTACATGCTGTTTTCCTGAAGAAATATTTACTCTGCTGTGTTGATGACTCGTTTTCAATCAGAATTATTAGGGGAATATAGTTAAGCCTAAAAATAAAAAAAGACAGGTGTTCAGGCAACCATGATAAATTTAAATGGCTTGATTACTTCCCTGTGGTAGATGATTTGTTTTATTGTCTAATAACACAATTACATTGCGTTCTACTTCCATCTATAGTTACATCAAAGAGAAGATAAAAGAATAAATTAAGCTGGTTTCAAGTACATTTTGGATAATAATTGCAGAGCATTTGAAAGTTGGCAGGCCAGTTGAAATGTGCCCCAATTTCACTAAATCTAATATCTAATATTTTGAGGATTCTGACTTGACATATATTTCAACTTTCAATCTATCTTCCAAGTGCTTTGAAACAAGTTCCAAATCTCCATTTGGAATAATGAGCAATAAGGAAATTTTTCTTTGCCTGGTAATCCTGGAAAAGAAAAGCTCCTATACAGATTATTTTCCCATAAAGATTCTATACATAGCCTCTGCTTCCCACTTAACTGTTTCTACTCAGCCTTTCTTAATTCTGACTCTAGATTAGAAGCACATTGGAAAATTTTCAAAATTGTGATATTCACGTTCCATGTGTGTTTCAGAGATTCTGATTGAACTGGTCTATGATGGAGCTAAAGCAGCAGTTGTTTTAAAAGATCAGCTTACAGTTCTGATATAAACTAGAGGTGAAAACTGCCAATCTAAATGATTTAGTAACCATAGGCAGATCAGTCTTACGTAATGGTGGTGCTAGTGGTAAAGAATCTGACTGCTAATGCAGGAGATACAAGAGACACGAGTTCAATTCCTGGGTTGGGAAGATACCCTGGAGTAGGAAATGGCAACCTGCTCCAGTATTCTTGCCTGGAAAACACCTTGGGCAGAGGAATCTAGAGGGCTACCGCCTATGGGGCCACAAAGAGTTGGACATGACAGCACACAGCACACACACACACATTGGCAAACCCAACAGAGTATCAGTAGAAGCAAAGCATAAAGCTTCCAGTGGAGGTTAAAATAGACTTGGAAGGGTTGATGCTGAAGCTGAAGCTTTAATACTTTGACCACCTGATGCAAAGAGCTGACTCATTGGAAAGGACCCTGATGCTGGGAAAGATTGAGTGCAGGAGAAGAGGATGACAGAGGATGAGACTGTTGGATGGCATCACTGATTCAGTGGACATAAGTTTGAGCAAACACCAGGAGACAGTGATGGACAGGGAAGTCTGATGTGCTACAGTCCATGGGGTTGCAAAGAGTCAGAGACAACTTAACGACTGAACAATCACAACAATACTTGTTGACAGCTGAATGATTATAAGTGTGTATCCATATAAACTGGCTACTTGTGCAAAGTATAGTCTTAGTTGCCAACTGTGTACTGTTATGATGAGTTTAAATGACCAACACATATAATTTGGCAAAACTAATACAATTATGTAAAGTTTAAAAATAAAATAAAATTAAAAAAAATAAATAAATGACCAACACAATCCCTGGGGCTCAAAGGAGTTAATATTTTTCAGATTGTGTGTATAGATGGGACCTGGGATATAGGAAAAAAGTTGTGATTTCCCACCAGAAGACATCTTTAAGGATGTGACAACCACAGGCCTTTTATGGGATAAGAAAGATAGAAGCTTCACAGAAAACAGGAAGCTGAATTTTATAGATAATTTTATAGGTAAATTTTGTGGTTGAGGAGGTTTAATCTCCTATCATGTATTTCTCCTCAGACAGAGGAAGATAAATGGAGGGGGGGAAGAATGAAGAACTTTACCTCCAGATTTAGCAATATGGTGAAAGTTTGTGATTCTGCTTCTGGATATTTATACTGAAGCCTGTGCTGAAAATATCCTCTTAAGAGATCAGGTTAGAGGATGAAAATAAAGACACTTCAAAATAACTTTAGAATCTTCCCGACCCAGGGATCAAACCCAGGTCTCCTACATTGCAGGCAGATTCTTTACCATCTAAGCCACCAGAGAAGCCCTTATTTCTTCACAAATGTACTTAAATGACTTCTAACGCCTCAATATTTCATTGTCCTCTTTATTAGAAAAGTATTCGATTTATAGCTCTTTTTAAAACATTGTGTTTTATCTCGAATGTTTATTTCACTATCAGTGTTGATATTTCCTATGTGATTAATCATGTTACTATTTTTTTTTCTTTCTTCATCCTTTCTTTTTCTCATTTTTATTCATTTTAATTTTAAACTACAAATCAATGTATACTATTTTTAACTTTTTATTTTATGTTGGAGTATAGTTGATTAACAATATTGTGATAGTTTCAGATGTATGGCAAAATGATAATATATACTGTTTCAACAGAAGAACCAATAAAAAAGAAAAATATGAGAATGTGACACTTACTACTCATGTGTGCTAGGGAACCAACCTAAAAGTCTAATCTTTTTTATCTTTCCTATGATTAGTCTGCCTAAGCTACTGATAGGAAATATATATATATATATATATATATATATATATATATATATAAAATAAAATACTGCCTTTTGTTGTATAATATTACATATGAGTTTTCTACAGGAGAAAGTATATTTCTTATAGCAACAACTAAGTAAACAACTCTATAGTAAAGTCCTTAAAAGTTTAAGCCCCTGGATTCAGAACATCTATTTAAATCTCAACTCCACCACTCATGAGAAATAAAACAAGTTAAGCTCTGAAGCTTCAGTTTGTTCATCTATAAAATGGAATAATAGCCTAATGACACCATGAAGTAGTTATGAGGGTTTATGGGAGGTAATATATCTTAAGTAAAGTATTAGCATGGTCTCTGACACTAGACAATTGCCAATAAAATAGAATTTTAAAAACAGGTCAACTATTATACTGAAGAACCTATGTATTTTAGAAAAACAGCAAATTTATAAGTTGTTTTTCTCCAATCTAGGCAACAGATATTTTCCAGTGTCTTAGGTTAGGACAGCTTACAGCAAGACCCCACTAGAAGTCAAGGGCAGACCAGAGCTGTCACAGATTTATTTCAGGGAATTGTTTGACCTAAGTTGGATGTGACTGTATTTTAAAATCATTCCATATGGAAGCAGATTCAAATCAAAGATAGATATTGGTACCGATGGAATTACTCAATGACTATTTTTCAGATGTTTTGTTTACAGGGAAGGAAGGGGCTGTCTATGGGTGGATAAGGTCAGTCTAGTAGTTTACCTGAGTAAATAAGAGATTTGGTGAGAAAGCAATAATTTTTTTTATTTTCTCAAACCCTTTCCTGAGATAAGCTTATACTTTACCCTTCAGGAGAGAGAGAGGCACTCTCTGTTAAAGCTAGTTAGTCTGTTTCATATGGCTAGGTGTATATCTTATCCTTAATAACTAAAGAGCCTCATGATGAAGGTCAAAGGGGAGAGTGAAAAGCTGGCTTAAAACAACATTCCAAAAACTAAGATCATGACATCTGGTCCCATCACTTCATGGCAAATAAATGGGGAAACAATGGAAACAGTGACAGACTTTATTTTCTTGGGCACCAAAATCACTGCAGATGGTGACTGAAGCCATGAAATTAAAAGACGCTTGCTCCTCGGAAGAAAAACTATGACAAACCTAGACAACAGATTAAATAGCAGATACACTATTTTGCCAACAAAGGTCCATATAGTCAAAGCTATGGTTTTTCCGGTAGTCAAGTATGGATGTGAGTTGGACCATAAAGAAAGTTGAGTACTGAATAATAGCTGCCTTTGAACTGTGGTATTAGAGAAGACTCTTGAGAGTCCCTTGGAGAGCAAGGAGATCAAACCATCAATCCTAAAGGAAATCAATTCTAAATATTCATTGGAAGGACTGATGCTGAAGCTGAAACTCCAATTCTTGGGCCACCTAATGCGAAGCGCCAACTCATTGGAAAAGATCCTGATACTGGGTAAGATTGAAGGAAGGAGGAGAAGAGGATGGCAGAGGACAAGATGGTTTTGATGGCTTTTTTGACTCAGTGGAAGTGAGTTTGAGCAAACTCCAGGATATGGTGAAGGACTCGGAAGTCTGGTATGACTCAGTCCACGGGGTCATAAAGAGTCGGACATGGCTGAGCCACTGAACAACAACAAATATAGAATAGGTTCTTAACAAACATGGAGGAATGGATGAATGGACAGATGGATGAATGGGTGTATGAATAAAAGGCATGGCCCTCCCCCCTACACTTCTGCTTTCTACTGGAAAACACAAACAAAAAATCCAAGAAAGTGCATAGACGATTTTGTTTAAAGAAGCATATCTTTGGGGTTGGTCCGAACGTCTCTAAGAAATTCTCATTATTGGAATTCCCTGGTGGTCCAGTGGCTAAGACTGCTCTCTCTATGCAAGGGGCCCAAGTTCTATCCCTGGTCAGGGAACTAGATGCCACATGCCACAACTAAAACTTTGTGTAAGGCTCCTCAGTGCCACAAGTAAGACACAGCACAGCCAAATAAATACATAACCTAAATATTAAAAAGAAATTCTCATTCTTGTATTGGCTTCAAATTTACATTCTTATATTCGCTCTAAGTTTTCTCATTTCCTAATTGGGGCTGGCTTATATTTCCTCAATGATACGGTGCATGGAGTACTTGAAAAAAATGTGTGTGTGAAAAAATACTTTTCCAAATAATTATTATTAACTTGGTAGTTTTATTAAAAAGAAATGGAGAGGGAGGATGCACTAAGATTGACCTTTATATCAGGCTGGCACAATGTAACAGTATAAGAGATATTTGATGAATGAGTGAATGAATCAATGGATAGTTGAAAGCATCTATATAAAATTAAGTCAAAGCTGAGCTGCTAGTCCACACTATGCCTTGAATTACTGGTGAAAGAAGATTATCTATACACTATGCAAGGAGTTATCAAACTATAGCAGTGGCTCAAATCCATCCCTTTCACCCTGGTTTTGAATTTCTCATGTCAATACCAAATTTATGGAAGTCTGTTTTCTCACTGAATATCTCAATACCTTCATGTATGCTTACATGCTCAATCATGTCTGACTCTTTGCAACCCTTTTAACTTTAGCCCATCAGGCTCTTCTGTTCATGGGATTCTTTTGGCAAAAAAAACTGGAGTGTGTTGTCATTTTCTCCTCCAGGGGATCTTCCTGACCCAGGGATCGAACCCACGGCTCCTGTGTCTCCTGCATTGGCAGGTGGATTCTTTACCACTAGCGTCATCTGGGAAGCTAACAACCTCTGTTTTGCCTCATGGCCCACAAAGACTGAAATATTTACTATTTAGTGTGTGCAGAAATTTATTATTTAGTTTGCTGGTCCTGTGCAATATTAGAAGCTCTAAGAACGGTGGGCCAAATATATATAGACTATTACCTACTCAGCACCTCTCTCTCTGCCTGGCACAGTGATAGACACTCACTCACTGACTATTTGGTGGATGAATCGATCAATAAAGGTGTTAACATATTCTTCACTTTACTCCTAAACCTCACCTGCACCAATTTTCAACAGAGACAACATTTGTCATTAGAGTTCTTAAAAATTTATTTAAAATTTTACCAATATAGGAAAATAATTTTTTAATGGTCAAATTTTAAAAATACAAATTGTTCAAAAATATTTCAGAAACATAGTATACGTAATAACAGGAAATTATTTTTTTAGTTGCTTCTAGAGGCAGAATGTCCTTCTATTTGGGGTCATCCAATGTGTATGTCTTCATGTGGATATTGCATAAAAGATGATTTTAAAGAGCAGAAAAGCTTAAGCATGGAGTTTACCTGAGAGCCTATGTCTTTTGCTGGTTTCTTCTTTTGTTGGAAAGTTTCAGGTGGGGAATATCACATACCTAGTTATGCTAATGAAACCACTGAGGAGACTCCCTGGCTTCACTCTGTGAGGTATTCACAGTGTGGAAAGATTTCTTAATACAGTTTTCTGGACATAAGAACCAGGTGACTTAAAGCTAGCATTTTCCAGATCCCCAGTACAAATATAATGGAACCTATTTAATTTTATGTGTTTTTTATTGCTATTTATAAAATCTATCAGCCTCCATGTTCATATTTCTTTTCCCCTTTGATTCAGTTCAGTTCAGTTCAGTTCAGTCGCGCAGTCATGTCCAACTCTTTGGGACCCCATGAACCACAGCACGCCAAGCCTCCCTGTCCATCACCAACTCCTGGAGTCTACCCAAACCCATGTCCATCGAGTCGGTGATGCCATCTGACCATCTCATCCTCTGTTGTCCCCTTCTCCTCCTGCCCTCAATGTTTCCCAGCATCAGGGTCTTTTCAAATAAGTCAGCTCTTTGCATCAGGTGGCCAAAGTATTGGAGTTTTAGCTTCAACATCAGTCCTTCCAATGAACATCCAGGACAGATCTCCTTTAGGATAGACTGGTTGGATCTCCTTGCTGTCCAAGGGCCTCTCAAGAGTCTCCTCCAACACCACAGTTCACAAGCATCAATTCTTCAGCACTCAGCTTTCTTTATAGTCCAACTCTCACATCCATACATGACCACTGGAAAAACCATAGCCTTGACTAGACAGACCTTTGTTGGCAAAGTAATGTCTCTGCTTTTGAATATGCTGTCTAGGTTGGTCATAATTTTCCTTCCAAGGAGTAAGCATCTTTTAATTTCAAGGCTGCAATCACCATCTGCAGTGATTTTGGATTTCCGCTTTGATCATGTAGGTGAAAATATTTTTTCCTTTATTTTATTTCTTTTTGTCTTTTAATATAAATCACTTCAAATCATTTTTTTGAAGTCAGTAAGCTAACTGTAATTGCTAAATATATTTTAAAAAACATGCTTATAATCTTGCTTCTGAGACATATCAGAGTTAAATAATAACTTTCTCACCTAAACCAAACAAGAAATGTGTATTTATTTACAGGTGTTCACACAACAGCTTCTCAGGTAGCACTAGTGGTAAAGAATCTTCCTGTCAATGCAGGAGACATACGATATGAAAGTTCGATTCCTGGGTTGGGAAGATCCCCTGGAGGAGGGCATGGCAACTTACTCCAGTATTCTTGCCTGGAGAATCCCATGGACAGAAGAGCCTGGCAGGCTACAGTCCATAGGACTGCAAAGAGTCAGACCCAACTGAAGCAACCTAGCACTCAGCACACCATAGCATTCATGGAGTTCTGAGTAGGGCTATGAAGGGAAGCCACATACCTATTTACATACTAAATCAATAAAAGTTATAAATTAGGCCACACAATACGTGCTCATTTGTGTCTGACTCTGTGATCCTATGGAGTCAGTCATTTGTGTCTGACTCCAACATTAAGCTAACAAACTGGAAAACAAAATACATGGATAAATCTGCCTTTATTCCAGAATGGAAGACAGGGGAGCATTTGACTTTCTTGGACCACCAGAACGTGGTGATTTTGGGGGGAGATTCATGCTGAAACCCCTTCTCCTCTTCTCCCAACCCAGTTTAATCCAGCTCTTCCAGGGACCACGAAGACAATAAATCTCCCAGATCCACCATGCTGGCCCTCCCTTGGGACCTGAAGCATGCCATAGTCTGCTTTCAGTTGGCCCAGGGATATTTGGGTAGAGAAATCTGGGGTCCTGGGCAACTGATATATGGATTAGAATGTGGGTGCAAACATTAGTGGGTATGTTGTCTTGAACGTTTTCCCTGTAATGTCTTTACTCCATAGGAAAGCAGAGTCCGACAGCCAGAGTGGGCCACCTGAATGCAGGGAACCCTGGCATACGCTCCTCTCAAGACTGGTTCTGTGTAGTGTAGGAAAGAATATTGGCATTGAAGTCATCTGTAGTTTCCAATATCAATGTTGCCTCTCATTCACATTCTGACTCTAATTAAATTACCCAGACTCTCTGAATGTGATTTTCTACCTGTCAACTTTCCTGCGATGTTGTGAGAAAATGAATACAAAGCATTAGCACAGTAAGGCATGTCCAGTAGACATTTTAAAAATATGAGTCCCTTTTACTATTGTGCAGTTTAAAATATCTAGTAAATACCTGTAAAAGGCCCAGGCTTGCTCCTGGTGCAAGAAAGTATACAAAATATTATAAAGAAGTAGTTGGTAGCTTTAAATAAAAATGCAGTGTTTGCTGTGTGCTGAGCTAAGCGTTTCACTTAAATGATGGCAAATCAACCCTATGAATTAGATGCATTTGTATTCATTTTACAGAGGAGTAGACTGTGTGGACATACGATTTAGTTAGAAAGTAATAGAGCTGGGACTAAAATCCAGGTTTAACTCCATATTCTATGATTATAACTATTCATAACCTCAAGGAGTTTGGCAGAGTAGAACTAATATAAAGAAAATCAGCAAGAGAGCATTCAACAATTAAGAATTAAATTTACTACAGCAAAACTCAGCTATCAATTATTAGCATGTGATGATAATAGAGCCTTCTCAGAAAGCATTATTTTCAATTTGAAATATATATTTTCTGGAAGGGATTCTTCTTCCAGTATAATTAGTCCATAGCTATTGTGAACACTGTAAAATTAAAAGACACTTGTTCCTTGGAGGAAAAGCTATGACAAACCTAGACAGCATATTAAAAAGCAGAGACATCATTTTGCCAGTAAAGGTCCATATAGTCAAAGCTACGGCTTTTCCAGTAGTGATGTATAAATTTTAGAGTTAGACCGTAAAGAAGGCTGAGCACCAAATAATTGATGCTTTAGGACTGTATGCTGACGAAGACTCTGGAGAGTCCCTTGGACTGTAAGGAGATCCAACCAGCCAATCCTAAAGGAAATTAACCCTGAATATTCATTGAAAGGACTGATGCTGAGGCTGAAGCTCCAATACTTTGGTCACTTGATGTGAAGAGCTGACTCATTGGAAAAGACCCTGACACTGGGAAAGATTGTGAGGAGGAGGAGAAGGAGGCAACAGAGGATGAGAAGGTTGGATGGCATTGCAGACTCAGTGGACATGAGTTTGAGCAAACTCCGGGAGATAGTGAAGGACAGGGAAGACTGGTGTGCTGCAGTCTATGGGTTGCAAAGGCTCAGACATGACTCAGTGTCCATTGAACAAAACAAATTGGGAACACGGCAGCAAACTCTGTTAACCTTTTAAAAGTTGAATCCAGGCTGAGCTGCACACAAAGACATTACAGAAAAGACTAAATCTAGCACTGTCATTTTAATGTGAACAAAAAAGATCACAACCTAGGGGTACTTCTTAAAAGGCAGATTCCAAGGCCCCACCCAAGTATAAGGATTCAAATTCTCTGACTTGTGGCCCAGGAATCTGAATTTTAACAAGCACGCCAAGGCAATTCTTAGATGTACTCATTTGGGACCCCTTAGTCTTTGTCTGATTTAACTGGTGTAGGGGATGAAGCAATTTGAATATTTTAAAAACTGCTTCCTGGGTGATTTTAATTTTACAGCCAAGGTTTAGAACTCTTGATAGGAAAAATGTCTCTCTTGAGAATGGTTAGATATCAGGTAGAATGAAGTTAAAGTACCAAAATTGTCCAGATATAATCATTGAGTCTCTTCATTAACACTTAGATGTTTACTAAGTGCCAGGCCTGGTGCTTGAAATTGAGCATCAAGAAAAAAAAAAAAAGCAGTGAATCTGCTTTCACATATCCTAAAGCTGATGGAAGAGCCTTGTGAACACCGAACAAATAGCAAAATGATACAGATTTGAATTAACTGCCTGTGTTCATGCAGGGAATTATTTATCTATTTATAATTTTAAATGTTTTTGATGTGGTAAAAGTCACATAATATAAAACATACTATTTTAAGCATATTTAACTGTATAGTTCAGAGGCACTAAGACCATTCACATTGTTGTGCAACTCTCATCATTGTCCAATCTCTCAGATTTTTCACTTTCCTAAACTGAGTCTCTGTCCCAATTAAACACTAATTCCCATTCCCACTCCCCAGCCTCCTACCCTCTGGCCCCTAACATCTACTGATGCAATTTCTAATTCTATGAATTCGACTATTCTGGGTAACTTGTATAAGTAAAATCAAACAGTATTTGGCGTACGGAACGTATATTGGAATGAAATATTTTAGTTAACGTAATATATGTCCCACAAACAGACTGTACCTTCTTTATTTTTCCTTTTGCCATAGAGTAGGCCCTCACCAGCTGTCTGCTTCGACATAGTCATGGCTATACCTCAATCCCAATCTCTCAATCTATCCCGCCCCTCCCCCTTGGTAGCTATACATTTATTCTCTATGTCAGAATGAGAAAAACACATATCATATATTAATGCTTATATGTGGGGCTTCCCTGAAGGCTCAGCAGAAAAGAATCTGCCTGTCAATGCAGGAGACCCAGGTTTGATCCCTGGTCAGGAAGATCCCCTGGAGGAGGAAATGGCAACCCATTTCAGTATTCTTGCTTGAAAAAGCACATGGATAGAGGAGCCTGGCAGACGACAGTACATAGGGTCATAAAGAGTTGGACCCAAGACTGAGCAGCTAAGCATGAATGCACACAATGCTTATATGTGGGGTCTAGAAAAATGGTACAGATGAACTTATTTGCAAAGCAGAAATAGTAAAGTACTTATTTTTAAAGGGGTGAGGACATGTTAGTTATACTGTTATAAATCCAAAGCTCTAGGGTCAAAAGTTTAGGACAAAGAAACAGGAGTGGTACTCTGATTTTCAATAGATTTGTCAATGGATTTATTAATTCTTGACATTAATGACTTTAATTTTTTGTTTGGATTTGACTGACTATAAAACTTGACTCACACTTCCCTGCATGGTTCAAAGTGGGTAACTTAAACGAAGAGGCTGCCTCCATTTTTACAAGGATGTGAATGGAACATTCTTCAAGAACCTCAGTGTTCAAGGGTGAAAGTATACAAACCCTGGCATTTTACTGGTTTCACCTTCCAGCTTCTCACTTTTTAATCAATTGATACCTTGTGTAGATTTGTATCTGGCTGAGATGGGACATGTTTGATCTTAGCACAAGGGTCCAATCATAAATCAATATCCCATGGAGACTTTTAGGTTTTATCTAGGTGAAAAATCTCTTTTATCATCAAGGATTCTTTGATGTAAGTGACCCTCAGATCTTTTGATGTGTCAAGTGCTCAGAATGGGAGACTGTCTTAACAATCAAGAAGTCCAGCTTTGGCTTTGTGAAGGCGAAGAAGTAAATGATTTTAGGCAACTGGAAACTACATACATATACAAATCAAGGCTCCAGTTTCTTTCTATTATATTCTTAAGTTGCTATTAGCACAAATCAGCTCTTAAGAAATTGGTTCTAGATCTATTTCTTGTAGTCTTTTTTTTTTTTTTCTGTATCATACAGCTCTCTTCTATTCATTTTGTTGTGACTAACAAAATAATCACTTTTAATTTTCACCAATACTTTATACATTTTCAACAATAATTATAAAAACTGAATATACACTATAGGCTATACAAGGCATGCAAATTTTTTTACAATTGTAAAAAATAGAGATGTGGTCTAGTTGGGGAGGCTGATGTCTATATTAGAAAAAATACAGAGGAAAGTCTCCTCATACTTAGGAGGACAGATGAAGACTAGAGAAAATAGTTAAATAATCATAGAGATAAGATGGTGTGCATTTAGAGCACTGGAGTGGGAATGTAAAGAAATGAATGGGTTCAAGATATTGTTAGGTCTTTAACAAGATATAGCTTTGGGTATGTTTCAGTCATGTGTAGATGTGAGAGTTGGAATGCAAGGCTGAGCACTGAAGAATTGATGCTTTTGAATTGTGGTGCAGAAGAGTCTTGAGAGTCCCTTGGACTGCAAGGGGATCAAACCAGTCAGTTCTCAAGGAAATCAACCTTGAATACTCACTGAAGGGACTGATGCTGAAGCTGAAGCTCCACTACTTCCATCATCTGATGAGAAGAGCTGACTCACTGGATTTCCCTGATGCTGGGAAAGACTGAAAGCAAGAGAGGAGGGTGGCAGAGTGTGAGATGACTGGATAGTATCACCTACTTAAAGAACATGAATTTGAGCTGACTTCAGGGGATTGTGAAAAACGGGAAGACTGGCATGCTGCAGTCTATGGGGTGACAAAGACTCAGACACAACCTAGCAATTAAACAACAGCAAATGCATGAGGTATACAAGAGAGAGAAAAAAATGGTTAGAGATAATTTCTAACTTGAGGTCATTGCTGCAATATAGTTTCATTTCTGGATATAGAGAACAAATAGGAAGAAATAGGTTTGGGTGGTAGAGAAGGTGGTGATTCTTTAGGGTCTCTTTAAATTTGAGGAACTGAAAGACATGAAACTGAAGAAGACCAATAAACATCTGAAAATGTGGTCTGGAGTTCAGTAGGGAAAACGGGGCTACTAACATCATGGAGAAATTCTCCAACATACTGTTACTAATTGACGCCATTGGAGTGGATGAGATTTCAGGCCCGGGGATCCATCCCAGGCAGAGACATGTCAGGGTAGAGTATTTTTGCCATGTGGTAACAAGGAGATCAGCCCTGGGATTTCTTTGGAAGGAATGATCCTAAAGCTGAAACTCCAGTACTTTGGCCACCTCATGCGAAGAGTTGACTCATTGGAAAAGACTCTGATGCTGGGAGGGATTGGGGGCAAGAGGAGAAGGGGACGACAGAGGATGAGATGGCTGGATGGCATCACTGGCTTGATGGACGTGAGTCTGAGTGAACTCCAGGAGTTGGTGATGGACAGGGAGGCCTGGCGTGCTGCGATTCATGAGGTTGCAAAGAGTCAGACATGACTGAGTGATTGAGCTGAACTGAACTGAACAAAGCAGGAGATTGGAGAGGGACCAGGTTATACAGAACTTTGAAATCAGCAATAGGAGTTTTGGACGATTTTCCTTTATGAATTGGTGGCATTTGCTTATTTGTTTGTTTGGCATGTATATAATAGATTTGCAGTTTGTGAGTGTGTGAGGTTTGGGTGATATGTAGTGTCCTGGGTCTCAGCTCATGCATATGAGGCAAAAAGGCAAATAATGACAGACTTTTAGGCAAGAGATATTAAAGACTCTAAATTTAGTGATTATGGGACATGGTGTAGAAACACTAGTTTTGAAATTTCCTACCTTTGAGTAAATGCATATATTTGTTTGTAAAGTAATAAGTAAGAGGGATGGTGACCCAGGTGGCTCAATGGTAAAGAATCCACTTGTAATACAGGAGATGCAGGAGACACTGATTCAATCCCTGAGTCCAGAAGATCCTCTGGAGAAGGGGATGGCAACCTACTCCAGTATTCTTGCCTGGGAAATTCCATGGACAGAAGGGTTTGGTAGATTACAGTCTATGGAATCACAAAGAGCTGGACACGACTGAGAGACTAAGCATGCATGTAAGAGGGAAAGAAAAATTCTATTTAGCAGCCAGGTTATGTAAGTGGAACTAAGTAGTTGCACTGAGGCATCATTTTTCTTAGAAAGATTGGATCAAATTTGTCTCCTCTTTTGATGGTTCAAGTGTCTGAGTAAGCTCACTGAACATTGGTTTTCTAATTATTGACTGTATCATCAAAAGTGGTCATTTTCAAAACAGAACTTGTCACTAGGTCTGAAGCAAACATTGTAAATGTAGTGATTAAACAGCATCATAATAATTAATAATTACCTTTTCCTTGAGTTCACAAAGGCAAAATTGCATTTTTAAATTATATTGTGATGCACAAGATATGCTTTTTCTTTACATAAAATCTCTTTTTTCCTTCAAGCAAATAAATTCCAGAAGTGTACAAGTGATTTGTTCTAAATAAGAGTCTCAGAGACATGGATCAATTCCCAGGGCGACTGCTAAGAAAGAAGAGAGGTAAAGATAATCCAACAGAGCAAACCACAAAATGTGCTTAGGATCATTAGACTTGGTAATACTGGAATCAGCACTGAATATTCATTGGAAGGACTGATGCTGAAGATGAAGTTCCAATACTTTGGCCATCTCCTGCAAAGAATAGACTCATTAGAAAAGACCCTTATGCTGGGTAAGATTGAAGGCAAGAGTAGAAGGGGATGACAGAGGATGAGATGGCTGAATGACATCACCAACTCAACGGACATGAGTATGAGCAAACTCCGGGAGATGGTGAGGGTTAGGCAAGCCTGGTGTGCTGCTGCAGTCCATGGGGTTGCAAAGAGTCGGACATGACTGAGGAACTTAACATCACCACCACCAACAACAGTGTGGGAATGGTTAACACTTTGAATTAAGTGAAAATGGAGATTCCAGGGAGACAAAGATTTGGGCAAGGAAATTGGAAGTGCTTCTGCCCAGGTTTTTGCTTCTCAAAATTGGTGTGCTCTTTCTTTAAAGTTTATTCTTTCATTTTAAACTTCTGATTTTGAAATAATTTTATATAAAATATCACAAAAAATAGCCCAAGACATTCTCATCTACCTTTTCCCCAGGTGGCTCAGTGGTAAAGAATCTCCCTGCCACCTGAGGAGATGCAGGTTCGATCCCTGAGTTGTGATGATCCCCTGGAGAAGGGAATGGCAATCTACTCCAGTATTTTTGCCTGGAGCATTCCATGGACAGAGGAGCCTGGCAGGCTACAGTCCATGGAATCCCAAAGAGTCAGACATGACTGAGCACACACACACCTAAATGGTAGTATTTTATGTAAACACAATAGTCAAAAACATGAAATTAGCATTTCTGCAATACTGTTCCAAATTTTGTCAAGTATCTCAGTATTTTCATTTTTATTCCTTTAAAAAGGAATTAAAGTGAATTTTATTCACTTTAAAAAGTGAATCCAATGCAGGATCCCACATTTCATTTAGTTTTCACATCTCCTTAGTCTCTCTTTTAATCTAGAAGAGTTCCTGTCTTTCTTTGTCTTCATGATCTTTATATTTTTAATTGGCCAAAAATTTTGTAAAATGCTTATATTTGAGTGATGTTTTTTCAAGAGTAAATTAAAGTTATGAATTTTTGGCAAAAATATACTGCAGGATGATGTGTGTCCTTAAATGTTGAGGTTTCTGATGAATTCCATTTACTAATAATGATTAATTATTCTCTTTACTGTCAGATATTTTTAAAGTGAAGAAATAGAATGTGGAGTTACATAGGAATTAAACCATGTGCTTTATTATTTATAAAGCTGGATTAATATAATAGACCTTAAACTTGAGTTCTCTCTTTCCTGAGTTGAGCTACTCTCTCGGGCAAAGGCTCAGTTGATAGATAAAACTACACAACTCTCCCTGTGGAAGTGGAGAACTAGATAAAGATGGCTGGGGGTGGGGGGTGGGTATCAGGGATCTTTATTCTATGGAGAAGGGAAAATGCTCATATTGCACTTGCCCAGTAAAATGCAAGACACACCTTGGCAGTTAGAAGGAATGTTCACTAAGCACTTTTCTTTCTTTTGCTTTTAGGCACATAGTAAAATTGCACTTTTCTGCACCCACAGAGTTAGATATAACTTTAGCCAATGACATGTGAGAAAAGGGATCATTTCTTAGAGGGAGATTCCTCACTCTCTTGCCATAGAGATGGTAGATACGTGGTCAGCCTGGGCCACTGAATGGGGTAGGTATGGAACAGAGCTACCAGCTGCCCTGAAACAGGCATGTAGGATGAGTGAAACAGAAATCTTTGATGGTTTAAACCTCTGAGGGTCAGGGTGAGGATGTGGATAGCTGATGTTACATGGCTTTTGTGTGTGTGTATATGCGTGTGTGTGTGTGTTACTCAGTTGTGTCCAACTCTTTGTGATCAAATGGAGTGTAGCCCGCCAGGCTGCTCTGTCCATGGAATTCTCCAGGCAAGAAGACTAGAGTGGGTTGCCATTACCTTCTCCAGGGAATCTTCCAGACCCAGGGATTGAACCTGGGTATCCTGCACTGCAGGCAGATTCTTTACCATCTGAGCCACAAGGCAAGCCTAAAATATTGGCTCAGTTCAGTTCAGTTGCTCAGTCATGTCCGACTCTTTGAGATCCCATGACTGCAGTGCAGCAGGCCTCCCTGTCCATCACCAACTCCTGAGGCTTATTCAATCTCATGTCCATCGAGTCAGTGATGCCATCTAACCATCTCATCCTCTGTCATCCCCTTCTCCTCCCACCTTCAATTGTTTCCAGCATCAGGGTTTTTTCCAATGAATCAGTTCTTCACATCAGGTGGCCAAAGTTTCAGCTTCAATATCAGTCCTTCCAATGAATATTCAGGACTGATTTCCTTTAGGTTGGACTGGTTGGATCTCTTTGCAGTCCAAGGTCTCTCAGGAGTCTTCTCCAACACCACAGTTCAGAAGCATCAATTCTTCGGCGCTCAGATTTCTTTATAGTCCAACTCTCATATCCACACGTGACTAGTGGAAAAACCATAGCTTGGACCAGATGGACTTTCGTTGGCAAAGTAATGTCTGCTTTTTAATATGCTGTCTAGGGTGGTCAGATGCATGTTGATGTATGGCAAAACCAATACAATATTGTAAAGTAAAAAAAAATAATAATAATAATTAAATTAAATTTAAAAAATTGCATCATTCAGAAGTTTCAGAATAGGGTAATTTAGAAAGATTAAAAATCACTAGCTTCTAGAAATCTTTAGGCATTTTCTTGTTCATATTCCTGGCTTCAGCTTACTTTTTTCCACATGCATGTGTGTTCTCAGTCATGTCTGACTTTTTGCGGCCCCATAGACTGTAGTCTACCAAGCTCCTCTGCCTGTTGGATTTTCTAGGCAATAATACTAGGGTGGTTATCATTTCCTACTCCAGGGGATCATCCTGACCCAACAGTTGAACCTGTGTCTTTTGTGTCTCCCGTGTTGGGAGGCGTATTCTTTACCTCTAGCGCCACTTGGGAAGTCCCCACATGCATGTAATCAGAGCTTATTCACTGTGATACCTTTGCAAGAAGCCAAGAAAGATACAAATGTGGATGAAGCACTGTTCTTCTTGCCCTAATTGGAGTGGCTTGAGGATATTAAAAATACTAACAAATGATCACATATATTCAACACAGGTAGGATACAACATTTTAAGAAAAATAGGAACATGTTAACAAAGAGATTCACATGTGAGATTTATGCGTAGAATTGTCACAGGAAGAAGAGTTAAGGGAGGACGTTCTAGATAAAGAATATATTATGACCAAAAGTACTAATGTTGGAGGTTTTTGCCACAGTTTGGTCTCTGTGTTTGGCAGCATTTTGGAGTTGCTTCTGTAAAGTAGTTCAACAATATCTCAGAGGAACTGAATGCAAAGAGTACATCCTTAATTTGGTAGGTACTGAAGAGTGGGTGAGGATGTAAGCAGATTATTGGCAGAGTTGTAATTTAAGATTGATCGTGCTGCAGAATGTTGCCTTGAAGAGAGAGAGGCAGTAGACCAGTGAGAAGACTATTATAACGACAAAATAGAAATGTTATAAAGGCCTGGTTTAGTGTAATATAGATGAAAATGAGCACAATATGACGGACATTGATAATATGCAATAGACCTCCTTATTTGAAAAGGATGTGTTCCAAGATCCGCAAGGGATGCCTGAAATTGTGGCCAGTTCTGAACCCTATGGGCTTCCCAGATGGTGCTACTGGTAAGGAATTTGACAGCTGATGTGGGAGACACAGGAACTGTGAGTTTGATCATTGGGTTGGGAAGATTCCCTGGAGGAGGAAATGGCAACCCACTCCAGAATTCTTGCTGGAAGAATCTTATGGACAGAGGAGCCTGATGGGCTACAGTCCATGGGTCCTCAAAGAGTTGGACTTGACTGAGTGTCTAAGCACACACAGCCTCACATTATATGTACCATATTTTTCCTATACATGCTTACCTATGATAACATTTAATTTACATGTTTGGCACAATAAGAGATGAATGACAACAATTAATGATAAAATACTGATCAGTTCAGTTCAGTTGCTCTGTTGTGCCTGACTCTTTGCAACCTCTTGTACTGCAGCACGCCAGGTTTCCCTGTCCATCACCGAATCCCAGAGCTTGCTTAAACTTATGTCTGTCTAGTCAGTGAGGCCATCCAACACTCTCATCTTCTGTCATTCCCTTCTCCTCCCGCCTTCAATCTTTCCCAACATCAGGGTCTTTTCCAGTGAGTCAGTTCTTCGCGTCAGGTGGCCAAAGTATAGGAGCTTCAGCTTCAGCATCAGTCCTTTCAATAAATATTCACGACTTACTTTGTTTAGGATGGACTGGTTGGATCTCCTTGCCATCCAAGGGACTCTCAAGAGCCTTCTCCAACACCACAGTTCAAAAGCAACAATTCTTTGGCACTCAGCTTTCTTTATAGTCCAACTTTCACATCCATCCATGACTACTGGAAAAGCCAGAGCTTTGACTATATGGACCTTTGTCAGCCAAGTAATGTCTCTGCTTTATCAACAGATAGCAATTATAGTAATTCACTGTAATAAAAGTTATGTGAATATTCTAGTCTATAAATGTAATGCTATTTCCTTCTTAACTGAATCTGTATCACACATGGTGACCATAGCTTATATAGTTTGTGGTGCAAGAGCAAAGCTAGAATAAATTTGGTTTTCCTTCACAATTTCACAAATAGGCTACACAATTTCACAAATAGACAGTTCATTTTTACCGTAGATCTTAGCAACCTCAGCATACAACTCCTTTTCTGTTTATTAAGTTGAGAGCTTTCACCTTTTCACTTAAAGAAAGCATTTTACAGCTTCTCTATAGAATATCTGAGTTGCCAGCACCACTATTATTGTGCTTTGGGGTCATTATTAAGTGAAATAATGATTACTTGAATATAGTACTGTGATACCACAGAAATTAATCTGAAAATTAAGACAGCTACTCAGTGACTAGTAGGCAGGATATGCTGGACAAAGGGATAATTCTTGTCCTGGGCAGGTTGGATCAGGTTGGTGCCAGGTTTCATCATGCTACTTAGAACAGCACCCACCCACTTTAAAACATGAATTGCTAATCTATAGAATTCCCCATTTAACATTTTCAGACTGTAATTGATCACAGGTAACTGAAACTGCAGAAAGCAAAACTGCAGAACAGGGGTGCCACTGTAAGATTTATATGATTTTAGTAAGTGATTCGATAGTAAAAGTACAGGAGGAATCAAATCTGTGTGACTGGTGCTGTGCTGTACTTAGTCGCTCAGTCATGTCTGACTCTTTGTGACCCCATTGATTGTAGCCCACCAGGTTCCTCCGTCCATGGGATTCTCTAGGCAAGAATACTGGAGTGGGTTACCATGCCCTCCTCCAGGGGACCTTCCCAACCCAGGGATCAAATACAGGTCTCCTGGTTTGCTGGCAGATTCTTTACTGTCTGAGTCACCAGGGAAGCCTATGAATACTGGAGCATGTGACCTATCCCTTCTCCAGGGCATCTTTCCAACCCACAAATTGAACCAGGGTCTCCTGCATCACAGGTGGATTTTTCAACAGCTGAGCTAAAAGGGAAGCCCGACTAGTGCTATAAACAGGCATTTTAAGGGAGGGTAACAAAATCCATGTGAGGATGATGGATTTATAGTGTCAATGGACTTAGGCAAAATTTCTAGATGGAGAAGTCAAGCAGTCAATCAGAAGTGAAGCAATGTGATAGATACATACCACCGAATATTGCTCAGCCATTACAAAGAATGATTTAATGCCCTTTGCAACAACACAGATGAACCTAGATATTCTCATACTGAGTGAAGTAAGTCAGACAGAGAATGAGAAATATTGTATGACATCCTTTGTATGTGTAATCTAAAAGGAAATGATACAAATGAACTTATTTACAAGACAGAAACAGACTCACAGATTTAGAGAACAGATTTATGGTTGCCAAGGGAAGGGTGAGAGGAATGGACAGTTAGGGACTTTGGAATTGACATGTATACATGCTATATTTAAAATGGACAATCTAACCAACAAGGTCCTACTGTATAGCACAGGGAACTCTGCTCAATGTTATGTGGCGACCTGGATGGGAGGGAAGTTTGGGAGAGAATGGATATGTGTATATGTATGACTGAGTCCCTTTGCAGTCGACTTGAAACGGTCACAGCATCATTAATTGGCTATAATCCAATATAAAATAAAAAGTATTTTTTTAAAAGTAAGAATAAAAAAACAAGGCCTGAGTTTCCAAAGAAGGTCTGATGTCAAGAAAGAAATGCAAAATCCCAGAGACATAGACTTTGAATTAATAAATAGTCCCCTTTCAGATCATCAGACTTTCAACTTGATTAAAGTGTTGTGAAAAGTTGTGTTTTTTTTTTTTCTATTTACTGTGATTGCTAGCCTATATATTTGTGGTCTTTTCACAGCTCGAATTTGGTCTAACAAGGACCAATGTTCCATTATTTCAGTAGGACCAGGTTTAGAGAGTATGTTCAGCAGGAAATCTGTTCTCAGGCAATTTTCCCATCCAATTTGCAAATCAAGAAGTTCTGATTTGCTTTCTAAACTTTAGGTGTTCATCGTAGCAAACAGAAATAGATATACTGCCTGTTAATCTTCATACTCCACTCAGCTGTTCTTTCTTCCTTAGAGCAAAATGATTTAAGGTAGTAATATGAAAGGAAATGAACTAACATGATATAAAAAATGGTGCATAACTTGGAACCTTAACTAAGTTCAGACTTGCTGCTGATTACTTTCCAATCTCATTCTTTACTTGCAAATGCCACTGCCTCATGGCCACTGAGTTCTTATTATATTATTGCACCATTAATCATGATAGGAATCCCAATACAGCTCTAGGATAAACACAAGCATGCTCGATCTTTCATTTGTGTCTTGCAATGTCTTTCCTTTCCTTCATTATCATATTGGAGCTTGCATTTAAATAACCACTTGTTTCTGAAATATTTTCAAAGTGCTTTATGACCACTGATGTGAGACTTTCTGGGGAGAAAAGCTACAAACATTCAAAACTGCATTGGAAGGTGAGTTTTGAGTTAGGAATAGAAAATTTTATATCCATTTGAATTGCGAGAAGATTCAGTAGGTTAGATGAAATCAAGTTTGTGTTTAACCAGGCAGTGAAGATGCAATATTCGAATGGAAAATAATATTTATTATTAAATGAAATCTTGTGGTCACTTATGTACTAAAAGTGTAGGAAATTAATAGTTTACAAATCTGGACTGATCAAAAAAAATACAAATAAGATATCACAAACAATAAGTGTCAACAAATACTTTTTGAGAGTGTGGTATATGCCAGGTACTGTATTAGGTGCTTGTGATATATCAGCAAACAAATCAGGCAAAGGTCATTTTTATTAGGAGAAAGCAGGCACTAGCTTATAGATTAAGTGTATAAATATTTTATATATTAAAAGCTAAGGAATATCCTAGAAGAAAATATGTAAAACAAGGAAAATAGGATCTATCATGCCATAATGGCAAAAAAAGTTGTCATTTTAAATTGTTTGATCAAAGTAGGTATAAGAGAAGATGAGATTAGATGATGAAGTGAGAGGAGAGGAGTTAGCTGTGTAGATATGGGAGTTGAAAGGGAGGGAAACAAATCAGGAAAGAAATAGCTTCTGGAAAAAACTAGTTGTTCAGTCCCTAAGTCATGTCCAAATTTTTGTGACTCCATGGACTGTGGCACACCAGGCTCCACTGTCCTCCACTATCTCCCAGAATTCGCTCAAATTCAAGCCCATTGATCTTGTGACGCTGTCTAATCATTTCTTCCTCTACTTCTCTCTTTTCTTTTTGCCTTCAATCTTCCCTAGCATCAGGGTTTTTTCCAATGAGTCAATTCCTTGTATAAGGTGGCCAATTTATTGTAGCTTCAGCCTCAGCATCAGTCCTTCCAATGAGTATTCTGGGTTAATTTCCTCTAGGATTGACTACTTTGATATCCTTGCAATCCAAGGAACTCTCAGGAATCTTCTCCAGCACCACAATTCGAATACATCAATTCTTCTGAAGTGATTTTGGAACCAGCCAAAATAAATCTGTCACTTTTCCCTCATCTATTTCCCATGAAGTAATGGGACTAGATGCTATGATATTAGTTTTTTCAATGTTGAGGTTTAAGCCAGCTTTTTCACGCTCCTCTTCACACTTTTCAAGACGCTCTTTAATTCCTCTTCACTTTCTGCCATTAGCAGATGCCTCTTCACATCTGCATATATGAAGTTGTTGATATTTATCCTGGCAATCTTGATTCCAGCTTGTGATTCATCCAGCCTGGTGTTTTTCATAATATACTCTGCATAGAAGTTAAATAAGCAGGGTGACAATGTACAGTCTTGTCATACTCTTTTCCCAATTTTGAATCAGTCTATTGTTCCATGTCCCGTTCTAACTATTGCTTCTTGACCTGCATACAAGTTTCTCCGGACACAGGTAAGGTGGTCTGGTGTTCCCATCTCTTTAAGAATTTTCCAGTTTGCTGTGATTCACACAGTCAAAGGCTTACCACAGTCAATGAATCAGGAGTAGATTTTTTTTTTTCTGGAATTCCTTTGCTTTTTCCATGGTCCAGTGGATTTGGCAATTTGGTCTCTGGTTCTTCTATCTGTTCTAAACCCAGCTTGAACATCTGGAATTCTCAGTTCACCTACTGCTGAGGCTTAGCTGGGAGAATTTTGAGCATTACTTTGCTAGCATGTGAGACAAGTGCAATTGTGCAGTAGTTTGATCATTCCTTGGCATTGCCTTTCTTTGGGATCGAAATGAATACTGGCCTTTTCCAGTCCTGTGGTCACTGCTGAGTTTTCTAAATTGGCTGGCATATTGAGTGCAGCACTTTAACAGCATCATCTTTTAGGATTTGAAATAGCTCAGCTGAAATTCTATCACCTCCACTAGCTTTTTTGGTAGTGATTCTTCCTAAGGCCTGCTTGACTTTACACTCTTAGTATGTCTGGCTCTAGGTGAGTTACCACACCACTGTGGTTATCCATGTCATTAAGAACTTTCTTGTTTACTTCTTCTCTGTATTCTTACCACTTCTTCTTAAGCACTTCTGTTTCTGTTAGGTCTTTACAGTTTCTGTCATTTATTGTGCCCATACTTGGATGAAATATTCCCTTGATATCCCCAATTTTCTTGAAGAGATCTCATCTTTTCCATTCTATTGTTTTCCTCTATTTCTTTGCATCGTTCACTTAAAAAGGCCTTACTATCTCTCCTTGCTATTCTCTGAAACTGTATTCAGTTCCTCAGACAACTGCTTTGCCTTCTTGCATTTCTTTTTCTTTGGGATGATTTTGGTCACTGCCCCCTGTACCATGTCACAAACCCTCATCCACAGTTCTTCAGCCATTCTGTTTATCAGATCTAATTCTTTAAATTTATTTTTCACTTCCCTGGTGTTATCATAAGGAATTTTATTTAGAGAAGTACTAGTATAAAGTCCAATTCATCATTAATTATACTTTCTATTAAGTTTTTACCAACACATAGTGGATAATCTCCATTCAGCAGAGTGATTTTATAGAAGATTTCCCTATATTTAAACTCTTTTATTCTAGAGCAGTAGTTGGTAAACAATATTCATGGACTAATGTTGGCCCACTGCTTATTTTTGTAAATTTGTATAAATTAAGTTGTGTTGGACATACTGTCTGTGGCTGCTCTCATGATATCGTGGTGGAACTGAAGATGAACAGAGAATATTTGACCTCCAAAGCACAAAACATTTTTTTGTGTGTGTAGCTATTTATAGAAAAGTTTGTCAATTCCTATTCTGTGATATTCAATATAACCTAAAATGAATGTATCAGAACCCCTCTAAGATTCTTAAAGACAATGTCTTAAATAATAGATCATAAACTTTAAAGCAAATTCTTTGTGATTTTGAGCAAGTTACTTAGCTTCCTTATTTACTGGGTCTCCTTTAATACCACTTCATAGAGTCAAAAGGATTAATTAAGTTGGTGTATTTAGTGTGCCAGTCCAGAGATGATTTGAATCATGTAGTAAAACTCTTGAATCTAAATATAATGTAGGAACTTCCCTGGTGGTCCAATGGTTAAGATTCCACCTTCAGAGTCAGGGATGCATAAAACAAAAGCAGTAGTGTAATACATTTGGTAAAAGATTTAAAAAATGGTCCACCTCAAAAAAAAAAATCTTTTAAAATAATCTTTCAAAAAAATCTTTTAAAAATAAATAAATATAATTGAATATTCATCTTCTATTATTGATATAACAAATTACCACAAACATAATAATTTAAAACAATACCCTTGTGATCATATTGGAGCCACAAGGGTTATACAGTAAAATTCACTATCTCAAGGTCAGCTGATCAGCTGCCTTTATTCCACCTGCTGATTAAATTCCTGTTTGTCATATTCACAGGTTCTGAGGATTAGGATCTGGAAGTCTTTGGAGGACCATTATTTAGCCCACAGCCCTTTAAAGGTCACAATATATCTTGCCAAAGGCCATTCAGTTAGTCACCTGTAGAGTCAAGAGTAGGATGAATGTTTCCTGACATTTGTTGAATGTTAAATGTCCTTTTTATTTTTTATGCTGCTTTCAGTAGCAGAAGATGTGCTTAATTTGACAGAAGGCACTGAAGCTGCATTACATTAATAGAAAATATTTTCTTTAAAAAAAATCTTAGTATTTATTGTAAAGTTCTCATCCATCAGGACTCCATTAGCACCTGGAGAGAAGGCACAGCCAAAAAAGAAGAAATGTTTACTGATGCTGTAGGTGTCTATTCTAAGTTTTGTCTTAAATAGGCTTTCTTTATTAAATTCTAACTATGGATTAGGTGAACTAGGTCAAGAAACAGCACCAAGGTGGAAAAAATAGAACTGTACTTCTTCTAAACACTCATAAGTGTGTACCTCCTAAACAATGGGATCTGTAAGACGGTGGCAGAGGCTGCCAGTTGCCTTCTCCTCTATGTCCATTTTCCTCTTGTACAGTAATGTAAGTCCTACCTGAGTGCATGGCTGCACATCTAGCCATATTGTACAGTCTCCCAGGCATCTAGGTGTAGCTATGCGACTCAGATCTTTGCAATGGCATAGACAGAAGAGATGTGAGCAACTCTGGGGTCACGGAAATACAAGAAAGAGGTGCACTACTCTTCCTTTCTTTATGCTTTCACACTGGCTTTACTGCAAGTCCGGGTCAGTGCTATCCTTAAACCATGATCTGTGTATCACACATGGAGGAAGGTCAAGACCAAAAGATAAAAGAACCCTGGATGCTCAATCTCTTGTACCCTCTATAACAGCCTTGAGTGAGCATGTAAAATAAAACATGTGTGTATTATATAAGATGCTGTTTGGGGACCTCTCATTGCAGAGGTGCGGTCAGCATCCTTACTGATACAAAGTTAGCAATTCCCATTAGTAGCTATAATTGATCCTTCACATATAATTCTAAGTCCATATCATATACAGATCCATGTTCATGTCTAGAAACTAACAAGTCAATTATAATGGAAGCCAACAAATAAAGATCAAAAAGAAAAAAAAGAAAAAAGTGCTTAGAAGCATTAGATTCTTTTGTTAATGAGTAGTTCTACCAAAGAAAAGGGGTATTTGCTCTTGTTCATGTTTAGAAAGAAAAAGAAAGACAGAAAGGTTTTGTGAATATTTCATCACTTATTAAAAGTTTTCTAATTAGGTCTGAAATGTGTAGATAATTCTAAAAGCTACAAACGTGTTGACACTACAAAAAGAACAGAAGGAAGAATTGAGGGGAATCTACTCATAATTTCATATGGATTTGCATTGGGAACACAGTCCTACCCATTGCTCAAAACCCAATAAAAAAAAAATGTGCTCAAATGGTTTCAGTTGCTGTGGAGCTACTGAACACCATATGGCCAAAAATAGAGGGGTGTTTGGGTTTTGTTTTAGAATGGGTAGACTGGGGCACTGCTGAAGATTACCAAGCTAGTTCTGGAGTTACGGAAACCTAAGTTTCCAGGAAGACCTAGGCTTCAACTCCAACTTTGCCATCATCCTACTCTGTCAACTTCAGTGAGTTACTTCACCTCTATTCCTGTTTCCTAATCGGTCAAATTAGATTAACCCATGCCTCTTCTTTTCTATGGTGGTTACAAGAATGTATCATATATCACATGCACTAAACTGCCAAGCAAACTATAATCACACAGTAAAAATGAGCTGTTAAAGCTGGTATTAATGATAGAAGTTTTTAACATGAGTTTATCCAGTAAAATTCAAATTTGGCCAGTTATCAAAATTACCAGAGGAACTTTAAAATAAATTCAAATTCATCTGCAGAAATTTTGATTCAGCAGGTCTGGGGTAGGCCCTATGAATTATATTTTTTCAACGTCCAAATCTGAGTAATTACTGTGATCATCTCTATGCCATCCATCTAGCATTTGGTGACCTTTTGTCTGATGACCAATCCAGATACATCTTTACATCAGTTATGATAATAACGGCATGCATTGCATTTTTGACAACACATTTTTTTCATTCATAATCACCCTGGAAGTGATAATATCTTCACTGTTTTACAGATAAGAAAATTAGAAATGTTACTTGCTTATTCATATAGCTTATAAGCTATACATTTTTATACCTGTGATGTTTTTGAAGATATATTAATATATACCATTTAGATAGATATAAAGGAAGAACCCGTTTAGGGACTTTAATTTTTTCTTCTTTAATTCTTCTTTTCATTGATATAAATCTTGAAATTTTAAGAAACTTAATTTTGCGTTTACCACTCATGAGAATCCTTTAAGTCAGTGTGAATTTCATTCTAATACCCAGGCTGAGCAGGAATAAACAAGATGAAAGTGAGCATTCCGAGTGAGCTGGGAGGATGGAGGGAACCAGAGATCTTTTTGAACTCAGACTGGGAAAATCACAGAGGGTGTGCATGTTGGCTATGCCACAGCAAGTCTGTTTTAGTGTATTCTTACCATTTCTATTTTAACAAGAAAGTCAAATTCTAAAGAGACATTTAGAAGAAACAGCATGAAAGAGAGCCTTTTCAGACTAATTTGAAACTTGATGGGTTGGGCAAAAGAAGAGCAGCATTTGTTCTTAAGGTTTCAGAAGCTAAGAATATATATTCCAAGTAGAAAACATCTCTTAAGAAATTGTCATACATTTAAAAATATATATTTATGACAACGCTACCTTCCTGAATCAAAAAGTGAAAACTAGTTATTCTAAAATGGTGCATCATAGTCACTGTGTGTTATAGATCCAACCTACTCAAAACTAACCAGGCTAGTCTCAGATCTCCAGACAATTTTATAATCTATAATTGTTAATCATTGCTACCAGGAGCAGCCTGGGGCATCTAGTAATTTAAATGACTAAGACAAAGAAGTCATTCTACTTCTTTAAAAGGTCCTTTGTGAGCCAAAATACTTTCAGAACGTCTTCTCTCTAGGACCCTATTAGTCAGTGTTCTCCATGGCAACAGAACTAATAAGATGTATGTATAAATATACAAAAGATGATTTATTATAAGAATTGGCCCATGTAGTTATGGAAGCTGATATACACCATGATACGCCACTTATAACCTGAAGAACTAGGAAAGCTGGTGGTATAATTCAGTCTGAGTTCAAACCAGGAGAACCAGGAGCTTTAATGTCTGGGGGAAGAATAACACTGGATAGCCCAACTTAAGAAGAGAGAAAGAGGGGTTTCCCTGGTGGCTCAGTGGTAAAGAATTCGCTTACCAATGCAGGAGACACAGACTCATCGTTGATCCCAGAAAATCTGACAAACCGCGGAGGAAATAAGCCCACGCACCACAACTACTGAAGCCTGTGCCCTAGAGCCTGGGCTCCACGACAAGAGAAACCAATGCCATGAGAAGCCCGCACACTGCAAGTAGAGAGTAACCCCATCTCGCTGCAACTAGAGAAAAGACCAAGCACAGCCAGGAAGACCCAGCACAGTAAAAAATAAATAAATAAAAAATAAAATTATTAACCAGAGAGAGAAAGAGAATATATACCCTGAAGTAAGGTTTACTAGCCATCTGGGTTTCCCTTAGCCCAGTCAAGTGGACACACAAAATTAATCATTGCATCAACAGAGTTCCCCAAGTTTGGTTTTAGTCTTGGCCAAGTAATCTGTGGATGCCTCTGACTTGCCACTTGGTTCAGTAACCAAGCAGAACCCCAGAGGGACTTCCTGTGAAAGGCCTTTTCCCATATCCTCTGTTTTAGCTCCTCTCCAAAGTACCTAGATAACAGTATTTCAAGCATAAATTTCCTGAGTTGTTTTGGAGATGTGACCCGTCCCCCAAAATGGAGGAACTAATTGATAATAGGGAGTACACACAGCCCCAGGCCTCCAAGAGCCAAGGACTGAAAGCTTTAATCCCTGGGACACTGCTCCACTACCTCACCACCAGCCAGTGGAGACTTGTGTGTGAGCTGATCACAGACCATGGAATCTCACCCCGACTTGCCCTTTAAAAATACTTTGCCAAAACACTTAGGGGAGTTTGGAGCTTTTTAGGGCTTGAGCCACCTATTTCCCTTGCATAGCCCTGCAAAAAATTTTTCTCTGCTCCAAACTCTGACTTTCAGTTTGTTTGATTTCACTGTGCATTGGGCACAAGAACAGTTACTCCTTCAACTACTTACAACAAACCCTATCCTACCTACCTCCCACATTTTAATGTGTACATATCTGTGTGAATTTGACCTTGAATGGAGACTTGCTCAGTCTGGATATTTCAGTATTCCAACTGTCTTGTTGCAACTTATACAACTTGAACATGGAGAAAACTTCTGCAGATCGCTTGTTTTTGCCTTATAATTGTGCTGGTCTCTATAGTCAATGTGGGCTTCCTTGGTGGCTCAGATGGTAAAGAATCCACCTGCAATGCAGGAGACCTGAGTTCAATCCCTGGGTTCGGAAGATCCCCTGGAGGAGGGCATGGCAACCCATTCTAGTATTCATGCCTGAAGAATTCCCATGGATGGAGGAGCCTGGTGGGTTACAGTCCATGGGATCGCAAAGAGTCAGACATGACTGAGAGACTAAGCACAGCACAGAAAAGTTAATGTAGTTAACTCTTCAGGTCTCATCTTTGCTTCTTCTTCCTGCCCTATTGTTCCCTTACCTTGATCACATTAAGTAACATGATCTTCTCTTCCTTCTTTGTTCCCCTCTTTTTTGATGTAACATGTAGAAATGCCAAATCTGTGAATATGTTTGACTAAAGGAAATTTCAAATCCAATTTTACCCTTTAAATGAATTCTTCCTGAACACCTGGAGTGTAGATATTTAACTGAAGGTCATGGTAAAACCTTGAAAGAATTCACTATTACTCTAGGTACTAAGCTACAAAGAAAGACCACAATTTTATGTACGTCCTGGGTCATATTACTTTGGACCTAGCTTAACAATAAATGTAACTAGTACATTAAGTTGCATAAAATTGCAAAGTTGTTGGTTCTATATTTAGTTTTATTTTGAAAATTATATATGCTAATCTACCAAGAACCCAAAGCTTCTCTTCCTCTAATGTGTAGAATAGGTTTACTGACACTAAATTGGCCCAAGTATGAAACTAAATGAGCAGTAAAGCAGAGATAAAATGCTGTGCTTTTCTCTTACCAGCTACGATTATGTTATTAGATAATTCTCTCAGTTCCATCATCTGCACAATGAGAATATTGAATTTTTTTAATACCTTACTAGTCTGAAAGCAAGACTTCAGGTAAAAATAAAAATCTGATAGGTTTCATTAGGAAAACTAGATCATGTGACAATATTGTACAAAGAAATATAATGAATAACAAACAAAACGCTTTATCTCTAGAAATATATTTTTAACATGTCTCACCCAACAGCAAAGAATATATCATTGAAACCATAGTATAAAATACAATTGAAATAACAATGACAAAAAGGAGCTTGAGGATAGTCTAAGCCTTTCTAAATCAGCAGGAATTATACTCTTACAGTCAGAATTTATGATTGGCTTTATAGTTGATGCCAAAAGTGTTGTCTTCTCAGATCATAACCCCACTGTATTTTAAGAAATCCTTCTCGTCCTCTTGTCCATATGTAGTTAGTAAAATACAAACTCATCAACTTAGCCATTTTTAATTAGGTATTAAATGGGCATGAGATATAAACTGAATAATATTCCCTTCCTACTACAAAAAGATGATTCATTCCACTGATAGTGAAGCTAAGCAGGATCCTGTGGGGCTCCTGGGCACAAAAGACTTCCTGTGTCCCAACCCAGGGATCAAACCCAGGTCTCCCACACTGCAGGAAGATTCTTTACCGCCTGACCCACCTCGGAAGCTCAAGAATACTTGAGTGGATAGCCTAGCTAGAACTTCCCAACCCAGGAATCAAACTGAGTTCTCCTGCATCACAGGGAGATTTTTCACCAGCTGAGCTACCAGGGAAGCCCTGAGTTCCAAAGGGCAGATTCAAATAATAGTTTATCAGTTGTTGCTGTTCAATCATCCAGTCCTGTCCAATTCTTTAAGACCCCATGGGCTTTAGCACTCAGGTAGCTCTGACCCTCACTATCTCCCAGAGTTTGCCCAAGTTCATGTTTATTACATCAATGTACACCCACCCAAGATGGTTAGGTCATAGTGGAGAGTTCTGACAAAATGTGATCTGCTGGAGGAGGGAATAGCAAACCACCCCAATATACTTAACAGTGAGAACCCCATGAACTCTATAAGAAGAGATAAGGGAGGAACAGTAAAAAACAATAGTGTAGCTTTGGTGGCAGGGCTCTTGTTTCCCATTCCAGGGATACACATAACAATATCTCGACTGCTTTGTTGTTGTTCTTCAGTCACTAAGTCCTGTCTGACTCTTTGCAACCCAATGGATTGCAGCACCCCAGGCTTCCCCGTCCTTCACCATCTCCCAGAGTCTGCTCTAATTCATGTCCTTTGAGTCGGTGATACTCTCCAACCATCTCGCCCTCTGTCTCCCCCTTCTCCTCCTGCCTTCAATCTTTCCCAGCATCTGCCACTGTTTTCATTTTTGCCACATCTATTTGCCATGAAGTGATGGGACTGGATGCCATGATCTTAGTCTTTTGCATGTTGAGTTTTAAGCCAACTTTTTCACTCTCCTCTGTCACACTCTTCAAGAAGCTCTTTAGTTCCTCTGCACTTTCTGCCATTAGAGTGGCATTATCTTCATATCTGAGGTTGTTGACATTTCTCTCAGCAATCTAGATTGTAGCTTGTGATTCAACCAGCCCAGCAATTTGCTTGATGTACTCAGGCTTCCCAGGTGGTGCTAGTGGTAAAGAATCTGCCTACCAATGCAGGAGACTTAAAGAGGAGTGGGTTTGATCCCTGAGTCTGGAACATCCCCTGGAGGGGAGTGTGGCAACACATTCCAGTATTCTGGCTTGGAAAATCCCATGGACAGATGAGCCTGGTGGGTCACAGTCCACGGAGTTGCAGAGTCGGACACAACTGAAATGATTTAGCACACATGCAGTCTGCATAGAAGTTAGATAAGCATGGCGACAATATACAGCCTTGATGCACTCCTTTCCCAGTTTTGAACCAGTCTGTTGTTCCATGTCTCGTTCTAACTTTTGCTCCTTGACCTGCATACAGGTTTCTCAGGAGACAGGTACGGTGGCTTGGTAGTCCCATCTCTTTAAGAATTTTTTACAAGATTGTTGTGATTCTCACAGTAACAGGCTTTAGCATAGTCAATGAAGCAGAAGTAGATTTTTTTTTCCTGTAATTCCCTTGCTTTTTCTATGATCCAATGGACATTGGAAATTTGATCACTGGTTCCTCTGCCTTTTCTAAATCCAGCTTATACAGCTGGAAGTTCTTGGTTCACCTACTGTTGAAGCCTAGCTTAAAGGATTTTGAGCATTACCTTGCTAGCATATGAAATAAACACAATTGTATAGTAGTTTGAACATTCTTTGGCATTGCCCTTCTTTGGGATTGGAATGAAAGTGACCTTTTCCAGTCCTGTGGTCACTGCTGAGTTTTCTAAATTTAATATTGAGTGCAGCACTTTAACAGCATCTTTTAGGATTTGATATATCTCAGTTGTAATTCCATCACCTCTACAAGCTTTGTTTGTAGTAATGCTGTTAAAGTGCTATAATCAATATGTCCTAAGGCCTGCTTTATTCCACACTAGGATGTCTGGCTTTAAGTGAGTGGCCACACTATCGTGGTTATTTAGGTCATTAAGACCTTTTCTGCATAGATCTTCTGTGCATTTCTGCCACCTCCTCTTAATCTCTTCTGCTTCTGTGTAGTTCTTGCAACTTCTGTCTTTTATTGGGCAGATCTTTGCATAAAATATTCCCTTGGTATCTCCAATTTTCTTGAAAAGATCTCGTCATTCCCATTCTATTGTTTTCCTCTATTTCTTTGGATTGTTCACTTAAGAAGGCTTTCTTATTTCTCCATGCTGTTCTCTGGAACTCTGAATTCCATTGGGCATATCTTTCCCTTTCTCCTTTGCCTTTCCTTTCTCTTCTTTTCTCAGCTATTTGTAAGGCCCACACCTTAGCCTATGAAATTACCTACGCTCATAAAACTGACAACCCCATGAGGCCTCTCCCCTTCTGAAATGGCCCGTACGCTGTCTATGGAGTGTGCATCTCCCTGAATAAACCTTCCTTTGCTTCACTGTGGCTCACTCTTAAATTATTTCCTGTGCAAAACCAATAAGCCACACTTGGCTGCCATCCCAGGGACTCACCTGAGAACTGGGATATGACCATTCTCTCATATTCCACTTTCTTTCCTGCAATAATACTACTGTTTCTAGTTTATTCCACAGACCCAGATACGTTGTTCATTTGGAATGTCAAAGGACTCCTCCGCCCATATGTTAAAATTTAGAAAACAAAAGAAAATATGGAAAGTTATAAAAGTTTGCAAACTTTTCCTTTTTGATATACCCATTGAAATAATATTTTCCCCCCTCTTTTAGCTTTCTGAAGCAGTTTTCAAGTTTTTTCAGAAGTTCTTTAACTTTGTATTATTGAATCTGAGTAATTGGTAGGTAAACCTGAAAGATTAGAGAAAAGAGACTTTTACTTTATGTTGGAAGGGGTATTAAAAAAAAGACAAGACTATGAGAATTTGGAAAAAAGGTGGAAGGTAGAAATGGAGAAGAACTGATTAGGAGTGAATGCTGAAGGAGTTGGAAGAGGGGCTGAAAACTGGCCTCAGTACGAGAGAACTGTTGAGAGAGGATTGAAAGTGGAAGATTTTATGAAATATTTCAATGAATTATAAATCATATCTCTTTGAATTCATTTGAGAGATTTCAGTAAAGACTGGGTTTTTTTTTTTTTTTTTTTTTTAATCAATAATTAAATTAGATAGCTAGAACACATTTCTTTGAATGTGCCTGCATGGCTTTACTGGATATTCTAGATTCTGAATATTCAGGTCATCCTTATAAAAAATTCTGCCTTGTTCTTTTATGAATTTAAATAATATTTTATAACTTCCAACCAGAAGAATCATCATTGATACAGGGTCAATGTCTCAATGTCTAGGTTATATATCTGACTGGGTAAATATATAACATTTTATGTAGAGGAAGGAAAAGGAGAATGTTACATGCATTTATTGACAGTATATTGTTATCATGTTAATGGTCAAGAAAGAATAGAGATCTTTCCATGATCCTCATATTACATAATATTAGAATTGGTAAAGCAGGTCAAGACAGTATAAATTATTTAGCTCAGTCCTGGAGAGGAAAAGAGACTTATTTCCAAGGTTATTTCGTAGGTGAGATTAGAAACCAAGGAGACTAGTGCCCAGTCTTGTTCCAATCACAATAACATCTTACACTGCCTGAAAACCTAGACTTTGTGTGTGTCTTGAATTTATGCTAAGGCATTTGCTCGGGAATGTTGGAGAGATAAGCTCATCTTTTTGAGAAGTATTTCAGATGTTTCATAAGCAATGCAAGACATTGCCTACTGAAGGAAGTTTCATGTGGTACCTAGATGCAGGATGAGAGATTGTTTTAAGAGAAGACCACAGCAAAGGCTGCTTCATGCCCTTTAAGAATCACAGACTGTGACAAGCAAGCAAATAGGAATTGGAGTTCTAAAATTTTCCAAGAAAAACTGAATAAATATAGACATTGAAATCTTCTACACCACTAGTTAAGTATGTTCCCAGTAATTATGCTCTTAGATGAGAGCTTGAAGATGAAGGTCGAGTTCCTTTTCAGAAGAGCATAAAAGAGTTTTTCCTGGACTTCCCTGGCAGTCCAGTGGTCAAGACTCTGAGCTTCCACTGCAGCAGGTGTTGGTTTGATCCCTGGGTAGAGAACTAAGATCCCATGTGCTACACAGCATGGGGAAAAAAAAATGAGTTTTTCCATTAAACTCTCTTTGGCCAGTTTGAAATCTTGGAACCTATATACGGGTTTGTATGTTTCCTAAACCCACATGAATGGGACATAAAAAGTCTGTCTTTGACGACTATTCCAGATTTTCCAACAGCCTTATTTATGACAAATATCGCCTCAACAAACCACTTCTGGATTTTTGGACTTGGTGATTATAGTCAATGCACCCATGATCCATTGAATCCCAAAATTAATCCTCTAGTGTTGAAGGATTGAGTAAGGCAAGTTAGTTTTACAAATGTGGTTTTCTTTTTCTCATTTCTCCTCAAACCTGAGAGAATTTTCCTCAAAGATTTTCTTTGGTAAAGTTGAATATAAAAAGCATGGACATCTTTTTTTTTTTCCCTCAATTTAGAAAATTTTGTAATAATTACAAAATATGGGTTTTGAATTTGGCTTGGATTCATTATACCCAGCAACCATTATAAAAATACTCAGCTCCTAAACAAATTATACATGGTTACAATACTGGCTGACTCAAATGTCCTTATGTGACAAATACGGAATCCCTGGTAAATATATTAAGCATGATGACTCAGACTTGAACTGAAATATTTAAGCCTCATTTAAATGTGCAAAAACACTGCATTCTGTCCTAGGTGGGCTGCAAAGGAAGCTTCTCCGAGTCTGTAGGATCTAGAGTCTTCCTTTGCGGTCCGGTGATTAAGACTTTGTGTTTTCATTTCAAGTAGCATGAGACAGAACCCTGGTGAGGGAACTAATATCCTGCAAGCCATGGGACGTGGCAAAAAAAAGAAAAGACTATGTAATCTAGTTGGATCCAGTTGTAGAGCATCAGCTCACATCAAGGTTTATACATGTTACTTGAGCATATGATCTGATATTAGGAGCAGGAAAGTGATCAGTAGAGAGTTGAACAGATCTCTGAGGCTTCCTAGAGGTAGTCACTTAGGAGGTTATGTGATGGAGCTTCCACAAACGTGAGGGCTTTTACAGACTGACTGCCTTCCTCAGATATCCTCCAGAGGCATTTCTCCAGAATGATACAGAAATGAGGGAGTTTTCTGCTTTATTTTAATCAAGGTATGAGTAGATTATATCCTCTTAGTTTATACTCTTTTCTTTCTTCTTTTTTACAGTGTGAGTAGAGAGTTGGCAGGCATAAAAAGTAGGGAGACACTTACAATGCTGTTTTTAATCTTTCTCTTTCAATATGCTTATAAATAGCATAGTAAACTGTGAACCTCTTTCCTTTAAAAATGCTGATGCCCCGAGGACTTAGTCAGCTTCAAGGCTTTTGCAGGAAGCTGCATTACTTGGGTTTCTTTGAAATGAATACAGTTATTAAAATAGCAATGATTGTAGCTACTTGGTGAATTGGCACTAAAAATTGGTTCAGCCTGTGAGCTTATTTCTAAAATTCACATGCACATCAACGTGACCACGTAATAATGTCAACAGAGTGTAGTTACAGCAGATGGAAACTGACTGGTTTTCTCTCTCCTTATTAACTCTAGCTTGGTTTTACATTGTTCTAAAACAATAACAGATTTTTTTTTTAGAAGACAAAACAAAACAACCTGCCTTTGGAGTGATGCTTGTTAAAATAATAAAAATTACAGAATGTGCTATTCTTTCTAAATTTTGAAAAATAAGGCAATTTTTATAATAATATGATACTTCTTGATGATTTCAATACTGTGTTCCTTCTGGATAAGCTTTTGAATTCTCCTGAGTAGAGATTGCTATCTTACACTAGATATGATACTCTCCATAGAAAGCAAGGAATGATATCTTAAGAATAACCTTATTGTTTCCAACACTTCCTACACACCAGGACAAAAATATCATTAGAAAAAAGTTCCAAACTCAATCCTCAACCTTCTAGTGTTGTCTTTAGCTACAAAGCAGGGGGGAAAACATGTGATTATGTTCACATACACCTCATTTGTGTTTTTAAGCAATTCTTAGACCCTTATGGAGGGGTTTTCATATTTATGAATTCACATATCCTCAGCTAACACCTCACAGCTTTATTAATGATGCTTTTGCTCTGTTTTTTGTTTTTTCCTGTTTCTGAGTTTGTTTCCATCTACCCCCATCTCTAAAAACCAGATGTTCAAGCTGGTTTTAGAAAAGGCAGAGGAACCAGAGATCAAGTTGCCAACATCCGTTAGATCATCAAAAAAGCAAGAGAGTTCCAGAAAAAAACATCTATTTCTGCTTTATTGACTATGCCAAAGCCTTTGACTGTGTGGATCACAATAAACTGTGGACAATTCTGAAAGAGATGGGAATACCAGACCACCTGACCTGCCTCTTGAGAAACCTGTATGCAGGTCAGGAAGCAACAGTTAGAACTGGACATAGAACAACAGACTGGTTCCAAATAGGAAAAGGAGTACATCAAGGCTGTATATTGTCACCCTGCTTATTTAACTTATTTGCAGAGTACATCATGAGAAACGCTGGACTGGAAGAAACACAAGCTGGAATCAAGATTGCCGGGAGAAATATCAATAACCTCAGATATGCAGATGACACCACCCTTATGGCAGAAAGTGAAGAGGAACTAAAAACCCTTTTGATGAAAGTGAAAGTGGAGAGTGAAAAAGTTGGCTTAAAGCTCAACATTCAGAAAACAAAGATCATGGCATCTGGTCCCGTCACTTCATGGGAAACAGATGGGGAAACAGTGGAAACAGTGTCAGACTTTATTTTTCTGGGCTCCAAAATCACTGCGATGGTGATTGCAGCCATGAAATTGAAAGATACTTACTCCTTGGAAAGAAAGTTATGACCAACCTAGATAGTACATTCAAAAGCAGGGACATTACTTTGCCAACAAAGATCTGTCTAGTCAAGGCTATGGTTTTTCCTGTGGTCATGTATGGATATGAAAGTTGGACTGTGAAGAAAGCTGAGTGCCGAAGAATTGATGCTTTTGAACTGTGGTGTTGGAGAAGACTCTTGATAGTTCCTTGGACTGCAAGGAGATCCAACCAGTCCATCCTAAAGGAGATCAGTCCTGGATGTTCTTTGGAAGGACTGATGCTAAAGCTGAAACTCCAATACTTTGGCCACCTCATGCGAAGAGTTGACTCGTTGGAAAAGACCCTGATGCTGGGAAGGATTGGGGGCAGGAAGAGAAGGGGACGACAGAGGATGAGATGACTGGATGGCATCACTGACTCGATGGACATGAATTTGGGTTAACTCCGGGAGTTGGTGATTGACCAGGCGGCCTGGCGTGCTGCAATTCATGGGGTCGCAAAGAGTCAGACACGACTGAGCGACTGAACTGAACTGACCCCCATCTCTAGTTTATTTTACTTTATATATTTTTTCTATTCTTACTTTTCACCACATTTCAGTCTATACTTTCCCTTCTGGTCAACGTTTCTGCCCTGTGGCTTCCCAAATGTGTGTGTGTTTTTTTGTTTTTAACTTTTACAGAGTTGTTGGCTATGTACAGAGAACGCTTCTTTTTCTTCATTATAAAGCACTTCTGTTCTACTGAAGAAAAATGCACGGCATGCCATCTTCTGAAAGGTTTTCTCAGCATTAGCAATGATCGTAAATTGTCATCATATTCCCTACCTACTCAATTTTGTTCATCAGAATAGTAATATGTTTCTTTTATGGCATGCTTATCACATGTCTTGACTAACATGAGGCAAGCATTCTATCTCTTTTAGATATATGCTAAGTTTCTAACTCATTACATACTCAATTGAAACTCATTATTACCATTAACATAATCAAGTGGCCACTTAATTTTGTAAATATGAAAATAATAGATATAGACTATGGATACAAAGGATTTTATGTGTCATGAGCTGAGTATCCACTTGCACCTTTTCGTGTATTTAATTATAATAATACTCCTTTTAAATGACATTATACTTTTAGTGTTTAGAAATATAATTTCTGAATAAATAACACTTTCTGAACCAGGACCTCTCAAGCTTTAGTCACTCTACAAATTACCTGGAGATTTTGTTAAAGCAAGGTTGCCTGGTCTCAACCCTGATGTATTCTGATATTATGTGTCTTTATAAGACCCACACATTTAAGTTTTAAAACTAATCCCAGTAATGCCAATGCCTGGTCTGATGGGCCACATTCTGAGCAGAACTAACAGAGACTAATAAATATCACATGTAACTTTTTTTTTTTTTTTTTTGAGTAGAGGACTAATTTTGTGTGTCCAGTATGGTACTACATCTGTCAGTAGTGAATAAAATGTATTATTTTATGTATTTTAAAATACATAAAATAGGCTCGATTCTTTACTGCTAAGCCACCGAGGAAGCCCTGCCCCACCACACACACACACACACACACACACACACACGCATGCACACATATATATCTTCATAAATACACAGAGTAGAATAGTGGTTACCAAACATTGAGGGGTTAGAGAGTACAAAGTTTCAGATATGCAGGGTGAATAAGTAGTTCTGGAGAAATAATGTATGGTGCAGTAATTATAGGTAATAACACTGTATTGTATAGTTGAAATTTGCTAAGACAACACATCTTAAGTGTTTGCAGCAAATACAGAAAGTTAAATATATGAGGTGATGGATATATTAATTAGCTTGATTAAAGTGATCATTTCACAATGCGTATGTATATCAAGACATCACACTGTACACTTTTAATGTACATAAACTTTGTCAATCATACCTGAAAAAAATAGCAGTTCATGCAGGAAATGAAATTTACTGTGACTTTACCCTTGTCTGGACTACCCTGAGTACAGGAGTTGTACCTCCATGTCTAGCAACTGAACGATAACAAGGCAGTGAATCTTCAGAGCTGTCAAATGTTAAATAAGAAGCATAATATCTTAATGAACAAGCAGTTATTAAAAACTGATGTTTGATCAGTAGAGTATATCACTGATAATTTACATCAGCTCTCTTGTCTGACCTTGAAGTGACGTCTACTTCACACAGCTTTTGGAATTTTATGGGAATATATTCATGATGTTATTATCTAGATAAAGGAACAGAACCTAAGGAAGTTCAAGTGAATTATCTGAGATCACAAAGGTAATAACTGACAGATTTTTAAAATTGGAAATCCTAAGTCCCTAACCAAGTCAACACTTTTCACTTGACATCAAGCTTCCCATAGAACACCATGCAGGTAAAGCCAAGATTGTGGGGCTTAATGTTACACTGTGTACCTGTATAAAATGGCATGTTATATATACTTAGCAACAGAGTGGGTTATGTTTTATTGCTGTTATACTACTTACTGAATAAGATAAAATTACAATGACTTTGGTCAAATTATGGTGTGTTTTACTATTTTATGTGTGCTTCAATTAAGCATACAAAAAGCTGGATTTGCATTGGGTTAATTTGTATAAATTGGGTTGATCTGTTTGAGCAAAGATTATGTGGTTCTAGGCTGACATGCAATAGAAATATTAATATTTTTTATGAGGCATGACAGCATTTTGTCATTCAGGTCGTTCCTTTATTTCTTCCATGTCTTTCCCATCTCTTTCTTAAACTGTTCCCCCTGACCTGCCTGGACATTTGGCTGTTCTTTTTGGTGTTAAAGAGTTATAGTCAAATATGTGTTGTGAAATGTATTGTTTAATGCTGAAATCAATGCATTTTGTTATTTAATTCCCACTGAAACATTTTTACATATCAGCTTGTTACTTTTTATTTTCCTTTGGAGAATTTATTCCAAGGCTTGGCCTTATCCCCCTATTTAAAACCCAGAAGAATCACTAACAGCTTGTGTATGTGCATGTGAGTGCTCAGTTGTGTCTGACTTTATGACTCCCATGGAACTTTCCAGGCAAGAATACTAGAATGGGATGGCATTATTGTCTCCAGGGGATCTTCCTGACCCAGGGATTGAACTCAAGTCTTTTGTGTCTCCTGCATCAGCAGGTAGATTCTTTACCATGGTACCACTATGTTAGTAGGAAAAAAAAAAAAAAGAAACTTTTTAAGAGTTAAGGTATGGCTCAAGTCTCAGAATATTCATGCTCTACCCTGCCTGTGTTATCCAACGTAGTAATATGGTTCTGGAAGTTATTTTTATAATATTTACCTGGAGAAAAGGTTGGATTTGATCAGGAATCTTCAGCTGAGTTTAGATAGTGACCTTTTAATAGATCCAAAGCACAATGTCAAAAGTTAGTGTTAGTGACCTTGAGTTTGGCCTACACTGTTGATGTAGCCTTGCTATGCTATGCTAAGTCACTTCAGTCGTGTCTGACTCTGTGTGACCCTATAGACGGCAGCCCACCAGCCTCCCCTGTCCCTGGGATTCTCCAGGCAAGAACATTGGAGTGGGCTGCCATTTCCTTCTCCAATGCATGAAAGTGAAAAGTGAAAGTGAAGTCGCTCAGTCGTGTCCGACTCTTAGCAATCCCCTGGACTGCAGCCTACCAGGCTCCTCCATCCGTGGGATTTTCCAGGCAAGAGTACTGGAGTGGGTTAGTTTGGTTCAAATGTCCACTTTTACACATAAACCAAGAATGTCTGAACTCTCTGCAGGGCAAGCCGGTGATTCAAGGAAGAAATGATGTTGCAGTGTGAGTCTGGGCACAAAACTCCCTCTCTCTTCTTCAAAAGACCCCAGTCATTTTCTTTTAAGGCTTTCAACTGATTGGTGAGGCTCACTCACATTATGGAAGATAATCAGATTTATTCAATCTGCCCATTAAATGTAATCTCATTAAAATGCACCTTCACAATGACATCTATCCTGGTCTTTGACCAAAAATTTGGGTACCATGGACGAGTCAAGCTGATGCATGAAATTAACCATTAGACTTGATAACACTTACAATTAGCTATGCACACTTAGAAACAAATATCATAGATCTACTTATATTTCTGAGTCTACCATTACTAAATCCAGTCGTAGCCATTGACTCTGACCTCTTTGCCTGTGAAGTGGTGGTGAAGATGTGCTCTGATACACCCCAGAACTAATATGTTACTGATCTGGGTTCTCGGTTCAGCAGGACTGAAAACTCAATGGCCAGATTCTGCATCAATGATCTGTGTTATTGGAATAATTACAATATTGAAAACTGGGTATTTTTGAAGACAAGTCTGGTACAGACAAAGAATAACACCTTGGAGAGATATATGACAGTGAAATAGATTTTTTTATACCCTCACTTCCTTGAGGAGGGATATACAGGCGTACATTACACAGGGAGATATATGGAAGGAGTTTCAAGGGAGCAGGCTCATTCAAGCAGGTGGGGAACAGAGAGAGAGAGAAAGAAAATACCAGCTTAAGTGCCTTCCTTGTGAATCAGGATAGAGTACACAAGCAGAGGGCACAAGGGGATTTCACTGGTGCATTTGAATGTCACACTCAGGAGAGGTCAAGAAGAACTTGTGGCAGGAACTATCCTTATCACCTTGGTGCACCTGGTCACCTGAGCAGGGTGCTCACAGCCTGTTTGTATTGACACTGAGGAATCAGGAAAACATGAAGTTTTGAAAATTTATGATACATGATCACAGTATCTTCACATAATAGAACTCACCAGAGAAAGCTTTATAACTAAATGCCAACGTCATCACTGTAGGGATTACCAAACCAGAAGCAAATAATCAAACATCAACCATTTATGTGACTAGTTTATTTACTGCCAAACGAAACAGGGATATATTTTTGTAAACAAGTTTCAGCTCAGCAATATAATTGGTTGAATATGAATCAGCCAGAGAAACTAGATAATGTAAAAAAGTTGTAGTAGTCTGATAAGTCACCCTGATCCAAACATTTGGAGATTATTATATCTGGTGTTCTAGAATCCCTTTCTTTGGCATCGCTGTCAGATCTATTTCATCATTACTTCCTCTTTTCCATAATTTACAGTGATCAAATGCCAGTAGCTTTTCTTGGATCCTATCCTTATGTCAACTTTCCTAATTTCAAAACATTTTCACAGCACAATATGGTTTCCAAGTTTGTGCCCTTAAATTCTTTTCCTTGTGTGGGTATCATAAAAATATGCATATGCTAGAATTTTCTGTAAAGGCCACATGTGATTGGGGAACAATTATTGTAGATATTTATAGAAAAAATTAAAAGGTATTTAAATACATAAAAGTTAAAAAATTTTGACAAGTAATTATTATACATACTCTGATATTATTTAATCTGCATATAGATGGATGTCTTTTTTAATTGATTATTAATTCATTGTTAATCATAAATTAATAAATTGTATTTTCTGCTATGTTTTCTTAATATTAAGTCAAAAAAATTTCCCATTTATAATTTTTCTAAATAAAAAATAAATTTGAATGTTTAGAGAAAAATATGACACTAGTGAGAGTTTTTGAAAGATATTCCAAACAAGTTGAGATATATATCAATAAAAAATTTTGTCAAGGTAACAATAATTATTACAGGGAAATATTGCATGTTGTTCTGCATTATTCTATGACACTCTATACTTAATTAATTGTGAATGTTACTTTACATTTATAAATATGTTTTCTATGTTACTCCATAAACTTCATAACAGGGCTTCCCAGGTGGCTCTAGTGATAAAGAATCTGCCTACCAATGCAGGAGACATAAGAAATGGTAGCTTGATTCCTGGATTGAGAAGACCCCCTGGAGAAAGCAATGGCAACCGACTCCACTACTCTTGTCTGAGAAATCCCATGGACAAAGAGCCTGGCAGGTTACAGTCTATGAGGTCACAGAGTCAGACATAACTGATCACACACAAGCACACACGTACGCACACATACAAACTTCATAACTACTTAAGAAATGCATCTTCTAAATCGGATGTCATCAGTTAGACTAATCAGTTTTGTATTGTTCATTATTCAATCATTTGCTGTTTTTAAATAACAGGAGCAATTGTGAGATACTATTTTCACATAAAATATATTACTTGTTTTTATGTCATTTGATCAATTATTTTACATAAAATATATCAGATGTCCAATGATTGTAAACAATGACTGTAAAAAATTTAGCCCATTGTGGTCAAACTAGCCTCACAGAATCATTTTTAAGATATATGCTCTCACAATAAGTATGTCAAAGAATATGTCAGTGTTGGTGGTAGATTGGTTTTAGAAAAAGACTCCAACGCTTCAATTCCCCTTGCAGTATGATCTGAGCTCCTCCCAGCAAGACTTAGGCTCTATTTCCCCACTCACTGGGGCTTCCTTTGTGGCTCAGCTGGTAAAGAATCTGCCTGCAATGCAGGAGACCTGGATTTGATCCCTGGGTGGGGAAAATTCCCCTGAAGAAGGGGATGGCTACCCACTCCAGTATTCTGTCCTGGAGTATTCCATGGACTGTATAGTCCCTGGAGTCTTAAGAGTTGGACACAGCTGAGTGACTTTCACTTTCACTTCCCCACTCATTGAAACTGAGCTTATCTTGTGACTTGCTGTGGGCTTCCCTGGTAGCTTAGTTGGTAACGAATTTGCCTGCAATGCAGGAGACCCTGGTTCAATTCCTGGGTCAGGAAGATTCCTGGGTCTTCCTGCTGGAGAAGGGATAGGCTACCCATTCCAGTATTCATGGGCTTCCCTTGCAACTCAGTTGTTCGTAAAGAATCCTCCTGCAATGTGAGAGACCTGGATTCGATCCCTGGGTTGGGAAGATCCCCTGGAGAAGGGAAAGGTTACCCACTCCAGTATTTTGGCCTGGAGAATTCCATGGTCTGGATAGTCCATGGGGTTGCAGAGTCAGACAGGACTGAGCAACTTTGACTTTGACTTTTCACTGTGACTTGCTATGGTCAATAGAAGGTGGAAGAAATGATCATATGTTTGTTCTAAAGCACAGTTTTAAGTTTGCCACACCCCTATCTTAAAATCCTGCCTCCAGTGTGATGATCTGTTTGGCTGATTGTACGATGATTGGCCAAGTAGACTCATTATCTCCCTCTGAGTTCATCATAGACTAGCCTAGAGCCAGCCAGGGTAAAATGTGAAAAGGAGTCCAGTCTCATTCAGCACAACTGCTTCCTTGCCTTGTCATTGCATGAAGGAGCCAAGATGTTATTAGAAATGCCCAGATAACACACAGATAGATAGAGAGCAAAAATAAATGTTCCTTGTTGCAATCCACTTGAGTTTTGTGGGTGTCTTTTGGGGGACAGCATTCTTGTAGCAATGCTGCTGCTGCTAAGTCGCTTCAGTCGTGTCCGACTCTGTGAGACCCCATAGACGGCAGCCCACCAGGCTCCCCCGTCCCTGGGATTCTCCAGGCAAGAACACTGGAGTGGGTTGCCATTTCCTTCTCCAACGCATGAAAGTGAAAAGTGAAAGTGAAGTCACTCAGTCGTATCCAACTCCTAGTGACCTCATGGACTGCAGCCTACCAGGCTCCCCCGTCCCTGGGATTCTCCAGGCAAGAATACTGGAGTGGGCTGCCATTTCCTTCTCCAATGCATGAAAGTGAAAAGTGAAAGTGAAGTTATTCAGTCATATCCAACTCCTAGTGACCCCATGGACTGCAGCCTACCAGGCTCCTCCGTCCATGGGATTTTCCAGGCAAGAGTACTGGAGTGGGGTGCCATTGCCTTCTAATTCACTATATTCTCACAATCAAAAATATTTTATAGATTAATTTGTTAGGCAAACGTTATTGCTTATTCTCTAAAATTCTGTGTCTATTCGGTGACCTTTATACCAATTGAAGTCTTCAGATATAATCACACTTTTGGAACAACTGAACAAAGATATAGACTATGAAACTTATCTTGTGTGCAGTTGAAATTCTTTCTTCTTTTAGACCTACATCAGATATAACCTTATAAATAGATATAGTACATACAAAGGAAGAATTTTCACCCACTCTTCATCTGAAAGTTTTAAGTATAACTCACCGTTAATGTGTTGCTTTGATTTTATAATACAATGTCATTTGAGATAAGAAGTTGATGCAAATATGTCACAAATACACACATTAGCTAACTTTAGTAAAATTTCAATTTAATATGATTCTGGATTTAGGTAATATCTGATTATCTCATTTTTAAAAACTTTTTAACTTTTTTTAAATTTTTTAACTTTATTGTATTGGTTTTGCCATATATCAACATGAATCCACCACAGGTATACACGTGTTCCCCATCCTGAACCCTCCTCCCTCCTTCCTCCCCGTATCATCCCTGTGGGAGAGGGAGAGGGTGGGATGATTTGGGAGAATGGCATTGAAACATGTATAATATTATGTATGAAACAATTTGCCAGTCCAGGTTCAATGCATGATACTGGATGCTTGGGGCTGGTGAACTAAAACTTTTTTTTTTTTTTAATTAATTTTATTTTATTTTTAAACTTTACATAATTGTATTAGTTTTGCCAAATATCAAAATGAATCCACCACAGGTATACATGTGTTCCCCATCCTGAACCCTCCTCCCTCCTCCCTCCCCATACCATCCCTCTGGGTCGTACCAGTGCACCAGCCCCAAGCATCCAGTATCGTGCATTGAACCTGGACTGGCAAAACTTTTTTTTAATGGTAGAATAGTAACTAGGTTTTCAGTGTTTAAAAATTGCAGTTATATATTGAAACAAGGGACTTCCCTGGTGGCTCACATAATAGAGAATCTGCCTTCAGTGCAGGAGGCCTGGGTTTGATCCCTGGTTTGGGAAGGTACCCTGGAGAAGGAAATGGCTACCCATTCCAGGATTCTTGCCTGGAGAATTCCTAAAAGGAGAAAAACTAGACGATTAAAAAAAATCTTGGCCATCCTGCACAGTATGTGGGCTCCTAGTTCACCAACCAGGGATATAACCTGGGTCCCGTGCATTGGAAACAGAGTTTTAACTACTGGACCACCTGGGAAGTTCCAGTGAGATTCTTTCTTTCTCCTGAATTTTTGCACTGTGAGGATGCAGAGTGCTTCAGTACCAAATGTGAATGCAAGATGTGTCAGTGTCTATGCTCAGGAAAGTAACTAAAATAATGCTTTACATTTATTAATAGAATGCCAGCTGTGCTTAAAACAGAGAGGTGGAGGTAGCTGAGCACAAGCTCATTTTTGTCAGGATGTAAATTTTAAATATATCTGCCATCTTAGCACCAGGAAATTAAAATTAAGTCAGGTTTATGCTATATGTGTTTTAAGTCTGTGTGCATGCATGCTAAGTCATTTCAGTTGTGTCTGACTCTTTGCAACCTATGGACTGTAGCCCACAAGTCTCCTCAGTCCATGGGATTTTCCAGGCAGGAATATTGCAGTGGATTGCCATGCCCTCCTCTAGGGGATCTTCCTGACCCAGAGATTGACTCTACTTCTCTCATGTCTCCTGCCTCAGCAGGTGGCTTCTTCATTGCTAGTGCCACCTGGGAAGCCCCAGTTTAGGTACGTATTTTGGCAACTTACTGAACAAAGAAGAAAAAAGGAGTCACGAAAAGTGATCTCATGGCCATTCATAAAGAATATGAAGACAGATGGATTGCAAAAAGTAGGGCATGTATAGTAAAGTAATATCCAGAAAAGAAATCCCCAAGTAATAGCTATTAAGAAAAATAGAAATCCATATAGAGGTGAAAAGAAACACTTTTAGAATAATGGGGGTGAGAAATGAGAGCTTAGCTCATACACCAAACAAACAATTAGAATTCTTCACTTATTTTCAGCATCACCTCTGCTATTTATCCCATGGACCTCTACCATTCTCCTGTGCTCATTACATGACTCTATCGAAGATCTTCCCATAATGCATTTTGATGGCATAATTATGTGCCTGTCTTCTTACTGAGATGATAAAATCTCTGGGGGCAATAATCTTCTATAAACTGATGCTGTGTCCTCCATCTTTTACATGGTGCTTGGTTCATAGGAAGGTGTCCAGTGCCTTTTTTTTTTTTTTTGCCATGCCATGCGGCTTCAGGTATCTGGGTTCCCCCCTCTAGGGATTGAACCTGGACACTCAGCAGTGAAAGCTCAGAGTCTTAACCACTGGACCAATAGGAATTCCCCAATGAATGTTATTATTTTTTCTGAATGGATGGATGAATATCTAAGTGGACAAACAGAAGTAGTGTACCTAGGCATTAGGGTTAGGGCTAAAGCAGAGAGAAAGGAAGTCACGATGATATATGAGTCTCCTCTGATTACTGAAGTTTGAGATAAGATGGTATCCAGCCATGGCAGGAAGAAAATAGGAGACAGCACCATTCAGGAAAAACTGAGACACAATCTTGACATAGTGAGTAACATCTGTTTAGTAATTATATGGCATTAAATAATTATATGGCTTCAGGGGACCAGCCACTCATAAGTTAGAATAGGAATAAAGCATTGTACATGGCTGAAAAGGGTGAGTGAATAGGACATGTTCAAGTAATTTAATACTTTGGCATATTGCTCTATGTTCAATTAAAAGTTTCATGAAGATGATGAATTTTATAGTAAAAGTATTTTAATAAGCATTTCCTTCATATTTTCTTGACTGAGTATGTAAAGCTGCATGCCATGCCAACTTAGCCTCTTCAACTTAATACAATGCCATATTGCTCTCAGAGTTTATCTTGACTTTGTTTAGGATGGCACTGAGTCATAGAAACGGGATTCCTAGGTGGTTCATTGGTAAAGAACGCACCTACCAATACAGGAGACATGGGTTAGATTCCTGGACCAGGAAGATCCCATATGCCTCGGAGTAACTAAGCCTGTGCACCACAGCTATGGAGCCTGGGATCCACAACTACTGAAGCCCACCCATGAGCCCTAGAACCTGTGCTCCGCAACAAGAGAAGTCACTGCAAGGAGAAGCCGATGTATTGCAAAGAAGCATGGCTACCACCTTCTGCAACTAGAGAAAAGCCTGTGAGGAGTGAAGACCCAGCACAGTCAAAAATAATTAATTAAATAAACATTTAAAAAATCACTTGTAATTTAAGAGATGTGCTGTGTTCTGTTGTGTCCAACTCTTTGCGACCCCATGGACTGTAGCCCACCAGGTTTGGGATTTCCCAGGCAAGAAAATTGGAGTGGGTTGCCATTTCCTACTCCAGGGATCTTCCTGACCCAGGGATCAAACCCACATCTCCTGCATTGCAAGGCAGATTCTTTACCACTGTGCCACCTGGGAAGCCGCAAAATTAACAGATACTATATACTAATATCTGTTGAAAGGTCTAGAAGGACAAGTAGCAGAGAAGTACATTTTCATCCTCTGGATTTCAACCATTTATGAAATGAACATAGCAGTGCCTTTGGTTGTGGGTTGTGAGAATGAAAGAAAAGCTATTTAAGAAATTTTACTAAATGCTTGTTTCATGGTAGGCACCAATGAATATTTTTTTTTTTCTTTTACCTGCAATACTTTTCCTCCTTTTTTTTTTTTTTTTTTACAATTGTATAACTGGGAAAATAAAACTTAATGTTGGAATTTTTGTCAAGATAGCTTTCACACGCTGCAACTAACCATATTGGGTGACTTAAAATCACTTTTCGATCAAGCGCTGATTTAGTCAACAATTATTTATGTGTCCTTGAATGTGTCATTGATCTGTGAAGCCGTTGGGGATGACACCATCTGACTGTTCTAAAGGGTGATAGTGAGGATAAACACAAACTTCACTTCAAAGGACATCAAATGTTAAAAGTAGGGAAGCATTTAATAGCATGACTCTGCCCTTCAAATGATAAATTAGAAACCAGTTCACAGGTTAAACTTGAAAACAGAGAGGAAATCATGAACTTGACTGGCAGAACTGTGAATCCATTGGCGTACATTTGCTGCTCTTATCCATTATCAGCTCAAGACAACTCTCACATCAACTGCATGGAGATAAAAGGCTAAATATCTTATTACCAGTTCCCTTGAGACCCGTGGCCAAATTTTTTTATGATTTGAGCTTAATTACCTTGAAAGAGGTGCATCAGTTTTATGAGGTTACAAATAAAAAGAAGACTTAGGTCTTGCCTTGTGTGAAACCAGTGTATAGATTGAAATCTAAACAATTGTCTCTTTCCAGCTTTGTGAATGGCACGTGGATCATTTCTTTGAGGGACTACAAACTGCCAAGTAATTCTGAGCCCCTGGTTGACATTGAATAATGATGAGGAGGATGAGGATGATGATGACAAAAATGATGATGAAGCACAAATGTCTTATTAATAAAATTCCAGAGAACGACGAGGACTTGTGACTCTTAAGGCATTTATAACCTATTATATTAACTAAAATACTTTTTTCCCCTTTTACCTGTAGCAATTTTAATAGATGAAACCACTAACATTTAAGTTTTAAATCTTACGAATATCATATTTCAGCATGAAATTTGACAACAGCGCTTAAATAACTTTGGGACATTTAGTGCACCACATTTCTCAGAATCAATGCTATTTTCCTTGAGAAAATTTAAGAGCTAAAATTTATATGGCATTTACTGTGTTTAGCTGTGAGTTATGGTGAAATGTTATGGATTATCCTCCTAAGGCCAAGCCATAGACAGGGTGGCTGCCTGTGTGGACAGGGTGTTCTCTTCATACCTTTTCACCTGCACAAAAGGCAATTACAGTTTCTCCTACTTAGAATTGAAGACGTCAAATAAATTGCTTGCTTGTTAGTTTGATATGAATGTCTTTTGATAGTTAGCAATTAATTGTCCCTTAAAAACTGGAAATGATTTAGTAGAGGAAGTTGAGAGTTTGCCATTTGAGTTAGGAGAATAATAACATTAGTAATAATGTCCTTGAAATATCTCAGTTGGTTTTCCTGTTGTCTAAGTCAGATACAATAACCTTTTGGTCAAATAAATGTTGGAAATTAAGGTGATTAAAATGATTCTCTTTTTATTCCATTAAATCGCCTGTGCTGTGATTGCTACAATGAGGATGATCTTGTCAAGAACAGACATATGGAGCTTTTAATCTCAATTGAATTCTTTGCTGTCAGCTCTGTGTTTTTGATTCTGTGTATGCTTGTAGCATTTTTTCCAGATGATTTCGTACTTATCTGTCCATATTATACGTTTTAACATATAATCTTCTATGGCCTTCCTCTATAATATTTTAGGAACTTATATGTGAATCTATTTTTTAGAAATATATCCACCATTCTTAAAATGTAAAAACTAAAAGAGTAAGAAACAAATATTTGGGGGAAAAAAGTTCTGGAAACCTATTTATATTCTAAGTTGGCTGAGTTTTAGCTTACTCACATACCCTTCTGAACCCACATAACTTTCAATACAAAATAAAACACAGTACTTTTACCTTTCTTCTTCTTCTTTTTTTTTTAAATCAGGGTTCCATTAAACAGACATGAATCCATCCCCGCAAACCTCTCAATTTCTTGAAAGCAGTGATGTTGAATTTTGATTTGATACTCTCCCTGATTTCTAAACAGTATCATGATGGTTGTTAACTAAGAAAATGATTAACTGCATAATGACTAACTGCAATTGTGTAAATAAATGTGTGTAATTTTTTTTTTGAAAGTTGAATATTCTCTTTATTTTGAACATGATGTCAATTTTGTGCTTGTAATCTAATATTCTGTTGGCATCTGGAAATGCCATCTTCAAAGAATAAGAAATACGTATTCTTTAAAATGTCTATGTAGAGATAATGTAAAGGTCCTAAATCTAGTGAGAAGAGTGGCAGTTTGGTGAGACATAAATTTTATCAATCTATGTACGTGAGTCATGTAATATTATGGAGAGGTTAAACATATAGTAGATTCCTCTTCTGGGAGCTAACTGAATTGATTTTAATATATTACTTTTTTGTTGTTGTTTGTTTTTTTTTTAATTTTTTTTTTTTTAAATTTCAGGTATACATGTGCTCCCCATCCTGAACCCTCCTCCCTCCCCCCTCCCCATACCATCCCCCTGGGCCGTCCCAGCGCACCAGCCCCAAGCATTCAGCATCGTGCACTGAACCTGGTCTCGTTTCATACATGACATTTCACATGTTTCAATGCCATTCTCCCAAATCTTCCCACACTCTCCCTCTCCCACAGAGTCCATAAGACTGTTCTATACATCAGTGTCTCTTTTGCTGTCTCGTATACAGGGTTATGGTTACCATCTTTCTAAATTCCATATATATGCGTTAGTATACTATATTTATGTTTTTCCTTCTGGCTTACTACATAACTCAATAATAGATCAGAACAAGTGCATTATTAAATTTTTGAATGAGATTTTTTAACAGTTTTAAGTTAACTAGAAGAATAGAAGAGAAACCTAAATCTTTTCCCCATCTGTAAAATTTAGAATGGTGCTTGAGAATGACAGTATTTCCTAATACAACATAACTAACAAAAGAGGAGGCAGTCAAAACCACCAATGGAATGCATTGTGTATACATATTTTTAATCCAATTTAATTAGTGGTAAAATTTAAGACTCAAATTAAGTCTAATTTAATAGCATAAATAATACATTAAAGGAAGACAGGTAGAGTTTGAATGAAGAGAATCAATCCTGGACTCCCTCAGCTTATCAAAATTCTGAAACTAGAAAGTAAAGGTTGCTACAAGCTTGTTTCTTCGTGCAATCAATTTTATAGAGTACTATTTTAGTTGCTGAAGATAAAGTGCTGAGTAAGATTGGCATGATCCTTTTCCTTATGGAGTTAAAAATACAGTGGAGAGACAAGCATTACAGATATATAACACAGAAATAAATGTATAATTATAATGATCGTAAAGCAAAAGTACAGAAAGCTATGCATGAGTATAGTGGAGTGAGCTAGCTTAGTTTGGGGCTCAGGAAATGTCTTTTACAGTAGGTACTTTTTGAAACTGGAGATGTGATGGGGCAAAATAAGTACTTAGAGGAGAGAGCACATGCTGATGTAGGAATAAACAGGCTATGTTTGAGGAGTTTGAAGAAAAGGATGATTTGCTTGAGGTGCAGAATATGACTGTTACCAGAATGACATGAAAAAGTAGGCAAAGTCTATATTAAGAAATTGGGGGGGGGGTATTGACATTTTATAAGAGGGAGAAAACAATTTTTTTTTTTAATTTTTCTGAGGGAATTGGCATGATCATCTTGTTGAATTGTTTTAAAGTAATTGCTTAAGCTTCTGTACAGAGAGCATTTAGAAAAGGACAAGTGTTTAGGACTCTGGTAAGGAAACTATTCCAATTGTTCTGTTAAGATATACTCTAGGGGACTTCCCTGGTGGTCCAGTGGCTAAGATTCCATGCTCCCAAAGCTGAAGGCCCAGGTTCGATCCCTGATCAGGGAACTAGATCTTGCGTGCCACAATTAAGACCTGTTGTACCCAAATAAATATTAAAAAAGAGAGTGAGAGCTCTAGCTTAGACAATTGGCATTGCTAATGGAGATAGAGTGATGAATTTAGAGATTTTTCTGAGTTAGAATTGATAAGAATAACTGATACATTGAATGTGAATTTGTAGAAAAGGAGCGATCTCAAGTCTTTTCCCTGACCAACTGGGATTTTAAATAACCATTAATTATACCCTTGGAGACTGAGCAGTAAATTTGCAAAGTGAGTTTATATTCTGATAAAATATTTTTTAAATAACATTTTGTCTTCTGCCAAAAGTATTCCTCTCTCTTTGAGTTTTCCCTGGTGGCTCAGATGGTAAAGAATCTGTGTGCAGTGCAGGAGAGCCAGGTTTGATCCCTGGGTTGGGAAGATCCCCTGGAGAAGGAAATGGCAACCCACTCCAGTACTCTTGCCTGGAGAATACCGTGAAAGGAGGAGCCTGGTAGGCTACAGTCCATGGGGTCGCAAAGAGTCGGACACGACTGAGTGACTTCACTTAGCAAACTCAATTACCTTACAGAAACTACTATTTGCAATTATTTAGCAGCCTATTACATTTTGTTAAATGATGGAAAGCTTAAATCATGGAATTTTACATCAAGACTTTACATCTAGACCTCTAGATTCTAATTTTACATCCAGCCACTTTTTAAATTGTCTTTCAATTCTATTAATTAGAAAATTCAATTTCAAAATAGCATATTATCAGAAACAGCAACATGGCCTTACTGAATCATTCTGGAAAACTATGTAAACCTTAGTCTAAGAAATGAGGAACAGTTTCCTCCTTAAGACCATTCACATCACTCTTTCAGCTACTAAGTCAACTAGTACAGTCACACTCAAAAATTGGAAGTGTGGATGTTTCAGTTTTTCAAGTAACAGTGAATAGGTTCCTAATAGTCTCTAGTTCCAAGTGTCAATACAACTTTGCATATTTCCTCAATATCTTCCCTCTTTCCTTGTTTTTGTGATTTTCTCTTAGCAAAGCCACAACAATAGTTAAATTTGTATTTCTTATTCTTGCACCTCTACACATGATTTTGTTGAGGGAAATCATATAATCATGCTGCTTGGCCATATTAATTCTGTCAGGCAATCATAGCTCCTTAGACCGGTCCTTCTCCCATTCTCCTATATGTGTTTCACATCCTCTCTTCAAACTCCCAACACCATCTCCTCCATCTTTATTTTTAGTTGATAAGCTTGCTTCTTAATCTTACCAACTATTGTATGTTAGCACATGTCTGGAATCTAGAAAAATGGTACAGATGACCCTATTTGCAGGGCCGAATAGAGACACAGGTGTAGAGAATGGGCTTGTGGACCCGAGGAGGGAAAGAGGTGGTGGGACGAACTGGGAGGTTGGACTGCTCCTCCTCTGTGTGTATATATTTAACATATATACCCTGCTGTGTGTAAGATAGCCAGTGGGAGCCTGCTGTATAGCACAGGGAGCTCAGCTTGGAGCTCTATGATGACCTGGATGGGTGGGATACAGGGGGAGGGTTGGAGGCAGGCTTAAGAGGGAGGGGATATATGTATACATGTGGCTGACTCACTTCATTGTGCAGTAGAAATCAATACAACATTATAAAGCAACTACACCACAAAGAAAAAAAAAACAGTCCTAAGAGAACTAGTACAGTCTCCCACCACCTCACCTACCATCAATATCTGCACATTTATACTCTACTTACCCATCTGTTAAAGTGAATGAATGATCCATCTATCTACATAAAGTTAGCCCTTTCCATATAACAATCATATCCCATGTTCTCTCTCCTGTGCTGGAGCATAGTTCCACCAACTTGCCCCTTTCCTTTCCAGATCGTTACAATCAGTAGACATACATGGTGTGATTTCCCTAAGCTAAAATGAATGAATAAATGAGTGAGTGAGTGAATGAATAAATTACACCTTCATGATCCCACTTCATCTGCTATTGCCTCATTCCTTCTTTTTTTTCCTCCCCGTTTTTTGTAGCAAAACATCTCATAAAAAGCTACTTGACATGCTGTTTCCAACTTTTGTTCTTCCACTTTCTCTCACATTTACTCCACTGAGACATTGATCCTGGCAAATAGCCAAAAAGTGTCTTATCAATGTCTTCCTTCACCTCTACCAGGTTAAATCCAAAGAACACCAAGTTCTCATCTTCTTTGGTCAGTCAGCAGATCCTGGCATAGTTGGTGACTCTTTTTTCAAAGGATTTAAAAAATATATTTATTTGACTGCACAAGGTTTTAACTGAGACATGCAAGATCTTCACTGCATTTTGTGGGACCTTTCGTTTCAAACTCACACTCCCTGCATTGCAAGGCATATTCCTAACCACTGGGCCATCAGAGAAGTCAAGGTTGATGTCTCTTTGATGCTCTTTCTTCACTTGGCTTCCAAAATACAGCTGTACCTACTTGCTTTCCTCCTGGTAATGCCCTTTACTACTGGTTGTTTTTTATCAGGATCATTTACTAACTTCTCCTTTTCTATCTTTGCCACCTAATTTTCAGGGTCCTTGTTCTCATTTCTTCCCTCTCTTCACTCACTCCACCATTGACTTCATTCAATCTCGTAGCTTTGAATATGCTAAGCTTATATCTTCAGGCATCTCTGTACTCATATATTAAACAGCCAACTGCTATCTCCCCTGGGGTAGTTAATAGTGATCTTAAATTCATTATATTCAAAACCAAACTTCTAATTATCTCATCACTTAGGGCTGCCAGATGAAATATAAGACACCACACATGTATACCTGTGGCGGATTCATGTTGATGTATGGCAAAACCAATACAATATTGTAAAGTAATTAACCTCCAATTAAAATAAATAAATTTATATTTAAAAAAAGACACCTAGTTAAACTTGAATTTCAGAAAAAAATATCACTTTGGTTTTTTCTTAATACAAGTATATTCCAAATATTGTCTGAAATCCAATTTTAATAGAGTATCATCCAGTTTTCTTTGCTAGCTATGGCTGTCCCCCAAATCTGCTCTACCCACAGAACCGAATTGGTGATTACTCCATCCTTCCACTTGATTAGGCCAAAAATCTTGGCATGATCTCTGATTGCTTCTTTTCTGACCCTACATCCAATCTAGCAGGAATGACAGAATATATTCAAAGTCTGATTACTTTTGACCATCAATTTACTACCATTCTGGTCCAAGTTTGAAGTTACCATCATTTCTCACTGAATTATTGCAATAGTTTCCTACCAGCCTCCCTGATTTTATATCACCTCTCTCCCACTTCCAAATAATTCTCAACATAGCAGCCAAAGCAACATTTAAAATGTAAGGTTGATCATGTTTCTTTTTTTTACAAAACTCTGTAATAGCTCCCCATTTCATATAGTTCTTATAATGGTCCATAAGTCTCTACACGATCTGACAGCTACCGAGTAATGTGCATAATCTTTCTTACCTTCTACTACTCACTGTTTACTTCATATGCTTCCGCTATATTCTTGCTTGTTCTCAAATATATCAGAGGTGCTCTCATTTTACTGTCTTTGCTTTGATTGGTTTCTTAGCATAGAATATTCTTCCCTAGATAACTACACGACTGAATCTTTCAAGTTTCCCCCTCCCCCAATTGTCATCTTTTCAATGAGGTCTGCTTTGATAATTCTATTTAAAGTTGTATATGTTCCTAAGTCTTCACTTTTAATCACTATTAACTTGTTTGTCCCCCACTTTTTTTTTTAACCACAACGTTGATGTCTTTCCAATTGACTGCATAATATATGTACTTTTTATACTCATCCTAAGCATTAGTTTTGCCATGTCACAGGTGCTCAAAATAATATTTGCTGAATAAATAAGGGCTTCCCAGGTGGCTCAGTGGTAAAGAATCTGCCTGCCAACGTAGGAGACCTGGGTTCAATCCCTGGGCTGGAAAATTCCCCTGGAGGAGGAAATGGCAACCCACGCCAGTATTCCTGCATGAAGAATTCCATGGACAGAGAAGCCTGGCGGGCAGCAGTCTAGCAGGTCGCAAAGAATGCAACATGACCGCGTGACTGAGCTAAACTATAAACCCCAAATCTGGTCAAAAATGTGTTCCTTGCTACTACTGCTATTTCTGAATAAGTAAATGAAGAGTTTGATATTATAGGATTTTGTGTCTTAAAAATCTTGAGCCTAGACTAATTTTCTAGTTATAAAATTTTGTGAAATAGTGGTAAAGTTTTCAAATTTAGGTAAAATTTTTAAACAAAACAGTATACCTTAATCACGTTTTTAAGCAAAACTGAACATATACGTTTTTACTTTAAAATTTTAAAAGATAGGGTTCATGTAACTGATGAAGCTGAATGAGAGCAATCAAGTTACAGTATTTATAACAAAAACAAGTAAAATTCACATTAGTGCAGAGAAACATATAAAATAAATTGACATATGAAGGAAAATACCCACTCCTCTGTTAAATGCAACTTAGGTGAGATGACTTAACCAGAAAAGTACTTGTCATGTACTTTTATATGTGAATAACACTTAAAAGTTGAAAATTATGAAAATTGTAATGGAACATCTGGGGGGAAAATTCATCAAAACTTTTTTTTCAAATTTGTTGGAAAATTATATACATACATATATAGTATATACATGGCTTCCCTGGTGGCTCAGACAGTAAAGAATCTGTCTGCAATGCAGGAGACCAGAGTTTGATCCCTGGGCCAGGAAGATTCCCTAAAGAAGGAAATGCTACCCACTTTAGTATTCTTGCCTGGAGAATTCCAGGGACAGAGGAGCCTGGAAGGTCACAGAGAGCTGGACATGACTGAGTGCCTAACACTTTCACTTTTCATTTTCATAGTATATACATAAAATTTAGTATGTATATATTAAATTGTATATTTATTATTATTTAAGTATTATACTGGGCTTCTCAGGTGGCTCAGTGGTGAAGAATCTGCCTGCCAATGCAGGGAACTCGGGAAACACAGGTTCAATTCCTGGGTCAGGAAGAGCCCATGGAAGGAAATGGCACCTTACTCCAGTATACTTGCCTGGAATTTCCGTGTACAGAGGAACCTGATGGGCTACAGTCCATGGGATCACAGAGTTGGACATGACTGAGCAAGAACCACCACCACCAAGTATTATACTATATATTATATACACATTTATTTATATATATATATATATATATATATATATAAATAGCATAGATAATATACATTATTTATATATGATTTATATATTTATGTATATATATTTATTTACACACACACATTCTACAGACTACTTTAATACTTCACGGCCCATCAGAAACCACTACTGTTTTGCAGATCATACTCTGAGAATCCCTTTATTCTCATTGTTAAGGCAAAAACCTGAGGCATATTTCACATGTAGAAACTTGGATTTGGTCATTACTATAAATACCTTGCGAAGAAAGCAATGGCACCCCACTCTAGTACTCTCGCCTGGAAAATTCCATGGATGGAGGAGCCTGGTGGGCTGCAGTCCATGGCGTCGCTGAGAGTCGGACACGGCTGAGCGACTTCACTTTCACTTTTCACTTTCATGCTTTGGAGAAGGAAATGGCAACCCACTCCAGTGTTCTTGCCTGGAGAATCCCAGGGACCGGGGAGCCTGGTGGGCTGCTGTCTATGGGGTCGCACAGAGTCGGACACAACTGAAATGACTTAGCAGCAGCAGCAGCATAAATACCTTGGATTTCCCTGGTGACTCAGATGGTAAAACGTCTGCCTACAATGCGGGAGAACCCGGTTCAATCCTTCGGTCGGGAAGATCTCCTGGAGAAGGAAATAGCAATCCACTCCAGTATTCTTGCCTGGGAAATCCCATGGACGGAAGACCCTGGTAGGCTACAGTCCATGGGGTCGCAAAGAGTCAGACACTACTGAGCGACTTCACTTTCACTTATAAAAACCTTAAAAAGGGGATGGAAACTTCTCCTCAATTTTAAACAAACAAAAAAAAAAAGTTAGAGCAAACTCAACTATATTGAGAAATAATAACAGAAGGGAAGTATACCTTGCTCTCTGAAGAGAACCCTATAATAGACCAAGCAACCAGAGATGAGAATGGGGCTTCAGATTTCAGTCATAGATATCAGCCCGTATTAGACTCAGTCCAGTGAGGCATGTCTCAGTGGATTTCAGGAAAGAAAAAAAATGTTTCTATAGCAGCAATACTCTATACATCACTTTCCAGGACATGCAAGCCTAAAAAATTCCTCTCACAAATTGCAATCAGTACCCAGTATGTACACTAGAATAAAACACAGTAGAAAAAAAACAGACTGAAATTAAATTAATTTGACCAAGTTTTTTGACATATTAGGACCATATTCTATATTCACACTAAGTTTACACGTTAATTTTAAGTAACATTTACATCTATAGCCTCTCTGCTTTTTTTCAATTAGTGTCTATTAAAAAATTGCCAATTCAATGAACATTGAAACAAGAAACAAGAAAGAAACAGGGAGTTTGATGAGTCAACTGTCCTGTAGATCACCTCGAAGACAATGCCCCAGTAGGCAATGAAAACTTCTAGTTCAATTTCCTTTAATAGAACTGTTTTCCCCTGAATGAAATTCTCTTCATTTGCTGATTGAGGAAGACAGCTCATTTTAATAGAGATTGTCCCTCCATGACTACCTACTTTTGCCGATTACTTAGGAATATGAATTTCAAGAGGAAGAAAGTCATTAGCATTAGAGGTATTTAGAAGAAGAGGGTAAAATGTACGTTTAGCACAAAGCAGCAATCTCTTTACTCATAGCTTCAGGGTTATCAGAATGCCATTAACAGCCTTTCACTATGTAAATGTTTTCAAACAAAATAAGCTAAATGAGTAGCAAGGTGAATAGGGTTCATTCCAAAACACTTAAATAGTGTTGCTTGAAAATTGAAGGGAAAAAATGGTCCCATTCCAACTCCTTTCCAAACATAGCAAATCCCAAAATCTTTCCACAGCATCAAACCAATTTGGGTTCTAATGGAGTTCAGTTCAGTTCAGTTCAGTCGTTTAGTCGTGTCTGACTCTTTGCGACCCCATGGAATCGCAGCACGCCAGGCCTCCCTGTCCATCACCAACTCCCGGAGTTCACTCAAACTCATGTCCATCGAGTCGGTGATGCCATCCAGCCATTTCATCCTCTGTCATCCCCTTCTCCTCCTGCCCCCAATCCCTCCCAGCATCAGGGTCTTCTCCAATGAGTCAACTCTTTGCATGAGGAGGCCAAAGTATTGGAGTTTCCACAGACATAAAGAACAGACTTGTGGACACAGTAGGGGAAGGAGAAAGCGGGACAAACTGAGATAATGTTTTTGAAACATATATATTAGCATATGCAAAATAGATAGCAAGTGGGAATATGCTGTGTGACACGGAGCTCAACCCAGTGCTCTGTGACAACTTAGAAGGGTGGGATGGGGTGGGAGATAGGAGAGGGATTCAGGATGAAGGGGACATATGTATACCTGTGGATGATTCATGTCAGTGTGTGGCACAAACCAACCCAATATTGTAAAGCAATTATCCTCCAATTTAAAAAGAAAAATTAAAAATCAACTTGAGTTCTAATGTAACTTGAGTTTCGTAGTATTTAGGTCAAACACTGTTTTTAGAACCTTGCAGAATAAAAAGTGTCCTCACATATTTCTCTTTCATTTTATTTCTACCTAGCATGCTGAAGTCTAGTCAAGGCTATGGTTTTTCCAGTGGTCATGTATGGATGTGAGAGTTGGACTGTGAAGAAGGCTGAGCACGGAAGAATTGATGCTTTTGAACTGTGGTGTTGGAGAAGACTCTTGAGAGTCCCTTGGACTGCAAGGAGCTCCAACCAGTCCATTCTGAAGGAGATCAGCCCTGGGTGTTCTTTGGAAGGAATGATGCTAAAGCTGAAACTCCAGTACTTTGGCCACCTCATGTGAAGAATTGACTCATTGGAAAAGACTCTGATGCTGGGAGGGATTGGGGGCAGGAGGAGAAGGGGATGACAGAGGATGAGATGGCTGGATGGCATCACCGACTTGATGCACATGAGTTTGAGTGAACTCCCGGAGTTGGTGATGGACAGGGAGGCCTGAGGTGCTGTGATTCATGGGGTTGCAAAGAGTCGGACACGACTGAGCGACTGAACTGAACTGAGCTGAGCATGCTGAAGAGAAGTACCTTATAAATTTTTACTTCAGTGCAGCCTAAGATCGCCCTTTTCACACTTGAAAAGATGAATGTTTTCCTCCAAAATGGCCAGAGATTTGAGGATAGAGGATCTAGGAATCAGGTAGGATTCATTTTTCTTATTTCAAAGGGTATTTTCTTATTTCTCAGAACCAAGCCTGGTAGGAGGTTTCTGAATAAGATTCAAATCCTTTCTTTAAATCACTCTTGATAGTGGAAAGATAGTGGAGAGAAATTTAGTTCAATAGCCAGTTCATACTGTTGATTTAGAAAATACTAAAATAAAGAAAGTGAACATCACTGGGCTGTCCCTTCAGTGATGTCTGACTCTTTGCGACACTATGAACTGTAGCCTGCCAGGTTCCTTTGTCCATGGGATTCTCCGGGCAAGACTACTGGAGTGGGTCACCATGCCCTTCTCAAAACACTACTAATTATGGCATAAATGTAATTCCTGTTAATATGCTTGAGTATATCTTTTCATAATCTTTCTATGTAACTACATATATGTGTTTCCCCTAGTAGGAATATACTATCCAAAATTTGTTATTGCTTGCTTTTTAAACTTACTTTTCATTTATCAAAGACTGTGCTTCTATGCCACTAGTTTTTATGTTATTTAAATATATGGGTATATTAAATTTACTTTAGTATTTTTTAAGTATTAGAGATTTTTATATTATTAAAAAGTCTTGCTATTATAAACAATGCTGAGCTGAACATTATTGTAGATAGATTTTCCCATAATATGCAATAATTTCCTTAGGATCAGTACCTAGAGATGGAATTTCTAGGGCAAATATTACAAACAATTTTAAGGTCTCTGAAACATAGCCAAATTGTTCTTTTATATTGTTTTTTATTGGTTTGAAAATAAGATGTTTTCTTTTTCTTTCTTATTGTTAATGAGTCTTGTGATGATTTCCCTGTTATATAATCTTAAAAAAATGAAAGCTTCTCATTTGTGAATATTTTTATACTGAGTATTTTTTAGTTTGTTAAGTGAAAGGTATTTACATTAGAAACTATCTTCCCCAAAGAAGGGGCGGGACTACTTGAGAGAGTAGTATTAAAATATATACATTACCATATGTAAAATAGATGACTAGTGAGAAGCTGCTGCATAAACAAGGAGCTAAACTCAATGTTCTCTGACAACCTAGAGGGCTGGGATGTGATATGGGATGGGAGGGAGATTGAAGAGGAAGGGACATATGTATACTTATGTCTGATTCACATTGTTGTATAGCAGAAACCAAGACAAGATTGTAAAGCAATTGTCCTCCAATTAAAAATAAATTTAAAGGAAAATAAAAAAAATTGCACATGAAGCAGCTCTGAATAAAAGTTAACCTTTTGTAAGAAATATTTACACTTATTAGGGAAATCTCCCTTTTAAAGGGTATATTCCTCTCTGTACCAGAAAAGAAGGATGATCAAATTTCTGGAAACTCTTATCAATGGAGAAAACAGGAACTTAAAACTGCATCAGTTCAGCTCAGTTCAATTGCTCAGGCGTGTCTGACTCTGAGACTCCATGGACTGCAGCACGCCAGGCCTCCCTGTCCTTCACTATTTCCTGGAGTTTGGGCAAACTCATGTCCATTGGGTTGTTGATCCCATCCAACCATCTCATCCACTGTCGTCCCCTTCTCCTGCCACCTTCCAAACTTTCCAAGCATCAGGGTTTTGCCAAGGAGTCAGTTCTTCGCATCAGTTGGCCAAAGTATTGGCCATGTCAAGTTTTAACTGTTGCTTCCTGACCTGCATACAGATTTCACAGGAGGCAGATCAAGTGGTCTGGTCTTCCCATCTCCATCAGAAATTTCCACAGTTTGGTGTAATCCACACAGTCAAAAGCTTTGGCATAGTTAATAAAGAAGTAGGTGTTTTTCTGGAACTCTCTTGCTTTTTCAATGATCCAGCAGATGCTTCCTAAGGCCCACTTGACTTCGTATTCCAGGATGTCTGGCTCTAGGTGAGTGATCACACCATCGTGATTATCGGTCGTGAAGATCTTTTTTGTATGGTTCTTCTGTGTATTCTTACTACCTCTTCTTAATATCTTCTGCTTCTGTTTAGGTCCATACCATTTCTGTGCTTTATTGAGCCCATCTTTGCATGAAATATTCCCTTTGCATTTCTAATTTTCTTGAAGAGATTTCTAGTCTTTTCCATTCTCTTGTTTTCCTCTATTTCTTTGCATTGATCACTGAGGTAGGCTTTCTTATCACTCCTTGCTATTCTTTGGAACTCTACATTCAAATGGGTGTATCTTTCCTTTGCCTTTCACTTCTCTTGTTTTCACAGCTATTTTTAAGGCCTCCTCGGACAACCATTTTACCTTTTTCATTTCTTTTTCTTGGGGATGGTCTTGATCACTGCCTCCTGAATAATGTCATAAACCTTCATCCATAGTTCTTCAGGAACTCTATCAAATCTAATCCCTTGAATCTATTTCTCACTTCCACTGTATAATCGTAAGGGATTTGATTTAGGTCATACCTGAATGGTCTAGTGGTTTTCCCTACTTTCTTCAATTTAAGCCTGAATTTGGCAATAAGGAGTTCATAATCTGAGCCACAGTCAGCTCCTGGTCTTGCTTTTGCTGACTGTATAGAGTTTCTCCACCTTTGGCTGCAAAGAATATAATCAATCTGATTTCAATGTTGACCATCTGGTGATGTCCACGTGTAGACTCTTCTCTTGTGTTGTTGGAAGAGGGTATTTGCTATGACCAGTGTGTTCTCTTGGCAAAACTATGTTAGCCTTTGCCCTGCATAACAACCAAAAGGAAAAAAAAATCTTTGCCAAATATATCCAGTGTTATATTTGTATTTCTAGAGGGCCTTATGCAGGCACCAGGAAAGCAGAGCATAGAAAAGAGAACATTCCCCAGTCAAGAACCAACAAGCAACCCAGGTACTAGTGACCTCAGTTCTTCAACCTCAAGAAACTGAATACAGCCAATAATCTGGATGAGCTTAGAAGCAGACCTTTCCTCAGAGTCTATCGATAAGAATCTAGTCATCTTGACATTTTGGATTTTAGCCTTGTGAGAGGGTAATCAAAGAAGCCTATCTAAACCTACCCAGACTTCTGAACTACAGAGCTGTGAACTAATAAATGGATATTGTTTTAGGCCATTAAATTTGCAGTGATTTGTGGCTCAGTGTTACATAATCCACCTGCAGTGCAGGAAGCATAAGAGACATGGTTTCCATCCCTGGGTCGGGAAGATATCCTCTGGAGGAGGGCATGGCAATCCACTCCAGTATTCTTGCCAAGAGAATCCTATGGACAGAGGAGCCTGGTTGATTACAGTCCATAGGGTCACAAAGAGTCACAACTGAAGCAACTGAGCATGCACAATTTGTTACCTATCAATAGAAAATTAATACTGTCCCTGATTAATGGCAGCAATGGTGGATTTCCTTTTTTTCTTTTATAATATGTTTCCTATAAATATTATGGTCAACCAGTTTGATAGTCAATTTGGGCTAGATCAAATTGTCATACATCATATATAGGACATGTTCATTTTTCCTACTTTAGCTAGAAATTTTAAGAATTAAAAGAAAGAAATTGTTGTTGTTTTGTCTCTAAGTCATGTCTGACTCTTGCTACCCCAGGGACTCCAGTCCACCAGGTTCCTCTGTCCATGGAATTCTCCAAGCAAGAATACTGGAGTGGGTTGTCATTTCCTTTTCCAAGGTATCTTTCCAACCCAGGGGTTCTTCCAAACCAGGGGTTGAACCCAGGTCTCTTGCATTGCAGGCAAATTTTTTTTTTTTATGACCTAAGCCACAAGGGAAGCCCTAAAATATATATCAGATCAGATCAGTCACTCAGTTGTGTCCGACTCTTTGCGACCCCATGAATCGCAGCATGCCAGGCCTCCCTGTCCATCACCAACTCCTGGAGTTCATTCAGACTCACGTCCATCGAGTCAGTGATGCCATCCAGTCATCTCATCCTCTGTCGTCCCCTTCTCCTGCCCCCAATCCCTCCCAGCATCAGAGTCTTTTCCAATGAGTCAACTCTTCGCATGAGGTGGTCAATGTACTGGAGTTTCAGCTTTAGCATCATTCCTTCCAAAGAAACCCCAGGGCTGATCTCCTTTGGAATGGATGGGTTGGATCTCCTTGCAGTCCAAGGGACTCTCAAGAGTCTTCTCCAACACCACAGTTCAAAAGCATCAATTCTTTGGCACTCAGCCTTCTTCACAGTCCAACTCTCACATCCATACATGACCACTGGAAAAACCATAGCCTTGACTAGCCGGACCTTTGTTGGCAAAGTAATGTCTCTGCTTTTGAATATGCTATCTAGGTTGGTCATAACTTTCCTTCCAAGGAGTAAACGTCTTTTAATTTCATGGCTGAAGTCACCATCTGCAGTGATTTTGAAGCCCCTAAAAATAAAGTCTGACACTGTTTCCAATGTTTCCCCATCTATTTCCCATGAAGTGATGGGACCAGATGCCATGATCTTTGTTTTCTGAATGTTGAGCTTTAAGCCAACTTTTTCACTCTCCATTTTCACCTTCCTCAAGAGGCTTTTTAGTTCCTCTTCACTTTCTGCCATAAGGGTGGTGTCATCTGCATATCTGAGGTTATTGATATTTCTCCCGGCAATCTTGATTCCAGCTTGTGTTTCTTCCAGTCCAGCATTTCTCATGATGTACTCTACATATAAGTTAAATAAACAGGTTGACAATATACAGCCTTGAGAATTCATTTTCCTATTTGGAACCAGTCTGTTGTTCCATGTCCAGTTCTAACTGTTGCTTCCTGACCTGCATACAGATTTCTCAAGAGGCAGGTCAGGTGGCCTGGTATTCCCATCTCTTTCAGAATTTTCCACAGTTTATTGTGATCCACATAGTCAAAGGCTTTGGCGTAGTCAATAAAGCAGAAATAGAAGTTTTCCTGGAACGCTCTTGCTTTTTCCATGATCCAGCGGATGTTGGCAATTTGAACTCCGGTTCCTCTGCCTTTTCTAAAACCAGCTTGGACATCAGGAAGTTCACGGTTCACATATTGCTGAAGCCTGGCTTGAAGAATTTTGAGCATTACTTTACTAGCATGTGAGATGAGTGCAATTGTGCAGTAGTTTGAGCATTCTTTGGCATTGCCTTTCTTTAGGATTGGAATGAAAACTGACCTTTTCCAGTCCTGTGGCCACTGCTGAGTTTTCCAAATTTGCTGGCATATTGAAGCAGCACTTTCACAGCATCATCTTTCAGGATTTGAAATAGCTCAACTGGAATTCCATCCCCTCCACTAGCTTTGTTTGTAGTGATGCTTTCTAAGGCCCACTTGACTTCACATTCCAGGATGTCTGGCTCTAAGTCAGTGATCACACCATCGTTATTATCTGAGTCATGAAGATCTTTTTTATGCAGTTCTTCTGTGTATTCTTGCCATCTCTTCTTAATATCTTCTGCTTCTGTTAGGTCCATACAATTTCTGTCCTTTATCGAGCCCATCTTTGCATGAAATGTTCCTTTGGTATCTCTGATTTTCTTGAAGAGATCTCTAGTCTTTCCCATTCTGTTGTTTTCCTCTATTTCTTTGCATTGATCACTGAAGAAGGCTTTCTTATCTCCCGTTGCTATTCTTTGGAACTCTGCATTCAGATGTTTATATCTTTCCTTTTCTCCTTTGCTTTTTGCTTCTCTTCTTTTCACAGCTATTTGTAAGGCCTCCCCAGACAGCCATTTTGCTTTTTTGCATTTCTTTTCCATGGGGATGGTCTTGATCCCTGTCTCCTGTACAATGTCACAAACCTCCATCCATATTTCATCAGGCACTCTAACTATCAGATCTAGGCCCTTAAATCTATTTCTCACTTCCACTGTATAATCATAAGGGATTTGATTTAGGTCATACCTGAGTGGTCTAGTGGTTTTCCCTACTTTCTTGAATATAAGTCTGAATTTGGCAATAAGGAGTTCATGGTCTGAGCCACAGTCAGCACCTGGTCTTGTTTTTGCTGACTGTATAGAGCTTCTCCATCTTTGGCTGCAAAGAATATAATCAATCTGATTTTGGTGTCGATCATCTGGTGATGTCCATGTATATAGAGTCTTCTCTTGTGTTTTTGGAGGAGGGTGTTTGTTATGACCAGTGCATTTTCTTGGCAAAATCTATTAGTCTTTGCCCTGCTTCATTCCATATTCTAAGGCCAAATTTGCCTGTTACTTCAGGTGTTTCTTGACTTCCTACTTTTGCATTCCAGTCCCCTATAATGAAAAGGACATCTTTTTTGGGTGTTAGTTCTATAAGGTCTTGTAGGTCTTCATAGAACTGTTCAGCTTCTTCAGCGTTACTGGTTGGGGCATAGACTTGGATTACTGTGATATTAAATGTTTTGCCTTTGAAACGAACAGAGATCATTCTGTTGATTTTGAGATTGTATCCAAGTACTGAATTTCAGAGTCTTTTGTTGACCATGATGGCTACTCCATTTCTTCTCAGGGATTCCTGCCCTCAGTAGTAGATATAATGGTCATCTGAGTTAAATTCACCCATTCCAGTCCATTTCAGTTCACTGATTCCTAGAATGTTAACATTAACTCTTTTTTTTTTAATTTTATTTTATTTTTAAACTTTACATAATTGTATTAGTTTTGCCAAATATCAAAATGAATCCATCACAGGTATACATGTGCTCACCATCCTGAACCCTCCCATCTCTTGTTTGACCACTTCCAATTTGCCTTGATTCATGGACCTGACATCCAGGTTCCTATGCAATAATTGCTCTTTACAGCATCGGACCTTGCTTCTATCACCAGTCACATCCACAGCTGGGTATTGTTTTTGCTTTGGCTCCATCCCTTCATTCTTTCTGGAGTTATTTCTCCACTGATCTCCAGTAGCATATTGGGCATCTACTGACGTGGGGAGTTTCTCTTTCAGTATCCTATCATTTTGCCTTTTCATACTGTTCACGGGGTTCTCAAGGCAAGAATATATATATTTATATATATATATATTTCTCATCAAATACTTTCTAAGTACTTTTTGTAAAGTTTGTCTTTTATGCTACCTTGATATATTCACATAATTGATTAAGTATTTATCAATCTAGCACTTACAAAATGAACCCTTTTAAAGCCTCTTACATTAATACTTTATTTCAATTATAAGTTGCTATTTTATTTAAAAATGTTATATCTATTTAGGAATATATAATATTTTTCTTTCTTGTATTTCATGCTCTTATTTTTTTTTCCTTTTTAAAAAATATTTATTCATTTATTTTTCTGCACGTGGGATCTAGTTCCCTAACCAGGGATCAAACCTGGGCCCCCTTGTTGGAAGTCCAAAGTCTTAGCCAGAGGCCCACCAAGGAAATCCTCTTATTTTTCTTGTTTAATTTTCAGGATTATGCCAGAATTATAACATGAATTAAAAAAGCTTCCATCATTTTTACTTGTTACGTGAATTATTAGTCTTTAAATAATTCGAAAAAGATTGCCTATAAAATCATTTTGAACTGGGGACACTTAAGCAGTACTTTTTCAAAAATGTGTTTACTGTTTGCCAGAGTTATTAGTTTATTTACAATATAGTGTCAGGATGGAGGTATGTACAGGGCATATAAATAAATCAGAAGGTGGGAGGTGAGGTAAGGATGGCTTTGATGAGGAGGTAATCCTGAACTTTTGAAGATCAGGAAAGCATAGCTAGGTAAATAAGGTAGGGAAAGGAATTTCAAGAAGAAGAACAAAATTCATAAAAGCCATAAGCATACAAGAAGGCACAGTGTTTGCCTACCGCATGACTGTTGCTTCATATCTGCTATATGATTTGTTCTAAAAAGGTAAAAATTTTTGTTGCCCCACATAACTTCACATGTAAAATGAAGCTCAAAAAATTAATGCATTTGTGTAAAGTTGCTAATAAATGAAAAAGTAAAATTCAAACCTAGTTCCATCTAATTTATAAGTACACCCTTTTTTCTTCTATTACATATTTACACTGGAAACAATGAAATTTCAAGAATCTAAAGATAGCCCAGAGGATTAAACAATGGGAACATAGAACAAATTTTGTTGTTTCACATCCTACTTCTACATTACAATACTTTTCATTGTTATAGGATATTAACATTATTACATTTATATTCATACTTCTATTTGTTAAGAAATGCAGTAATATATTTCATTAATTTTCTACTATATGTGATACATTATCTACAATTCAAGAGTATTTTTCTACAGGACCTGGCAGGTGTCTCTTTAAGATGTAATTATCTATAGAGATAGATCCCTGTCTTTTCATCTCTAGGAGAGGATAGGAGTATAACTTTGATAAGGGACAATTGACAAATACAGATGTTATAATCATATTGCCCAAGCTGTTCTCTTAAAGTTCTTCAGTACTTTTCCATTTAACTCACTCTAGCATTTAAAAATGCTCCGGTTATTTATTTTTTTTCTTCTGACTTGACTTCACCCTCTCTCCCCATTGCAATGGTCTCGACATGCATCACAATTATCTTGAATAAAGTCTTGCCATTGTTAATATGCCCAATGTAATCTTTTCTTTGACAGTATATGTTATAATCATACCTGGGTTATACAGTTATTAAATAGCTCAACTAGGTTCTAACAGTTCCACTACATCAAAATTTTGGGGGGACTTCCCAAGGAAGGGAACATGAGTTCAATTTCTGATCTGGGAAGATCCCGCACGCCTCAGAGCAAGTAAGCTGGTGTGAGGCAACTACTGAGCCTGTGCTTTAGATCCTGGAGCTGTGATAAATACTGAAGCCCTCGCTGCCTAGCCTGTGTTCTGCAACAAGAGAAACCACCGCAGTGAGAAGCCCTCACATCGCCCTCACTCACCATGACTAGAGAAAAAGCCTGTGCATGCTAAGTTACTTCAGTCGTGTCCGACTCTGTGATTCTATGGACTGTAGCCCACCGGGATCCTCTGTCTGTGGGATTTTCCAGGCATGAATGCTGGAGTGAGTTTCCATGCCCTTCTACAGGGGATCATCCTGACCCAGGGATTGAATCTGCATCTCCTGTGACTCCTGCATTACAGGTGGATTTCTTACCGTTAAGCCACTGGGGAAGTCCAGAGAAAAAGCCTGTGCAGCAACAAAGACCCAACACAGCCATTAAAAAAAAAAAAAAAAATTCTTTGGAATGTTTACTTATAGGCATTGTGTCACTGATAAAATAAGTAGATACATATGTGAGTGAATCAGACTTTCATATCAAAATAATATTGTGTTCAGCAAACGAGAATTGAGAACGTGAAATGACTTCTGTAGCTGATATTTAGCTCTGGTTTGAAATGTTTCATGCACAGTGTAGGTGGTATAGATGGCAGGTGATCTGAACCTTAATGTATAGACATTATTATTTAAAGCTTCTATAATTGCCAATGCAGTTTTCAATTACCCTAACTGATTACCATCTTTGTAAATAACTGCAAGTGTTCCTTTACACTCCATGATTAAGATTCATTGCAGTGAGCACTCAACTTGAAAATATGGACCCAAATTTTCCTCTTTGAGTAGCCATTTACCAGCTTTTTTACAAGTATCATTTTACAAGTCTGTTCTCACTATGGTAAAAATCACAAGAATGGTATATGCTCATGCTCACTCCCTCGCCATTTGATGAAGTTAAGTTATACTTTAAAGCACTTTGAAATAGACATTTTTTTTTTTTTTTTTTTACATAAAAGGAGGTGGCTATAATTATTCGTCCTTGAAATCCATGGGATTTTCATATTGCTTGCATGGTAGTTTTCATAAAATTTAAAGTCAGAGTTTAAAAAAGAAAAGTTGATACTTAAATGTCAAAAATAATACATTAAACTTTTTTACACCCCCCCCAAAAATCTTATTTTCTTAGCGATCTATTTAAAAGCATAGCCTCAAATGAATAAAAATTCTTGGTGTGATTTATTTTTGTCTCATATTCCAACAACAATACTTGTGTTATATTTTATCTGTAACTGAAATTTAAGGAAATGAACAAACAGAGTATTTGAGCAGCTATATTCTTCTATAGGCTTAGGAGAAATTGGGAAAGGAATACATCAAGGCTGTATAGTGTCACGCTCTTATTTAACTTATATATCCAGAGTACATCATGTGAGATGCCAGGCTGGATGAAACACAAGCTGGAATCAAGATTGCCAGGAGAAATATCAATAATATCAGATACACAGATGACACCACCCTTATGGCAGAAAGCGAAGAAGAACTAAAGAGCCTCTTGAAGAAAGTGAAAGAGGAGAGTGAAAAAGTAGGCTTAAATACAAAAAACCTCGAATAGCCAAAGCTATATTGAGAAAGAAGAATGGAACTGGAGGAATCAACCTACCTGACTTCAGGCTCTATTACAAAGCCACAGTTATCAAGACAGTATGGTACTGGCACAAAGACAGAAATATTGATCAATGGAACAAAATAGAAAGCCCAGAGATAAATCCATGCACATATGGACACTTTATCTTTGACAAAGGAGGCAAGAATATACAATGGATTAAAGACAATCTCTTTAACAAGTGGTGCTGGGAAAACTGGTCAACCACTTGTAAAAGAATGAAACTAGAGCACTTTCTAACACCTTACACAAAAATAAACTCAAAATGGATTAAAGATCTAAACGTAAGACCAGGAACTATAAAACTCCTAGAGGAGAACATAGGCAAAACACTCTCCGACATACATCACAGCAGGATCCTCTATGACCCACCTCCCAGAATATTGGAAATAAAAGCAAAAATAAACAAATGGGACCTAATTAAACTTAAAAACTTCTGCATAACAAAGGAAACTATTAGCAAGGTGAAAAGACAGCCTTCAGAATGGGAGAAAATAATAGCAAATGAAGCAACGGACAAACAACTAATCTCAAAAATATACAAGCAACTCCTACAGCTCAACTCCAGAAAAATAAATGACCCAATCAAAAAATGGGCCAAAGAACTAAATAGACATTTCTCCAAAGAAGACATACAGATGGCTAACAAACACATGAAAAGATGCTCAACATCACTCATTATCAGAGAAATGCAAATCAAAACCATGATGAGGTACCATTTCACGCCAGTCAGAATGGCTGCGATCCAAAAGTCTACAAGCAATAAATGCTGGAGAGGGTGTGGAGAAAAGGGAACTCTCTTACACTGTTGGGAATGCAAACTGGTACAGCCACTATGGAGAACAGGGTGGAGATTCCTTAAAAAACTGGAAATAGAACTGCCTTATGATCCAGCAATCCCACTGCTGGGCATACACACTGAGGAAACCAGAATTGAAAGAGACACGTGTACCCCAATGTTCATCGCAGCACTGTTTATAATAGCCAGGACATGGAAGCAACCTAGATGTCCATCAGCAGATGAATGGATAAGAAAGCTGTGGTACATATACACAATGGAGTATTACTCAGCCATTAAAAAGAATACATTTGAATCAGTTCTAATGAGATGGATGAAACTGGAACCTATTATACAGAGTGAAGTAAGCCAGAAAGAAAAACACCAATACAGTATATTAACGCATATATATGGAATTTAGAAAGATGGTAACAATAACCCTGTGCACGAGAAGCAAAAAAGACACCGATGTATAGATCAGTCTTATGGACTCTGTGGGAGAGGGAGAGAGTGGGGAGATTTGGGAGAATAGCATTGAAACATGTATAATATCATGTATGAAACGAGTCGCCAGTCCAGGTTCGATGCACGGTACTGGATGCTTGGGGCTGGTGCACTGGGACGACCCAGAGGGAGGGTAGGGGAGGGAGGAGGGAGGAGTGTTCAGGATGGGGAATGCGGGTATACCTGTGGCGGATTCATTTCGATATTTGGCAAAACTAATACAATATTGTAAAGTTTAAAAATAAAATTAAAAAACAAACAAACAACAAACAAAACTCAACATTCTGAAAATGAATATCATGGCATCTGGTCCCATCACTTTATGGCAAATAGATGGGGAAACAATGAGAACAGTAAGAGACTTTATATTTTTGGGCTCCAAAATCATTGCAGATGGTGACCACAGCCATGGAATTAAAACACACTTGCTCTTTGGAAGAAATGCTATGATCAACTTAGACAGCATATTAAAAAGCAGAGACGTTACTTTACCAACAAAGGTCCATCTCGTCAAAGCTATGGTTTTTCTAGTAGTCATGTATGGATATGAGAGTTGTACTATAAAGAAAGCTGAGCACTGAAGAATTGATGCTTTTGAACTGTGGTGTTGAAGACTGTTAAGAGTCGCTTGGACTGCAAGGGGATCCAACCAGTCCATCCTAAAGGAAATCAGTCCTGAATATTCATTGGAAGGACTGATGCTAAAACTAAAACTCCAATACTTTGGCCACCTGATGAGGTGGAGACGAGGGCAGGAGGAGAAGGAGACGACAGAGGATGAGATGATTGGATGGCATCACTGACACAGTGGACATGAGTTTGAGTAAGTTCTGGCTGTTGGTGATGGACAGGGAGTCTTGGTTTACTGCAGTCCATGGGGCACAAAGAGTTGGACACACTGAGTGACTGAACTGACTGACTGACAGACAGGCTTAAGGAAGTCAATAGAAGCAGTGTTTTTATAAGCACACTGGAACATGCAGATTCTGTAAACGTAGGTAGTACTGGCAGTTCAGTAGTTAGGACTTGCTGCTTTAATTACTGAGGCCCAGGGTTCAATCCCTGGTCCAGGAACAGTGATCCTGCAAATTATGTGGAGGGGACACAAAAAAGCGGATTCTGTAAATTCACAATAGTTTAATAATGCACATAGAATATACATATAATAGCATATTAGGACTCATTTGGAGTCAAGTTGATAGAAAGCTAGTTCAATTAGTTACAAGTGCAAATAGTACATGAAGTAAACTTCAAAATCAAATAAGATGAAACTGGTTTCCTTGATGACTGGATGCAAGAGCCTCATTCTATTTGTTTTTTCTTTGTCTTTCATCTTTACTTTTCTCAGTTTTAACTTACTTCTCTTAGTTCAATTGTTCCTACAAATCTAAAAGCATGGTCATGTGCTTCTTCTGGTTTTTATCCAGTATAGCCTCATGGACAGAAAGAGAACACTTTTCTGTCAATTTTCACTATAAAAAGTCTTAGGAAAGAACTCTGATTGATGTAGATTGTTATACATCAATCAGTGAGAATGAAGGGATGTTTTTTTGACCGTCACTTCTAGTATGAAGAGAGGAGGAAGAATAATATTGGAGGCCCAACCCCAGTAGAAGGGGAAGAAAGTATTGGACAGACAAAATTCCTGCTATACCCTACAGATTTCCAATTATGGATTTGTTAATTTGAAATCATCATATATCAATAAGCCATTCTGGTCCAGTAGATCTGGATTTTCTATGTTTATAGTAACATTTTAAGACCACATTTTCAGACCACATTTCCTTTAACCTACGTTACTTTAAGGTCTTTCTTCAAAATAATACTTCCTTTCAAAGAGTAGTAACTGAGTAATTATTTGAAGAGATAACTCATTGGAAAAGGCTCTGAGGCTGCGAAAGATTGAGGGCAGGAGAAGAGGGGAGCGACAGAGAATGAGGTGGTTGGATGGTATCATCTACTCAATGGACATGAGTTTGAGCAAACTTTGAAACTCCAATACTTTGGCCACCTGATGCAAACAACTGATTCACTAGAAAAGACCCTGATACTGGGAAAGATCGAAAGTGGGAGGAGAAGGGGATGACAGAGGATGAGGTGGTTGGATGGCATTACCAACTCGATGGACATGAGTTTGAGTAGGCTCAGGGAGTTAGTGATGGACAGGAAGCCTGGTTTGACCCCAGGGACAGTCCATGGGGTCACAAAGAGTCAGACATGACTGAGCAACTGAACTGAACTGAACTGAAGGGCAGGGAAGCCTGGTGTGCTGCAGTCCATGTGGTCTCAAAGAATCGAACATGGCTTAGTGACTGAACAACATTGAGTACTATAGAAATGGATTGTTCATACAAAATACACATTCTATTTTCAGACCCACAAATGTAATTTATATTGATATAATTCAAGAGAAGAATCAAGAACAGTAGACATATGTGTACATGCTTATTTCCAGTTATAATTGTGTACTTTTTTCTGATATAAAATTTAAAAATTCATGTCTATTAACACTTTAGAAAAAGCAATTAATATTCATTTTCTTTTATCTTTCTATTAAAACTTTTTAAGTACCACTTTTAAAAAATCATAGTCTATCCTTAAGATATGTTTGATAAGAGCTGTTAGCGAACCCCTAACTAGATCATGAGCTCATTAGAAATAAAGAGCCAATGTTTCACTCATTGTTTTCCAATCTCTATCAGAATAACTTGCAAATAGCAAGCTCTCTATCCATGCTTAAGGAAAATAATTGGTAGCGGAGATTGGTACATTATTGACTGATAAATAAATATACAAGTTCTCAACTCAGGGAAAGCCTGGTGATCACAGTTTTTGTGGCCTTTCATTTTCCAGAAACAAAAAAAAAAAAAAATAGGTTGCAAAAAGCTGTATTTCTTGTACAACTGAAGAGATATCTCTGTATGTTATTATTATTATTTTTGCTTTCCAATCTCATTCATACCTTCACTTTTTTCTCTTTTTTCCTTAACATAGTCCATGTGTGACTGTCTCTTGCCATCAACCACTCTTGTTGCAACTTCTCCCTAGTCATTTCAGGAAGTCAATATTTCATGTCTGCTCAAGACCAAATTCAAGTTGTCTCCCCTGCTGCTGCTGCTGCTACTGCTAAGTCACTTCAGTCATGTCCGACTCTGTGCGACCCCATAGACCGCAGCCCACCAGGCTCCACCATTCCTGGGATTCTCCAGGCAAGAACACTGGAGTGGGTTGCCATTTCCTTCTCCAATGCAGAAAAGTGAAAAGTGAAAGTGAAGTCGCTCAGTTGTATCTGACTCTTAGCAACCCCATGGACTGCAGCCTACCAGGCTCCTCCATCCATGGGATATTCAAGGCAAGAGTACTGGAGTGGGGTGCCATTGCCTTCTCCAAGTCATCCCTACTTTCTTAATTTTCTACTTCCTTGTTTCTAGCACCTCCTGTGAAGTTCACTATTGTTACCTTGATTATGAACAGGTACATTGCTTCTACAGCTGAATCTCACTGGGCATGAATTCTTCCCAGGCATCTCTGCAGATTCCGCTCATCACAGTAGCCATTTTCCATGACTCATCTGGTACAGAGTTGGCAACCACACAGTGTCCAGAGATCTCAAGATCCCAGAGGGACCCTGTTTCGTATGGAGTCTTTGGCTAGAGACACACTGCTTTCCAGGCAGAGGTAGAAGAGACTTCTTCCTTACCTTTAGCAGAATTCTATTATCTGATGCTAACACTGCTTTGTCCCAGTCTCTTACAATATTTCTTTGGAAAAAAAAAAAAACTGTTATTTAAAATTGGACTTCCCTGGGCAAGGAACTAGACCCAGCATGCCACGGTGAAGATCCCACGTGCTGCAACTAAGATCTGATGCAGCTAAAGAAATATTTCAAGAGAAAGAAGACAGTCTAAAAGACGCTTTAAAGCAAGAAGTAAACTGTAGTACTAGATGACTGAGAAATATCCCAATTATGAGCAAATTTAAAGCAATGACATAGAATGCCTTGACAGCAACATCTCTCTCGCTAACCTTCACACCAATAGGTAGTAATTTATTAAATAACAACAACCGCAAATAGAGAGTAGAATAGAAAAAGAGATCAAACCTTAGGGAGTTTGAACACCAAATTTCAAAGGAATGGATGGGTATATTCAACGGGAAAAGACAAGAATTGAAATGTTTTAAGAAAAGTAAAAATCAAGAAATATCACATAGGTCAGTTATTTGGCAATCAGCCTGTGATTGTTTTATTTTCCCAATGGACTTTATACTGCTTCTGTATGTACAAAGCTCTTTTCCATTGATTTCCCCCCAAACCAGCTGTCCCCCTTGGAAAAAAAAAAAAATTGGACTTTAGAACACACATGCTCCAAGTCAAGTCTAGAGGATTTAATTTGAACTCAAAGTTTATAACGAGGAAAAATTGTAGCCATGAGAACAATACTACATTGAGAGTTGTTAAGAGCTCTGAACATTCTGCAACATGAACTTGAATATTTCCTTAGTCATGGGAGAAATGATTACAGTTATGTTATTCTGCCATTTTACTGTCTAAATTTGGATAACTTTTGTAATAGTGAGTGGCTTCTTTGCTTCTACATTCTCTGGATTATCTCCCTCCTACCCATATTGAAGGCTTTTTCTGCAGCTTTCTTCTACCTGACTTCAAAATATTGGATTATTTGACCTGAAAGTGTTGATTTGGGTTTTTATGGAGAAATTGTGCCCCACCAAAATTTACAGAATGGAGTCCTAGCACCCCCAGGACCTGAGAATGTGATGATATTTTCAGATAAGAACTTTAAAGTGCTAATTAAATCAAAATGAGGTCATTAGGATGGGCCCCAATCCAATCTGACTGGGTGTCCTTATACAAAGAGGAAATTAGGGCGCTCATACACAGAAGGAAGACCGTATGAAGACATAGGGAAAATATTTCAAGCCAAAGAGAGAAGCCCCAGAAGAAACCAACCCTGTCTACACCTTGATCTTAGACTTCTAGAGAACTGGATGAAAATACACCCAAGCAAACTAACACAGGGACTGCTCCCTTCTCTAGTTACAGACTCTCTTTACAGGAATTTTTCTGATCCCATGGCTTTTATGTCATTATATTCCTGAGATGAATGGTAGAAAATACTTTTGTTGTGTGAACTCTTTAAGCTAAATATAGTCTGGGAATCTAATAAGCAACATGCCTTTGTTTAGATGCTTTAACTTCTTGGTGTATTCATTCATAAATGTTACAATAGTTCTTAAGTATAGTCCATGACCAGCTGGTGAAGTTATTAGAAATACAACTTTGGGACCCTACCTTGAATCCACTGACAGAATCTCTGACTTTTAACAAGCCTTCTAGGAGCTTCTGATTCATGTTCAAGGTTGAGAATCATGGTTTATAATTAACTAGAACTGGAAAAGAATACAATGCTCACTTAGCTTTGTGCTATGGGGGCTTCCCAGGTGGCTCAGATGGTAAAGAATCCACCTGCAATGCAGGAGATCTGACGTCGATCTTTGAGTGGGGTAGATCCCCTGGAGAAAGTGAAAGTAGCTCAGTTATGTCCTACTCTTTGTGACTTCATGGACTAAACAGTCCGTGGAAATCTCCAGGCCAGAATACCGGAGTGGGTAGCCTTTCCCTTCTCCAGGGGATCTTCCCAAGCTATGGATCAAATCCAGGTCTCCAGCAAGCAGGTGGATGGATTCTTTACCAGCAGAGCCACAAGGGAAGCCCAGGATCCCTGGAGAATGGCTAATGGTTACCTACTCCATTACTCCTGCCTGGAGAATTTCATGGATAGAGGAGTCTGGCGGGTCGCAAAGGAGACCCAGAGAAGTCCATGGGGTCACAAAGAGTCAGAAACAACTGAGCAACTGACACTTTCACTAGAAGCTTCTGATTCATGCTTAAGTTTGAGAAACATGGATTATAATGGACTAGACCTGGAAAAGAATACAATGTTCACTTAGCCTTGTGCTGTGTATATTAAAAGAGTTTCTTGGTAAAGTCAGTAATTTCCCCAAAGTCACTAAACTCTATTTCTTGACTTTTCTCTCTTTTATTTGTATCTCTGTGGCTTTTGTAGTTCAGATCAGTTCATTTCAGTTGCTCAGTCATATCTGACACTGTGTGACTCCATGAACCGCAGCACGCCAGGCCTCCCTGTCCATCACCAACTCCCGGAGTCCACCCAAACCCATGTCCATTGAGTCAGTGATGCCATCCAACCATCTCATCTTCTGTCTTCCCCTTCTCCTCCTGCCTTCAATCTTTCCCAGCATCAGGGTCTTTTCAAATGAGTCAGCTCTTGACATCAGGTGGCCAAAGTATTGGAGTTTCAGCTTCAACATCAGTCCTTGCAAAGAACACCCAGGACTAATCTCCTTTAGGATGGACTGGTTGGATCTCCTTGCAGTCCAAGGGACTTTCAAGAGTCTTCTCCAACACCACAGTTCAAAGGCATCAATTCTTCTGTGCTCAGCTTTCTTTAGAATCCAACTCTCACATCCATACATGACCACTGGAAAAATCATAGCCTTGACTAGACAGACCTTTGTTGGCAAAGTAATGTCTCTGCTTTTCAATATGCTATCTAGGTTGGTCATAACTTTTCTTCCAAGGAGTAAGCATCTTTGAATTTCATGGCTGCAATCACCATCTGCAGTGATTTTGGAACCCAGAAAAATAAAGTTTGTCACTGTTTCCACTGTTTACCCATGTATTTTCCATGAAGTGATGGGACTGGATGCCATGATCTTAGTTTTCTGAATGTTGAGCTTTAGGCCAACTTTTTCAAGCTCTTTCACTTTCATCAAGAGGCTCTTTAGTTCTTCTTCACTTTCTGCCATAAGGGTGGTGTCATTTGTATATCTGAGATTATTGATATTTCTCCTGACAATCTTGATTCCAGCTTGTGCTTCTTCCAGCTCAGCGTTTCTCATGATGTACTCTGCATATCAGCTAAATAAGCAGGGTGACAATATACAGCCTTGACGTACTCCTTTTCCTATTTGGAACCAGTCTGTTGTTCCATGAACAGTTCTAACTGTTGTTTCCTGTCCTGCATATAGGTTTCTCAAGAGGCAGGTCAGGTGGTCAGGTATTCCCATCTCCTTCAGAATTTCCCACAGGTTATTGTGATCCACCCAGTCAAAGGCTTTGGCATAGTCAGTAAAGCAGATATAGGTGTTTTTTTGGAACTCTCTTGCTTTTTCGATGATCCAATGGATGTTGGCAATTTGATCTCTGGTTCCTCTGCCTTTTCTAAAACCAACTTGAACATCTGGATGTTCATGGTTCACATATTGCTGAAGCGTGACTTGGAGAATTTTAAGCATTACTTTACTAGCGTGTGAGATGAGTGCAATTGTGCAGTAGTTTGAGCATTCTTTGGCATTGTCTTTCTTTGGGATTGGAATGAAAACTGATCTTTTCCAGTCCTGTGGCCACTGCTGAGTTTTCCACATTTGCTGGCATATTGAGTGCAGCACTTTCACAGCATCATCTTTCAGGATTTGAAATAGCTCAACTGGAATTACATCACCTCCACTAGCTTTGTTTGTAGTGATGCTTCCTAAGGCCCACCTTGACTTCACATTCCAGGATGTCTGGCTCTAGATGAATGATCACACCATCGTGATTATCTGGGCGGTGAAGATCTTTTTTGTACAGTTTTTCTGTGTATTCTTATCACCTCTTCTTAATATCTTCTGCTTCTGTTAGGTCCATACAATTTCTGTCCTTTATTGAGCCCATCTTTGCATGAAATGTTCCCTTGGTATTTGTAATTTTCTTGAAGAGATATCTAGTCTTTCCAATTCTATTGTTTTCCTCTATTTCTTTGCACTGATCACTGAGGAAGGCTTTCTTATCTCCTTGTATTCTTTAGAATTCTGCATTCAAATGGATATATCTTTCCTTTTCTCCTTTGCTTTTCACTTCCCTTCTTTTCACAACTATTTGTAAGGCCTCCCCAGACAGCCATTTTGCTTTTTTGCATTTCTTTTTCTTGGGGATGGTCTTGATTCCTGTCTCCTGTACAATGTCATGAACCTCCATCCATATTTCATCAGGCACTCTGTCTGTCAGATCTAGTCCCTGAAATCTATTTCTCACTTCCATCTATAGTCATAAGGGATTTGATTTATGTCATACCTGAATGGCCTAGTTGTTTTCTTCACTTTCTTCAATTTCATTCTGAATTTGGCAATAAGGAGTTCATGATCAGAGCCATAGTCAGCTCCAGGTCTTGTTTTTGCTGACTGTATAGAGCTTCTCCATCTTTGGTTGCAAAGAATATAATCAATCTGATTTCGGTTTTGACTATCTGGTGATGTCCATCTGTAGAGTCTTCTCTTGTGTTATTGGAAGAGGGTGTTTGCTATGACCAGTGCATTCTCTTGGCAGAACTCTATTAGCCTTTGCCCTGCATCATTCTATACTCCAAAGTCAAATTTTGTAGTTAGCTCAGGACAAAACTGAATTTGGTTCAATTGTGATCTGTACTGTTCTTTATTTTGTTTATTTGAGCATTGTTTTTTCAACAGATTTACACATCCTAGGTGTTCTCTTCTCCCATCATTCTCATCTAAGTACATGTTTGTAATGTCCATCTTTTTTACCCATAAAAGAGGCATTTTTAAAAAAATGTCTTTTGTCCTGTGTTCTGATAAACACAGTTTAGCTAAAACACAGTTCAGCTTGCAGTTCTATTAACTCAATACAGACCAAATCATATTAAGGGTCTTCTTATATGTGTCATTGCATGAAATAATATTGGTCAGATGTTATTAAATAGATCAAAATCTAATGTTTTTTTTTAAATATTAAAAGCAGCAGTTATATCATTGGCTATACCATATCAGTGCCTAATAATTCATTCTAAATCCTCTCAGTTTCTTCAGACTATTTACTCTTGTACATATGCCCCTTTCTTTGCATTCAAAAGTTTTGACTATTCTTTAGGAGAACCCACAAATAAGCAACTTGAATTATATATTTGTGTCTGTGTGTGTCTAATAGTTCGGAGAAGGCAATGGCACCCCACTCCAGTACTTTTGCCTAGAAAATCCCATGAACGGAGGAGCCTGGTAGGCTGCAGTCCATGGGGTGGCTAGGAGTTGGATGCGACTGAGTGACTTCACTTTCACTGTTCACTTTCATGCATTGGAGAAGGAGATGGCAACCCACTCCAGTGTTCTTGCCTGGAGAATCCCAGGGACAGGGAAGCCTGGTGGGCTGCCGTCTATGGGGTCACACAGAGTCGGACACAACTGAAGCGACTTAGCAGCAGCAGCAGCAGCAATGTCTAATAGTTAGTACATAGATTAAGTGGCTTACTCAATTAAATTTCCACATGTGACTATTTATAAACCAAAAGCTGACATGGGTACAGTTAACCCTAGAGTCACTTTAAGGTTTGAATTAAGTTTGCAACTTGATTTTAAGAGGAAGACTGTCTCCGTGTTTATCTTTATGGCTCCCTAACCTGGGCGGTGTCTTCTGCATGTGGTGGGGTTATATACTACAGATCAGGCTGTTTAGATCACCGATGTCTTTAATTAACACACAGAAGGTCATGTGGGTGCCCAAGAGTTGCCCATGGCAGATGCTTTGCCTAATCATTATTGAATCCAATTACTATTAATCACTGAAGTTTCATTGGGGTTTGCAAGTGTTGAAAGGAAACAGCAGGTTTTTCTACACAGCCCATTGAAGTTGTTCCTCTCGTCCATTAACTCGTATGAGGTCATGATGCTAATGCTTTCCCAGGAGGGACATGTTTCTTTCTTTCCATGCACTATGTGCTTCTGGTTTGAATCGAAAAGCCTAGTTTGGATTGCAGCCTACACTGGCATATAACACTCTTAACTAATGGAAACATTCCTATTTAGTATATCAGATAATACCAGGCAGTCCCAGTAGCAGCTAAATAAATTATTTCAATTTGACCATGACCATCAAAAAGCACTATAACTTTATATGTGGCCCAAGACCAAGCCTATCAGCTTGTCTCTTCAGTGCAACATCTTCAAAATATTGCCAAGATTGTTGAATTGGGATTAAGCTTAAAGATGTTCTCCCCAGCTCTTGTATAACCTTGAGAGAAGTGTTGTTTGAAATCACAGTTAGAGTTCCAACATTTCCATTCTCTATTTTGTCTGCTACATCTGTGCAAGTCCATTCAATTGAGCAAATATTTCAAGACCACAATAAGTTGAAAGAGCTGGCACTACAAGTGTTACCTAAACAATCATAAGAAATACATTCGAATTCCTGAACATTAAAAAATAGAAGAGATAAAACCTGAACATTAGCAAATATAAGTAGAATGTGGTAAATATTGTGAGTTACAAGCAAATTGATATTCAAGTGTGAGAAGTTTCCCCTTTGAATTTAAAGTCTTTAAATCTAAGTTTAAAGCATTTAGAGTTTAAATGCTTTAGCAGTCCATTCAAAGCCATTGTAATATGCTTCTTAGCACACTTATTGGGCTTTACCTTTCAGTGGGTCTGCACAGTGAGTACCAAGTCCAGCCAAACCAGATTATTTGCTGTTCTTACCTCAAGTCTCCATCATCTTTTCCTATTTTTTTTTTCCTATTTCTTGTCACTTGGAGGACCTTTACTTGTAATACTAGTAGTTATAAAATGTATATTTTAATAACCTAGAAGGATGAGATGGGGGAAGGGGAGGGAAGTGATATATGCGTAATTATGGCTAATTTGTGTTGTACACAGAAACCAGTATGACATTGTAAAGCAATTTTCCTCCAATTAAAATATAAATTAAAAAAAATCAGAATGACTTCACAGTGATAGAATGTTAAGAGAGATAGGTCATTAATGGTATCATTAATCAAAAAAAAATATAAAAAGGAGGCAAGAAATGTAAGCTTATTCAAATAGAAAAACTAATGCACTAATTATTTAATATGCCTACATTGAAATATCATTCTGTCATTCATGTAGAAATATTCAGATGTAAATGGAAAATGTATATCTGTGGCTCTAGAGGAAAATGTTGGGTCAAAAGAATTACCTGTAAAAGACATTGCCTTAAAATTTCCATTTGAGACAAAAGGAAGCATATAAGGAGAAGCACAGAAATGTAGTCTCAGAACCTAAGAATTTATACAATAGATGGGCAACTGGAGGAATACAAAGCTGTAAGGAAGATAAATATTCACTCATATGGGGACTCTGAAAGAGAGAGATGGAAGATAGATTTTAGAGAAGTAAAAGCTCTTTACTGCTAACAGCTATTAGAAAAAAGTCAAAAATTGGAGCCTTGAGAAAAGGACATTGACATGGATGATGAAATCAGTCATTGACCTTAACAAAGAATATTAGTAGAAAGTCAAAGGCAATCATTTCCAAGGCACTGGGGCTGAGTGGATGGTAAAATAAGTCAGAATTTTCTTTCAAGGATTCAAAATAAAGTCAGAGAAATAAGTCAGTAACAAGTCATTTACCTTAAATTACTTAAATGTAAACTGAGATTATGGTAACCTATGTAACAAGTTGTTGTCAGGATTAGATACAACACTAAATATAATGCTAAGCACATATGCATTTGCTGAAGCCTATTCTCTATTACTATTTTAACTATTATATAATTCAATCTCTCTTTTCTTTGAAAGTGAAAGTGTTAGTTGTTCAGTCATGTCCAACTCTTTATGACTCCATGGGCTGTAGCCCACCAGTTTCCTCTATCCATGGGATTCTTCAGGCAAGAATACTGGAGTGAGTTGCCATTCCCTTCTTCAGGGGCTCTTCCTGACCCAGGGATGGAATCCAGTTCTCCTGCATTGCATGTGGATTCTTTACTGTCTGAGCCATCAGGGAGGCCTCCAATTTCTTTCTTTTTATCTTGCTCAGCTTCACTTTTAAATAAGTGCCACTTCAACTGGTTTCTGCTGTGTCTGCCAGAACTTGGCACCTCAATTGTCTTTTCTTTCCTTTGCTATTGTGTACTTCTTGTTCCAGAGATGGATGTTACCTATAAGACTGATGGAAATATGTGCATCTTTCAAGATATTCATTTTGGATGAGTGTTGTCACTTCTTTCTGCCACATTTTTGGGGCCTGCCTACTTATTCTTCATGACACTGCTACTGAGATTCAGATGTCAAAGTTTTAAATGTCAAAGCTGTGATGAGGTTTCAGAAAGAAGACCCCTTTTGTTTTCATGAACGACTTTGCTATGGGGAGGTAAAAGTGGAACCATCTTGAACACTAGTGTTTAATACCAGAGGTTTTGTTGCCAGCTCAGGAGTCTCTGGGAGGTAGGTCAGTAGCATTTCTAAGTGACAGTTTTCTGTGCACAAATCATATATCCTTTTTTCAGTAAGGATTTTTGTTTGATTTTTTTTTTTTTTTTTAGCAGAAGGGTTCTTACTTCTCTAAGTGAACTGAATAAAGTTTTCTTTCCTGTCAATTCATCAGACATCATCATACAGTGTGAATTTTAATCAAGTTTAGACCCAAACTGTACCTCTCCTTATACACACAAATCCTATTGTGTACTGATAGAATACAATTCTCACAACTCTTCATATTTGCAGGAAATGTAATGACTGACATTTGCTCCTGACTATCTTTTTAAGGTGTGTGTTTGTGTTTAGTCACTAAGTTGTGTCCAACTCTTGCAACCCCATGGACTGTAGTCTGCCAGGCTCCTCTGTCCATAGGATTTCCCAGGCAAGAATACTGGAGTGGGTTGCCATCTTCTTCTGTATAATAATCACCCCAGGGGGGAGACAGAGACAGTGTCCTCTGTAGCAGATGAAAGGCATGCTTACTGCCTGTTATAAAAGATTCAGGCTCCCTAAATTCAGAATTCCTTTCCTGTAGTGCAATCCACTGAGTGAGCTAGGGTCATCTGGCCTTCTCTGTTTCTCCTTTTGGGGACTGAGACTTGGGGATCAGGCATAATAAAGTGCTGATGTTCCAATGATGCTATTTTTGTGGGTAATAAAGTCCTTTGTTTCTGACCTCAAGTCTTCTGCCAGCATCCATGTACCTGGCATGCTGACTTGTTAGCTTTCAAGCAGGACAAAAAATCTCAGGCATTTTACAACTCTTCACACTTGCCTCATAATAAATATTCTATACATGCCACTTTTATGAGGATCCAATGCCTTATCACTAAAATAATCTCGGAGTTGGAAAATGTGGGGTCTGATGTTTCAATCTTTAAGAAGTCTGATTGACATGTTAAAAATGCATTATGGAAAAAGGAAATCAAAGGGTCTTGGAACTCTGTGTTCTTTAAAAAGTTCTACAACTTTTCTGATTCTAAGAATTTTTATTGATGTGCCTGCTTCACAACACTTCAAATGAAAAAATAGGTAATATAGTTTTGTAAGCTGTGACATTTATACAATGGAAATTTGTACCTTCTGTGCATATGGGAGGGAGTACTAGAATCTAGAAATGATTAAAAAGTCTTAAAGAACTTTATATGAAAGTTACATTAAAAAAAAAAAAACTCAAATCAGGGAGTTTGAGTCACATGACTGAAAAAAATACTTGACTAGAAAGTTGGGGCCAACAGCTTTATTTGACATCAAATATATTTAACTTATCTTATTCTTAGCTTTCTCTCCTATAAAATGTCTTACAGGGGATGACAGAGGATGAGATGGTTGGATGACATCACCAATTCAATGGACATGAGTTTGAGCAAACTCTAAGAGATAATGAAGGACAGGGAACCTGGCATGCTGCAGTCTATGGGGTCCCAAAGAGTTGGACACAACTTAGCAACTGAACACCAATCAACAAAATAAGGGTTTCTGGACAGTATATTAATTTTCTGTTACTGTTGTAACACATTTCCACACACTTGAAGGCCTAAAACAACACAAATCTATTATATTACCTTTCTGCAATTTACGTATCTGACATGGATCTTGCTGGTCTAAAAATAAAGTGTCCGCATTTCTCTGGAAGTTCTGGGGGGAAAATCTCTTTCCTCCCTTTTGGTTTCTGGAGGCAGCTCACATTCCTTTGAGTGTGGCCAGCCCCCAGCTCATTTACCTTTAAAGTCAGAAGCATTAAACTTTCTGACAATTTTTCCACAGCAATATCTTCCTGTGACCACATCCAGGAACAGTTCTCCAATATGTGAGGATGATTCTTATTGTGTGTATGGGACAGTCCTTCACGTAGTAGGTGACTATCCCTCACTTTCACAGGTTAAATACCATTGGATGCCCAAGTCATAATCCCTCCAGCTTTGTGCACACTCCTTATTGGAGACAATATTGACCAAGAGATTTGTTTAAAGTTCTTGGTACACATCTTCCAACATGTTCATCTTCTTTGTAAATCTTAATGATGTATGTTTTTAAACACACATAATGACATAATGTATGTTTGGAATAATGTGGAAATGACATAATACATAATGACGTCATTCTTTCATTCAATAGTATGATAGATTTAGATTCCTTAGCATACCTGGAGTATAGGAAGTCACATGTTGAAAGACAGCACCTCTTTTATTATAAAAAATAAATGAAAATGGCCATTATATCTACTTGTATTTTTTCTAGACCTTTGAACACTTCATATCTCTGAAAAAAAGGCAAATGTTCCACACTTTTCCAATGGCTTAATCATCTGACACTTGAGTATTACCGACTATTCTCTAAGCTTCCTTCTTGCTGCTGCTACTACTGCTGCTAAGTTGCTTCAGTCATGTCTGACTCTGTGCGACCCCATAGAAGGCAGCCCACCAGGCTCCACAGTCCCTGGGATTCCCCAGGCAAGAACACTGGAGTAGGTTGCCATTTCCTTCTCCAATGCATGAAAGTGAAAAGTGAAAGTGAGGTCACTCAGTCATGTCCGACTCTTCACAACCCCATGGACTGCAGCCTACCAGGCTCCTCCGTCCATGGGATTTTCCAGGCAAGAGTACTGGAGTGGGTTGCCATTGCCTTCTCCAGCTTCCTTCTTAGGGGGCATGAAATCTAATACAGATACCATTTTGAGAATGAACTCTTATCCATTGGGATGAAATGGTGTGCTATAACTGAAGTGAAATCTCTATAACCAAATATAAAAGTGAATTTAGAAAAATAATTCGTTTTATATATCTTCTGAACATCAGTTGTCACTCACTTTCCCTTGTCATGGGCAAAACCCTTTCATTGCTTTTTTTAGTCTTAAGTAAGAATTGTTAGTAGGATGGTGGAAGGCATCATTAAGATGATCCATTTCCCCTGCAGTCACCATGTGGGGTTTATCATCCAAGTGTGATTTGAGAACAATGAGGGTGGAGGAATAAGTTACTCTTTTCACCTAACCTACAAAGAACCTGGGACTTCCTGTAGCTCAAATGGTAAGGAATCTGCCTGCAGTGCAGGAGACCAGGGTTCAATCCCTGGGTCGGGAAGATCCTCTGGAGAAGAGAATGGCAATTCACACTAGTATTCTTGCCTGGAGAATCCTAAGGACAGAGAATCCTGGCGGGCTACAGTCCATGGGGTCACAAAGAGTCTGACACGACTGAGCAACTAACACACACACACACACACACACACACAAAGAACCTAATGACATATTTCTCTCCTTTACTACTTTAATCTGCCTTGTATGTCTCTAATATATAGTGATTTGAGTAATGCTTAAATATGTGGAAAAATAGGTAATGATATGAAAATATAGGAAAAGTGACAATGATATTGCCTCCTATTTCTGTTTTCACTACGCCTGCTTGGGCCAGTGATTTATTATAAGTAAGGTGAAGGGAAAACATTGCTCAGTGAGGTGAATTGAAGCAAGTTCTTCAAATTACTTTAATCTCTTTCCACGTGAAGAAAATATACATTTTAGACATGTGATGAAAGAAAATTTTTTTTTTATCATCTTCCTTTCCCAATGCTTAGTGGGTAAAGAATCCACCTGCAATGCAGGAGACACAGGAGACTCAGGTTCAATCCCTAGTTGGGAAGGTCCCCTGAAGAAGAAATGGCAACCCACTCCAGTCTTCTTGCCTGAAAAGTCCCATGGACAGAGGAGCCTGACAGGCTACAGTCCATGGGGTCACAAAGAGTTGGACATAACTGAAGTGACTAAACACAAGCACAAACCACTTCTAAAGATTAAAAACATAAGAAAACTTTTTACCTGTATCTTTTTTCAGCATTATATATATTTTGGAAATATATATTAGTATGGGCTTCGCAGGCAGCTCAGTGGTAAAGGACACTTCTGCCAATGCAAGAGATGTGAGTTCAATCCCAGGGTCATGAAGATCCCCTGGAGGAGGAAATAGCAACCCACTCCAGTATTCTTGCCTGGAAAATCTCATGGACAGAGAAGTCTGGCAGGCTACCATCCCTGGGGTTGCAAAGAGTCAGACACATCTTAGTAACTGAGCACACACACTTGGTTAGTGTCCATGTGGTTATTTACATTTTGGAGAAGAATAAGGAGAAAGATTCGGAAGTGATGACGAATAATTAAAATATCATTTATTATTTTAAAAAATATGTATTTATTTGGCTGTAACAAATTGTAGTTGCAGCACTCAGGATCTTCAATCTTCATTGCATGGGGGATTCTGGAGTTGAGGCATGTGGAATCCAGTGTCCTGACCAGAAATTGAGCCCCCAGTCCCTGCGTTTGGAGAATGGAGTCTTAGCCACTGGCCCACCAGGGAAGTGGTTTCTGAGTCATGAACTTTTGTTGTGGGGGCTGTCATGTCTATTGTAGCACTCCTAGTAGCATTCCTGTCCTCTCCCCACCATGTGTCAGTAGCCACCTCCTCCACCAGTTGTGACATCACAAACATAAGCAGACACTACAAAATGTTCTCTGACGGGTAAAATCACCTTGAGTTGAGAATCACTTGTTTGGAGTTTGTCAGTGTTTTGAATATTCCTCTATTCTTTATTCTGTATTATTTCTCTCATCCTAACTTCACAGGGACACTAAAAATAGGTGATGTATTTTAGAAATGAGAAGATGGAATGTTAGTGAAGTAAATTGCTGAAGGCAGCACGACTACTGTTTGGTACAATTAAGATTGCCAGCCACGTCTTTTATCTTCCATATTATAGTAATTTTTCCACCCTTGACCAGTGGTTTTGAAACGTTGTGCACCAGAATCAACTGGAGGGCATTTATAACATTATATAACATTTCATGCTGGGTCCTATCCCAGGACTCTTTGATTCACAAGGTCTTGATTAGAACTCAACAATCTACATTTCTATTTATAGCTCTTGAGTGATACTGATGCCTGTTTTCCAGGAACTACGCTTTGAAACTTACTAGACTAGATTCTATTGAGGTGTAGCTTAGTTCACCTTTTATAGTGTCCAGTATTTCTCCCCAAAGCACAATCTCTTCCCTGGCCACGAGTAGTTTGCACAATTAGAATTTCTTCTGTGTGTTGAAAGTTGCAATAATAGGTGATGAGCTTGTGACAATAGGCAACCAGAATGACTCTCAAAGGTTTTACTTGGAGGTCCAAACTTAAGTTTTTATTCCATTAGATTGGTTCTCACAAGCTACCTTTTTACAAATATAAGAAATTAAATTGGATAACTATTATGATGAGGATGATTCATGATATAACTTTTGAAAGGTACTTCAGCTCTCTCTTTTTGAGTTTTAATTGCCTTATCTATAGCATAAATGAATAACTAAAAGTCACTCAGTCTTGTCGGACTCTTCCTTTTCATTATAGGTGACTAAAATGCAAAAGTAGGAAGTCAAGAAACACCTGGAGTAACAGGCAAATTTGGCCTTGGAATACGGAATGAAGCAGGGCAAAGACTAATAGAGTTTTGCCAAGAAAATTCACTGGTCATAACAAACACCCTCTTCCAACAACACAAGAGAAGATTCTACACATGGACATCACCAGATGGTCAACACGGAAATCAGATTGATTATATTCTTTGCATCCAAAGATGGAGAAGCTCTATACAGTCAGCAAAAACAAGACCGGGAGCTGACTGTGGCTCAGATCATGAACTCCTTATTGCCAAATTCAGACTTAAATTGAAAAAAGTAGGGAAAACCACTAGACCATTCAGGTATGACCTAAATCAAATCCCTTATGATTATACAGTGGAAGTGAGAAATAGATTTAAGGGCCTAGATCTGATAGATAGAGTGCCTGATGAACTATGGAATGAGGTTCGTGACATTGTACAGGAGACAGGGATCAAGACCATCCCCATGGAAAAGAAATGCAAAAAAGCAAAATGGCTGTCTGGGGAGGCCTTACAAATAGCTGTGAAAAGAAGAGAAGCAAAAAGCAAAGAGAAAAGGAAAGATATAAGCATCTGAATGCAGAGTGCCAAAGAATAGCAAAAAGAGATAAGAAAGCCTTATTCAGTGATCAATGCAAAGAAATAGAGGAAAACAACAGAATGGGAAAGACTAGAGATCTCTTCAAGAAAATTAGAGATACCAAGGGAACACTTCATGCAAAGATGGGCTCAATAAAGGACAGAAGTGGTATGGACCTAACAGAAGCAGAATATATTAAGAAGAGATGGCAAGAATACACAGAAGAACTGTATAAAAAAATCTTCACAGCCCAGATAATCATGATGGTGTAATCACTGATCTAGAGCCAGACATCTTGGAATGTGAAGTCAAGTGGGCTTTAGAAAGCATCACTACAAACAAAGCTAGCGGAGGTGATGGAATTCCAGTTGAACTATTTCAAATCCTGAAAGATGATGCTGTGAAAGTGCTGCACTCAATATGCCAGCAAATGTGGAAAACTCAGCAGTGGCCACAGGACTGGAAAAGGTCAGTTTTCATTCCAATCCCAAAGAAAGGTAATGCCAAAGAATGCTCAAACTACCACACAATTGCACTCATCTCACACACTAGTAAAGTAGTGATCAAAATTCTTCAAGCCAGGCTTCAGCAATATGGGAACCGTGAACTTCCAGATGTTCAAGCTGGTTTTAGAAAAGGCAGAGGAACCAGAGATCAAATTGCCAACATCTGCTGGATCATAAAAAAGCAAGAGAGTTCCAGAAAAACATCTACTTCTGCTTTATTGACTATGACAAAGCCTTTGTGTGGATCACAATAAACTGTGGAAAATTCTGAAAGAGATGGGAATACCAGACCACCTGATCTGCTTCTTGAGAAATTTGTATGCAGGTCAGGAAGCAACAGTTAGAACTGGACATGGAACAACAGACTGGTTCCAAATAGGAAAAGGAGTATGTCAAGGCTGTATATTGTCACCCTGCTTATTTAACTTATATGCAGAGTACATCATGAGAAATGCTGGGCTGGAAGAAACACAAGCTGGAATCAAGATTGCTGGGAGAAATCTCAATAACCTCAGATATGCAGATGACACCACCCTTATGGCAGAAAGTAAAGAGGAACTAAAAAGCCTCTTGATGAAAGTGAAAGTGGAGAGTGAAAAAGTTGCCTTAAAGCTCAACATTCAGAAAATGAAAATCATGGTATCTGGTCCCATCACTTCATGGGAAATAGATGGGGAAACAGTGGAAACAGTGTCAGACTTTATTTTTCTGGGTTCCAAAATCACTGCAGATGGTGACTGCAGCCATGAAATTAAAAGATGCTTACTCCTTGGAAGGAAAGTTATGACCAACCTAGATAGCATATTGAAAAGCAGAGACATTACTTTGTCAACAAAGGTTCACTAGTCAAGGCTATGGTTTTTCGTGTGGTCATGTATGGATGTGAGAGTTCGACTGTGAAGAAGGCTGAGCACTGAAGAATTGATGCTTTTGAACTGTGGTGTTGGAGAAGACTCTTGAGAGTCCCTTGGACTGCAAGGAGATCCAACCAGTCCATTCTGAAGGAGATCAGCCCTGGGATTTCTTTGGAAGGAATGATGCTAAAGCTGAAACTCCAGTACTTTGGCCACCTCATGTGAAGAGTTGACTCATTGGAAAAGACTGTGATGTATTAGGGGCAGGAGGAGAATGGGATGACAGAGGATGAGATGGCTGGATGGCATCACTGACTCGGTGGACGTGAGTCTGAGTGAACTCCGGGAGTTGGTGATGGACAGGGAGGCCTGGCGTGCTGCGATTCATGGGGTCACAAAGAGTCAGACACGACTGAGTGACTGAACTGAACTGGACTACACAGTCCATGGAGTTCTCCACCCATAATGCTAGAATACTAGAGTGGGTGGTCGTTCCCTTCTCCAGGGGATCTTTCCAACCCAGGAATTGAACCAGGGTCTTCTGCATCGCAGGCAGATTCTTTGCCAGCTGAACCACCAGGGCAGCCCCCTATCTATAACATAAAGGCTTTAAACATAGATGATTACCTCAAACAGTTTATGCTCATTATAATGTTCCATTATTACTGTAACTTTTAAAAATTGAAGATGTGCAATGTTTTGCTAATTTGATGTATAAAGTGATTGTTATACATATATACTGTAACATTTTTAGTGCATTTAAACTAAGATGAAAAGATTTATGCCATTTCTTATCATTTTTTCCATAGATATATGAATGACCATATATTTATGTAATATTCCCTGTCAATAAACTTCAGATGTTGCCAATGGGATTCCAAAACCTTGTACTTTTCTTTATTGTCCAGCTGAGAAATCTAATTTCTCATTTCTTTGTATGAATATGGTCTGCCTGATATTATTATTTCCCAGTTTCTTCTAAAGTATTAAATGTTTTCTAATTCTGTTCTGAAGTTCTTGCTATATTTCAAAACTTATCCTATGTTTCATATTGTGTCAATCAAAAAATGTCTAAAACTAATTATACAGTAATTTGATAAAGATCAGGATGTTTTTCTCTTTTTCTTTAGTTGACATAAAATGAATGTGTAGTTTAGCTAAAGCAAACAGCTTCATCCTTTGGCAACATAAATACATTACTGCCTCTTTGATTATTTCAGCCGGAGAACATTTTTTTGTTACCTGTGTATAACATTGGAAAGAATTTGATTGGTCATGTAAATCCCCACCAGCTTTTGTGAGTCATTTAGCTGTAGCAAGAAGAGATCAAATCATTTAAATGGGGAATGAAGTAATGGCAACAAAAGGGAGAGATTTTCATGATTTTGTGTTTGCTTTTGCTATGGTTCTTATTCTGTGCTTTTTCTTTTCTTTATTTCAGCAAAGACTGTATTGGAGCAAGGGGTCTCTGAACAGTGAGGTGATACAAACTGCATTAAGATCTTTGCTATATTTTCCTTAAGATAAATGCAAATTGTTAGCTACTTATCTAAATTATCCTTTATCTCACTAATGCAGAAACTGCCACAGTTAGCCAGGATGCCTCTCAATTTCAGAAAAGCGTTACCTAGGAAAATGGGAGCTTGCACAAGTGAGAAAATAGAAAAAGGATGATAAAATCCTCTGTTGTGTTCTTTATTGTCACTGGAACTGCATTCAGGAAAAATCTTATCATATGGACATTGAGATAAACACAATGCAAGAGCATTGGAGGACGTTGGATATTGGGAGGTGTTGGAGAATGGCTACCTTCGATTAGAATCCTTGCTTTCCCATCTGTAGGTTGAATGACATGGAACAAGTTATTTAACTTCTTATTCTTTTAATTTTCTCACCTATACAATGTGGATAAGAGTAGCACCTATCTCACAATGATTGTGCTATATATGAAGAAGCTTTATAGTACCTTGTAAGGCCCACAATATAATCTTAACTAATATATTAATACATTATTTTTGTTCTAGTAGCAATCTTTATTGAATTTATTCTAGTCTATTTCCTTGCTGTAGAGGATTCATAATTCATCAATGATAAAAATAAATTAAGTTGGATTTAAAGATCTATCACTCTTTCAGATAAATTTTTTTTTGTACTGAGATTTAATTTTAATTCAGCAAATCTTTCTCAAATGAATACTGTGTGCCTACCACAAAGCTGTAATGGTTCAAAAATAGAAAAAAAGCTGAGGCTATGATGGCAAAATTTTCAATGTGTTTAGGTTTAAAGAAATATTTTTGTCTGTAAAATGATAATCATAAAACTCTTTATTCATCTAACAGTTATATTCTGGACAGTAATATAAGGTTATTACTCTATTAACTCATTCCGGATCAAATTTCCAGTGACATAATCTCATAATTTAAAGTACAATACCAAAACCAAAGACTTACATGTAAAAGGACATTATTAAAAATGTGGAGAAATCACCTTAGAAAACCCACTCAAAAGATAGTTTTTACCTACATGAAAAATAATATTTAGATACTACACCAGGCTTAGTTGAAGTTGAGCATCACCTTTAAATAAGGTGACTACTCAGCAGACTAGCAGCTTTTAAAATGTGTGCCATGAAATATCTTGTAACAGGTGTAATTGATAACTGAGAAGAGAAAGGAAGAACGAGGCAGAAAGATCACGCAAGTTGTTTTGCAATATTACTCAGAAACAGGGTCCTTGATCATAATAAGCAGTGACAATTTCTATCAGAGTCACATACACAAGTGTGTTCATTGGTTTCTCTTACAGAGCGAAGAGATGTGTAAGATTAGAATTGAGGAGGGGATAAATTTCCTCTCTAGAATTATTTAAATTAAAAATTATTCAACACCATGTGGGCCAAACCAAATGCTTTCAGTGGCCAGGTTGGATTCTCTGGCTAAAGAATAGAGAGAGCAAGAAGCAGAGGGATGGGAAGCACCAGGACACTGTCTCCCCACCTACACAACAACTGCACTGGCAGGAATCTGTCTCTTTTGAAACTCTGCAGTCTATGGAAGACTTGCAACTTCCAGGGGAAGACTCGAATGGTAAATTGTGATTAATGTCGGTCAATTACATTTTTTAGTGCAGTAGCAGTCCCCCTACTCCAGCCACTTGGGGGCAGCTGTGCCTGTGTTTCCACAGTAGCCTGCACACTCGCTTGCAGAAAGTATTGTGGAGCAAAAGGATCCTGTCATCCAGATATCAGGGATCTGTGCTCTGATGGCTGATGGCTGCTCCTCATTCCTTAGGTTCCAAGAAGCAGGTAGCCATTACTGTTTCACTTCTCCCCTTTTTTATAAGTACCTTCCCCTCTGGCTAAAGGAATTGCCAGGAGATTTAAAGAGCCAGCACCCTTTATCTCTTCATTTTTCTCTTGTATCTGTTTTGGGAGCCAGACATTAAGGAGTAGCACATTTAAAAGCAACTGAATATATGGGGAAAATTGGAAAGTGAGAGTGCATACCCAAGGTAAAACACTCACTCATAAAACACCTCAATGGCCCAGAGACAGACGCAGAATCAAAGAGAAAAGAAAAACAAAGCCCATAGTGATAACAAAAACAAAAATAGCAACCTGTGGGGAAGGGAAAAACTCTGATTTCCAGAGTTAACACATTGTTAGATTCCAAAGCTCAGTTTTCACCAACTAATCACAGGGTATACAAGGAAAATGAACAACAACCAAAAAATGCCCATTTGAAGGGACAAAATAAACCAACAGAAGTGATTTCTGAAAAATGACCTGAGACAGGTTTGCTAAACAAAGATTTTTAAATAATTGTCTTAAAGATGATAAAAGAACTACAGAAAGAAGTGGAGGAAGCAAATGGAGAAAATATGAACACAATGGAGATATAGAAAATCTTATACAGAAACCACTGATAAATTCTGAAACTGAAAAGTACAATAACTGAAATGAGAAACACCCTGGGGAGATTTAAAGATTTGAGCAGGCAGAGAATCAGCAAACTTGAAGACAGGACAGTGAATATTACCAAGTCTGGGGAGCAGAAAGAAAAAAAAGATAAAAGTAACTGGAGCCTAAAATATCTTTGTGACACCATCAAATAGATATATGCATTTTTGGAGTCCCGGAAGGAGAATAGAAAGAGAGAGGTGTGGATAATATTTGAAAATAAAAACTTTACAAATTTGACGAGAGAATTGATTATAAATATCCAAGAAGGTCCGCAAACCACAACTAAAATGAACTCAGAGAGACTTACACTGAGACACATTATTATCAAACATTTTAATGTCAAAAACAGAAGAGTCTTGAAAGCAGCAATAGAGAAATGATTCATCACATACAAAGGTTTCTCAACAAGACTCCTCAGATTTCTCAATAGAAACTTTGGGAGCTAGTAGGCAGTTTTCTAATGTATTGAAAGTGTTAAAAAAAAAATAGTCCAGTTAACAAAGAATCTTATATCTGGCAAAGCTGACCTTTAAAAATTAAGGAGAAACCAAGACATTCCCAGATTAAAAAAAAAAAGAAAAGAAAGAAAAAAGCTACATGATTTCCTCATCTGTAGGCTTGTCCTACAAGAAATGCTCAAGGGAGTTCCACAGGATCAAATAAAAGATACCAGGGAGTGACTTGCTCTTTGCAACCCCATGGACTATAACAGTCCATCGAATTCTCCAGGCCAGAATATTGGAGCAGGTAGCCTTTCCCTTCTCCAGGAGATATTCCCAATCCAAGGATCAAACCCAGGTCTCCCACATTGCAGGTAGAATCTTTACCAGCTGAGTCACAAGGGAAGCCAAGAACACTGGAGTAGGTAGCCTATCCCTTCTCCAACAGGCCTTCCCAGCCTAGGAATGGAACTGGGGTCTCCTGAATTGAAGTCAGATTCTTTACCAACAGAGCTATCAGGGAAACCATAAATAAAGATCATAATGAGGTAAATACATGAACTATTATAAAATATAATATTATCGCAACAACAGTTCATGACTCCAATTTTTATTTTCCACATAATTTATGAGACTAACATATTACAAAAACCAATTATTAGTCTAACATCTACTATTATTGCAACTTTTGTTTGTAACACTTCATGCTGCTTTCTTTCTACGTACTTAAAGAGAACTATTAGTTCACGTTTTTTGAGTACAGAATGTATGAAGAGGTAATTTTTTTCATTAACAACCAAAAGGAGTGGGAATGGATCTATTAAGTAGCAGAGTTCTTGTAGGTTATTGAAGATAAGCAGGTCTAAATTCAAATTTGAGTGTTATTATGTTAAGTATAGTCCTCATGGTAAACTTAAAGAAAAGGAAAACATAAAGAAAAGATATGCACAAATTGAAATGAGAAATGTTAAATATTTCCCTACAAAGAATCCACTAAACATAAAAGACAGTAGTAAGGAATTAAGGTACAGAAAAACTATAAGGCATATAGGTTTTTTATTTCTCATTTCTTGCATTATTTTCTCACTTTGTATTAACCCCTACTTTTCAGCAATTATTAGTAATTCGAATTCCCTGGTGGCTCAGACAGTAAAGAATCTGCCTGCAATGCAGGAGATCTGGGTTCCATCCCTGGGTTGGGAAGATCCCCTAGAGAAAGGAATGGCAACTCACTCCAGTATTCTTGGCTGAAAAATTCCATGGACAGAGGGGCCTGGAAAGCTACAGTCCATGGGGTCACAAAGAGTTGGACATGACTAAGCAATTAACACTTTCACTTTCATCAGTAATTATGATAAATGTAAATTGACTAAACCCTTGAATCAAAAGACAAAGATTAAAAGAATGAAGAAAAACACATGATCCAATTATATGCTGTCTATAAGAGACTTGCACAAAGAATTTGTATAGATATTTCTCCAAAGAATATACACAAATGGCCAAGAGCCACATGAAAAAATGCTCAGCATTACTAATTTTTGAGACATGTAAGTCAAAATCACAATGAAATACTACCTCACAGTCATCAGAATGGCTAGTATTAAAAAAAAAAAAAAAGGAAATAATAGGTGTTGAAAAGAATATGTAGAGATTGAAAATGGAGTCCTTGTGCACTGTTGGAGATGCAAAATGGTATAGCCACCGTGTAGAACATGGTGATTCCTATACAAATTAAAGAGAATTACCAAGTGAAAGTGAAAGTCGTGTCCGACTCTTTGCGACCCCATGGACTGTACACTCCATGGAATTCTCCAGGCCAGAATACTGGAGTGGGTAGCTTTTCCCTTCTCCAGGGTATCTTCCCAACCCAGGGATCAAACTCAGGTCTCCTGCATTTCAGGTGGATTCTTTACCAGCTGAGCCATAAGGGAAGCCTAAGAATACTGGAGTGGGTAGCCTATCCCTTATCCAGGGGATCTTCCTGAACCAGTTAGGGTCTTCGGAATTGTAGGTAGATTTTTTACCAACTGAGCTATCAGCAATGATTCAGCAATTCTGTTTCTGAGTATATGTAAAAAAAAAAAAGTGATATTGTTACAACTATGTTCTTTACAACACTACTTACAATAGCTAAGGGGATGTCCTTGGTGGCTCTGTCAGTAAAGAAGCTGCCTGCAATGCAGGATACCTGGGTTGGATCCCTGAGTCAGGAAGATCCCCTGGGGAGGGAAATGGTAACCCACTTCTGTATTCTTGCCTGAGAAATCCCATGGACAGAGGCTATATTTCATGGAGTCACAAAGAGTTGGACACAACTTGTAACTAAACCACTACAGTAGCTAAAACATGGAAGGAACCCAAGTGCCCACTGATAGATGAATAGGTAAAATATAAATGTACATGCAATAGAACATCATTCCTCTTTAAAAAAAATAGACCTTGAGGACATTATGCTAAGTGAAATAAGCCAGCCACACAAAGTGAGAAATACTGCATTATTTCAATTATATGAGGTACTTAGTTACATGATAGAGACAGAAAGTGGAATGATGGCTGCCAAGCTTGAGGGAGGGAGGAACAGGGAGTTGTATTTAATGGATATAAAGTGTTAGTTTTACCTGATGAAAAGAGTTATGGAGATGGACGATGGTGACAGTTGCACAATATGATGAATTTGCTTAATACTATTAAACTGTGGGCTTTAAAATGATTAGGATAGTAAATTTTGTTATGAGTATTTTACCACAACTAAAAAAAAAAAAAAAAAATGGGGCTTCCTTGGTGGCTTAGACAGTAAAGAATCTGCCTGCAATGCGGGAGATCTGGGTTCAGTCCCTGGGCTGGGAAGATGCCCTGGAGAATGAAATGGCTACTCATTCCAATATTTTTGCCTGGAGAATTCCATGGACTGAGGAGCCTGGCAATTGAGAAAGTTATGGACAGTAAGATAAAGTCCCAGATATATTCCTAGAACAAGAAAGAATGTAAAAATTTAGACCCACAGGTAATATGGGACACATAACTTACAAGAAATCATAATTCATCTTCCTGGGAGTTTACAGTAAAATCTTTTGATATTTGGTCCAGTAATTTAATTTCATTTGTTCCATATGCCACCAAAGCAGTTTATCTATTGTTGGTATACGTATTAGATTGTATATTGCTTCAATTAAGTACTTTGTTGCTAAAATAATTTAAAAACCACTGTTTTAAGGCAAACACATTTCAAGATAGAAATAGACATTGTTATTCCTTTTTTTAAATAACAGATTCACATTCTTTTTTTTTCTTTGTCTTTGACAGAGTCAACTGGTAATCTTAAAAGGCAACTTCAAAATTACCTTGCTATGCAAAGTTTTTCTCAGCTTCTTCTGAGTCTTAGCTTCAGGCTAGGTTGTGATCAAAGTCCATCGTCCAAATTCACTTTGGGAGCAATATTCAAGGTCGTTATTTCTGTGATTGTCATTTTAATAGCTTGATTCTGGAGTCTTTTTCCTAAGTATTTCAAATCTTCACAACAGTCTCATACTAAAAATTCTTACCATTTAGAGAGCTGAATTGTAGAAGGAGAAGACAAACTAGGTATGCTGCTGCTGCTAAGTCGCTTCAGTCGTGTCCGACTCTGTGTGACCCCATAGACAGGAGCCCACCAGGCTCCCCTGTCACTCCAGGCAAGCATACTGGAGTGGGTTGCCATTTCCTTCTCCAATGCATGAAAGTGAAAAGTGAAAGTGAAGTCACTCAGTTGTGTCCAACTCCTAGCAACCCCTTGGACTGCAGCCTACCAGGCTCCTCCGTCCACGGGATTTTTTCAGGCAAAAGTACTGGAGTAGGCTGTCATTGCCTTCTCCAAACTAGGTATAGGTCCATCCCAGTCAAAGGAAAAAAATCGCTCAATCGCTTCCGACTCTTTGCAACCCCATGGACTGTAGCTCACCAGTTTTCTCTGTCCATGGAATTCTCCAGGCAAGAATACTGGAGTGAATTGCTATTCCCTTATCCAGGGGATCTTCCAACTCAGGTACTGAATCAGGGTCTCCTGCATGGCAGGCAGATTCTTTGCCATCTGAGCCAATAGGCAAGCCCAGGCAAAAGAAACCCGTTGTTTATTTGATGGTGAGTGGGGCTTGGTGACAGGGTCCAAGACATGGAACCACTCTTGTTGCTTGTTTATCCTGGTGGGCTGGTGCTGGTGCCTTATTCTAACAATATATTTATTGATTTGCCCCCAAAAATGTTTTTACCTTCTTTTCACCAACACTACCCAAGACTAGTAAATTCCACAAAGAAGACATTTAGACATATTTATAAGGAAGAGTGCAGAAATGAAACTTCACCATGAAAGGACCTAATGGGATTACATTCATCTGTGATTAAAATTAACATTATAATGATTTTGCAAATGTGTGTGTGTGATATTAGAATAATACCTAGCACTTTCTCTCTCTCTCTCTCTCTCTCTCTCACACACAATATGTGAAGGTAAAGTACTGCACAATTGCACTCATCTCACATGCTAGTAAATTAATGCTCAAAATTCTTCAAGCCAGGCTTCAGCAATACGGGAACCATGAACTTCCAGATGTTCAAGCTGGTTTTAGAAAAGGCAGAGGAACGAGAGATCAAATTGCCAACATCCTCTGAATCATGGAAAAAGCAAGAGAGTTCCAGAAAAACATCTATTTCTGTTTTATTGACTATGCCAAAGCCTTTGATTGTGAGGATCACAATAAACTGTGGAAAATTCTAAAAGAGATGGGAATACCAGACCGCCTGACCTGCCTTCTGAGTAACGTATATGCAGGTCAGGAAGCAACAGTTAGAACTGGACATGGAACAACAGACTGGTTCCAAGTAGGAAAAGGAGTATGTCAAGGCTGTATATTGTCACCCTGATTATTTAACTTCTATGCAGAGTACATCATGAAAAATGCTGGGCTGGAGGAAGCACAAGCTGGAATCAAGATTGCTGGGAGAAATATCAATAACCTCAGGTATGCAGATGATACCACCCTTATGGCAGAAAGTGAAGAAGAACTGAAAAGCCTCTTGATGAAAGTAAAAGAGGAAAGTGGAAAAGCTGGCTTAAAGCTCAACATTCAGAAAACTAGGATCATGGTATCTGGTCCCATCACTTCATGGGAAATAGATGGGGAAACAGTGTCAGACTTTATTTTGGGGGGCTCCAAAATCACTGTAGATGGTGATTGCAGCCATGAAATTAAAAGATGCTTACTCCTTGGAAAGAAAGTTATGACCAACCTAGATAGCATATTCAAAAGCAGTGACATTACTTTGCCAACAAAGGTCCGGTTAGTCAAGGCTATGGTTTTTCCAGTGGTCATGTACAGATGTGAGAGTTGGACTGTGAAGAAAGATGAGTGTCAAAGAATTAATGTTTTTGAACTGTGGTGTTGGAGAAGACTCTTGAGAGTCCCTTGGACTGCAAGGAGATCCAACCAGTCCATCCTAAAGGATATCAGTCCTGGGTGTTCATTGGAAGGACTGATGCGGAAGCTGAAACTCCAATACTTTGGCCACCTCATGTGAAGAGTTGACTCATTGGAAAAGACCCTGATGCTGGGAGGAATTGGGGGCAGGAGGAAAAGGGGATAACAGAGAATGAGATGGCTGGATAGCATCACTAACTCGATGGACATGAGTTTGAGTGAAGTCCGGGAGTTGGTGATGGACAGGGAGGCCTGACGTGCTGTGATTCATGGGGTCGCAAAGAGTTGGACATGACTGAGCTCCTGAACTGAACTGAACTGAAATTTTGTATGGGTCTATCTGTCTTACCATTGTGGTCTCTGTACCCAAGAGTGTAAATTAGATGAATTGTTGTTGTTTAGTCGCTCAGTCATATCTGACTCTTTTGTGACCCCATTGACTGTAGCCCACCAGGCTCCTTTGTCCATGGGATTTCCCAGGCAAGAATTCTGGAGTAGGTTTCCATTTCCCTCTCCAGGAGATCTTCCCAACCCAGGGATCGAATCCACATCTCTAGCATCTCCTGTACTGGCAGGTGGATTCTTTACCACTGAGCCACCTGGGAAGCCCATGTTACATAAATAAACTAATTTACACTAAAATAAATCTTTTTATGACATACAGCTTTGGAAGGGACTAACTATGTCTACTACAAAGGAACTTCTGTCTAACTTTGCCGTGTTGCTCACTACTTGTAGTTATTGCACTGTAAATTAATTCACTTTGGCACTCAATTTCTGTAGGTATTTATGACTTAAGACATCAGGCAACTTCAGAGTGGGGGTAGAGAAGGGCACTTATAATTTGGGACTCATAAAGAAATGTTTTTATGAGGACAGTAATACCTTGGATGGGTTTTGTACAAATTTATTGCATTCTCCTCGTGGAAGAGCTTAATGTAAAAGTTGTAAAAGATGCCCAAATGCAATGCCATCATTCATTTGAGAAAAGGAGTCTGAATGGATAAATAAACAGTCAATGATTTGTTTTATGCCTACAGTAGCTTAGCCACAACCCTATATAATATTTCAGCACAAAGATATTTATGAACAGGCATTAATATCTCAGCACATACCTTGATGGGAAGGCTGAAATGTCATGATATATTTTCAAGCTATTTTTATTTGGAAATAACAAATTATCAGGTAATGTCCATAACCAAATACACTTCATCTTGAAATAAATTTAGGACCATAGTACCAATTTTAATTGAGGGGACCTATATATTTAAAAATGACTGTAATTGGTGGTGAATATATTCACAAATTGTTTTTCTCCAAGAAAAACAGAAAAAATCATTGCTTTCTGGGATGACAAAATAGTTCAATTTTTTTAACATAATTGAAATTCAACTATCATAATATTTAGGGGCCATGGCTATCTATATGCAGATTAACTGATTTGAGTTAATTTTTCAGGCAATTTAAGTTTTAGAAACATTCAATTTTTTGAAATGCATCTTTATATAGTTCCTTGAGTAGAGCCATGGCATGACAAATGATTAATACCTATTTGTTTAAAAAAATCATACTTATTATTTTTGCCTATGTGTCACCAAACAACTGGTTATCAGTTTTCTTTGTTTCAAAAATCCTTTTAGCGTGGTTTAGAAGTGAACTAATAGTACAGAAAGAGTATTATATTTTATATAATATGATCTAAGGATTTCTTTTTCCTGTATGATATAAATTTCTTTAATACTATCTTAAGCAAATCCCTGTATTTCAAACAAAACAAAACAGCTATGTGAGGACAAACTAATTTAATCCTATTTTTTTCCTTAAGCTCTCACATCTGATGTTCCCTCAAAGCCAAAAAAAAAAAAAAAATTGCAAAGGAAATTGTGCTGTGTGAAATTTTAGGGGTACGTTATGACTATATTCTTGAACACTCAATAAACTTAGGCAACTCTACTCACCACCAAGGAGACAAATGAATGGAAATTCAAATACTGTTATTGAATAGTCAAAGAATATAGTGACCTTTTGTCCCTAAAATTTCACCTCTTTATTTTCTTTACCCTTATATAGGTGGGCAGCAAAAGCAGCCTTTTGAGTTGAATTAGTGATTAGTTCTGTAAAATATTGGTAACAGTTATTCTAGGAAAGTCACAGAATTAATGTAAGCAACAGTTAACATATTTATGATATGTGCCAAAATATCAGAGGGTTTTTCTAATGTCTTATTTGGCAAGAAAGAGTCTGTTTAATTACCATCCAAAGAATTACTTTCCTATCATGATTTTATGAGTCAGCTAGCACAATTGCCATTTAAAAGATAATAAAGGAAGAGAGATGAGATCTAGGTCCGCCCAGTCAAGGGTATGCAACTTATAGCCCTGGGGCTTAAGTTTAGGTTTACTGACCCCTTCAGTGCAGTTCAGTTCAGTCCCTTAGTCGTGTCCAACTCTTTTTGACCCCATGAATCGCAGCACGCCAGGCCTCCCTGTCCATCACCATCTCCTAGAATTCACTCAAACTCACGTCCATCGAGTCAGTGATGCCATCCAGCCATCTCATACTCTGTCGTCCCCTTCTCCTCCTGCTCCCGATCCCTCCCAGCATCAGAGTCTTTTCCAATGAGTCAACTCTTCGCATGAGGTGGCCAAAGTACCGGAGTTTCAGCTTTAGCATCATTCCTTCCAAAGAAATCCCAGGGCTGATCTCCTTCAGAATGGACTGGTTGGATCTCCTTGCAGTCCAAGGGACTCTCAAGAGTCTTCTCCAACACCACAGTTCAAAAATATCAATTCTTCGGCACTCAGCTTTCTTCACAGTCCAACTCTCACATCCATACATGACCACTGGAAAAACCATAGCCTTGACTAGCCGGACTTTTGTTGGCAAAGTAATGTCTCTGCTTTTCCATATGTTATCTAGGTTGGTCATAACTTTCCTTCCAAGGAGTAAGCGTCTTTTACTTTCATGGTTGCAGTCACCATCTGCAGTGATTTTGGAGGCCAAAAAAAAATAAATAAAATAAAGTCTGACACTGTTTCCACTGTTTCCCCATCTATTTCCCATGAAGTGATGGGACCAGATGCCATGATCTTCATTTTCTGAATGTTGAGCTTTAAGCCAACTTTTTTACTTCCACTTTCACTTTCATCAAGAGGCTTTTTAGTTCCTCTTCACTTTCTGCCATAAGGGTGGCGTCATCTGCATATCTGAGGTTATTGATATGTCTCCTGGCAATCTTGATTCCAGCTTGTGCTTCTTCCAACCCAGCATTTTTCATGATGTACTCTGCACAGAAGTTAAATAAGCAGAGTGACAATATATAGCCTTGACATACTCCTTTTCCTGTTCAGAACCAGTCTGTTGTTCCATGTCCAGTTCTAACTGTTGTTTCCTGACCTGCATACAGGTTTCTCAAGAGGCAGGTCAGGTGGTCTGGTAGTCCCATCTCTTTCAGAATTTTCCACAGTTCATTGTGATCCACACAGTCCAAGTTTTTGGCATGGTCAGTAAAGCAGAAGCAGATGTTTTTCTGGAACTCTCTTGCTTTTTCGATGATCCAGCGGATGTTGGCAATTTGATCTCTGGTTCATCTGCCTTTTCTAAAACCAGCTTGAACATCTGGATGTTCACGGTTCACATATTGCTGAAGCGTGGCTTGGAGAATTTTGATCATTACTTTACTAGAGTGTGAGATGAGTGCAATTGTGTGGTAGTTTGAGCATTCTTTGGCATTGCCTTTCTTTGGGATTGGAATGAAAACTGACCTTTTCAGTGGACCAGTAGAATGTGGTCCACTGGAGAAGGGAATGGCAAACCACTTCAGTATTCTTGCCTTGAGAACCCCATGAACAGTATGAAAAGGCAAAATGATAGGATACTGAAAGAGGAACTCCCAGGTCAGTAGGTGCCCAATATGCTAATGGAGATCAGTGGAGAAATAACTCCAGAAAGAATCAAGGGATGGAGTCAAAGCAAAAAACAGTATCCAGTTGTGGATGTGACTGGTGATAGAAGCAAGGTCCGATGCTGTAAAGAACAATATTGCATAGGAACCTGGATGTCAGGTCCATGAGTCAAGGCAAATTGGAAGTGGTCAGACAGGAGATGGCAAGAGTGAATGTCAACCTTCTAGGAATCAGCAAACTAAAATGGACTGGAATGGGTGAATTTAACTCAGATGACCATTATATCTACTACTGCAGGGAGGAATCCCTTAGAAGAAATGGAGTAGCCATCATGGTCAACGAAAGAGTCCAAAATGCAGTACTTGGTTGCAATCTAAAAAACAACAGAATGATCTCTGTTCATTTCCAAGGCAAACCATTCAACATCACAGTAATCCAAGTCTATGCCCCAACCAGTAACACTGAAGAAGCTGAAGTTGAACGCTTCTATGAAGACCTACAAGACCTTTTAGAACTAACACCCCCCAAAAAATGTCCTTTTCATTATAGGGGACTGGAGTGCAAAAGTAGGATGTCAAGAAACTGACCCCATCAGACACCTAGTATTCTAAATATGGTTCACCAAGTGATGTAGCAATGTTTTGTACCTAGCAACATATTTACTTTTAATATTTCCAAGCAATACATAATTATACTACTGCCATAGTAAATGATAGGAATCAAAGCAGTTTAGATCTGACTCTGGAATCCATCATGAAGTTCTGAAAGCTACATTATTTTACTGTTGATGTTGGCCTTTGCAATGAGGTTTTTTTTTTTTTTTTTTCTCTTTTTGGATTTGATAGCAAATACACAGGCAACAAAAGCAAAAATAAGTGTACCACAACAAACTAAAAGATTTCTGCAGAGTAAAGAAAACAAGTAGCAAAGCAAAAAGGCAACATATGGGAGAAATATGTACAAACCGTATATTCTATAAGGGGTTAATATCAAGCTTCATGTCTTTAGTTAGTTATTTTTGTGATGTTGGCAATGTTCTAAAGTTTCCAGTAAAATGAAACAACTCAGCAATCGAACCCAGTGAACTGTTGGACAAAATTAAATTGGCAAATATATAAGCAGATGCATTTTGGCATAGAACTTTGTAATAACAAAGTTGCTCTTATTGTTTGAGCATTGGTTTATTAATAACCTTCTCCAAGCAATTATACCACTCTCTTCCTGTATACTTATCCTAAAGTAGAGTTTATAATTTTATCTCTGGAATTAACATCATACAGTTTGATAGGTGATAGGTGATAAATATGAACCATCAACAGATGCATACTGTTATTGTATCTTAGTAAGTATGTATAATTTAAATCCCTTGGCTTTTAAATTTAGTATAAATATCAAAAGATAATTGAAATTTAGGAGCCAATCCCTTGAATGGAATTGGCATAGTTTACAGATAATATCTACAGTTCATCAGCGGTGTCTGTCTTTCTTAATCTCAGAATGTTTGTATTACAATTCAAACTTCATAACTTATATGACTCACAGTACCAATAAATCTGATTTTTTATATATATAAAACCTCCTATATTTTCTAGACTTACCCAACTTCAGATAGACTGAAATATTAACCAACTTCAAATACAACTTTACATAATAGTCTTCCACAATTCCAGTTTTAACTGTAATGGAAGTGCAACTTGAAATCATCCATTTTTTAAGGTATTTGAATTTGGTTCTTAAGTTTGCATTTTAGATTTAACTATTTTGACAATAGCTTTTTTAACAGTAATAGCAAAAAAGATTGTCAGGAGATTAAATTGCCTAGTCACAAAATATTTATTCTGAGAAATTCAGTGGCTCTGTATCTAATTAAAATATCTTTTGATTAATAACCAATTACCAATGTTAAATAACTAATTGTGCCCAGGTAGTGGAAAGCATATTGTGTAGAAAAGTTAGCAGAACTAAGTTTATACCTTGCTTTGACTTCCCTGGTGGCTCAGAGAGTAAAGCGTCTGCCTGCAATGCAGGAGACCTGGGTTCAATCCCTGGGTTGGGAAGATCCCCTGGAGAAGGAAATGGCAACCACTCCAGTATTCTTGCCTGGAGAATCCCATGGATGGAGGAGCCTGGTGGGCTACAGTCCACAGGGTCACAAAGAGTCGGACACGACTGAGTGACTTCACTTTCACTTGCTACTATTGGTTTTCTTATGTCTTGAGCCTCAGTTTTTGCATTCATTAAAAAAAAAAAGATTAAAAGAGGTAACTTCTGAGGATTAAGATGTTATTATTATTAAATTAAGTAATCCTGACTTATTTTAGCTATTAGCCTAGTTTTCTATCTCTCAAGTGAATACATTGCTAAGATTTTTGCTAAGCGCATTTAACTGAGCTTGTCTTGTATTCAATTCATATTTCCTAGGTGTCTCCATAAAAACTGTTCAAAATGCTCCTTTCTTTTTCTTTATCTGTTTTAATGTCAACACCCTCCATCTGCTTTTCCAAACTAGAATCTTGAAATTATCCTGAATATTTCTTTACTCTTTAGCACTGGATTCTAATTCATCACTACATGTTATCAGCTCTTTTTCTTAAATGTCACTTACATCCATTCATTTCCATCCACGTACATCCACGTCCACTCATGTCTCCCCATTTCTATTGCCTTAATGTGGGTATTTAGTATCTCTTGGAAGGATATGCAATGCTCTTAATCACTTTTTCTTCTTGTTTTACTCATCCTTAGCCCATTTTTCACATCGCCTGGCAGAGACAATGCTGTGCATCCTCCCATTATTGTTTCTCGGCAGAAAGGTAGGTAGACTGGGGCCAAATCAGTCTGGTCAATGGAAATGCAGCCAGAAGTGAATTGGGCTTGGTCTTTAAAACACATTCTGTCTTATTCTACAGTCTTCTCTTCCTTCTAGTGATCTCAGAAGTTTCAAGGTTCCGATGGCAAAGCTAGGATGGGCAAAGCACAGAGGCAGTAGAACCAATGCTGTATGGCTGAATGTATTTTCTATAATACAAGTTTCCTCCAAATTTTACAATACTGATGGCTCCCCATTTATCAGAAGGATTAGAACTAAATGTCTTATTTTGAAACATAAGTGCTTTTAAAAATCTGGCCCCAGTTTACTCTTGTAGTCTGTTTTCTGCTTTGACTTCTGTAATCCATGAATATCTTTCCCCAATATACTACCCTCTGCTTTTGCACAGGTTATTCTTTCTATCTAAAATGACCTTGTCTGTCCTATTCATCGTCTGTCCTATTCATCACTCAAGATTTAGTGCTAAAGCTACTAGGCATTCTGGGCAAAGTCATAAACTTCTTTCTTGGGGACTTACCCATTTGTCTTTTCTTATCTCTGTTCAGTATTGGACATGTCTCAGTGTTCTCTGCTGAAATATTTCTTTCCCCTTTAGACTGTTAGGTGTCTGAGGTCAGGGACTGGATTCTCTATTCTCTGACTCCAAAGTGCCTGACCCATTGGCTGGCATGTAGTTGGCATGTAATAAATATTTGAATGGATATTGAATGGGTTGAATGAATCTTATGACCAACTTAGATAGCATATTCAAAAGCACAGACATTACTTTGCCAACAAAGTTTCATCTAGTCAAGGCTATGGTTTTTCCTGTGGTCATGTATGGAAGTGAGAGTTGGACTGTGAAGAAGGCTGAGCGCCAAAGAATTGATGCTTTTGAACTGTGGTGTTGGAGAAGACTCTTGAGAGTCCCTTGGACTGCAAGGAGATCCAACCAGTCCATTCTGAAGGAGATCAGCCCTGGGGTTTCTTTGGAAGGAATGATGCTAAAGCTGAAACTCCAGTACTTTGGCCACCCCATGCGAAGAGTTGACTCATTGGAAAATACTCTGATGCTGGGAGGGATTGGGGGCAGGAGGAGAAGGGGACGACAGAGGATGAGATGGCTGGATGGCATCACTGACTCGATGGACATGAGTTTGAGTGAATTCTAGGAGATGGTGATGGACAGGGAGGCCTGGCGTGCTGCGATTCATGGGGTTGCAAAGAGTCAGACACGACTGAGCGACTGAACTGAACTGAACTGAATGAATGTTAAATGGGTAAGAGATTGTCAACACAAAAGGCCTGGAGAGGATGTTTGAAACTGGTAAATAGACAGCAGATTACCTTCTGCTGATGTCTTTTTCCTGGGTTATTCAAAATTATGTATTTCTTGCCACAGTCACTGGCCAGCTTTATGCATTTTAATTAACTGCTGGCTCCCCTGAGATATTTAGAAGCAAGGAGTTACTTGGTAAATACCATCAGTATGGAGCATCTGGTTCTCTGAAGTTTAAGTCCCATGTTCAATTCCTGGGTAATTGTTTAGTCTAGATGTCCATTGCCTGGCAATGGAAAGGGAGATTTAATCTTAAGGATACCTCCTGATGTTTTGCATTTGCATACTCCCCCAGACAATGGCCTTTCTTTAGACTTTCACTAACATCCCTCAAAACCCAATGAATAGTCAGAGACTGATTGTCACTGGTTTGCCTGTTTTCTTGGTTGTCTCATTAGCATACTTGGGTGCCTGTCAAGAGAGCTGAGACTGTCTATCAGAAGAGAAGCAGGCATATGAACACTTCTGAGCCACTCAGAAGTATTTCCTTTCCAAAAAACATGCCCAGAAGTCACCAAAGGTTAGAACCAAAGCTGAGAGTGATAAAAGATTATCCTGTCTAGAGAAGTAAAGGCACCAAGGTCATAAAGAAACTACAGGTGAAAATATTTTTGAGACAAAATAATAGAGCAGAAAATGTGGTTGGAGAGGAAGAAAGGGTTTTTTTTATTATTAATATTTTTCAAGACAGCAGTGGGGCTGTATGACATACTAATGTCCCTCAACTGTACAAGATCCTTGAGTAGCTCTGGGAATTGGGAAGTCTGCAATTTACAACCTCTCTCCTCTGTTCTTATGAGCAATTTAACCAAGTTCCTGTTAGCCAGAGACACTTAAGCAACAGAAATCCTAAAGGAGATTTTTAAGCCCATAGTAAAGCTAATACAATCCTTCTGCATAAAAACAGAGGATTATTAATGTTGTGATGCTAGTGAAGTTTCCTTTCACAACCAATGTAACTTTCTATATTCAATCAGCCTCACCAGCACTGGAAGAAGCCAGGCTCAGATGTCATTTATCACTATCCATTTTGGGTACACCAACTATAGAGCTTTGGACTTCCCTGGTGGCTCAGCAGCAAAGAATCTCTCTGGAATGCAGGAGATGCAGAAGATGTGGATTTGATCCCTGGGTCTCAAAGATCCCCTGGAGAAGGAAACGGCAATCTGCTCCAGTATGCTTGCCTGGAGAAACCCGTGGACAGAGGATCCTGTCAGGCTATAGACCATAGGGTCACAAAAAGAGTCAGATATGACTTAAGAACTAAACAACGAGAAATGACATAGAGCCAGCCCTCCGCCTGACTCTTCTAAAGGTTTGCTCCCGGTGTGCACAGAAGTTCTTATCTGTAGATATGCTGATCTTTTTTCAGGATTCAGATTTATTTTCCTGACATGGTTCATGGCTCCATTCTCCAGGAGTTTGTTCCCTGGAGCAACAGCCTGCTTCTCCAATGCACCTCCCACCACAGATCACGTCCCTTTAGCAATCTGTAGCACTGGCTCCTTTTCAACTTGTAAATCTCAGTTTACGACCCATTTACTTGAATAATTCATAATCAGTTGAGTCACTAATTCTGCTTTTTGCCGAATCACCCAGGAATGTCTGTCATGAGAAGGTGCTATTGAATTGCAAGTTGATCTGTTGATGGATAGATTTTGCTTTTAGTTTTTGTTTTGTTTTTAGAAGTTACTTTTACAGAGCTAAGAAAAATACATTCCTTCTCCTTACCCAGATGAAAGTCTATATGGAAACGGGCAACATTATCTTACATTGCTTTCTTGCTTTTGTGTTCCTTTTAATAATAAATCATCTTGTGGAAAGCAGCGGGATAATGACTGTGGAGAACTAGTCCTTTGCTCACACCTAGACTGAATAGTTCTTTAGAGATACTTTTCCCATCATTATATTTCTCCTCTATTCTCAAGACATTAGATCAGTGGTGAATTATAGTTATATATTATGTGTGAGGTCATGCAGTGTGGCTGTAAATGCCAACAATATTCAATTCATTCATCCCTCAATGAATGCTTATTTAGTGCCTACTATATGCTTGCAGGAACTAAGCAGTCAGTGCTAGGAAAACAGAGTAAACAAGAGAGTGTTTTTGCCTGCCTTAAACATATATTGCATATTCCTTGGGCTCCCATGGTAGTTTGCATGTGAGCATGCAAGTCACTTCAATCTTTGTGACCCTATGGACTATAGCCTGCCAGATTCCTTTGTCCATGGGATTCTCCAGGCAAGATTACTGGAGTGGGTTCACATGGATGGGATCTTCCCAACCCAGTGATGTAATCTGTGTCTCTTATGTCTTCTGCAATTGTCAGGTGGGTTCTTTACCACTAGTGCCACCCGGTAGTATAATATCATTTAAAGATTTCAGGTTTTGAGGTCAGTTAACCTGGACTTCAGTTCAGTTCAGTTCAGTCGCTCAGTCATGTCCAACTCTTTGCAACCCCATGAACTGCAGCATGTCAGGCCTCCCTGTCCATCACCAACTCCCGGACTTCACTCAAACTCATGTCCATCGAGTCAGTGATGCCATCCAGCCATCTCATCCTCTGTCGTCCCCTTCTCCTCCTGCCCCCAATCCCTCCCAGCATCAGAGTCTTTTCCAATGAGTCAACTCTTCACATGAGGTGGCCAAAGTACTGGAGTTTCAGCCTTAGCATCATTCTTTCATTTGTCTTTTGTCAGTTTGGAGAAGCTCTCAACCAGTTTCTTTGAATATTACTTCTCAAATTATCTTTACTTCCAACATTTAGAACTTAGAATAGAAATTTATGCTGGAACTTCTTAGTCTGTCTTACCTGTATCAGATTTTCTTTCATATGTCTCTTTGACTCTCTGTGTTTTATTCTGGGTATTTTGCATAATTATGTCTTCTAGTTAATGGATTTTCCATCTGTGTCTTTTATGCCATTTAGAATTTCCATTCTAAATCTCTGAGTGTGTATACTTCATATATATATATATATATATATATTTATTTTTTCAACTTGAATGGTAATTTTTTATTGTGTCTTTTTCTTATCCCATATTTTCCATTTCTAGTTTCAGCTCCTTAAATATTTCTGCATATAACTATTATATATGGACTCTTGTGTCTAGTATTTGTTTTTTCATTTTAACTATGAGCTTCTCTTCCTTGGGACTTTATGTGTAGACATTTCCTGAGTCCCAGATTACTAGAGTATAAAAAAAAAAAAAAAAAAAAACAAAGAAATCCTAGGGCTGATCTCCCTCAGAATGGACTGGTTGGATCTCCTTGCAGTCCAAGGGACTCTCAAGAGTCTTCTCCAACACCACAGTTCAAAAGCATCAATTCTTCGGCGCTCAGCCTTCTTCACAGTCCAACTCTCACATCTATACATGAACACTGGAAAAACCATAGCCTTGACTAGACGGACTTTTGTTGGCAAAGTAATGTCTCTGGCTTTTCAATATGCTTTCTAGGTTGGTCATAAATTTCCTTCCAAGGAGTAAGTGTCTTTTAATTTCATGGCTGCAGTCACCATCTACAGTGATTTTGGAGCCCCCCAAAAATAAAGTCTGACACTGTTTCCACTGTTTCCCCATCTATTTCCCATGAAGTGATGGGACCAGATGCCATGATCTTTGTTTTCTGAATGTTGAGTTTTAAGCCAACTTTTTCACTCTCCTCTTTCATTTTCATCAAGAGGCTTTTTAGTTCCTCTTCACTTTCTGCCATAAGGGTGGTGTCATCTGCATATCTGAGGTTTTTGATATTTCTCCTGGCAATCTTGATTCCAGCTTGTGCTTCTTCCAGCTCAGCGTTTCTCATGATGTACTCTGCATAGAAGTTAAATAAGCAGGGTGACAGTATACAGCCTTGATGTACTCCTTTTCCTATTTGGAACCAGTCTGTTGTTCCATGTCCAGTTCTAACTGTTGCTTCCTGACCTGCATATACATTACTCAAGAGGCAGGTCAGGGGGTCTATTATTCCCATCTCTTTCAGAATTTTCCACAGTTTATTGTGATCCACACAATCCAAGGTTTTGGCATAGTCAATAGCAGAAGTAAATGTTTTTCTGGAACTCTCTTGCTTTTTCCATGATCCAGCAGATGTTGGAAATTTGATCTCTGGTTCCTCTGCCTTTTCTAAATCTAGTTTGAACATCTGGAAGTTCACGGTTCACTTACTGCTGAAGCCTGGCTTGGAGAATTTTGAGCATTACTTTACTAGCATGTGAGATGAGTGCAATTGTGCGGTAGTTTGAGCATTCTTTGACATTGCCTTTATTTGAGATTGGAATGAAAACTGACCTTTCCCAGTCCTGTGGCCACTGCTGAGTTTTCCAAATTTGCTGGCATATTGAGTGCAGCACTTTCACAGCATCATCTTTCAGGATTTGAAATAGCTCAACTGGAATTCCATCACCTCCACTAGCTTTGTTCATAGTGATGCTTTCTAAGGCCCACTTGACTTCACATTCCAGGATGTCTGGCTCTAGGTGAGTGATTACACCATCGTGATTATCTTGGTCGTGAAGATCTTTTTTGTACAGGTTTCTCCAAATATTAGTGGTGTGATGTTATAATATATGACAAAGGACAGTATAGTTGTTTTCACATGGACTTTGGAACCAGGCAGCCAGGTTCTCTTTCTCACATTGTGACCTTAGCCAAATTATTTAACTTCTCCGGGTCTCAGGTTTTATCACTTGTACAAAAGTGGTCTTAATATCCTATCTCACCTCAGACAACTACACAGCCAAAATCCAGAACATATATAAAGTCCATCATACCAGATGTCTAAATGTTTAGAAGATATAAGGCAAGTGAACATACTGTTAAATAAATGCTTTCCTTATTCTTACCTAGACATTGTCATGTCAAGTCCAATCTAAAAGTTCAAATTCTTGAATTCTCGAAAATCCCATGCTGGGTCTGCAGTTTCCACCCCATAGTTCATGCTTTCTTCTGTTCTCACTCCCATATCACTTAATCACCACAAGAGAGCTCAGACACATGGAAATCTTAGTCCATGCAGGTTCCATATATAACCACTCAAATATATGCTGTCCCTTGATCACCTTTTGCCCTAATGATGCATCAACCAAGGTTATAACCTGCTTGTAGTAAATGCGCCTCCAAACTATGCACTTGCAGGCTCTGAAAGTTTACTTGGGAGGAGGATAAAAAAAGAAGAAAAAGTTCATAATCTTAGGTACCCAGAGGAGTATCCATGTTAAAAGATAAACTGAGCAACTTAAACATTTTAAGAGTTCGCTTGAACAAAAATTGATGAATTGGACACTGTTCAGTCTAACATAAAAGAGCTCTGAGGAGCTGTACAAAATGAAAGACTTATAAACAGAAAGGGCTGGAGAATAAGGACGTTATGTTGGCGAGAAAAAGCAACTTGGTTATTGCAAAGTCATTTTCATTTAGGGGATAGCAACGGCTTATTAAGCAGATGACCTATCTAGTACTGATTAGGTGATTCCTGATTGGTTTAAATTCCATTTCTGGAAGACTTGAAGCTATAATTAAGTCTCAATTTGGTGATATGGGGCTTGGCATAAGACACTCCATTTTGGGCATGTTTTCTTATTTGCTAATATTCAGGATTAAAGAAATGTCTCATAGTTTTGGTAGATGTGTTTTTTTTGGGGGGAGGGGGCTGTCCATGGACTTCTTTTCCTAAAAAGGGCACTTTAGGAATAGGAGTAGACCAGGACCCCATTATTTGAGGTTCTGGCAATAGCTATGGTTACTGTGAGTCTTAAATAAGGTGGCAAAATTTCTCCTTTTTATGCTGGAATCATGAAAAATGTATGGAAGCAGTTAATTTATGTCAATATTAGAATAATAATTTTATCAACCTCAAGGAGGTAATAACGTACTTATAGATACCCTCTCAGTGCCTGGTATTTAGAAAGATCTTAAAAGATATTTAGGCCACTTCATCTTCATGGGGCAGTAAAATGATGCTGATACTATTGCCACGCTGGGTACAGGGTCCTCAGAGTTCTCAAGCGATCCACATCAGCTCTGGGGTCATGCCAAGATCTGGATATATTTGATGTCAATTTCTCCTTTAGGCAGTATATTTTTGAGAGGGATGGATATTTTTCTGCTGCAATAAGAGAGAGGACATCAGTGTATTTACATGAAACACCAAGCTACCATGAAATTGCTCATCTTTTGATTCTAATTTCATGCCCCTACAGAGGTGCACTCATAGGAAAACTAGTTTATTCCACTTATCAGAATGAGATGAATGGGTGAGATTTAACAGTATCAGCTTGATGAATGAATGAACATATTTTTGTGACATTAACACAGTTAATACTATCTCTCCCCAAGACCTCCCACATCTCCTGATGGTTTGTAGCATAATAGACATATTTTAGTCCTGAGAAGAACCATAATAATAAATAAAATAAATATACCTGAAGACTATATGGGAAACTATCTATAACAAGCATATACAAAGAGAGGACAAGAGAGATAAAGAATCATGAGACATAGTAGAAAATAAATAGCAAAAACGTAAGACTGAGTGACTTTCCTCTAAAATCAGGACAAGTTGGAAACGTTCCTGGTGGTCCAGTGGTTAACAATCCACCTTCCAATAGAGGGGATGCAGGTTCGATCCCTGATTAGGGAACTAAGATCCCACATGCTGTAGAGCAGCTAAGATTCAAGGCAGCCAAAAATAAATGAGTAATATGCGACTCTTTATAAAAGTAAAAAATAAATGAAATCAGGACAAGGTAGAAAGAGAGATCTGCTCTTTCCCATTACTCAATACTGTATTGACAATGCAATGAGGGAAAGAAAAATGTTGTCCTTGTTGGGAAGGAAGAAGCAAAACTGTCTCTAAGCTTTGGAAGCATAGTTCTTTTTGTGGAAAATCCTAAGGAATACACAGGTACACACACAAAAACACACATACCCAAACTCATACATAAACCTAGCTCTAAGAAAGTAGTTCAGTAAGGTTTTTGAATAAAATATCACTGTTTCTATATGAACAGAAATATATCAAAAAATTAAGGAAAATTATTGCATTCATAATTGCACCAAAAGGGATGAAATACTTTACAGTAAAAATTTTAAAAAGTATAAAATATGCACTAAATCTACAAAACATTGCTGAAAGAAATGAAAGATCTAAGTAGGCAAAGAGATGTTCTACTTTTATGGATTTGAATATTGAATATTATTAAGGTAGCAATTCTCTCCAGCTCAGTGGTTGCCTGGGGCTGGCATGGGAATAGAGATTGACTTCAAGTGGATACAAGGGATCACTTTGGAATGATGGAGATATTCTAAATATGAGTTTTGATAATGGTTGAATACTCTATATATTTACACTTCTTTCTTAATAGATTAGAAAATAACTTGAAAGTATTTCAACTGATCTCTTACTTTCAAACAATATTGTAGATGGATATAAAATAACATTTGTTGTGGGTCTTCTGTATGATTTCAATTATGAATTTAAGTTATTAAATTCTCAAAATGTATATCTCAATTTTGTTAGGCTGTGAATCTGGAATGTTGAGAGGTTAATATCATGCCCAATGTAATGCAGTCAGTAAATGGTGATGATTTTGATAACATATCAACCAGGATCTTTGTAGCTTGAAGGTCTGTTGAGTCTGTGTGTGCATATTTTCAATCATGTTTCCCTGTATATTTCATTTGCATCAACAATGGTGCCATATATCTGAAATGCTGCTCAATGTTAATGATTGCAGTTTATCTTCTCTTTGATCTAGTAATGCTTTCCAAAACTTTTAGCTGGCTAAATTTTTCTTTCCTTAAGTGAAACTATCCATTTGGTACTTGTTAAAACTCCAGTTGAGGCTTCCCTCATGGCTCAGTGGTAAACAATATGACAGCTAATGCAGGAGGCATGAGTTTGATTCCTGATCTGAGAAGATCCCACGTGCTGTGGTATACCAAAGCCTGTGGGCCACACCTGTGCTCTAGAACTGGGAAGCCATGACTACTGAAGCCCACACATGTATAGAGTCCATTCTCCATAACAAGAGAAGTCACCACAATGAGGTACACTGCAAGAAGAGTAGACAACTCCCCAATTCACCGCAAAGAGAGAAAAGCCTGGGCAGCAATGAAGACCAAGGACGGCCAAAAAAAGATAAAATAAATCAAATTAAAAAAAAAATTCCTCCAGATTAGAGCACCAGCGGAAAGAGGCTACGCATTGAATAATGGACTGCAGATTCAGATTTAAAATGAGTTGGAAGATTATTATGCAGAAGCAAAAGCTTCAAGCACTGTGGATTTCAGTTTAGTTCAGTACAGTTGCTCAGTTGTATCCGACTATTTGTGACCCCATGGACTGCAGCACGCCAGGCCTCCCTGTCCATCACCAATTCCCAGGGTTTAAACAAACACATGTCTATCAAGTTGGTGATGCCATCCAACCATCTCATTCTCATTCTCTGTTGTCCCCTTCTCCTCCTGCCTTCAGTCTTTCCCAGCATCAGGGTCTTTTCCAGTGAGTCAGTTCTTTTCATCAAGTGGCCAAAAGATTGGAGCTTCAGCTTCAACATCAGTCCTTCCAATGAATATTCAGAACTGATTTCATTTAGTATTCACTGGTTTAATCTCCTTGCACTCTAAGGGACTTTCAAGAGTCTCCTCTAACACCACAGTTCAAAAGCATCAATGCTTTGGTGCTCAGCTTTCTTTATAGTCCTACTCTCACATCCATACATGACTTTTGGAAAACCAAAGTTTTGACTAGATGGACATTTGTTGGCAAAGTAATGTCTTTTCTTTTTAATAAGCTATCTAGGTTGGACGTAACTCTTCTTCCAAGGAGCAAGTGTCTTAATTTCATGGCTGCAGTCACCATCTGCAGTGATTTTGGAGTCCCCCAAATAAACTCTGTCACTGTTTCCATTGTTTCCCCATTTATTTGCCATGAAGTGATGGAGCCAGATGCCATGATCTTAGTTTTTTGAATGTTGAATTTTAAGCTAGCTTTTTCACTCTCCTCTTGCACTTTCATCAAGAGGCTCTTTAGTTCCTCTTTGCTTTCTGTCATATGGGTGGTGTCATCTGCATATCTGAGGTTATTGATATTTCTCCTGGCAATCTTGATTCCAGCTTGTGCTTCATCCAGTCTAGCATTTCACATGATGTACTCTCCATATAAGTTAAATAAATAAGGTGACAATAAATAGCCGTTATGTACTCCTTTTCCTATATAGAACCAGTCTGTTGTTCCATGTCCAGTCTAACTGTTGTTTCTTGACCTGCATACAGATTTCTGAGGGGGCAGGTCAGGTGGTCTGGTATTTCCATCTTTTTCAGAATTTGCCACTATTTGTTGTGACCCACACAGTCAAAGGCTGTGGCATAGTCAATAAAGTAGAAGTGGATGTTTTTCTGGAACTCTGTTACATTTTGATGCTCCTAGGGATGTTGGCAATTTGATCTCTGGTTCCTCTGCCTTTTCTAAATCTAGTTTGAACATCTGGAAGTTCATGGTTCATGTACTGTTGAAGCCTGGCTTGGAGAATTTTGAGCATTTCTTTGCTAACATGTGAGATGACTGCAATTGTGTGGTAATTTGAGCATTCTTTGGCATTGCCTTTCTTTGAGATTGGAATGAAAACTGACCTTTTCCAGTCCTGTAGCCACTGCTGAGTTTTCCAAATTTGCTGGCATATTGAGTGCACCACATTCACAGAATTATCTTTTAGGATTTGAAAGAGCTCAACTGGAATTCCATCACCTCCACCAGCTTTGTTCATAGTGATGCTTTCTAAGGCCCACTTGACTTCACATTCCAGGATGTCTGGCTCTAGGTGAGTGATCACACCATCGTGATTATCTGGGTCATGAACATCTTTTTTGTACAGTTCTATGTATTCTTGCTACCTCTTCTTAATATCTTCTGCTTCTGTTAAGTCCATATCATTTCTGTCCTTTATTGTGCCCATCTTTGCATGAAATGTTCCTGTGGTATCTCTAATTTTCTCGAAGAGATCTCTAGTCTTTCCCATTATGTTGTTTTCCTCTATTTCTTTGCATTGATCACTGAAGAAGGCTTTCTTATCTCTCCTTGCTGTTCTGTGGTTTTACCGGCTTGCTAGTTCAGTCCTCTGAATTTAAGTTTCATTTAGTAAAACAGGAAATGAGAAAAGTAATATGTCTCACTTTAGAGCTTGTAAGAATGAAAGTCATGTGAAAATCATAAACACAGAGGCTTTGCTTGGGAAGATCTCCTGGAGAAGGAAATGTTAGTCCACTCCAGTATTCTTGTCTGGAAAATCCTATGGACAGAAATGCATGGCAGACTATAGCTCATGGAGTCAACAGAGAGTAGGCAAGGCTTAGTGACTGAACACCAACAATAACATAACACCAACTAATAATCTGTTTTCCTTCCTTTCTACACTAACTTACAAGGAACCTCATGAGAAGCTATGGTTCTCACATAACTTCAAATAAGGAATTGCTTCAACTGAACTTCTTCAAATGGGATTTCCTTAAATATAAGCAAACCTCTTCTTTTCAGCTGCTTTGATATTTTAAAGTTCAATTATTACCAGGAATTCTGTGAATTGACAGTCGTGATCCCTCCCTGGCATTCCAGATGGCTCTCTGTCAACTATATAAAGCAATTCCTAATTGGATAATTGATCTATAGTCACTTCAAAGGGACACAATAATTGTCTTCACCTCACCCTAGACATTTCACACATCTGATACATTTTCAAGAGACTAAAAGAAAAATATTAATTGCCATGAAATTCTAAATTTTAACCAATATATCTCACATCTACTTACCTATACATGAACATACCCTCATAAATCATAATGCATAGTGCCCAGGAAATGAAATACCAGATTGTTTAAAAGCCACCACTTTATCTTTTAAAGTAGGGTTTTTGACAAGTTAATAATGTCTCTGACATTTTCTCTCTCTTTACTTTTCAATGTTGAAGTCATTTCTTGTCAATATATTTTATCCCCTCAAGCACAGTTCATGAGTGAATATTTTCAAAGAATCTGTTAATTTTCTATGTTGCAGATTGCTCAAACTACCACACAACTGCACTCATCTCACACAGTAGCAAATTAATGCTCACAATTCTCCAAGAGAGACTTCAATAGTTTATGAACTGAGAAATTACAGATGTTCAAGCTGGATTTAGAAAAGGCAGAGGAACCAGAGATCAAATTACTGACACCCACTGGATCATAGAAAAAGCAAGAGTTCCAGAGAAAAAAACCATCTATTTCTGTTTCATTGACTAAAGCATTTGACTGTGAGGATCACAACAAACTGTGGAAAATTCTTAAAGAGATAGGAATACCAGACCACCTGACCTGCCTCCTGAGAAATCTGTGTGCATATCAAGAAGCAATAGTTAGACCTGGACATGGAACAACAGGCTGGTTCCAATTTGGAAAGGAGTACATAAAGGCTATGTATTTTCACCTTACTTATTTAACTTATATGCAGAGTACATCATGTGAAATGCTAGACTGGATGAAGCACAAGCTCGAATCAAGACTGCCAGGAGAAATATCAAAAACCTCAGGTATGCAGATGACACCACCCATATGACAAAAAGCAAAAAGGAACTAAAGAGCCTCTTGATGAAAGTGAAAGAGGAGAGTAAAAAAACTGGCTTAAAACTCAGTATTAAAAAAAACTAAGATCAAGGCATCTGGTCCCATCACTTCATGGCAAATAAATGGGGAAACAATGGAAACAGTGACAGAGTTTATTTTGGGGGGCTCCAAAATCACTGTAGATGGTGACTGCAGCCATGAAATTAAAAGATGCTTGCTCCTTGGAAGAAAATATATGACCAACCTATTAATGTTGGTTAATGTCATTAATATATGACAGCATATTAAAAAGCAGAGACATTACTTTATCCACAAAAGTCCCTTCTAGCAAAGCTATTGTTTTTCCAGTGGTCATATATGGATGTAAGAGTTGGGCCATAAAGAAAGCTGAGCAATGAAAAATTGATCTTTAGAACTGTGGTGTTGGAGAAGATTCTTGAGAGTCCTTTGGACTGCAAGGAGATCAAACTAGTCCATCCTAAAGGAAATAAGTTCTGAATATTCATTAGAAGGACTGATGCTGAAGCTCCAATCCTTTGGCCACTTGATGAAAAGAACTGACTCATTGGAAAAGACCCTGATGCTGGGAAAGATTGAAGGCAGGAAGAGAAGGGGACTACAGAGGATGAGATGGCTGGATTGCACCAACTCAATGGATATGAGTTTGAGCAAGCTTCTGCAGTTGGTGATGGACAGGGAAGCCTGGCATGATGCAGTCCACACCGTCCCATAGAGTGGACATGTCTGAGTGACTGAACTGAACTGATGTTGCAGATTAGTTTGTTCTTCATTCCCATAACCATACATTCCATACTTTCTTTCCCTAATACGTGGTTGGGTATTCTGTTTCCCAAATGTATTGGAGTATCTTGTTCTGATATCAGGTCTCTTACTCTTCTGCTCTCTTCCTCTCCTATTTTTTCCTGCTTGCCTCACAGATCCCTTCTTTTCTTCACTATCATATCTTCAAACCCTGCTATGAAAGTGAAGTGAAAAGGGGCTTTTCTGGTGGCTTAGTTGGTAAAGAGTCTGCCTGCAATGCAGGAGACCCAGGTTCAGGTCAGGAAGATACCCTGGAGAAGAGAATGCCTACCCACTCCACTATTCTTGCCTGAAGAATTCCATGGACATAGGAGCCCAGTGGGCTACAGTCCATGGGGTTGCAAAGAGTTGGACACAATTAACACTCCATGCTCTATTGTGTTTCCTGTGAATAGAGTCCAATAATCAGCTTGATATTTTGCCTGCTATTTCACTCTAAAATGAGCTAGCCCTCTTAGCACTTCAGGGCTTCCCTGGTGGCTCAGATGGTAAAGAATCCTCTTGCAATAAAGGAGACTCAGGTTCAACCCCTAGGTAGGGATGATCCCCTGGAGAAGAGAGTGGGTACTCACTCTTTCCTGGAGGATGGCATGAACAGAGGAGCCTGCACCCCATGGGATTCCAAACAGCCAGACACAACTGGGCCACTAACATTCATACACTTACCACTTTGTCCTTTCACTCCAGAACAGCCAGTATTTATACCAGAGTACTGTTATCTCTGTGCTAGTCCCATATATCTTTTCTGTATTAGCTTTGTACTCCTGTAGTAACATATTACTAGAAACTCAGAAATTTAAACACACACACACACACACACACACATGGATGCTCTCAAGCTTTCTGTGTGTCATGAGTCTGGACATAGTGAGCTGGACCCACTTCTTAGATTCCACAGACTGAATCAGGGTGCTGTCAATGCTGACATTCTCATCTGAGGGTCAGAATACTCTTCCAGTCTCAATAGTTATTGAATTGCCTTGCAGATGTACAAGCTTTTTTTTTTTTTCCTGGCTTTTTATGGGGGCTCCACTGATCTTCTAGTGGCTCCTCCTGAGAAGTTCATAGCTATTTGCTTTCTTCCTCAAGGCTGGAGGCAGTATCTCTCTCTGTGACTTCTGCCCTCAAAAGAAGAAAACTCTGCTTATAAGGGGTTCATTGGATTAGCTCAGGACCACTAAAGAACTCTCCAAAAGTGTGAGGTCATTTTAAGGAATTCAACAACATCTACAGAATCCTTCCACAGCAACACCTTGCTCAGCATTAAATGGAAGAGAGGGTGAGAATCCTGAAAAGCCTTCTTTAAAACTCTGCCCACCTCATCACCCAAGTAAGTTCTGCACAATCCTCAAGGCTCATCTCAAGCCTCATCTACCCCCTGCTTCTTTCTTCAGATTCCTTCTCTCTGTTATAAATGCCTAGGCTGTATTTATTATTTATTTATTTATCTTAGTAGTCATCAGTATACATAAAATGTGCTTTTAATTGTCTGGGAGAATGTGGCCCACCCAACTATCCATCTACAGAGGCAAACACACATGTAAAGAGACATACTCTCCTAATTTCAATTTTAATGTACTTGAAGGTACAGAAACTTTTTTATAAGATTTCTTTTACCTAAAACAAATTCCTTGACTATTAGATATCACATATCTTATCAAGAAGAACTCAGCATCTAATATAGTGTTAAACTTACAGCAGGAGGTGCTAACCTTTTATTGAAAGGAAGGAGGTGCTCTGAACTACTACTTAGCCTGAAAGCTCAATTCACAGGCAGCAGAACTGGAAGCTACCAGTGTAGGATACTGTTGTTATTTAGTTGCTAAGTTGAGTCTTACTCTTTTGCAACACCATGGACTGTACCCCTTCAGGTTCCTCTGTGCATAGGACTTCCCAGGCAAGAATACTGGAACGGGTTGTGATTTCCTTCTTCAGGGGATCTTCCCAACCCTGGGATGGAATCCATGTCTCCTGCTTCATGGGCAGGCAGATTCTTTACCATTGAGCCTCTAGGGAAGTCTGCTGCTGCTGCTGCTAAGTCGCTTTAGTCATGTCCGAGTCTGTGCGTCCCCATGGACAGCAGCCCACCAGGCTCCCCTGTCCCTGGGATTCTCCAGGCAAGAACACTGGAGTAGGTTGCTATTTCCTTCTCCAATGCATGAAAGTGAAAAGTGAAAGTGAAGTCGCTCAGTCGTGTCCAACTTTTAGCGACCCCATGGACTGCAGCCTACCAGGCTCCCCTGTCCATGGGATTTTCCAGGCAAGAGTACTGGAGTGGGGTGCCGTTGCCTTCTCCGAGGGAAGTCTATGAGTAGGATATTAGTGGAGCTCAATCATGAACTGAATTGCATTGGAGACAATCAGGGGTACTTCCTAATTGTCTTTTTTCCAAATATTTCCACAGATCCAAGTAGTAAAGCATTTTACTTGATAAGTACAGATTCCAACCATGTTCATGTAAGAAACAATCTTCCGAAAAGGTTGAGAAGTCCCATGCTCCTTCTTTCTTGTTCCTGAAGGAACACTTGAAGCCTAATGCATCTACAAATTATGTCTTCACTTCGGAAGGGGAAGGGAAAATAGGATGAGGAAACAGTTTTTGAAGAGAATTTTTTTTGTATTTTGGAGTGTCAAAATCCATAGGCTATCTATTATGCATGAAGACTGTTGAAATGGAAACCAACTTCTTTTCTCAGTGAAGGCAAACATATTTTCTAACATATTTTCATCAGATTAGTTAGTTAAGTCACTCAGTCGTGTCTGACTCTTTGCGACCCCATGGACTGCAGCCCACCAGGCTCCTCCGTCCATGGGATTCTCCAGGCAAGAGTACTGGAGTGGGGTGCCATTTTCATCAGATTGTGTGATAGCAAAAACTAGAATTTAATATTTGGTGGGGAATACACATTTTTACATGTCTGTATTGCTAAACACATGCCTGTGTAATGCTCCCCTCAATTTTATTAATAAATGTTCAGATTTCTCTTTTTTAAGAGATTTAATTTTTTCAGTGCAGCTATGGTTATGATGGAACAGTGCCTGGCATTACTGTGATTAAACTTGATACATTAAAGTATTGATGAATTAAAAGCACAGTAGAATTCTTGGTGGGTGTGAACTGATGAGCAATATTCATTAAAGGTAAAATGGGCCCATTATTTCTGTACTATAAATAAACTTTCATATTATGAATTACAGAGATAAAGACAGTGTATGCTGTAGTGACACATTAGTCAAAGACTCAGAATGAGTGAACTAGGTACAGTCATTTCTTTTAAAAAAGAGGAAGGAGAAGGAGGAGAAAGAGAAGGGGAAAAAAAGTAAACTCTTCACAGCTGATTACCTCAATTTCCCCAGGTATGGATAATTCATATATTTTTGATATATTCATATATCTTATTCTATAGCTCAAGAACTGGATTTAAAGTGAAATGTTGCTATAGCTAAAATTCAATTCTAAACAGATATTCAATTTGATATTTAATTTAAACTAAAATATTAGAAAACTGCCTATTCTAGCCCAGCCACAGAACAAAGGGAAATTAGCAAAATGTACTTTGACTGGCTCCTTCTGCGGTGAATACTCCATATTAGCCAATTTGGGGGAAATAAATTCACTGTTTCTTGAGACAAAACACCTCTTTGTTCTAGCAAGTAGAGGCAGGTGATAGAAGGATCAGTTGTTGTAAGTGATAACTGCATTGTTGAGTTGTATTTTATTTTACTTTGGCATGAAGTACCAGCCCAAGGACAGTCTCTAGAGCATCTAAGGACATTGGTCAGAAAAATGACCTTTGAGAATGTCCTGTCCTGTGATCTGAGCATCCTGTAGGAAGAGAATACCGACTAGACTCTTGGTATGTACATGTATTTCAGATATATTATTATTGCTGTTGTTTTAGTCACTAAGGCATATCCAACTCTTTTGTGACCTCATGGACTGCAGCCCACCAGGCTCTGTCCATGGGATTTCCAAGGCAAACATACTGGAGTGGGTTACCATTTCCATCTGCAGAGGTTCTTCCCGACCTGGGGATCAGAACCCGTATCTCTTGCATAGCAGGTAGATTCTTTACCGCTGAGTCACTAGGGAAGCCCTTCGAATATATTATATAGAACAGTTTTAAAATGTAAAAAGCTTTGCTTCAAACTTTAAACTATTACTTCAGAATGTGAAAAGATAAGGATTAAACCCTTGTCTTTTACGGCTCCTGCACTGGCGGGTGGATTCTTTAACACTGGAGCCCCCTGGGCCACATCTACATGATTTATCATACTTTACCCTGTGGCAATGTACACATGTCAGTGCTACTCAAGAGACGGAATATTTGGTTTCACCCTTAAGACTGAACAAAAAATGTTTTCTGTACATAAAGGCTATGGCATCACGGACAAAAGGAATAGCGTAGGCAAAGAAGCAAAAGCCAGGCAGTAGCAAAAGTGTAGAGTAAAAGAGACATTTAGCCCATGCATCTTTTTATACATTTTCTATAGGAGCACTTTATTTTCTCCTCTGAGGTCTTGAGTGTTGTCATATTTATACCAGATGAACCCCGGGTATGATTCAGCTCCTGGCAGAGCCTTGATTTATTGGGCCACCTTTGAGCATGTTACAGTTAGAGTTGCCGAATCTCTCTCTTAAGGACTAGAACTAGGAAATGTGGACATTAGTATTGGAGAATGGTGACACACCAGAAACCATATCTGATGAGGGGGAAAAAAAGGACTACAGGTTTATGCCGCTATTTTGTCTTCATTTACAAAGAACAGTATATTCCTTCCAACATCATTTCCGTTTAGTAGCATGGCACCGACTATTTATTCTGGCCATGTAGCTCTATTAGGTTTACTGCAGAGATGTTTTCAAGATTCCTATGGTGCCTTTTTTGGCTATCCTAGGAGGATAGTGAAAATGATAGTCCATACAATCATGGCAAAGACAGTGTGAGTGAATAAAAAAAAATCAACTCAGTCCTTTCCATTTTCTCTGCACTATCTTAGTGTCATGTCATGAATATTTAATCACACGTCACTGGTGCACGGAAATAGCAAGGTGATATGAACTAGGATAAAAATGGATACTAACATGATGGGCAATAATTCTGTTTTTATGCACTTTGTAAAGCTGCATATACAAGTATGAAATTCCATAAACAATGTCAATACTGACTTGATATATTCAGTAACTGATATTCCATTTGAGGCTGGAATTCACCATGTTTTCATATTAGAGAGAAATAATACTAATCCAAAACAATTTAATATGGATGGAAAACACTACAAATCAAAGTTGTGAAGAAATGATAGCATTTTATGTATATTAAAAAAAAGGGAATTGTGGAATTACAGCAGAGATTTGAATGGACTGTAATGAATCTCAGTGGCTGAAAGCTGATTCAAAATAAATGGAGGTAATTAACAGATTGGAAATCTGCAAGCAACAGGTAATTGGATTATCAACGGATAATTTGTTTCCATGGACGTTTTTACTATCTGCACATCTGCAATATTTCATTCTTGTCGTTTTGTGCTCTGAAAGAATGTCCTCAAAACTCAGTTAATCCCCGTATGATCTCTGTAATTAAGTTATTTTGAAGAGATGGGTACTGCATTTTTATTCTCAAACAGCAACCACAGCCCTCATTTTAATTACAAATGACACTTGATTTCCGGTGCTTTTGTACTGATCTTTTGAGAATACTGAGTCTTTTTCCCTCTCCAGGAGGACAAAGTGAAAGTCGCTCAGTTCAGTTCAGTTCAGTTGCTCAGTCCTGTCTGACTTTGCGACCCCATGAATCGCAGCATGCCAGGCCTCCCTGTCCATGACCAACTCCCAGAGTTCACTCAGACTCATGTCCATCGAGTCATTGATGCCATCCAGCCATCTCATCCTCTGTCGTCCCCTTCTCCTCCTGCCCCTAATCCCTCCCAGCATCAGAGACTTTTCCAATGAGTCAACTCTTCATATGAGGTGGCCAAAGTACTGGAATTTCAGCTTTAGCATCATTCCTTCCAAAGAAATCCCAGGGCTGATCTCCTTTAGAATGGACTGGTTGGATCTCCTTGCAGTCCAAGGGACTCTCAAGAGTCTTCTCCAACACCACAGTTCAAAAGCATCAATTCTTTGGCGCTCAGCCTTCTTCACAGTCCAACTCTCACATCCATACATGACCACTGGAAAAACCATAGCCTTGACTAGACGGACCTTTGTTGGCAAAGGAATGTCTCTGCTTTTCAATATGCTTTCTAGGTTGGTCGTAACTTTCCTTCCAAGGAATAAGCGTCTTGGAATTTCATGGCTGCAGTCACCATGGCTGCAGTGATTTTGGAGGCCAAAAAAATAAAGTCTGACACTGTTTCCACTGTTTCCCCAACTATTTCCCATGAAGTGATGGGACCAGATGCCATGATCTTCGTTTTCTGAATGTTGAGTTTTAAGCCAACTTTTTCACTCTCCTCTTCACCTTCATCAAGAGGCTTTTTCGTTCCTCTTCACTTTCTGCCATAAGGGTGGTGTCATCTGCTATCTGAGGTTATTGAGATTTCTCCCGGCAATCTTAATTCCAGCTTGTGCTTCTTCCAGCCCAGCATTTCTCATGATGTGCTTTGCATAGAAGTTAAATAAGCAGGATGACAATATACAGCCTTGACATACTCCTTTTCCGATTTGGAACCAGTCTGTTGTTCCATGTCCAGTTCTAACTGCTGCTTCCTGACCTGCATATAGGTTTCTCAAGAGGCAGGTCAGGTGGTCTGGTATTCCCATCTCTTTCAGAATTTTCCACAGTTTATTGTGATCCACACAGTCATAGGCTTTGGCATAGTAAATAAAGCAGAAGTAGATGTTTTTCTGGAACTCCCTTGCTTTTTCGATGATCCAACGGATGTTGGCAATTTGATCTGTGGTTCCTCTGCCTTTTCTAAATCCAGCTTGAACATCCGGAAGTTCACGGTTCGTGTATGCTGAAGCCTGGCTTGAAGAATTTTGAGCATTACTTTACTAGTGTGTGAGATGAGTGCAATTGTGTGGTAGTTTGAGTATTCTTTGGCATTGCATTTCTTTGGGATTGGGATGAAAACTGACCTTTTTCAGTCCTGTGGCCACTGCTGAGTTTTCCACATTTGCTGGCATATTGAGTGCAGCACTTTCACAGCATCATCTTTCAGGATCTGAAATAGCTCAATTGGAATTCCATCACCTCCACTAGCTTTGTTTGTAGTGTTGCTTTCTAAGGCCCACTTGATTTCACATTCCAGGGTATCTGGCTCTAGGTGAGTGATCACACCATCGTGATTATCTGGGTCGCTCAGTTGTGTCCAACTCTGACCCAATGGACTATACAGTCCTTGAATTCTCCAGGTCAGAATACTGGAGTGGGTAGTCTTTCACTTCTCCCAGGGATCTTCTCAATCCAGTGGTCAAACCCAGGTCTCCCATATTGCAGGGGGATTATTTGCCAGCTGAGTCACAAGGGAAGCCCAAGAATACTGAAGTGGGTAGTCTATCCCTTCTCCATAGGATCTCCCCATCCCAGGAATCGAACTGGGGTCTCCTGCATTGTACGTGAATTGTTTACCAACTGAGTTATCAGGGAAGCCATAAGGAGCTCAAAGCCAAGTTTAATAAATTCGATCTTTTAAAAGTTGACCATTAATTTCTGTTGTTTGTGCCATGGCAATTCAAATTTGAAACTTGAAAGTTTCAAATTGAAAGTTTTACCATAATTTGAAAATTAGGAGAGTGCAATGATAGCCTCCCCATGTTACCTGTTTAGTTCTTTGTAGTTTTGTTAAATTTATGACAGAGTGAAGTCCCTCCCTCTCTAAGATGGAAAACCACTTCCCTACATTGGTGGGAAGATAAGTTGACAGTCTTCAATATTGTGAAAATTTTTGCAACATTTATGGCCTGTAGCAAAATTTCAAACCTAGAAAATACACACAATAAAACCAAAACTACTAACCTATCAAGTCCAAAATTATAGAAATGAGAAACAAGCATTATGAGAGGGGGTTTTATGTGTGACAGAGAGAAACATTATTTACAATTCTAAGGTTTGATTCCCAGACACAAGTTTTCTGTGAACACATTCTAGGACCAGACACTCTGGCTTCCTATCCCACTCCTTCTCTTATTAGATGTATTTTCTAAACATCTTGATTCAGTGTCTTTATCTTTATTTTTGAGTGGGATTTAATAGTAATCTCAAAATGCTAGATTTGTAGAAACAATTGAAAGAATAATTAACGGCATTAGAGCAATGTATCCTAGCACATGGTTATCTCTATTAGCACTTATTATTGTTATTAATAATTGCAATATTATTAATCATGCTTTTAAAAGGAAATCAACCCTGAGTATTCATTGTAAAGACTGATGCTGAAGCTGAAGCTTTAATACTTTGCTCCCCTGATGTGATGAGCTGTCTCACTGGATGCTCCCTTGATGCTGGGAAGGACTGAAGGCAGAAGAATGGGGTGGTGACAGACTATGAGATGGTTGGATGGCATCACCAACTCAATGGATACGAGTCTGAGCAAACTTCGCCAGACAGGGAAGGACAGGGAAGTCTGCTGTGCCTCAGTCGATGGGGTCACTAAGAGATAGACACAATTTACCAACTGAACAACAATAAATCACTGTTGGAATTTATTATTGTTTATAAACAGAATGGCCATGGAATGTGTGAACTCATAGTCAAATTAAACGGGGAATGTCAACCAGCGTTCAGATGTTGCTGTGATACTAAGTATTGTGATGTTTTAATACTGGCAAACTATAAAAAGAATGAATACTTTGATCAAGTTCAATGGCCTTTGGGATTAAACCAAAGACCAAAGATATTTGAATATCATACAAATAAGACTTTATTTAAATATTACATACTTGTTTCAAAATTATTATTTTATGTAAGAATCATACTAAGTTTTTAAATACAGCAGTTGCTGCTAAGTCACTTCAGTCGTGTCCGACTCTGTGGGATCCCATAGACGGCAGCCCACTAGGCTCCCCCATCCCTGGGATTCTCCAGGCAAGAACACTGGAGTGGGTTGCCATTTCCTTCTCCAGTGCATGAAAATGAAAAGTAAAAGTGAAGTCGCTCAGTCTTGTCCAACTCTTCGCGACCCCATGGACTGCAGCCTACCAGGCTTCTCTGTCCATGGGATTTTCCAGGCAAGAGTACTGGAGTGGGGTGCCATCACCTTCTCTGAAATACAGCAGTAGAACACTTTAAAATAACTTGGTATCAAGTTTGTTTATTTACCTTTTTGGTTCATGAAATGTACTTAAAATTTCCAGAAGTTTTAAATGTTAGAAAATTCAAATAGTGGAAAAGAAGTTGAACTACTACATTTATAAAAGTCTTTGAGCCTTTTTAATAGATAAGGAAATTTGACTAGTTAAGCAGTGAAAGTCCCCCTAAAATAATGGTCAACATTTCCTGCTTTTTGTAAAACAGAATATAGTAAAATAAGTCCTAGATTTTAAAACTTTTTGAAATTTTAATATTTAAAACTAATGAAACTGCAGAATAATCTTTTCATGGGGGAAAAAGTCTTCAGGGGAATATATGTAACTGTGTGTGTGTGTGTATGTGTCATATTTAACAATCATTATCATCTTCAAACTACTTGGATTGCTTATGTCATCAAAGTCTTTCTGCTCTTTTTTTAGATTACAATTTTTTTTTCTGAAATTTTAAACTAATTGGAAGGTCTATCAGCATTTAGGTTATTATATCTGGGGATCATGAACTGGATATTAAAAAGGCTTAATATGTTGAGATTTGGAGGAAAGGGATAATATATATGTCTTCAGTGTACTCCAGAGTCTCAGAAGACAAATTTCTTAGATAGGATTCAAGAGAACCACTGGTGGACATAGCTTTCTTGCTCAGGCAAGATCCTAGGAATAGAGGAGGTCAGTGACTATAAAGTTACACTATATTTTTAAGAAAAAACAGTTGTCATGTGAGAATGAGGGAGTTTCGACCATGCTAAACTTTCTACTGTGTCTTTCTGTTTTATAAAACAAAAGACATTTCTATAAAACCTTCAATTTCTCACATGATCTGTCATTGTTTTTGCTCTGTTCTTCTCTAGATTTTTAATAAATTCCTTTGTAATTGGGATTTTCAGGATTTCTGGCCTCAGTTATTAACTAGGTGAAATCAAGAATGGAAGGAGCTAGCACTTAATGGAACACAGGCACTTTACTTTCTTCAGTTTGTGACCCTTCAATAACTCAGTTATCTTGGCATAATTATCCCCATTCTAAAGGTTAAAAATAAAGCAACCAAGAATCTGATATGACTAAGGTCACACAGTTAGTAATTAGGCTGGATATCAAACTCAGGTCTTAGGCTAAAGTTCATACTGTTTCTAAAAATGGCAAAAGAAAATAAAATCTAAGAATAAAGTCAGATTTGTTTCCGACCAGAAGATTTACATTTCAGTCTTCTTTGAGCCTCTATTTTAATTTTCTAACAGACTATCTCCATTTAAATTTTATAATTTAGTTTATCATGAGAAATCTATTTGCTTATCTCTGAAAGGTATATTATCATGTTCTATGTCCTTTAGGTTGAATATTTCATTTATTTACATGTCATTTTTCTTCTTAATTTATTTTTGTGTATATTATATCTCACTATGTTTTTTGCCATATGGTATTAAATACTGCAAGAACCCTTCTTAATCATTTTCAGAAATATGTACAATCAATGCTCATAGTCACAGTTTTTGGTTTCCTGGGAACAGTAATGTTAATGTCAAGTGTATGTGCTTTTTCCTTTTAGGATCTGTTTAATGACTCTATCTTCAGGTAATCTATGACTTTTGAATGCAAACCAAAGACAATTGCTTTGCCTCACACCACTATAACAATCCTTTCAGCCAGAAGAGGCCAATGGGAGAACCCAAATTCATCATGTTTGCATTGATTGGATGTGAGTCTAAATTACTGTACTGGAAATGTCTACACTGTCTTGAAATTTTTTTTTTTCCCTATTGGCATTTAAGTAGTACAACTGTTTTCTCAGTGTATCACCAACATGTCTGGGGAGAGAGGAGATTACAGCTACCTTTCCCATTGCTTACTTGGTACCAGATATTTTGTTAAATATATAACGAGCATTTTTTTCACTATGTTATGGCTTTGAATTAGTTTGGAGGTACTTACTGGTGTTTTCTTTTAAGCAAAAATTTTATCCTAATGCTAAAAAGACCTATTAAAATGCGAAAAAGGTGTGTCTGATGGTGGTTTCCTTAAAAGGGTCATTGTATTTCCACTATTACTTCTGTAGAATTCCTGAGAATTAGAGGAGATAAAATCAGAGAGGGAGTGGGGGATTTCATTGACAGGAAGTGACTTGGGTAGCACTTGGGACCCTTAGATATTTAGAAGATTGGAAAATTGTCAACAGGGTTTCCATTTATTGCAAGTAACTTTCTAGAAAGACTACCTCCTAGAGGGACAGCAAGAGTGCTGAGGCTGTGTTCAGGCTTTGCAGCAAGGACGGAACTGTTAAAATCTCAATAGGGGATAACGGTTGATTAATCACAAAGCTAACCAGGGACCTCTCACAGCAATCTAATGATTTGCACTAGCTTTTCTCCCCATTTAGCCCTGACTGTGGTTATAATGAGGGGCTCTGACAGCCACATGTTATGATGGATTCACCGTATTCTGTGTGGAGACACTCTGCCCATCATTTTTGCGCTCTGTCTCCCTCTGGCATTCATTCTTTTATTTCAAAACATTTCATTTAGGGACTACTGTATGTCAAACACCTTGACATCTTTATAGACACTGCTCAACTTACTACAGATCATTTCTCCATGTGTTACCTTAGACATAAAAATTAACATTAAAACATTCTCACTTCTAAGACTTGTGCCATAGAGACAGAATATTTTGTTGAGGCCATTTCTATAAGCAGTTTCTTTATTAAAAAAAAAAAAAAATGGAAAAGGCTTAGAATTGACCTTAGAATTTTTTATTGAGACAGGGCTCAGTAAATAAAAATTAACTATTAATATCCTCTTTCACAAATGAAGAAGTTGGCTTTATTGGTTAAGATAAAATCAGATCAATATTATGTAATAATCTAAATAGCAAAAGAACTTGAAAAAGAATAGTTAAATGTATGTGTGTGGTAAGTTGCTTCAGTTGTGTCTGACTCTTTGTGACACTATGAACTGTAGCCCACCAGGCTCCTCTGTCCACTGAGACTCTACAGGCAAGAACACTGGAATTGGTTGCTGTTCCCTCTTCCAGGTGATCCTCTTGACCCAGGATTCAAACCTACATCTCTATGTCTTCTGCATTGGCAGGCAAGTTCTTTACCACTAGCACCACCCAGGAATCCCAGACAAATGTATATGTATAGCTAAATATTGTGTTGTACACCTGAAACGAACACAACATTCTTAATCAACTCTGCTGCTGCTGCTAAGTCGCTTCACTCATGTCCGACTCTGTGCGACTCCATAGACCACAGCCCACCAGGCTCCCCCATCCCTGGGATTCTCCAGGCAAGAACACTGAAGTGGGTTGCCATTTCCTTCTCCAATGCGTGAAAGTGAAAAGTGAAAGTGGCTCAGTCATGTCTGACTCTATTGCGACCCCATGAACTGCAGCCTACAAGGTTCCTCCATCCATGGGATTTTCCAGGCAAGAGTACTGGAGTGGGTTGCCATTGCCCTCTCCATAATCAACTTTACTCCAATATAAAATATTTTTTTTAAAGGAATTGTCTTCTTTAGTTGATATGGATGCTAAATGTTAAAGATGAGAATAGTTCCATCAAATATCTGGGATTTTAATAGCTAAATAAAATATTTTAGGTTTCAGTGAGAGAGAGATAATGCAAATTATTTGATTCTAAAATATTAGCTTCTCTGTTCTTTAATTTTTATGAAGGCTAACATCTTAAGGTTGTGAAGATTTCTTCAGTTGTAAATGGCTTAACCACAACTTCTAATGAGGGCTGTAAAACCAATTGAAATTGAGTCTTGTTTTGGAATTAAGAGATAGAGTTTCTTTTTCTAGGGACACACAATTTACAACACTCAAATAACTTCTTTCTGAGCGAATTCAAGTCTTTCCTTTCACAAGGGTATTGTTAATTCTATGGTAAATGTTTAATAAACCAACTGAATGATTATCTAAGTCTTTTGCAGCATACCTTCATATTTTCATGCCTGTACTCAGCCATAATTTGTAAAATGGTAGAAATTAAGTTAAAAGTGGGTTGTGAATGTATTTATATCTATCTGCAATGGCACCCCACTCCAGTACTCTTGCCTGGAGAATCCCATGGACGGAGGAGACTGGTGGGCTGCAGTCCATGGGGTCGCTGAGGGTCGGACATGACTGAGTGACTTCACTTTCACTTGTATATCTAGCTTAGCAATTTGTCAGAAAAGGAGCCATTTCAATTTATAAGCTGGCTGATTCATCCAATAAAAGAAATGTTTAGATTGTGAAAATCGGTTTTGAACATGTAGAAAAAGTAAGCAATTTATAATCCTGGTCTTGATTTGTTAAAATAATGAAGAGGATACAAAGCATACAGCATCACTGTTGTCTTTATGGCAGAACATGGCAGTTCTGTAGAAAATTCCCCATTCACTCAGACTGCTTTTACTTTTACTCCCTCTCTTTCTTACCATGAGTCCTTTTTATGTTCAGTTGCTTTGAGTTCAGCCTCCCAGAAGTATCTGTCAAAGTATTTAATGATTTTTGATATCACTGATGGCTTACTTGAGTTCCTGCATAGGGGTAAGACCTGAACTTCAAGTCTAAAGAACACTTTTGGACAAATGCAAGATGTTTTCTTGTATTTCTTGGAACACTCCTTCAAATAAAACGTGGGATTTGATAGACACATAGATCCTGTAAGAGAAAAATAAACCGATTTGTTGTAATTTTCCCTGCTTCCAAAAGATATTGTTTTTGCAGGAAGAAAGAGATGGAAATACTGCTACAGGTATTGAAAACAGGTATTAAAATAGATCAGGACTAAGAAAAAAAGTTTTTTTTTTGTCTGTCAAAGCCGTCTAGTGTTGCCAAGTTGTTTTGTAGCTGGTGTTCAAGAGGCACTGCTGCTGCTGCTAAGTCACGTCAGTCGTGTCCGACTCTGTGTGACCCCATAGACGGTGGCCCGCCAGGCTCCAGGGCCCCCTTTTTCAAAGGCTCAGGAGAAAGAAATCAGCAGTGCAACATGTAAAGAACATAGGAAGAAGGTAATGATGAGAAAAGATTTGTGTTGCTCTTCAAATCAAAGAGAAATTTTAAAATATTAATAAAAAGGCTTCCTGGAAAACTGAACCTTATTAATACTAACAGGTTGACATAATAATTTAGTGTTCTTTTTCTATTTCCTTTGCAATTATGAAAAAGAAAACATCTTAATGATTAAGGTGATACAGTTTACATTTTTTAAACTTCTGTCTTGTGTGCATTTACTTTCAAATTTAGTTTATTACAAAGATGTATCAATTTACTCTTGTCTGATATAACAGGTGCAGAGATCACTAGAATATGTGTAGCCTATTTGAATCATATGGGGAGATTACTGATATACTTGTTTACAGAGAAAAAGTATTTTTCATCTCAATAGTATATATTTAGACAGCCAGTCTACAGTAAGATATATATTATTGCCTCTTTCTTACAAACATAGAGAAAAATCATTTGTTCTTTTACATTCTCTTGACACTAACCAAGAATATGTACATCACATTCTTTAAAGAATGATTTTCAGAAAATGGTATAAATATGGACCTCATACAGAGATAAACATGTGATAAACATTAACTCATTATTAGCAAGGAAACTGAAAGATGTTACAACTAGTTCAAAAGAGAATGCGAAGAGCACACCCATTTATAAATCAGGAATATTAAAATTCAGGTGAAGGGGACTTTGCACCACAACCACGGGTAGTCTAGGGGTTAAGAATCCACCTCCCAATGTGAGGGACATATTTTCAATCCCTGGTAGGGAAGCTAAAATCACACATGCCTGCTGGCAACTAAGTTTGCATACCGCACCTACTGAGCCTGCGTGCTGCAACTACAGAGACGCCCGCATGCCCCAGCCAGGAACCCACACGCCACAACTGAAACCCAGTGCATCCATAAACAAATAAATACATAAGTAAAGTGAAAGTGAGGGCAAACTGGCTTCTAACATAGTAGGGGATGGAAGGCGATTAAAGTTTTACCAGATGAAATTTATTTTCATGTCTACAGATCAGTAATTCTGATTTGCATTGCCATGATTACCTATAAATTAAAGAGTTATCTACACTTTAAAGATATGGTGACTATAAACAATGGAATACTACTCCACCATAAAAAATGCAAATAATGCCACTCACAGCAGCATGGAGAGACCTAGAGTTTATCAAACTAAGTGAAGTAAGTCAGAAAGAGAAGGATAAGTACCAGAAGGATATCATGTATATGTGAAAGCTAAAATATGACACAAATGAAATTACCTGTAAAACACAAACAGACTCAGATACTGAAAACAAATTCTGGTTACCATAGTGGGGAAGAAGTAGGGAGGAATAAATTATGAGGTTGGGATTAGCAGACACACTACTCTACATAAAGTAGGTGAACAAGGTCTTACTGTACAGCACAGTATATTGTAATAAACTATAATGGAAAAGAATTTGAAAAATTATATATATATATCTCTCACTGAATCACTTTGCTGAACATCAGAGGCTAACACAATATTGTAAATCAACTATCTTTCAATAAAAAATAAATTTAAAATTTGCCTATGACTTGTAAACAGTTCAGAGTCGGTGAAAGATTGGAATCAGATAAACAGGAAAGGTATGTGGTTTAAAAATACCTAGTTTTCCACTGCAAAAATCCAGCGGTCTTTTATACTTATTCCAAATGACTTTACAGACTATGAAGTTCTGGTTGATATGTTGGCTACTACTATGATGATTTTCTGCATAGTTGTATCTCATATTTGTTCTAGCTAGTTATTGAGCTTTCCTGGGAAAAGAACTGTGCTTTGAATTATTTTTTGTCTTCTTGTTATTCCAAATAAAGGAAAGCTAGTTCTTAAATCACTGGTGTGCGGGGAGCTGGCATATTGCATATTGAGTGCAGCACTTTCCACAGCATCATCTTTCAGGATCTGGAATAGCTCAACTGGAATTCTATCACTACCGGAAGCCAGCGTGAGGAACTCCGCCCATGACAAAGGTCATGAGGAAGGAGGCTCGGCGTAGCAAAGGCGGGATCGAGCCTCAGGAGTCCCCCATCTACCCCCAAAACCAGAGTCTGCCTACTTTCTGCTTTGTGCCTTCATCTACACCTCTGACTTTACGGGGGGCTGTCCCCCACTACCTCTCTGAAAAACGAGTTAGCTTACAGCTCCAGTTAATAATTCCTGGGTGTGACAGTGTTTCAACCTACAAACTCCTTTGGAAGTCCTCTAGCCTGCCTGATTAGGTTTTTCCGGCCACATGTGATTGTTCAGAGCCTCCCAACTGTGAGAGGCAGGAGATGTTCTAAACTGTCTAAATACAGATTCCTTTGAGCAGTTAAAAGATTGATTAGAAATTGTATTGGTGAAGGGATTTTCACTTGTCGGGCCAATGTTTGCTGCTAAGTTTCCATATCCCTTACCTGCTGTGTCCCTGGCAGTGTATTGATTAATATAATTGGTGTAAGTAGTAGCTTTAATGTTTGTAACCTGGGACCCTTGAGTTAATTCTTTTTCTTGTTATAGCCCACCACACCTTTGCTCTGTAGGAATGCAACTTTATCTAACGCTTTTTGGAGGCTGGCGCCTGCCTTTAGAATAATCACCTTTAGAGAAAAATAAGTTTCTTAAAATGTTAACAGGCCTCTGGGCCAGAAGATGATGCAAATCACCTAAACTTTTGCATATGATAAGTTTGCAGGAAGAAAGCCTGGCTTACTGCATGACTCTACCCCTTCCCCCATTATCCTCTATGCATAGCTTAAGGTATAAAAACTACTTTGGAAAATAAAGTGCAGGCCTTGCTCACCGAAACTTGGTCTCACCATGTCATACTTTCTCTTACCTTCTGGCTGAATTATTCAGCCTCTTTTCTCCACTGAATTTCCTCACTGAGCTATCCTTATTCCATTACTCTTTATATCCTTAATTAAAGTTTAATTAAGCAGTTGTTTCCTGATCCTCGCCGACGCCGTCCCCGCTTCGAATTCCCTGGATCCACCGGGGCTGGACCCCGGCACTGGTGGAATGAAATTATAATATTGGCTGTTACTGGTCAGTCAAAATGAAAATTTTATCTTCACGGCATGTTGTCCAATATCACACAGTACAAGATGCTCTTGGAAGTCTAAAGAAGAAAGATGGTTGTTCTGTTGGACATAATTGTTCAGTTAATAGCAATACTCTCAGTATTGCTTCATGTCTTAAATTTATAGATTTTTATTGATGAGAGCTCTTCTGGATCCAGCTTAGCCTATGCAACCAAAAAATAAAAAGTGTGTATGGTGGGGAGGGGGGGAGGACTTTAAAAAACAAATGTATATTCAAATCCAACTTTATTGCTTTTCACCTTTGGAATTGTGAGACCAGAGAGAGATAATTCACTTTTCTAAGGCTCAGTATTCTTATTCTTTAAATTGAGATAATAATAGCCCAAGATTGTTATGAAGATTGTATAACAAATATAAAAAGCTTAGCCTAGTGAGAAATGCATAAATATGATTTTTGTTTTTTCCCCTCTCCTTCTATTTTAATTTAAACAAATAAGAAAAGATATCAAAAGAAAGTCTCAAACTCTGCTGAACATTGTTTTAGACCTGAAATTAGCCTGAATAGTCATAAAAAGGATTTTTTAAGAAATGCATGAATCTTTTAAGTTTCAGAGACTACTTTTAACTTAAAAGCTTAAAATGTATTTTAAGGTTGGGATAACTTTTAAAAGCCAATATCTTGCTCCCTAATAATTAGAGAACAAGCTTATTTTATCAAAGGTCTTTCTCCTTTTTCAACTGTTAGAAGATAAAAATGTCTGACTGTTTGCAGGCCGTAAATATTTACTCTTTCATCCCCTTCATTCTTTCTGTCTCTGTTTGTCTGTCTGTCCTTCAAATTAAAGGAATTTCATCACTGAATTAATAAAAAGTTATTACATTTAAATTCTGGAACAAAAAATATTAGTGTTTAGACAGAACATTCAGTATATATACAAAGTAGGTCTAACACTATCATGGTCATTTCATGCAGAAAAATAGAAACTAAAAATCATTCTCTTGAAAGGTATAACTACATGGAAAGAAGGGGTATATGATATTTTCTTTGCCAGTCCAAAATGGGCAGATACACTTTCTCTGTTATATGCTCTCTCTCTTCATTTACGGTTTTGAGTGGGCCTTTCGGCGACCACAGAAATACGACAGAATGAGAGCTGCACACTTTAATGTAATTTTAAACCATGCTTATTTTCTCAAAAACATAGAGAAACAGCAACAAATTTCGCCCTCTTTGTATGCTGATAATTTTTATGGCAGCTACACAATTATTCTTTTTCCCTAAAAGCAACCTACATCTGCTGAGTGGAAGCATTTGGAGCAACTTTAGTTAATGCACTATTAATTTGTCAATTATTTTGTCAGAACAGTTTTGTCACTTTATTGCCTCCTAGACGGTGCCTACTATTTAGAAGCAAACACAAGATAAACAAAAATAAACAAATATACCACGTCCTCTGAGGAGCGTCTGAATAATGAGAAACTAAATGCTGAAATCCCCATCGATGCCTAGAGATGCCTGGGCTTCTGGGGAGATTTTAAGGCTCATGCGAGATCATTGTACATGAGTCTTCAGTGAAGAACTTTTCAGAGGCTTAAAAAATCCCATCTAACTCTCATGTGAATAAAGTAAATCAAAGAGAGAAAAACAAATACCATATATTACCACATATATGTGGAAGCTGAAAAAATTGGTATAGGCAATTTTATTTACAAAGTAGAAATAGAGACATAGATGTAGAGAACGAATGTATGGATACCAAAGGAGAACGAGGCCGATGCGATGAGTTGGTTGATGGGGATTGATGCATATAAATTGTTGATAGCATGCATAAAATAGATAACTAATGTGAAATTACTGTACAGCACAGGGCTTGCATGCCTGCTCAGTCGCATCCAACTCTTTGCAACCCCATGTGCTGTAGCCTACCAGGCTCCTCTGTCCATGGGATTTTACAGGCAAGAATACTGGAGTGGGTGGCCATTTTTTCCTCCAGGGAATCTTCCTGACCCTTGGATCAAACCCACATCTCCTGTGTCTCCCGATTTGACAGAATGATTCTTTACCACTGAGCCATCTGGGAAGTCCCGTGCTCTGTAGTGACTTAACCGGGAAGGAAATCCAAAAAGTGAGGGGATATATGTATATGTACACATATACATATTATATGATGTACTTAGTTGTAGAGTAGAAACTAACACAACATTGTAAAGTAACTATACTCCAGTAATTTTTTAAAGATAATTCCATTTTTAAAATCACCAATTAAAAAAAATTCCTTCTAAGATCCATTCACCAGAAAAGAAAAATTCTTTAAAATCTACTGCAGCTGAGTCTAATCCTTCAGGGACTGGAACTCAGAATACAATAGACTGTATCATGAGTATGTCAACATTTAGAAAACTCTTCTAGACAAACGGGAATAGCAAGGTGGTGGCCACATCCTAGAAAGTGAGAGAAAGAGAGCGAGCTAGTAACAGTCACGTGACCACCATTCTACATGATTTTGTTTTATGGACAACTCAGATGTAAACCAAAGCCTCCTTCCTTCTCATTAGTGATAATTAATAATTAATGGGGCAGGAGAATAGTCAATCTTACAAGATTCCTTTCTCTCCTAAGAGATCTGAGTATAGGTTGTGTTTTCCCCATAAAAATTTACTCACACTAAACTGTGTTAAATACAGAAAAAAAACAAACCCTACATTTCTGAATTAGTTACATCATATATCAGTAAAATATATAAAAAAGGTTAAGGTTAATTTCAGGGAAAGGGTAATTATATAAAATGGAGAAAACTTTGCATTATTTACTTTTTAAAAAGATGAAGTATAGTCTGGATATATACTGATTCAGAACAAAAACTCAGGACATGAGATGAACATGGATTTGGACTGTGAGTCCAGGTGTAGGGTCCAATTTTTTCAAAACTGAACTTTTCATTCTGACTCCTTCTTTACTCCTATTTCAGTGGGGTTTTTTAAATACTAAGTAAAGATTATTTCCCCCAATTGTTCCTACCAGATATTGTGAACCTTCTCTTAATACCTTCCATTCTGCTTTTAGCCTAACAACCACATAGGCTATTATTTCACCTCCCAAATATTGCTAGTTTGTTCTACTTCTTTTTTCTTCCGTACTCATCACACAAGTCTAAACTACCAATATCTCTAGTTGTATCCTGCAAAACCACTTGCAAATGGCCCCTCTGCCTTAGGCTTTGTTGTTCTTTTAATTATATCTCAACCAGGTAGCCAAAATGGTCTTAAAATCTGATTATGTCAATCCAAGTCACACTTAACTCTTCTCTCCCTGGCAAAAACCAACTACACACACACGAACACATACACACGATTCTTAGGAATTTTCTCTTAGGAGGAATTCTCAAATATGTCCCACTGTTTCTTAAATAATCATGTCTCTGTCTTTCCAGAGTCTGAAGTCACTGTATTTAAGCCCTCATACAAGGTAGCACGGTGGTAAAGAATCCACTTGCCAATGCAAGAGATAGAAGAGATGTGGGTTGGACCTTGGGTTGGGAAGATCTCCTGGAATAGGAAAAGGCAACCCGCTGCAGTATTCTTGCCTGGAAAATTCCATGTACAGAGGAGACTGGTGGCTATATTCCATGGGGTCGCAAAGAGTTCCACACAACTTAACCTCTAAGTAACAACAACTCCCTCTTAATCAATTGACAGTGGAAAAAAAAAAAAATTTAAGCCAAACTTCTCAGCAAAAATCCAGAGACTCACTCTGATGAGGTGTTTAGTTTATTGTGGACTGAGTAGCTAGGTACAGTGTTTTCTTTGCTGAATCTATGTGATTTTCCAAATCAAAATGATGAACATTCAGGGAAAAGATGAGATGGATGCTACAATGACAACCCACCAATATGCACTAGAATTTTAATGTGCATGTGAAACCTCTGGGATGGTGTTAAAATGCAGATTCTGATATTGGGTGGGATCTGAGATTCCTTACCGGCTTCCCCGATAGCTTAGTTGGTAAAGAATTCACCTGCAATGCAGGAGACCCTAGTTCAGGATTCCTGAGTCAGGAAGATTCCCTGGAGAAGGAATAGGCTACCCACTCCAGTATTCTTAGCTTTCCTTGTGGCTCAGCTGGTAAAGAATTAACCTGCAATGTGGGAGACCCGGGTTCAATCCCTGGATTGGGAAGATCCCCTTCAGAAGGGAAAGGCTACCCACTCCAGTATTCTGGCCTGGAGAATTTCATAGACTGTATAGTCCATGGGGTCACAGAGAGTCAGACACCATCGAGTGACTTTCACTGACAATCCTCAGGCTCCTCATCCTCAAACTCCTCATTTATGAGTGCTTTATGTGAATGCATGCGCCATTATATGGGCATATGTGCCAATACGACTGAAGCAACTTAGCAGCAGCAGCAGCAGCCAATAAGTTAAGTTCTTTTAACCTCTCATAGGGGACACTAGCAGCACATCATAAAGTAATAGTGGATTTTGCAACTATAAATGCAAATGAAAAATTTGCTAGATTGCCTTGAATGTTATGCAGCTGAGGATTATTGAAAATTCTTTGCCAATATGTAATAATAAAAATTAAAACATACTCTGTGTAATTTTCCTTGTTGGACTACTGTCTGTTGCTGCTATTGTAGAATATACTTAATCCTCCTTCCACTTGGCAGCATTCTTAGATATTCTGAGCACAGTTATGCTTTGTATCTATGTTTCATATTACATGGATACATTAATACAATAACCAATGTTGTCTGTGTACAAAAATCAACATTTATTCAACAAACAGCATTGTGCTTGGTGCTGGGAATACAAAACTGAATAAGACAAGCTCCAGGATTGAGGCAGGCAGAACCTAGTTTCAGAGAGAGACACTTACAGAGAAGTTGCAGCACAGCATGGTGGGTGATATGCTAGATACGTAAGATAAATGTGCTCAAAAGCACCAACTGTGAACTACATTTAAGTCAACAGATATAACAGGCAACAATTTCGAGTATCAGAAGTAGAACTGATAAAGAATAAGGTCCTACTGTAGAGCACAGAGAACTGTATTCAATCCTATGATAAACCATAAAGAAAAATAACATTTTCAAAAGGATGAATATATAAGTGTAACTGAACAACTTTGTTGCACAGCAGGAATTAAAAATTAACAAATTTTAACTGAACTATGCTCCAATAAAAAAGAAAGAAAAGCAAAGAAAATTATGGAGGTAAGTTTGCTGCACTTTTGTTTAATTATAGGTCAATTCAGGCAACATGGGTAATAGAATAATAAAGATGTAAGCCATTTTATTTAAATGTAGTCATTTTACATTTTATTCTCCATATTGTAAATATCAAGGACTAAAGTACCCTGTCAAGTATAAAAAAAAAGTTATCATTACCTATTAGCAGAAAAAAATTAGTTTGCACACGTGCATCTATGCATGGTCACTCAGTCTCTTTGGACTCTCTGTGACCCTTTGGACCAAAGCCCACCAGGCTCCTCTGTCCGTGGGATTCTCCAGGCAAGAATACTGGGGTTAGTTGTCATGCCCTCCTTCAAAGGGTTCTTCCCGACCCAGGGATCGAACCCATGTCTCATATCTGCTGCATTGGCAGATGGGTTCTTTGCCACTGAGCCACCTGGGAAGCCCTCATATGCATGCAACAAACTATAAAATTATCTGCAACATGAAAGTAATGCTCTGGTTTTCCTTTGTCCTATAAAGACCACCTTAAAGTTTTGGGTGGCTTATCTTCAGGGTTATAAACACATTGATGGGAGAGAGAGTAATCAAGATAATAAATTGATACCAAAGAGTGTAATGTGGAAAAAGTTAGAAAACTGAGCATTAATAGCCCAGCTATAAGAAGTCCTGTGGAACAATATAATAACTGTTTTCCAACATTATAAAAGGAATTAAGCAAAGGACCTGTGGTATAATATAAGTGTAGACATAGAACTATTGTGCAATGCATTCATTTCAGCCAATAGAGAAATAAAAAATAAAGTTTCAAAAAATATAAAATCAACTGTCTTAACGATGCAGAGAATTCTTTCTCATTTGAGATGTTTGTCCACAGGAGTTAACACAAGGGGTGGGATTATGGGGGAGAAATTCAAACATCACATGGGTAATAATGAATTCCCACTCCTCCAACACTGAGAAATCCTGATTTTAAAATGAGACACTCTTAATTTGTACTTGGCTAAAGTTGCTAACGAAAACTAGGAATGGATTAAATGTGGAATACCATTCTGAGCTGCAGTCAACTAGAGAGAAATAAAATTACACGACTGGTGACCCTCAGGTCTGTCACAGAAATGAGATGTCTATCTCAAGAGGCTATTATAGTCAGCAAAAAATTAAAATAATGACAATTAAAGGGTGGCTGGCTTCCCTAACTAGTGAAAGTTCAATATCTTCCAATTATATTGGTGGCAGAGTATGGTTGCAAAATATGACTCAGTCGCTATAGTGCAATACTGTAATGAGTCTTCTCATTTTGGCTCTATGCTGTAAGCTTGTAAATCTCTTGGGCATATGAAATATACCATTGCCAAAGGACAAGGAACTCTGTGTTTTTTACATGGTACAGGAAAGTGGCTTAGGGAAAAACAAAACATTCCAACAATTCAATTTATTTCAGCAATCATTTATTGCTGTTTATCCTGTGCCATTCTTCATGTTAGGTGCTAAAAATAAGACAAAGGTCAATAAGGCATGAATCTTGTCCTCAACATGATTGCTAATTTAGTGGGAGAGTAAAATATGTTAAAAATAATCTGTTCCAGAATGGAGAAAATGGGTTAATGGAACTATGCTAAAACACCACAGACATGGGTGGACAGGGGCTGGCAGATCTGCTGGTACGTGCTGATAGACTGATGACTGTAGGGAAGGAGAAGGTTGGGAATCTACAAGTAAGTTACATCTGAGCGGGGCCCTAAAAGTATATAATTTGTCAAGTTGAACCTCATAAATACTATAGAGCAAGTACTATGTTGCTGTTTTGTTGCTAAGTCATATCTGACTCTTGCTACCCCATGGACTATAGCCAGCCAGGCTCCTGTGTCCATGGGATTTTCTAGGCAAGAATGCTGGAGTAGGTTGTCATTTGCTTCTCCCGGTGATCTTCCTGACCCAGGGATAGAACCCATTTCTCCTGCACTGGCAGGTGGATTCTTTACCACTGAACTATCTGGGAAGCCCGGGAGTAGGTACTATTAACACAGCTAAAGCTAAATATATGAATGAAAGCATGGCATAGTTGGTGGGATTAGCATTAGATGTCTCTGATCAGAAAGATGAGATTAGATGATCATAAAGTAAAGCTTTAAGTCAGATATAATCACAACTAAAGGAGAATGGTTCCACCAGAGATCTTAAACTTATTCTCTCAATCTTATTTTTTTTTAAAATCCAGAGTGTAAAAAAAAAAAAAATCCAGAGTGTACTTGCTTCCCAGCAGGTTGATAATCATGACTATTTTTGGGCTACTACTTTTCTATACTGATTTATTAAAAGCAAATCTGCTCCTTTGAGATGCATAAAATTCTGCACCACTCAACTCCCTACCTACCCACCTAGTTGTGTTCACGTTCTGTGTTGTAGATTCAGTCTGCACAATGTATCAAGAAACTCAGCACCTGTTCATGCTATCTGTCAGAGCACATATAACTGATTGAAGTCAAGTCTTATGGATAATAATCCTTTTAACATTTTGGCCTCTTGGTTTTCCTCATGTCCTGGCTGCCAAGGACCTTCTCATTTTTTTCACTTCAGTCACCTTCAAATGTCTACCTTTTAATTTGTTATCTATTGTTTTCCTTTGTTATCTAAATTTTACTCCTCCAGAGACGTTACTTTAAGTATTCTAACCTCTGACGACACAGCTTTCTATCCAGATGGCAAGCTTGATCGTGTCTTTATTTTCACTTCCACTTGTGAGCACTTCTCCTTTCTTCTGTTTAAAGCTTCAGCTCTCAAACTTCTTCATTTCTAGTCTATCCAATAGAGACTGTTTGGCCTATCATTTAAAAAATAGCTAAACCTTTTAAGTCGATGTTCTTACAGAAGCACTGAGAGTGACAATAATTGAATTCAAAGTAATTGAATGTGTGAATTTTCCAGACTTTTGTCACTGTCTGAGAGTATAGCCCAGCACTACTTTGGGAAGAAACACATTGCTATTAAACTTCCTATAAAGAGCATTCCAGGGCTAGTATTCCACATAAACGTAGTAAAGTGAATCCACTTTGAAATTGTTCATATAAGTTGGGACAGTTAGATTTTAACTGTTGGAGGAATAAAAGTGAATTGGAACTTGTGAAGCTTGCATTTGAATATGAAAATCTACAGATATCTGAACTTTTATATGCAGATGGATCTTTGTAAATATATATCATAGATATAAAGGGTTGTGTTTTCTGGTCTTGTCTCATTAAAATTCTAGCAATTGATTCCTTCACCGTTCTGTATATTAGAAATTTTGTCTTTTAACTATCTCTCAAAATCACACATTCTTATTGCCCCCAGTTCAACTCTTTTAGGTTAAACTGTTATCATGTTGAGATTATAAAATGCTGTTAATTGGTTTCTCTGATTCCACCTTTTTCTCCTTTCTGCCTTCTAATTCATATAAGTGATATAAGTGATTTAGATTTTCTAAATCAATGGCAGAAATCTTAAATGATGATTTAAAAGAGTTACTTTACTATTTTCAAGGAGCCAGTTATTGACCCCACAAACTCAGTGATTTGTTTCTTTTCTGTTTGATCCATATTCAGTTATTTCTCTCTCTCAATATGATATGGAAGAACTGCATCTCAGCAATATGGCTTTGTACTAGAAAGAGTAGGCTCCCCAAGCATAAGGTTTTAAAAGCATACCAAGATGGTAAGAAATTCCTGAAGCCTATTTTATCCTTTCTGTTCCTCATAACTTGCCTACCTGCCATGTGCTAGGAGGCCTATAATTTAAATGAGCTCTCTGCAAAATCTGGCTACCCAAAAATATGCCTTGCTTCAGAAAAACCTCAACATCCACTCCCACCACCAAAAGGAGGAAGACAAAAATTGCCAAGACAAAAAAGCTTCTCACAAGGAATATTTTACACTTCATATTACTTCACTCTGTGCTTCTCATAAACAATAGGAACCACCAATGCACTAAGAAGGCTTTGATTTTCCAGGACTTAAGTTAGAGTCAATTTTTTTTTAGTCTTTTCACAGGAATTCAGATTTAGCAAGTTGAGAAGTACTTGAGAAAATGTACATTTTTCCTCTCTGCTCTTTATTGGCTCCATCTTTAGGATAAAAGCGGACAAGCCTGGTGACCAGGCAATAGTCTGTGTTTAATAAGCATCTGCAAAGATGAAAATAGCAAGAAAAAGGATTGTTTTCATTCTGTCTGAGACTGAAAGTGAGCTTATTGGTCTCTGTAGAACTAAACATTAGCACCAAAAGGAGTCCTGCAAAAGGTCTTTGCTAGGAGCCTCTGTTCTAGAATTAAATTTCTTTAACGGAAATGTTCTGCCTACTTGACCACTGACTCAGTGGGTTTGACAGGAGGAAAAGCTTGTAACAAGCTAGATATGGATAGTAATACAGAGTTATTTCTATGGCTCTTCTCTTTGCCTCTCCTTCTCTTTTCTCTTTATAACAAAAATACCTTTAAGAAAATCTGTTTGGTTTGCATTTACATTTCTGTTCTTCATGACCCTAGAGCTCCTGCTGGGAGTTTGGTGTAGGTGGGGGTGGGGGGGGGGTGGGATTTAAACTGAAATCTATATTTTTGTGAGTGTGTTGCTTGAATCTAGCATAGCTGATTACTGTAAGAAAGAGATGAATTCCTGGATAATGAATTATCCAGACCAGAAGCCTTTGAGATCATAGTGTCCTTTTCTAAGAAAGGACTTACTGCTCCTCCTCACTCCACCCCCACCACACACCTCCTCCCCCCCACACACATACACATCACCTAGTTAAGAAGACAAATTTGCATTTGGGTGTTGTGCTCAGTCCTAGGAATTATTCAAAGCCAATCTATTATTTTATTTTAAAGTAGCCAAACTGCTAACCCTGAACTTGGATAGAGTAGTATCAGTAACAATCCAGATGAGTAGAGTGCTGTAAGTAACAACTCAGAAGAAAGGGAGTCACCTGGTTTTATTTTTACTCTTTGAGGCTATCATGTAATGACAAAACCTGGAAAGTTGAGTGCTGAACGTACACACGATTCTTGGCTGAGTCAGCCCGTCTCTGTCAGATGACAAAGGATGAGATGGTTTGATGGCATCACCAACTCAATGGACATGAGTTTGAGCAAACTCTGGGAGATGGTGAAGGATAGGGATGCCTGGTGTGCTGCAGTCCATGGGGTCACAAAGAGTCTTTCACAACTGAGCAAATGGATAACAACAGCAAGTCTAAGGGATTTTTATTAACCTTGGAAATACTCAGCTGATTTCTTATTTTACCCCACTGATTATGGTGGAAATGTTATGGTAAACATTCAGTGTTTACCGTATGAACAATATTCTTGGAACAGAGTTATATTTGACATTTTCTGCTATGTGTCCTGTATGAAGTACACATGCTTCTCTTCCCATTGTCAATTTCTTCTTCTCTTACTTATTTCACTGATATTATTCAGATGTCCACATCTGTCTTGAGGAGACCCCATATTTGGAGAAAAGTGACTTCACCATTGGTTTACTGTGGATTGGTTTACTGTGTCCTAAACAAATCAGGGAAATATCACCTTTTGTATTATTGATTCAAAATAGACAGCCACCCCAGTGAAAGCCAATGAGACACAAGCTGTTTCTAGGGAATTCCTTAAAAGGAGTCTTTCTCCCTTTTCAAACTCTCCCTCTTTTTATGGACTTAGAAAAGACACACATAGCCAGGGATTCAGTGGGAGTGATGATAAAGTATGAAAATGATACACTTTCTATTACATCATTTGACACAGTATGTAATATGATTATTAAACTTTTAGAATAGATTTCAGAAACCTGGTGGATAAGTACCTCCTTGGCCTGCAAACACATGCTGCTTCCAATTGTGGGAGAAAGTTTTATATGGTTTTCCATAACATTTCAGCTTTGTATCTCTCTCAGTTCTCTGCTGTAATGTTGTGACATAGAGGTTTCTCAAACTTCTTTTGGCAGGAAGAGTCATTAGGGTCTGAGTCATTAGGGTCTGAGTCATTTTGTAAGACATGGCAGAGACCCAGAATGACATGGTTCAGGTCCCAGTGGAAGGGCACTAGCTGGCACTGTGCAGAGACAGCTTGTCATGGTGCTCCAGGGACTCACTGTCAATGTCTGAGTCAGTCTGCTCAGGGACACACTCCAGATTATCTTTGATAGATGACAGCTAATCTATTTATCCCCAGATGAAAACCAACCAAGGTTCACCGTTCCCAGATTGTCTAAAGTTTTATCCCCTTCTTTTCTCTACCCTTTCTTATCAATCTTTTTCTTCCTTTGTTTCATGAAAATAGTCCAAATACATTCCCTCACATCTGTGTGTAAATTTTGTGTAAGAGCCCAATAATATTGATGACTCATATATCCAAGTTGATTTTTTAATGACTAAACATTCCTTGGTTACTCTTTGACAGGTCTAGGCTGAAATGTATTTTCATTTCTTCTGACTTTGTTCAGAAACTTGAATTACTATGAGTCCTCTATTTCTTTGGGCTAAATAATCAGGACTCTGGCTTAAAATAGCTGTCCACCTTCTTCTATGAGATTGTCATGTTTTATGCGGGTGTATCTCAGTCACTTAGTGAAATTCAGTGCTTTTGGACTTTCTAACAGTATGCAAAATTGCATACTCATGCTGTTCTGTATAGGTCATAATCAAGTTTTATTCATGATGCATACCTCTCACTCCTCTGCCAGAATGACTCTTGCCATACTCACTAGAACTCTTTTAAAAGTTCCTTTTCTCTCCGTTCTCTTTACCTCTGTTTCTTAATTGAAACCTGTCAGTCTACCAAACTCATCATCTTCCTTGCAGCCCTCTCAAGTAGTAGGGGACTTTCTTCCTTCCATGCAACTTACAGATATCTTCCCCTCCTCTTTCCTACTAATTGCAGAAGCTTCCCAATCATTTTCTTTTCCTTTCTTATTTATTTTTTTTTTGCCATGCCTGTGTCATGTGAGGTCTTAGTTCCCAACCAGGGATTGAACCCACACCCCGCTGTATTGGAAGTGTGGAATCTTAACCACTGGACCACTGGGGAACTTCCTTCCTTTTCTTTTTTAAAATAAATACCAACAATAGCATAAACAAAAACCCAGATCTTTTGAATTTCATGCCATCTTATGCCACTTCATTTGAGAGCTAACATCTCTAGCATTCCCAGTCACTCCTAGCTATTAGTTGAAGAATTTAGTTTTTAGCTCACAGAATGACACTGTGGCATATTCTGTACTGAATTTAATGCATGTAGTGTCTTTTACATGTTCATAACCTACCTAATGCATGGGATTCTTAATACCTCAGCTTTCTATCCTATTTTTACCTTTCTGTGATATTACCTTAGCAACCCATTCCCTTTTCACCCCCAAATAATAACCTGATACAGAATGCTCATTTTCCAAAATCATTTTTTATTAATTTATTTTTAATTGGAGGATAATTGCTTTACAATAGTGTGTTGGTTCTTGCATATATCAACATGAATCAGCCACACAGGCCATCATCTCCTCTTCTTCCAGCTTACTTTTTCTAGTATCCATTCTTTCTTTGACTTTTATGAGACCTTCAGTTATCAGCACCTCCATTTTTGGTGTTTACTTTTGTTATGAAAGTGAAAGAGGAGAGTGAAAAAGTTGGCCTAAAGCTCAACATTCAGAAAACTAGGATCATGGCATCTTTTCCCATCACTTCATGGGAAATAGATGGGAAAACAGTGGAAACAGTGTCAGAGTTCACTTTTTTGGGCTCCAAAATCACTGTAGATGGTGATTGCAGCCATGAAATTAAAAGATGCTTACTTCTTGGAAGGAAAGTTATGACCAACCTAGATAGCATATTAAAAAGCAAAGACATTACTTTGCCAACAAAGGTCTGTCTAGTCAAGGCTATGGTTTTTCCTGTGGTCATGTATGGATGTGAGAGTTGGACTGTGAAGAAAGCTGACACCGAAGAATTGATGCTTTTGAACTGTGGTGTTGGAGAAGACTCTTGAGAGTCCCTTGGACTGCAAGGAGATTCAAACAGTCCATCCTAAAGGAGATCAGCCCTGGGTATTCATTGGAAGGACTAAACTCAAACTCTAATACTTTGTGCACCTCATTCAAAGAGTTGACTCATTGGAAAAGACCCTGATGCTGGAAGGAGTTGGGGGCAGGAAGAGAAGGGGACGGCAGAGGATGAGATGGCTGGATGGCATCACCGACTCAATGGACATAAGTTTGAGTGAACTCTGGGAGTTGGTGATGGACAGGGAGGCCTGGTGTGCGGCGATTTCATGGGTTTGCAAAGAGTCAGACACGACTGCGTGACTGAACTGAACTTAATTGATGTTAATGGCATGGTACCATTCTCTCACCTTCCTTCTTAACTGACTTTGGATTCTGTACTCTATTTTATTATTTAAAAGAAAAATTAAAACATAATTTTAAAGTAGTTTATTAGGATTTTTTTTTTTTTTTGGCCATGTGGTGAGGCATAAAAGATCTTAGTTTCCCAGTCTGGGATTGAACCCTTGTCCCCTGCATTGGGAGTGTGGAGTCTCAGTCACTGGACTTCCAGGGAAGCTCGTATGCTTTGTTTTGATTGTCTTCCTTGGGGACGTTCTTACATTTTACATGAAACCTATTAGGATATGCTTTTAACTTTATTTTCAAAATATGTCTAAAATATTGCAACATCTCACCATCTCATCTGCTACAAACCTATCCCAATTGCATTATTATAAAAATGTGCTATTTTAAAGGGTTCTAAAAATGGTATTACACTGTTACTCTGGTGTTCTCCTCCCCCACTCCCAAAAAGCATTCTCAACACAACCAGCAGTGTGTGTGGTTGTCTGAATTTAGGAAAAAATCTCCTAATAGTTTTTCTTCTCACTTGCAGTGAAACTCAGCTTACTTATGTCTTGCAAAGCTTAAAGCTTCACATCTTCTGCTCTATGGCTTCCTCTTAGCCATCTCGCTACTGTTCTCCTTACTTTTCTGTGCCAGTCACACTGATTTTCTCCACATCCCTCAATTTCCCCAATATACTTATTTCTTGTTACTATTAGTATTCTTCCACTGTTTCTTTGAAATCTACTTTTTTAAAAGAAAAATATTTTTACTCAGTGATTTAAGGATCAGAATTAATATTATTTTATGTATTTTTTAACTCAAATAAAATACAGTGGTGTAAAATAACTCATAGAATGAAACTATAGTTATGTGACTATTAATTGACAGTTTACTCAACAACTTGCTCAGAAAAGTGTGACATGGAGATTAGGTGATAACAGTATGTACTAAATATCTAGGGTGTTACTATAAAGTAACAGTATATATTGGGATAAGTAAGACTCCTTTGCAGTCAGACTTACGTTTACATCCAGGATTTCGCTAAAATTGTTTGTATGACAGGGCAAATTGTTTAGTGTACAATGTCAGAAAGGAATGGTGAGAGAGCATATCCTTCGCTGGTTGCTCATCTTACTGGAAAAGCTTTGAATTTCTTAGAATAAGTATAATTTTAACTCTAGGTTTTTTTTTTTTTTTTTGTAGATATTCTTTATCCAACATTCCATTGGATCATAGAAAAAGCAAGGGAATTCCAGAAAAGCATCTACTTCTGCTTTATTGACTACACTAAAGCCTTACATGGTGTGGATGAGAGCAAACTGTGGAAAATTCTTAAAGGGAAGAGAATACCAGAAGCAACAGTTAAAACTGGACATGGAACAATGAACTGCTTCCAAATTGGGAAAGGAGTACATCAAAGCTGTATATTGTCACCTGCTTATTTAACTTATATGCAGAACACACCATACGAAATGACAAGCTGGAAGAACCACAAGCTGGAATCAAGATTGCTGGGAGATCCTTTCCCCTTGCTGTTTCTACCCTCCTGAAATGGAGACCAGATGGCAGAAGTCAGAGCAACCACTGTGGGACTTTGAAAAAACAAGTCAGGGGAATTTCAGTCATCTCAAGAACCAAAACTATTTGAATCACAACCTAAAACTACTGAGGGATCCTTTCTTCTCTGGGCTCCAGTGAAAGCCAGCAGTCATCTTTGTCATTCAGTAAGATCAAGCCCTGAACCTTTGGAGTGGGAGCACTGTATCCAAGATCCTAGACTACCAGAGAACTAACCCTAGGGGAAATCAAATAGTGATAACTCACACAAAGGAAACCATTGTAATACAGGACCTGGCATCACACAAACACCAATGACACCCTGTGCAGGATGCCTTATCTAAACAACAAACAAAACAAAAATGCAAACCAAATCATCAGCAGACAGGAGTGCCACCTCACTCAGCCTTGCCCATCAGAAGAAAAACAAACAAACAAAACTCAGCACAAATCTCACCCTATAAGAAGCTTACACAAACCACTGGGCCAAACTTAAAGGGCAGAAAGTACAAGGAAGAAAGAATTCAACCTTAAAGCCTGGGGAAAAGGAGACCTCAAACACAATAAGTTTAAAAAAAAACAAAAAAAAAACTATGAAAAGGCAGAGAATACTACACAAATGAAACAACAAACCAGAAACACAGAAGTCCAAATAAATAAAGAGGAAATAGGCAAACTACCTGAAAAAGTATTCAGAATAATGATAGTAAAGATGATCAAAAACCTTGAAACCAAAATAGAGAAAATGCAAGAATCAATTAACAAAGACCTAGAAGAATTAAAGAATAAACATGCAAACAACACAATTACTAAAATTAAAAATACTCTAGAAGGAATTGATAGCAGACTATTTAAAGCAGAAGAAAGAATCAGTGAGCTGGAAGATAAAATGGTGGAAATAACATCTGCAGAGCAAAATAAAGTAAATAGAATGAAAAGAACTGACGATAGTTTCAGAGACCTCTGGGACAATATCACATGCACCAACATTCAAATAATAGAGGTCCAAGAAGAAGAAAAGAAAAAGAAAGGGTATGAGAAAATTTTTGAAGAGATGATAGTTGAAAATTTCCCCAACCTGGATAAGGAAATAGTCAATCAAGTCTGAGAGGCACAAAGAGTTCCATACAGGATGAACCCAAAGAGAAACACATCAAGACACATACTAATCAAACAGACAAAGACTAAACATAAAGAAAGAATTTTAAAAGCAACAAGGGATACAAACCTGTGGTGGATTCATTTCGATATTTGGCAAAGCCAGTACAATATTGTAAAGTTTAAAAATAAAATAAAATTAAAAAAAAACTAAAAAAATAAAATTTGAAAAAAAATAAAAGCAACAAGGGAGAAGCAACAAGTGACATACAAGTGAAACCCTATACGCTTAACAGCTGATCTTTCAGCAGAAACTCTGCAGGCCAAAAGGGAATGGCAATATATATTTAAAGTACTGAAAGAGAAAAATCTACAACCAAGATTACTGTACCCAGCAAGTACCTCATTCAAAATTGAGGGAGAAATGAAAAGCTTTACAGACAAGCAAAAGTTAAGAGAATTCAGTACCACCAAACCAGCTTTACAGCAAATGTTAAATGGACTTATACAGTCAAGAAATACAAATGATGAAAAAAAGATTTACAAAATTAACCTTAAACAATTAAGAAAATGGCAATAGGAGCATATATATCATTACTTTAAATGCAAATGGATTAAATGTTCCAACCAAAAGACACAGACTGGCTGAATGGACACAGAAATAAGACCTGTATATATGCTGTCTACAAAAAAAATCCACTTTAGACCTCAAGACACATATAGACTGAAAGTGAGAAGATGGAAAAATATATCCCATGCAAATGGGAAGCAAAAGAAAGTTGGAGTAGCAATCCTCATATCAGATAAAATAAACCTTAAAATAAAGATTACAAGAGATAAGGAAGGACACTACATAATGATCAAGGGGTCAATCCAAGAGAAAGACATAACAATCAATTGCAAATATTTATGCACCCAATATAGGAGCAACTCAATACATAAGACAAACACTAGCAGACATAAAAGGAGAAACTGACAGTAATTCAATCAAGTAGGAGACTTTAACACACCACTCACACCAATGGACAGATCATCAGAACAGAAAATTAATAAGGAAACACAAGTCTTAAATGATACATTAGATGAGATGGCTCTCATTGATATCTTCAGGACATTCCAACCAAATGCAGAAGAATACACCTTCTTCTCAAGTGCACGTGGAACATTCTACATGTTGGACCACATCTTGGGTCACAAATAAAACCTCAGTAAATTTAAGAAAATTTAAATCACATCAAGCATCTTCTCTGATCCAATGCCATAAGACTAGATATCAGTTACAAGAAAAATAACTGTAAGAAACACAAACGCATGGAGATTAAACAACAAGTTTCTAAATAACCAACAGGTTACTGAAGAAATCAGAAGGGAAATCAAAAAATTTCTAGAAATAAATGACAAAGAAAACATGACAACTCAAAACCTATCAGATCAGTCGCTCAGTCATGTCCGACTCTTTGAATCGCAGCACGCCAGGCCTCCCTGTCCATCACCAACTCCTGGAGTTCACTCAGACTCATGTCCATTGAATCAGTGATGCCATCCAGCCATCTTATCCTCTGTTGTCCCCTTCTCCTCTTGCCCCCAATCCCTCCCAGCATCAGAGTCTTTTCCAATGAGTCAACTCTTCGCATGAGGTGGCCAAAGTACTGGAGTTTCAGCTTTAGCATCATTCCTTCCAAAGAAATCCCAGGGCTGATCTCCTTCAGAATGGACTGGTTGGATCTCCTTGCAGTCCAAGGGACTCTCAAGAGTCTTCTCCAACACCACAGTTCAAAAGCGTCAATTCTTTGGCACTCAGCCTTCTTCACAGTCCAACTCCCACATCCATACAGGACCACAGGAAAAACCACAGCCTTGACTAGATGAACCTTTGTTAGCAAAGTAATGTCTCTGCTTTTGAATATGCTATCTAGGTTGGTCATAACTTTCCTTCCAAGAAGTAAGCGTCTTTTAATTTCATGGCTGCAGTCACCATCTGTAGTGATTTTGGAGCCCAGAAAAATAAAGTCTGACACTGTTTCCACTGTTTTCCCATCTATTTCCCATGAAGTGATGGGACCGGATGCCATGATCTTTGAACCTATAGGATACAGCAAAACCAGTTCTAAGAGGGAAGTGTATAGTGATACAATCCTACCTTAAGAAACAAGAAAAACATCAAATAGACAACCTAACTTCACACCTAAAACAACTGGAAAAAGAAGAAGAACAACAACAAAAAAAACAAAGTTAGGAGATGGAAAGAAATCATAAAGATCCAAGCAGAAATAAATGAAAAAGAAATGAAAGAAACAATAGTAAAGATTAATAAAACTAAAAGCTGTTTCTTTGAGAAGATAAACAACATTGAAAAACCCTCAGCCATACTCATCAAGAAAAAAAGAGAAGAATCAAATCAACAAAATTAGAAATGAAAAAGGAGAGGTTACAACAGACAATGCAGAAATATGAAAGATTATGACAGACTATTATGGACAACTATATGCAATAAAATGGATAACCTGGAAGAATGGGACAGATTTTTAGAAAAGTTCAATCTTCCAAGACTGAACCAGGAAGAAATATAAATTATGAACAACCCAATTACAAGCACTAAAATTTTTTTAATGTTTTTTAAAATTTTTATTTTTTAATATAAATTTATTTATTTTAATTAGAGGCTAATTACTTTACTAAAATTGAAGCTCTGTGATCAAAAATCTCACAAAAAACAAAAGCCCAAGACCAGATGGCTTCACAGGAGAATTCTATCAAACATTTAGAGGAGCTAATCCCTTTCCTTCTAAAATTCTTTCAAAAAAATTCCAGAGGAAGGAACACTTCCAAACTCATTTTATGAGGCCACCATCATCCTGATAACAAAACCAGACAAAGACAACACAAGAAAAGAAAGCTACAGGCCAATATCACTGATGAATGTAGATGCAAAAATTCTCAACACAATTTTAGCAAACAGGATTCAGCAAGACATCAAAAAGCTCTTACACTATGATCAAGTTGGATTTATTCCAGGAATGCAAGGATTCTTCAGTATCCACAGATCAATCAATGCGATACACCATATTAACAAACTGAAAGATAAAAGCTATATGATCATCTCAACAGATGCAGAAAAAGCCTTTGACGAAATTCAGCACCCATTTATGATTAAACCTCTTCAAAAAATGGGCATGGAAGGAACCTACCTCACCATAGTAAAGGCCATATATGATAAGCCCACAGCAAACATAAGACAAGGGTGTCCACTTTCACCACTACTATTCAACATAGTTCTGGAAATCCTGGCTACAGCAGTCAGAGAAGAAAAAGAAATAAAAGGAATCCAGATTGGAAAATAAGAAGTAAAGCTCCACTGTTTACAGATGACACGATACTGTAGTATCAGAAAATTACTAGAGCTAAGCAGTGAATTTAGCAAAGTTGCAGGATACAAAATCAATACACAGAAATCACTTGCATTTCTATACACTGACAATGAAAAATCAGAAAGAGAAATTAAGAAATCAATCCCATTCACCATTGTAACAAAAATAATTAAATTTCTAGGAATAAACTTACCTAAGGAGACAAAAGAACTGTAGACAGAAAATTATAAGACACTGATGAAAGAAATCAAAGATGACATAAACAGATGTAGAGATATTCCATGTTCCTGGTTAGGAAGAATCAATATTGTGAAAATGATTATACTACCAAATGCAATCTATAGATTTAATGGTATCCCTATCAAATTACCAATGGCATTTTTCACAGAACTAGAACAAAATATTTTACAATTCATATGGAAAAACGAAGACTCCAAATAACCAAAGCAGTGTTGAGAAAGAAGAATGAAGCTGGAGGAATCAACCTTCCTGATTTCAGATTATACTACAAAGCTACAGTCATCAAGACACTATGGTACTGGCACAGAAACAGAAATATAGACCAATGGGAAAAGATAGAAAGCCCAGAAATAAACCCATGCACCTATGGGTACCTTATTTTTGACAAAGGAGGCAAGAATATACAATGGGGCAAAGACAGCCTCTTCAATAAATGGTGCTGGGAAAACTGGACAGCTACATGTAAAAGAATGAAATTAGAACACTTCTTAACATCATATACAAAGATAAACTCAGAATGGATTAAAGACCTAGATGTGAGATCAGAAACTATAAAACTCTTAGACGAAAACATAGGCAGAACACTCGATGACATAAATTAAAGCAAGATCCTCTATGATGCACCTCCTAGAGTAATGGAAATCAAAAAAAGTAAACAAGTGGGACCTGATTAAGCTTAAAAGCTTTTGCATAGCAAAGGAAACTATAAGCAAGGTCAAAAGGCAACCCTCAGAATGGGATAAAATAATAGCAAATGAAACAACTGACGAAGGATTAATTTCCAAAATACACAAGCAGCTCATACAACTCAATACCAGGAAAACAAACAACCCAATCAAAGAGTGGGAAAAAGACCTAAACAGACATTTCTCCAAAGAAGATATACAGATAGCTAACAAACACACGAAAAGATGCTCAACATTGTTCACTATAAGAGAAATGCAAATCAAAACCACAATGAGATATCAGCTCACACTGGCCAGAATGACCATCATCAAAAAGCTGACAAACAATAAATGCTGGAGAAGTTGTGGAGAAAAGGGAACACTCTTGTACTGAGGGTGGGAATATAGATTGGTACAACCGCTATGGAAGACAGTATGGAGATTCCTTTAAAAAACTAGAAATAAAACCATCATGTGACCCAGAAATCCCACTCCTAGGCATATTCCCTGAGGAAACCAGAGTTAAAAAAGACACATGTATCCCATTGTTTGTTGCAGCACTATTTACAATAGCTAGAACATGGAAGCAACCTAGATGCCCATTGACAAATGAATGGATAAAGAAGTTGTGGTACATATACACAATGGAATATTACTCAGCCATAAAAAGGAACACATTTGAGTCAGTTCTGATGAGGTGATGAACCTAGAACCTATTATACAGATTGAAGTGAGTCAGAAAGAAAAAGATAAATTTTGTATTCTAGTGCACATATACGGAATCTAGAAAAATGGATCTGAAGAATTTAGTTAAAAAAAGATTGCTGGGAAAAATATCAATAACCTCAGATATGCAGATGACACCAACCTTACGGCAGAAAGTGAAGAGGAACTAAAGAGCCTCTTGTGAGGAGACTGAAAAAGCTGGCTTCAAACTCAACATTCAAAAAACAAAGATCATGACATCTGGTCCCATCACTTCATGGCAAATGGATGGGGAAACAGTGGAAACAGTGTCATACTTTATTTTCTTGGGCTCCAAAATCATTGTGATGGTGGCTGCAGCCACGAAATTAAAAGATGCTTGTTCCTTGGAAGAAACGTTTTGACCAACCTAGACAGCATATTAAAAAGCAGAGACATTACTTTGCCGACAAAGGTCTGTCTAGTCAAGGCTATGATTTTTCCAGTAGTCATGTATGGATGTGAGAGTTGGACTGTAAAGAAAGCTGAGCACCGAAAAACTGATGCTTTTGAATTGTGGTGTTGGAAAAGACTCTTGAAAAAAAAAAAAAAGACTCTTGAGTGTCCTTTGAACAGGAAGGAGATTCAGCCAGTCCATTCTAAAGGAGATCAGTCCTGGGTGCTCATTGGAAGGACTGATGTTGAAGCTGAAACTCCAATACTTTGGCCACCTGATGCAAAGAGCTGACTCACTGGAAAAGAACCTGATGCTGGGAGGGATTCAGGGCAGGAGGAGAAGGGGACGACAGAAGATGAGATGGTTGGATGGCATCACCGACTCAATGGACATGAATTTGGTTGGACTCCGGGAGTTGGTGATGGACAGGGAGGCCTGACATGCTGTGGTTCATGGGGTCGCAAAGAGTTGGACACGACTGAGTGACTGAACTGAACTGAACTGAACTGCTGGAACTCCTGGAAGTGGACATCATAATATTGTGGAGTCCTCCATATATCCAGGTCCCCTTGTAGTTTTTAATTCTCAGTGGGGAGAGCACTGAGAGATAATTCATCCACTGTAGTTCAGGTTTTCCTACCCCGGCACTTGTTCCCTTGACCATTTTCTCTCCTTAGTCTCCTCTCAGAGAAACCATACCTCCTTGCATTTGGCTGACTAAGTCTCTATAATTGGGCCAGTGGTTTATCCTATCCTCAGTCCTCATGCAAGAACTGTAGATTTTTCAGTCTATTTAGCTTTTATCAATATTTGTTGTCAAGACAAAGTGGTAACTTCCAAGTTCCTTACATTCAAAACGGGGAACTGGAAGTCTCTTAATTTATTCTGCTTTTTCTCATCTGTGAAATAGAGCTATTAATAATACCTACCTTGCAAAGTTGTTTTGACTAAAACATGGTTACTGATAACGTATTCACAACTCTTCTAGGAACTTGGTATAAGGGAATTGAAGATTCAGTGTGAAATGCCTGAAAAGTAGAAGTGTTTTATGAATGTGAGCTGTTACATCATATCAATTTTTAAATCCAAACAGTAGATGTGGTCATTATATTACATTGCATTTTATATTACATCATATTATTGTAATGTAAATTATTACATTTACATTATAGTTTATCATTCCTCTCATCATATATTTTCATAAATCTTACATTTGGCCCTAGGCCATTTTTAATATACTTTTATTTTTATTATTTATTATTTATGTAGCACTTGACCCTTTTAAAATTTAAGTAATTTAATGATCCCTAGTTAATTACTTAAATGAAAATTTATAATGTACAGTGTAAAGAATAAAAGAAAGCTTCTGAGAGACTGATATGAAAAAATACTCAAGCTATAGGTGATTATTCCATAGTTAAGACTTTCAGGATGATGAAAATATAAGGACCAGCTTCATTCATTCTTTCATCCAAAGAAAGAAAGTACCTTATAACTACTATGCTAGAGAAATCTATAGTTTTTTTTTTTTTTTCCTCCAAATGAATGTTTTTAGCATAAGTCAATGTTCAGGCAAAAATAATTGTTTTTCTTTTATTTTTCATTATTAAACAAGCCTGAATATTAGAGCAAAGTCTATCAGAGCATCACGTTAGTTTTTCATTTTTTGAGACCCCAACTTAGATCACAGTGAAGAAAACAAATTAAGAATGGAAGCTCATTTGGAATAGATAGGGTCTTGTCTAGCAGAAATCTAATCAATGCTCCCTGCCTTACAGGATAGACTTTATTTTTCATTACCTGCTACTAACAGATGGCTTTCCCAGTCCTCAATTGAGGGGGGTCTCAGTCCATTCCCCAGAGGTCATATGTTCCCAGGCAAAACTATTGCCCAATTGGCATCATGCCATTTAATATAGCAGAAATTGGGTTGGCAAAGATAGAAATCTATGGGTCAGAGTTTAGTGGCATTGTTAATTGATCCAAAGAAAATGCATGTTTGGAGATTCATAGGTTGCAGCTTTAATTCTCCCTACTTACAAACGCAAGCCAGAAATTAAATTAACTTCAGTAAATCAAATTGTTATACTTCGGACAGTTTTTTTGAGAATACTGTTTCTGAGGTAATTTGGTCATTGACAAATACTGCAAAAGTATATTAAGAAGACAATTCCAAGCATTAAAATTTGTGTGTAAATTTTAATTTGGAGTACAAATATTATTAATTTTAATGGAAGGAGCTTTCTCTGAAATAATCCTAGAGATTATAATCCTATTAAATTAACCCATCCACATACACATAGGCTTACACATGTAAGGCAGTAGAAAATATCTGGATTGGCTCCGTATTACAAATCTAGCAGAGGGATGAGAATGATAACTATGTATATTTACAGTATAGCTTCAATACTGTAAGTATTGACATTTATTATTTCATTTTATCCTCAGGAAATCTTTTGAATTAGTTAATCTACAGCTTTTCAGATAATGGATAATATATAAATTTCTGAAGAACACACAGTTCATAGGTGTAGAAGCTGAGATTCAAATTCACATCTCTAGGCCCAAGCATTGGTCTTGTTTCACTAAATTTCAGAATTAAAATGCATTTTTCCTTCATTGGAGTTATATCTTACTCTTCCTTGAGAAAATGGTTGTCATAATTTACTATCACTTCCCTCACTTCAAGAGAATTTATACTGAAGAAGAAACAGTATCGAAATTCATGAAGATCCAAGAAAATATTCCTACCTATGCCTTTTTCACATTGAAGAGAAATCACAAAATGTAGGAATTCTCCAGGCAGGAATACTAGAATGGGTAGCCATTCCCATCTCCATGGGATCTTTCCAACCCAGAGATCGAACCCGTGGTTTTCTGCATTGAAGATGGAGCCTCCTTTACCATCTGAGCCACCAGGGAACCACAAATAGCCTTTCCACACAGGTTCTGCAGTCTTAATTCTTGCTTTTCCACCTTTACTTCTTTTCACCTTTGGGGAATTTCTTGTTGTCAGTCATAGGAAGAAAAATATCATCTAATTCCTCTAATTACCATGAAATTATTAGTGAGCTAGTAAATTATCCCTTTATGATTCTGAACATTTCTAAAAGTACATTATATACATTATATACATCTGATATCAGATCAGTCACTCAGTCATGTCCGACTCTTTGCAACCCCATGAATCGCAGCACGCCAGGCCTCCCTGTCCATCACCAACTCCTGGAGTTCACTCAGACTCACGTCCATCGAGTCAGTGATGCCATCCAGCCATCTCATCCTCTGTCGTCCCCTTCTCCTCTTGCCCCCAATCCCTCCCAGCATCAGAGTCTTTTCTAATGAGTCAACTCTTCGCATGAGGTGGCCAAAGTACTGGAGTTTCAGCTTTAGCATCATTCCTTCCAAAGAAAAATATATACATATATAATTGCATATATATGTGTGTGTATTTTTTATATACATATATATATATATATAATATATAAACAAATGAAATAAAATCCATGCAGTTGTTTGTAGTGCTGGGGGTGGAGGTGGGGGATCTCAATAAAAAGTGAACAGAATATTCATAGCAATTTTTATATTTGGGGGTTTGCCAACTGCATGATTAAGAGAGAAACATTTGTGTGGCTTTTTTTGCATTATTTTTGTTCTGTTCCTATGTTAATACATTTACAAGAGAAAATTAATAATCTCATTCAAATATACCAAGTAGAAAGGGAACAATTTTGTTCTCCTCCCTATGCCCAAGACATCACGGTTTACCCTGAAAAGAAAAAAAAAAAAAAAAATCATTATTTCTATTTGTTCCTTCTGTACTGACAACATCTAGAAGTCAAAAGGCAAATGTGGGCAGATTGAATTTTTAAGAGGTATGCTTGGTTGAAAATTGTCAAGAGTCACCTACTTTTACTTATTTCTTCTTTCCTAGAACAGAACAAAAGATTTTTATTTAATGATATTTTCTCCCTACATGGAACATAACACACACACACACACATATATTTTAAGCAAAGAACAGTATTCAACTTTTGGAGAGGCTTTCTCACCTTAACCAATGCAAAAGTGGTTTTAAAGTTAAAGAATAATTATACAGATAAGATTCAATGCCAATAGTAATTTAGGAAAGGTGTTCAAATATAATCAAATCAATAAGAGTGACTCTCCTGTGAACACAGTTTTGAATATTACTCTTTGTCCCTTCTAGGGTTAGGTTATGAATTACAAAAATTGCTCCCAAACCTCTCTTCTGAGTAATTACACTCTTACTTGCTTGTCTTTCCCCCGCAGCACCATGAAAATTACAGCATTCTGATCAATAAGGATATAAAATGAGAGGAACAGAAACAGTGATTTTTGCCTTTCCCAGGCGTTTCACATTTTTGCAAACACAAATATCTGTCTGCAATTACTTTCCTCTGAGGACTGTGTTTTCTGAAGCCTTTTCAAATGAGAACTACTGGATACATTTTTGTTTTGTTTCATTCATTTTTCTTTTCGCATCTCATTGGATTGTCAGTTAGACTTGCCAGTATTCGCCCATCAGATGTCTACATGCTGGTTTCATTTGTTGACATCATGCCCCAAAATACAATAGTGAGAAATATGAAAACAAGTTTTAACTGCAATTTAAAAAGGCTACAGAAACCTTATTTTAATTATTTTGATCAATTAACACTGTCACTTAAAATCAACACGAGCACTTAAAGTCAGTAAGTATTCATACTATTGATTCAGATTGGACGGGTGCAGTTTTATTTTCTTATTTTCTGATGTGTCAGTCTGACCTTAATTGGATTGGGAATTATAAAGCCAAGGATGTATTGAGCCGTATTTGCTTTTAGCCAAATGTAAAATTCAGATGGTTTTAGTGATTCCTAAAAATATTATAAAAGAACACTAAACCACTACTTCTTGATGATAGGTAGAGGGGAATTCTGTTACTGTTTGAGCTTTCTTAAATAGTTGTTAAAAAATAACCCAGACCAAGGAGCATTAACCTTGCCCAAAATAGATCCTTTATACCCCACCCCCCCAAAAAAATCACAGACAAAATGTCTACCAAACCTTTATTATATAAATGTAGGTTCTAAACCAGGTGCGTGTGGGTTTGACTCTTATTCCCAGTGCTTGTTGGTTGTGTAATTTTGGTCAGTGTTTAAACTTCTCCAAGATTTAGTCTCATTCTTTTCACACTATGGTAACATTAATATTGTGATGAAGTTTCTGAGAGAATTAGGTACTTTGCTTTCTTTCTGTAAAGTGATTGCCAGAGTGTACATAGTAAGTATTTAATAAATACTATTAATTTTTTAATATTGTTACTATTAAATTGTCCATGGTAGCTGTCAGTTACTTCAACTGATCTTTCTGTTTCTCTTTCTTTTTTTATTAATTTCTTTATTTTTAATTGGAGAATAATTCTTTTACAGTATAGTGTTGATTTCTGCCATATATCAACGGGAATCAATCATAGGTATATACCATAGGTATACCTATGACCCCCCAGTCTTATTAAACTTTCTTCCCACTTCCTACTCCATCCCACCCCTTTAGGTTGTCACAGAGCATTGGATTTGAGCATGCTGCATCATACAGTAAATTCTGACTATCTGTTGAATTTACTAAAATACCTGATACAAAACAAACTTTGGTAGAAAGAATTAGCAATGATGATTAAATGTATAGATAAAACAAGGAACAAGGGAGTTTGTAGTACTACAGCCTGTTTCCTTCATCTCTCACATCTTTCTAAGCTAAGTCTGCTTGACTCAGCATGAAAAAATATTTGTAGTTTTCATGTACTGATTGCCAGCCTTGATGTTACCACATCTTAGGGTGTTATTGATTATGATAAGCTCCATGTTTGCCAATTCATAACCTTTCATGAAGCTGCCATGTCCTTAAGGACACTTCCCCTTATATTTTGATGGACTACATCCAGCTGGTAATGAGTTGTATTTACTCTTGCTTGATGACTCCCCAAGGCTTCCTGAGAAAGAACAGTGTGTGATTCCTGTGGAGTATGGGCATTCAGAAGAAAGAGAGGCACTAGGCTCCCAGAAATTCAAAATTTCCAGATTGCTTTTTCCTTGAATGTCTTATCTACTGTCCAACTTATTTTTGTCACACCAGTCCAGTTAACTTTGGGGTGGATAAGGAGTGATGAGTATCAAAGAATTCTATCAGTACAGCTAGTAGCATGCTTTCCGTATTATAGCATTTCTTGCCTCGAAACACTCCTCCCATTTTAGAAGACAGGAAAGCACTTTCAAGGGACTTAGATGTGTTTTTTATATTATCTAACTATATCTCAGTTTTAACTTGAATAACAAAATTCTACTTGGGGAGCATTATGTGTGGAAAACGATCTCAATCAATGATTGTTCATGATGCTTATGGAAGTCCATTAACAGAATCAAAGTGACAAGGAAAAGATAATTGGAGGGGGATAAGTAGGGTTTACCAAGGGGATGCTAGCAGGAAAAGAACCTGTCTGCCAATGCAATAGACATAAGAGATGCAGGTTCAATCCCTGGGTTGGGAAGATCCCCTGGAGGAGGGCATGGCAACCCACTCCAGTGTTCTTGCCTGAAGAAACCCACAGACAGAGGAGCCTGGGGAGGGGGGTTGCCTACAGTCCAAGGAGTGGCAAAGAGTAACAAGCCTGAAGAGACTTAGCACATAAGCAAGTTTAAGTCAGACTGAGTGACTATTCCTTGGAAAGTGAAAGTGAAGTCGCTCAGTCGTGTCATACTCTTTGAGACCCCATAGACTAGCCTATCAGGCTCCTCTGTCCATGGGATTTTCCAGGCAGTAGTACTGGAGTGGATTGCCATTTCCTCCTCCAGGGGATCTTCCCAACCCAGGGCTCGAACCTGGGTCTACCGCATTATAGACAGACGCTTTACCATCTGAGCCACCAGGGAAGTCCTGGGAACTTTTTTCATAATAACTAGGATAAACAGGATTGTAAAGAGGCCTTTACAGAATCTCCTTATAAATAGAAATAGAGTTGGTGATTATATTGTAGACCTCACTAGCATAACTATGGATGAGCTATAACAGACAAACTTGTTCTAATGGATATGAATGGGTCCTGTGGCTGGAATAAAAATTTCAGTGATGGAAACATACATCATGCATAATGTCACAAGACTTTGATGAAAGTGAATTTTGTATGTTCTAAAAACCCAGCTTATTCAGAAAATGAATCCAATAAAAACCCATACACCAACACTCAGGGGGACAAAGAGAGCTTTAATAAGTTTTCATAAAATACTAACACCCACTCCAGTGTTTTTGCCTGGAGAATACCAGGGACAGAGGAGCCTGGTGGGGTGCCGTCTATGGGGTTGCAGAGTCGGACATGACTGAAGCAACTTAGCAGCAGCAGCAGCAGCAACATTAAAACAGCAATATTTCTAAATTGCTACCCCACTGCCTATGACATATCATTTTATGCACTATTACAATGAAGTTAATGAAATAAGTGTCTTCAAAGAATGTTGTAGAAACATGTCAACCAATAAAACATTGAAAGTTCTCAGTGTATATATGGAAGATTACCCTACATTCTAGTGTATATTACATCAGGACACATAGGGTAATTTATTTTTATTATTGCCTACATCTTTGAGCTTTCTGCTGAGTAACCCAATCACTTTACTTTGGTTAGTGTGTTTGTGAGGTAAGTGTGTCGTGAGGGAGAGTCTAAGGTTGGAAAAGACAGTTTGAAATGCCCTTGACAGGGGAAGTGGCCTTCTCTCTCTCTCTCTCTCTTTAGTTGCTAAGTCCTGTCTGACTCTTGCGACTCCAATGGAGCCTGCCAGGCTCCTTTGTCCATGGGATTCTCTAGGCAAAAATACTGGAGTAGGATGCCATTTCCTTCTTCAGAGGACCTTCCCAACCCAGGAATCAAACCGGGGTCTCCTGAATTGCAGGCAGATTCTTGACCAACTGAGCTATGAGGGAAGCCCAGTGACATTATACTATCAGGTGAATTATGGATTCTTTTTTCCCATTTTTTTCAAATTATTATTACTTTCTTTGCTATCCTCATTTAGTTTTTCTGTGTGAAGCTCTGTTAATGGCTTCCTCAGGAGAATTTGTAAACTCAGGTGTGTGTTGGGGGTGTGTGTGCACTCATACACTTATGCACACTTATGTGTAACTTTTGGGGTGGAAGAGCACTAGAAACATCTAATAACCAACATTTTTCTTGCTGGCAAAAATTGCAAGAAGCCAAAGAAAATATTGTGGAATGAAACAAATATACGAGTTTATAAAATATCAAAAAGAGAGAAATAAATTCCTTTTCTAAACAATAGTCTAAGTGTTCAAGAATAAAGAACAAGTTTTGTTAGAACTGTAAAATAATGCTTGCTGTGGTGAAGGGCCATGGTAGATTTAGATGTTGAATTGAGTTTTTAGCAGATTTCTTAACATTAAAATAGTTTTATTTCTATCTTTGAAAGAATTTTTTTTTCCTCCTTTGGAATATCCTGTACCAGAGTAGTTCACAAAGCTGCAAATTTGAAACACATTATTTTGAATAACTAAAAACAACTTTGACCATTAAAAACAGCATTCGTTCAAACAGAGGCAGAATACACAGAGTATGGTGACAACATGGATTCCATTCAGTTCACACTGCTTTAAGTAGACTTCGTTTCAAATGACTTATTCAGTATAACTGTGTACTCTGAATGGTAATTACACTTAAGTCTTTAATGCCTTCTCTGACAAAATCTTTATTGAGGAGTGAGTCACACTGCAAAATCACCAAAAGGTAAGACCTAGTTAGACCTTATGCCTAATGAATAAATATTTTTCATTGTGTGGTCTCCAAATAAGAATGTTAACTTAGGTGATCTTTGAAGCAACTGGTACCTACATGGATCGTGTCAAAACCAAAAGATAAAATATAATACATCTTTGGTATATTTGTCCTCCTCCCAAATATACGTGAACCATGATGGTAACTTTGCACTGACTCTAGATAGATATTTGAATAAATAGTTATTTACATGGGGTATTAATGTACAGAAGTATTTCCATGGAAACCCGCTAATGATTATTTTGGATAGAAAAATAAAAACTGTGTGCCAAATCCTATTTTAATTACATTTCTTTTTTTTTTTTTTAAATATTCTAGACTCTTCAATTATTTCTTTTATTATTTTTTTTTGCTTTTTTTTTGCACTTAATATGTCTTTATTTTAATAATGTAAATTATACAATTTTTTGTAATATAATTAATTACATTTCTTATGTAATGAACTTTTAACTTATGTGACTTTTAACTTTTAACTCAATTGGTATATGTGTGAAGTAAAAAGTGTGAGTATTTTCTTTGTTCTTAGAAAACTCATTAAATCATGTTATTTCAGAAATAGAGGTATTTTTTGGTAAACATAAAAAAGTCTTTATTTTAAAAGGAAATTGGCATTTTCAGGATCTACCTTAAAAACAAATACTGACTCATTTAGTATGCCACATAAGTAACTTTTTAGAGTTCTGTTTTTAGAAATAAAATATATGGTATTTTTCACAAGAGGTTTTAGGAAAGATAGATTGAATATTTTCATTCTGGAGGAAAAACACTTTCACTTCCTACGTTTGATAACAAAATAAAGCATTAAATTAACATATGACTCTAAAGTCATCTTTATTATGTGTATATGATTTCTGTGTAGAAATTTTGTCTATGCTATCCCACCCTGAAAGTACCTGATCTCGTCTGATCTCAGAAGTGAAGTAGGGTTGGGCCTGGTTACTACTTAGATGGGAGAACTCTTGATGGCATTGTCACATACAGAAAAAAAATGCTTTGGAAAATGGGACATAGAGTTTTGGAAAAAAAAAAAATAAGGTGGCAGATATGAAGAGTTGAAGTGTATGCTTGGCTATTGTTATTTTTAAAAAAATAAATACTCTATATTTCTTTCTTTTTTTTTTTTAAGCATGCCATACAGCATTGCTGACTACTGACAAGTGCTCTGCTGCTGCTGCTGCTGCATTGCTTCAGTCGTGTCCGACTCCGTGCAACCCCATAGACAGCAGCCCACCAGGCTCCCCCGTCCCTGGGATTCTCCAGGCAAGAACACTGGAGTGGGTTGCCATTTCCTTCTCCAAAGCATGAAAGTGAAAAGTGAAAGTGAAGTCACTCCGTTGTGCCCGACTCTTAGTGACCCTATGGACTGCAGCCCACCAGGCTCCTCCGTCCATGGGATTTTCCAGGCAAGAGTATTGGAGTGGGGTGCCATTGCTTTCTCCAGACAAGCGCTCAGTCACGTCCAAATCTTCGTAATTCCATGGACTGTAGCCCACCAGGCTCTTCTGTGTATGGGATTTTAACAGTGAAGAGTGCTGGAGTAGATTGCCATTTCCTTCTCCAGGGGATCTTCCCACCCCAGGGATTGAACCCAGGTCTCTTGCGTCTGTTGCGTTGGCAGACGCGTTCTTTACCACTAGTGCCACCTGAGATATGGCCTAGTCTAGTATAGTAGTGTTAGTTGCTCAGTCGTGTCCAACTCTTTGTGACTCCACGGACTGTAGCCCGCCAGACTTCTCTGTCCATGGAATTTCCCTAGCAAAAATACTGGAGTGGGTAGCCATTTCCATGCAGGATCTTAATTCCCTGACCAGGGATGGAACCTTTGCCCCCTGCGGTGGAAGTGTGGAGTTTTAATTACTGGACCACCAAGCAAGTTCAAGCTTTTTAAAATGTACTTTAAAATTTGTCTATTCTCTTCTTCTTTATATAATTCCCACATATGTTCCTTTTATCAGTCACACTATTCAGTATTCCCTTAACCCTCTTTTTGTCCAAAACATATTTACAATCCCTAGAATTAGGAAATCATTTGTGTTGGACAAATTCTGTACTGCTCATGACTAGTCATGTGAAGGGAGCAAATTGTTATTCTCTAGTGAGGGGAGATGAGAAACGAAGTACAGAGGGAGAAGTTACAGCAGTCAAGAAAGATACTGACAAGTGCTATGAGAAGCCTTAGGGCAGTACAAGGGGATAGAAGTATTGCATGTATGCATGTTGGGATAGGGAAGTTAGTGTTGGCATTTTTAACAGAATTGCCAAGGAAGACCTCAACAAAAATATGAGCAAATTTGTGAGAGGGGAAAGGAAGAAATCCAGGAAAATATTTGCAGAACTATACATTTAGACAGAGGAATTACAACTGTCCAAGGGAACAGCTCCTATCCAGAGGGCAGGGCGTATCTGGGATGTTTCAATTCAGTTCACCTCAATTCAGTTGCTCAGTCTGACTCTTTCCAACCTCATGGACTGCAGCATGCCAGGCTTCCCTGTCCACCATCAACTCCCAGCTTGCTCAAACTCATGTCTATCGAGTCAGTGATGCCATCCAACCATCTCACCCTTTGTCCTCCCCTTCTCCTGCCTTCAATCTTTCCCAGCATCAGGGTCTTTTCCAATGAGTCAGTTCTTTGCAACAGACGGCCAAAGTATTGGAGTTTCAGCTTCAGTATCAGTCTTTCCAATGAATTCAGGAATGATTTCCTTTAGGATTGACTGGTTTGATCTCCTTGCAGTCTTGGATGTTTGAAGATCATCAAAGAGACAGGAAAGAGTGAAAGGAACAAGGCAGAGAGATGCTGTCAGAAAGGTCACAGCTGCCTTACCATCTAGATCTTGTGATAATATCAATATTAAAGACTTTGGTATTTGTTCTCTGTAAATGGGAAAACTGGGGAAATTTTGATCTGGGAAGTGGCATGCAGTAATATCTGGTTTTTGTGTTCAGAATAGTCTAAACAAGGCTGAGGACAGAGAACAATTAGAAGGAAATAAATCATCTGAGAGATGATTGTGGCTTGGAAAAGCACTGTAGAAATGGTGAGAATATATATATATATATATACACACACACATAATTTACCATAGAACAGATAAGATTTGCTGAAGACTTTGATCAGGCTTCCCTGATAGCTCAGTTGGTAAAGAATCTACCTGCAGTGCAGGAGACCCCAATTCAATTCCTGGGTTGGGAAGATCTGCTGGAGAAGGGATAGGCTATCTACCCCAGTATTCTTGGGCTTCCCTTGTGACTCAGCTGGTAAAGAATCCACTTGCAGTGCAGGAAACCTGAGTTCGATCCCTGGGTTGGGAAGATCCCCTAGAGAAGGGAAAGGCTACCCACTCCAATATTTTGGCCTAGAGAATTCCATGGACTTTATGTTCCATGGAGTCGCAAAGAGTCGGGACGCAGCTGAGAGACTTTAACTTTCCTTGATGTGCGGTATGAAAGTAAAAGTGGATTCAAATACAGTTGACCCTTGAACAATGCAGGGGTTAGGAGTATGGGGTTCCCTTTCCTGCCACAACATTCCTAGTGTAACTTCATAGTCAACCCGGCTTATCTTTGGTTCTGCACCTGTGGTTTTAACCAACCAGGGTTCATCCTCAGATACAAATTTATTTAAAAAAAATCAATGTATAAATTGACCAGAACATTTTGCACCTGTATTGTTCAAGGGCCAAGTGTATTCCTTGACTATCTCACCTAAGAAATGAATAATTGAGATGCTGTTAACTGAAATAGGGAAAATAGTGGCAGGAGCTGAGTTGAGGGGTATGTGGGCATATTGGAAGCTCAGTTTTGAACAAGTTGACACATTCAACTGGGAAGATTACCTAGATAATTGGACTAATGAGTTTGAATTCATAGTAAAGAAATGGTATTTATATATCCCATTATTCTTTTATCTCTTTTGCCTTTACTTTGGTGAAAAGCACTAAGGATCAAGATTGGGTTTGACTATTAGCTTAGATGCAGCAAGATGTAAATTTAGGCATGAGAGTCAGACATTAATCTGTAGACACTATTCCCTTATATGATCTTAGCTAGAGTCTAAGAATTTGTTTTTATTTTCTTTGTTGATGAAAGAAAGTGAAAGTGAAGTCGCTCAGTCGTGGTCTGACTCTTTGTGACCCCATGGACTGTAGACTACCAGGCTCCTCAGTCCATGGAATGTTCCAGGCAAGAGTACTGGAGTGGGTTGCCATTTCCTTCTCCAGGGGATCTTCCCGACCCAGGGATCGAACCCGGGTCTCCCGCATTGCTGGCAGACACTTTACCATCTGAGCCACCAAGAGGTCCCAATTGATGAAAGATTGCAATATTAATTGTTTTAAAATAAATATAACAACAATTATATATCTTTCTGACATTTCTTTTACAGTTCCAAGGTTAGAACCTAGGGGTAAGGGGCTTGGAGAAAATGATGGCCAAAGAAGCTATCAGTCTTGACATTAGTTTAGACATCTGGCCAGAGATGCAACAGTACCTTCACTATTGGCAAATTCACCAATATTGGCAAATATCTTGAACTTTGGATCAAAACTTTGGTTAGGGGTATTTTCTTCTACACGTATATCTCTCTCAAAGTATTTGCAGTAGGAACAGGATTTAGAATTTCTAATTCCTGATCACATTCTGACACCATTAACTGGGGCACTATGGTTAGTAGGGTAATTCTCAGAAGACCTCTTTCCCCTGTTCTTCCTCCATAATGTTCTTTCTCTAAGGCAGCTTGATCTATGAAAGCCACAAAGCAAGATGCATGAGGCAGTTATTCAGATTGTTCATTCTCTAGGGAAGATTCGTGCCTACACTTGACCTACATCTGGCAATGGAAGCATCATCATTTTCTCTTATGATGAAATTTTCTTATTAATTGGCACAAGTGCCCTCCATGGGGATAAGAAATTGTTGGGTTGGCATTATTGAGAATAATTATTTTCCTCCAAACTACTAGCTGTCAGTTTTGTAAAAATTAAAAGACATATAAATATTATGCAAATAAATACCCTAGAGGGCTATTTAGATGCCATACACTTTAATTTCTAATTGAAAAAATTGAAGAGTAGACAAGGTATTACCTATGGTAGAGAGTTTGGAAGCACAAAAGAATACGTTTTTTCTCCACCCCAGTTTATGTGACAGGCTTTGCAATCAGAATCTGTCATCTGTTGTGGCTGAGTTTCAAAGATTTAATCTCAGTAGCTCAAAACCTAGTGAGAAATGCTGCAGAAATGACCTTTTCAAGGCGATAGTTTGTTAATTGAGAACACTGGCGGTTTTCAATTCTTCAGTTGTGTAGAGATATTTGCTGTTCTCCTGCAAAGATAGTTCTGCTGACAAAATTCCTATTCGTGAATGCAAGGACAATAGACCCTTGACATTGAGGAGAGAGTCTGAGCAGTTCTTATTGAGATGCAAATAATACGAGGCCCCACTACCTGATTCTGCCTGCTCAGGGGCAGCAGAATGGCACGTGCAATTCAAAATCACATTTGACATGTATTATCTTAGTGAATCTTAAGAAAGTATATTTCATTACAAATAATCACATGTATTTTCATTACAAATAACTACATGTCAAGTATATTTTCATTACAAATAACTACATAATTGTTTCCAGCTAAAATACAAAACCTCAGCTGTTAAGCCTGTATATGTAAGCAGTTTACTAAGCACACTACTAATGTCTAAGGTAGATAATCAACAAGGACCTATTGTATAGCACAGGGAACTCTGCTCAGTATTCTGTATTAACCATATGAGAAAAGAATCTAAAATAGAAAGAATATATGCATATGTATAACTGAATCATTTTGCTGTACACCTGAAATTAGAACAACACTGTAAACCAGCCATACTTCAATAAAATTAAAAATAGTGATTTCCTCCGTTTATGTACATATGACAAACACACTGGGTTATGGGATTTTATTCTGGTGCATATTATTCATAAGCTTTTTTTTGAGGCATTCTCTCTTTAGACTTTAAGAAGACCCCCCTGTTGCCTCAGGATCCTTTCCTTATGGTTGCTGACTCATTTGTCCAAAAAGATACATTTCATTAGACTGTCTATAGTAAGCTTTGAATTCTGGAATCTTTCTTGTTTTCATTGTTGAATTTTCCACAAACTCTGTTGTAGAATAAAGCAGGATGAAGTAAGGTTTTTCCCTTGGCATCCTAAAAGCATGTATTTATTCCATAGCCATCCAGTAAGCCAGAGCTGGTTCTTGACAGCTTGCTCAAGTAGCTATACATAGTCGCCTTAGATACTTCTCACTGAGCTTTTAATTCTGTAACTTAAATTCCCCAATTTCTAAAGATTGGCTAATTAAGGTATGCTGATTTTCTTCTTCAAGGCATGCAAAGTTATTCTTGAGTTTTACCATTTAAGATGAGCCTTCCAATGTCCTCACTGCCAGAAATCTTCTTGGCTTGTAGATATTATAATAACTGAAGCTACTCAATAACAACTGCAGATTAGTGTAAAAAATGCATTGTGTTAGCCAATGTTAAAAAAAAATAAAACACAAGGAAACTTAAAAAGGATATTATGATAACATTGGCTTATTTGCACATCGCTTAGTGGCTTCATTCAATCTAACATCATTTCTTGTATTACTGTTGCACTAAAATATTTCTGCAAATTATTTTATGAAAATACTTTCCAGGAATTTTACAACTGCATGTAAGTGGATGACAAATTTATTTGACAGTAATCCCATGGACAGAAGAGCCTGGTGGGCTACAATCCATAGGGTCACAAAGAGTCAGACATGGGTGAAGCGACTTAGCATACATGCACTCAATATCTACTTTGTTAATATCTATGTTTTTAAACTATCTCATTTGAATGAAACAAAGGATTGATGACTATTTTTCATGTTTCTGCTTACTATTCTGTTTCAAAACATACCTGATGTGGTGGTGAAGTAGCAAGAAATTCTGCATCAATAATATTTTCTTAAAAATGTTGAAGGTGAATCCAGGGCCAAAAGTACCACACTCCAGTGACATCATAACTCACCATATTAGCTTTTACAGAATGACATAAAAGACTCTGTCATACAACATATAAACCTAATAAAATGCTTTTTAAATTGCAATTTGAGGAATGCACAGAATTGCCAGTATGACTAACCATATGTATACTTTGAACATAATAGTAACATGAAGTAAGAATGTTTTTGCTTCAGATTCATTGCTGGACATCACTTTGCCAACAAAGGTCCGTCTGTGCATTTCCCAGTAGTCATGTATGGATGTGAGAGTTGGACTATAAAAGCCGAGTGCCAAAGAATTGACACTTTAGAACTGTGGTGTTGGATAAGACTCTGGAGAGTCCCTTGAACAGCAATGAGACCAAACCAGCAAATCCTAAAGGAAATCAACCCAGAATATTTGTCGGAAGAACTGATGCTGAAGCTCCAATACTTTGGCCATCTGATGAGAAGAGCTGACTCATTTGAAAAGATCCTAATGTTGGGAAAGATTGAAGGCATGAGGTGAATGGGATGGCAGAGGATAAGATGCTTGGAAGGCATCACTGACTCAATGGACATGAGTTTGAGTGAAGGGAGATAGTGAAGGATAGGAAAGCCTGACATGCTGCAGTCCACAGGGTCACAAGGAGTCGAACATGACTGAGCAATTGAACAAACTAACTAGTTCTGAACTATATAAGACTATTAAGGGTTATGTTGTCAACAAATAAGTTTTGTATGGAAGTATGTTCCAGTGTTGCAGCTGCAATGGTGGGACAATATTCCGAGTAGTTACCCAGAGTAAGGATCTTTCTCCAGACTGTAAATCAACTCTGCCCTCTTTACAGAGAAAGTTTTATGGAGAAAAAAAAGGGATGAGGGTCTGATATAACCACTACTTAGTGATATAGTAAGCTTTGTAAAAAAAAAAAATAAAGACTATTCAGTTAGAGTATATTCTCTTTAGTGTCTGATAATATGAATGTTGATACACTCATAAGCAAGATGGTTATTGAGAAGAAAATTTCTCCTGTTTATATTTGTAATATGCAGCAAGCTTTTAGTGTTTCTACAAGATGAGTAAAGAATTTGGTCCAACTTTTAGTATAAATCAGCAGCATACATGCTTATTTTTTTCTGATTTTGTTTTTGTTTTTAATGACCTTAAAACTGTCCTATAATTTCATGTCATTTAAAAAAAAATTCCCAATGCCAGATGGCATATGAGAAAAAAACAAAAGTTAAAGCTTGGAAAAACAAAGTGTCTACACATTATGATGGCATGCTCCATAATTTAAAGACCATAATCAATGCATTAAGGAATAGCTGTATCACACATATGGAAAAGTAATCACTGAGTATTTTTCATGTTTGATAGAATGATTTGAATTTTATTTTTCACCAAAAGAAGATTCAAATGTAGAAAATTCATAGATTTAATGCTCATTTTTAAACTGAAAATATAATTTAAATTCAGCTATATTTTATGACCTAAATTGCTGGATTAGGATACTTATGGATGACAAACATTAAATTTGAAAAGGCAGCATTCCTCACTTTATTTTGGATGAAATAAAATTAATATCTCGAGATTGCTTTGAAATATCTTTTCTATTCCTATCCCTATACCTATTTAATTTGTTTTTTCGTATATGTGATAGCTGAAAAAGTGGTACAGATGAAGCTATTTGCAGGGCAGGAATAGTGAGGCAGCTGTAAGAAAAGACATGTGAGCACTGCAGGGGAAGTAGAGAGTGGGATGAACTGGGAGGTTAGTGTTGACATATATGCCCTACCCTGTGTATAGTAGATAACTGGTGAGAACAGACTGTAAAGCACACAGAGCTCAGCTCAGTGATTTGTGAGGACCTAGATAGTTGGGATAAAGGGGTGGGTTGGAGCAAGTAGGTGGCATGGAGGTCCAAAAAGGAGGGGACGTATGTATACATATAGCTGATTCACTTCATTGTACAGCAGAAACTAATACAACTTTGTAAAGCAATTATACTCCAATGAAAACACACATTATAAAATTTTAGGTATACATTAAGGCCTATGAGTAATGTTGTAAGGATATGTGGACTGTCTTTGGGGAGAGTGGGCAGATTTCTATGAGGTCCTTGACTACTTTGCAGATGCCATCGTTGAATATTTCTTAAATTCTATCTACATCTTCCCTTCCCATGCCTTCTAGTGCCTTTGTATACAATATCCTTATGTCACATGATATATTCCTGACTAAAACCTTAATGTAGGAACTGTCCATATAATATCGCTCTACATTTCACCAGACTGGAGTATACAAAGCAAAGTCTTGATATTGGGTTTTTCCTTTACACGGGAACTACTATACTTTTACCTAATTTGAACATGATAAAATTACTCTGTGTGTCAGTTCTTAGAGGCGGATATTTCCTGACATATTGAGCTATAGAATTTTGGATTATCTGCCATTTTCACTCATTCCCTGTATTATCAACTCCTACCCCACCCCCCTTCCCTGCTTTTAATGATTTTTGCAGTACCTTTTGCTTGAGTGAGTGCAGCATATTTCTTTCTTTTTTTTTTTTTTCCCCTGTGAATATTGACTTGGCTCCATCACATGCTTTGACCAACGAGATGTCAGTGAATGTGGTATGAACAGAAGCTTGAAATGCACTTATGTAGTTTGACTAGCTCACATTACTCTTGTGATCTGTCACAAAAAGAATATGCCTCCAGTAGCTGCTGATTCAAGGAGAATGTGGAGACATTTGGAGTGGACTGGAATACAACGCTGAACCTGGAGCTAAATCCAGGTGAGCTCAGCTGAGTGTATTGGAGCTACAGCCAACTCACAGACTAGTGTGTTGAACCGCAGATCTGATGATGGTCACAGATATTCTGGGGCACTACACACTGCATTACTGAAGCAATGGATAAGTAATACAGTGGATTCCTAAGATACAATATTGTTAATTTCTGATATCTCTTGGGCTCCTATGACTATCATTTTAAATCTTCTAGAATGCTTCTCTTTTTGCAATGTGAGATAAAGGAAGCATTACAGCTCTTCCATATGAGTGCACATGTCTTTTATAATCTGGTGTATTTATTTCTTCAAGGGCAAAAATGGTGGTCTTCTGTCATTTATTCCTTGACATAATATAAGGAGTGGAAGTAGCAATTATATTTTGTAGCAAGATTTGTTATACATTTAAATAGTAATAACTTGCATGACTTATTGGACCTCATAGGCATTGTGTGAACTCTAATATCCTTTACCAATTTCTTTGCTCCTTAAGGTAGCTAAAATGGATTCTACAGTTTATAGCTGAGAATTCTTAGTGGCATTTGCAACCAGGAAGCAATCTCCTTCTCTGTTACCTTCTCTCTCTGTCTTTCCTTTTAAAGATTTTGTGTGAGATGGTACAATAATCTTATAATGACACTTTCTAGATGGCTATCATTTTGTCCCAGTTATCAAAGTACTATCTGTAGTAACATGTGCTCCTTCAATAACTACTGTACCATCATGATTTAACATGAGCACCATGATGTATACATACACCTCTTTCTTTTCACTATATTATTTGCATCATGAAAAATTTTTACCACATTTACATGGATCATTCATTCTGTAAGGCAGTGTTTCACAAATATTTCCATTGAGGGATTATTTTAAAAATGTTTCTAGTCCATTGTGACATTTTGCAAAATATAATAAGAATGAATTGCTAGAAAAATAAAACAAAATTTAAAAAAGCAGACATTCATAACAGAAGGTCATTTATTTTTATTACAGATACAACAGGAATATAATTACATTTCAATGAATATAATGAAAACAAATAGGGTCAAAAACATAATTTTAAAACTGCACACTTTGTTTATTGAAAGTGTGCACATAGGTGAGTAATCTAGAGAACTTCTATGTGTAAATTAGAAAGTTATGCAATACTAACTAAAATTTATGAGTCAAATAGAAAATTTTTATATTGAATGCCTATTCATACACTGAATGAAAACCACATATGTTGATATTTAAACTCTGTGATAAATGAACTTGCTTCTTGTTTGTTAACTTATACAGTCTCAGGTGGATCTGGATTATGAGTGAAATTTTTCCTCTGGTAACCCATGATGATAAGTTTATTATTCTGATAACAGAAGTGAATTCATCAATAAAGAAGACCAAATTTGACCTACAGTAACTTTATTTTCTACAGGTCTGCAGATATGCTGTGGTTCTACTGATTTAAGCTGGGATCAGTTTGCCCTGGTGCCAAATGTGCTTTGGGTTCAGGTCCTCCCCAAAGGCCTTTCACGTCCTTCTTGGACTGACAGCTACCCGGAGGGAGGATGTTTATCTTACAGTGCATTGGAGCACAATAGAGCAATGTAATGATGCACAATTAAAGTCTCTACTCAAATTAGAAACACTGACATCCCATTGGTCAAAGTTAGTTCCATGGGCAAATCCAAGATTAATACAGCAAGTGCACTTACTCTAGAGGAAGAATTGTAGCACTATATTGAAAATATGTTGATGCCAGAAGAGACTGAGAACAATTACACAATATATCACATCTATTTCCATTAGCATCCATTTACTGAATTCAGTGATAGTACTAAGACATGATTATTGATTAAACTGGCACAAATCAGGGTAAAAGTGTAATGATTCTTGGCCAAAGTCATAGTTGTAGTGGCATGTCTTCACATTGTAACCAACCTTCCCCTGGTATTCCTGGTGATGTTTAATGATAAGCTCCCACATTATGGTTTTATTTTTACACATTATAGATAATATACTACTATGAAATAGCAACTAGAAGGCACAAAAAAGCAAAATGTTGATAGAATTGAGAGAAAGTCAAATAGCAGATGAGAAATAAGCTTGGAGAAATATAACCACTCTCCTCTAAGACAGCCATACAGCCATCACTGGCATCAGAAAAAAATTTATCCTGACCCTCTTCATAAATCTCACAGAGAAAAGTAACATATAATATCACATTATATCTTAAAATACCATATTATTTTAGAACATTTATAAAAATTCATAACCATTTCAAAACCACCATCACCAATGAGCTATAGTAGAACTACTGGTGGGCTTTCTTGGTGGCTCAGAAGAATCTGCCTGCAATGCCAGAGACCTGGGTTCAATCCCTGGGTTGGGAAGATCCCCTGGTGAAAGAAATGGATACTCACTTCAGTATTCTTGCCTGGAGAATTCCATGGACAGGGAGCGTGGTGGGCAACAGTTTATGGGGTCACAAAGAGTTGGAAATGACTGAGTGACTAACACTTTCACTGCTTCACAGAACTTCTTCTATGTTTTCATTTGTAGTACCTGAAATTTTAATAATAATACAGCAATGCGAATTGCCTGAATTTAATGATTTAAATGGTATTATGATTATATTTTTAAAAATCTCTTTGTAGAAAATATGCAACAATGTATTTGGGTAAGGGGACTTTGTGTCAGCAACTTACTCTCAGTAGATTTAGGGGGAAAAGTTCCTTGAACAGTTTTTGCAAACTCTCCATAAGGTTGGAAATTGTGTCAAATTGTTTTTTATTTTTTATTTTTTTAAATATAAATTTATTAAATTGTTTTTTTAAAAGGCTTCATTAGTAACAAAAATGTAATATGCTGCTACTGCTAAGTTGCTCAGTCATGTCCGACTCTGTGCAGCCTCACAGAAGGCAGCCCACCAGGCTCCGCCGTCCCTGAGATTCTCCAGGCAAGAACACTGGAGTGGGTTGCCATTTCCTTCTCCAATGCATGAAAGTGAAAAGTGAAAGTGAAGTCGCTCAGTAAGTGTCCGACTCTTCATGACCCCATGGACTACAGCCTACTAGGGTCCTCTGTCCATGGGATTTTTCAGGCAAGAGTACTGGAGTGGGGTGCCATTGCCTTCTCTGAAAAATGTAATATAGTTAGGAACAAATGTAGCAAAAGACATTAAGGCTTTTATGTCAAAACAATAAACTTGTATTAAAAAACATTAAAAAGTAAATAAATTTATATACCATGTTCATTGATATGACTGCAATATTTAAAGATGTCAATTATCCTGAAATTAAGCAATTTATTAAATAGATTCCTATATGATTAGTGATGGAGTTTTCATTGGAACTTGGCAAGTTGATGCAAAACTTTACATGCAAGGGCAAATGGCTGGGAACAGCCAAACTTCTTTATAAAAAAAATAAAAACAACAACAAAAATGTACAAAAAGATGACTTTAGTTGTAAAAAAAATCAGGAAACTTTTTTTATGATATAAGAAGAGTTATTATAATGCTTCAAATAGAAAGTTCAGAAATAGATTTATTCACATATAGAAATTTAGCTTAAAGCATATTTGGCACTTAGATCAAGGGGGATAGGATTTTTTAAAATAGTATTATGATAACTGGTCATACAATTAGATTAATATTTGTTACTGGAAAATACTAGTGTCTTTTCAATTCTCTCATTGTTCTGCAAATCATGAGAATGTCCCTTAGTATGGATTATTTTCATTAATTATGCAGGAAGTGTTAAATGTTTTAAATATGAGTTCAGTTCAGTTCAATCACTCAGTCGTGTCTGACTCTTTGTGACCCCATGGACTGCAGCACGCCAGGCTACCCTGTTCATCATCAACCCAGGGAGCCTACTCAAACTCATGTCCATTGAGTCAGTGATGCCATCCAACCATCTCATCCTCTGTCATCCCCTTCTCCTCCCACTTTCAATCTTTTCCCAGCATCAGGGTCTTTTCCAGTCAGTCAGTTCTTAACATCAGGTGGCCAAATTATTAGAGCTTCAGCTTCAGCATCAATCCGTCCGATGAATATTCAGGACTGATTTTGTTTAAGACTGACTGGCTTGATCTCCTTGCAGTCCAAGGGACTCTCAAGAGTCTTCTCCAACATCACAGTTCAAAAGCATCAATTCTTTGGTGCTCAGCTTTCTTTATAGTTCACACAATTCATTCAGTCTAAATAATGTTCTTGAATTAATTCTTTGCTAACTTCCTAAATTGTATTTATTTTTTTCGATTTTCTTGCAAGTACTCATTATTCAGATATGGGTCCTTTTGTATTGATCATCTAGTATTGTTTTATCATCTCCTATCTTAAAGTGATTTTTTAGTATACATAATGGAAGACTTCCATAATATTTTCTTACCCTTATATTGAGTTTCACTTTCTTTTCTATTTTTTAGTTTCAGATGGTGGTTTTATTCTGTAAATATTCCTTTTCATAGCAGGCTGCTTTTTCATATGTGCAATGTGTTCTTTTTGGCAGAAATTAATTATAGATCCTTTTTGCAGTTTTATTCTCTCTGTATTGTTTCCATTTATTCTAAAGTCATTTTAGAAATTTGTTTTCTATAAGTTCTGAAAGATATTTTCCTCAAATAGCTAATGGTATTTGGCTGCCGCATAAAACTAAGAAAGGTATTTCACCAAAGGTGATTGGAAACTCTATGAGTCAATGAGGTCATTTCCCTGGTGGGTTTTACTCTACATGATCTGCCTGGGGTATTTCATTTGGGAATTTTATGTGTATGTTTATGAATATATATGTTTATATACACACATATATATATACATATTATATTCACATATACATGTTTTTCCCTCTACAAATAATCTTTCATTTTCTGGCTGTAGGGTAAAAATTTCTTTATCATTATTCTCAATCTTTAGTAGAGTGATGATAAGAGTAGTTAGCACATATATATAACTTATTTTTTTGCCAAGCACTAAAAAATGTGCTTTACATATATTCACCCATTTAATGTATACATCAATTTAGTAACTGCATACTATTTTTTAGATAAAGAAATTGAGACACAAAGAAAGAAACTAAATTCCTTAAGGTTACAGTACTTGTTATATGCAAAGCTTGAATTCCCAGGAGGAAAGGAGTTAAATGAGCTGGTATAAGTAACAGGGAGGCTTCCCAGCTGTCACAGTGCTAAAGAATCTACCTGCCAATGAAGGAAACACAAGAGACACGGGTTCAATCCGTGAGTTGGGAAGATCCTCTGGAGTGAAAGATGGCAGCCCACTCTAATATTCTTGCCTGGAAAATTCCATGGACAGAAGAGCCTGGTGATCTACAGACATGACTGAGCAAGTGATCGCATAAGTAACAGAGTTCTAAGTCCAGTGACAAACCAGCATGCATGTGTGCTAAGCCGCTTCAGTCATGTCTGACTGTGTGGCCCTATGGACTGTAGCCCACCAGGCTTCTCTGTCCATGGCATTCTCCAGGCAAGAATACTGGAGTGGATTGCCATACCTTCTTCCAGGAGATCTCCCCAACCCAGGGATCGAAACTGTGTCTCTTATAACTCCTACATTAACAGGAGAGTTCCTTACCCCTAGCTCCACTTGGGAAGCCCAACAAACCAAAATGAGTGCCAAAAAAAAAAAAGAAGAAGAAGAAGAAGAAGAAACTGCCTGTTAGTGATTGCTGATGCTAAAGAAAAGAAAAAAAAATGCTGGGATTTCAACTCAAGAGACTATACTCCTAAATGCGATGTATCTGGTTTTTTATCTAGGCAAGCATTTGATCCCCGACCCCCTGATTTCTTTTTTGATGAAATTGCCCTTTTCTCTGCCTAGTGTTTCTCCTGTTCAAACTTTACTACTGACACTTTGTATATGATATACTTTCAGTCTTGTTTTAGTGCAGGAAAAGGGTCATTGCCAGTCTGAGTCAGGTGGGTACAGATCAAAGTGTAAGCAGCTTCTTAAATAGATTCTCAGACTATCTCCCTGTATTTAACTCCCTCTAACCCCATTTGCAGAGGTCTGGAGTTTAGCAAATTCTTGCACAATTCTGGATAATGCAATGCAAATCAGGTCACTCTCTGCCTTTCTGTCTGGCTATCTTAAATTTCTACTTTAGCTCGTTTTCTAAATTTGTTACCACTAGCCATCTGTCTTACATTTCCATATTTTTCCTTTGCCACTCTAATTGTCCTTCTATGCTATTTCTTTCTTTGAAAAGAAATCACTTTACACTTGTTTCCCTGAGAAATTATGAAGAAATTAGGTTGGTTGTGTTTATGCACTTATGTTTAATAAAAACTCACTTTTTTTTTTTGATGCAAATTTACTTGCTAACCACCTCAGATCGAGGAGGTGGACTCCATAGCTGAGAATGATGTATAGGATAAAGAAAATTCCCTTTTATTATTAATGTTTTTCTTGTTTTCCGTTTGTTGAGGAGCATAGCAAATCAGATGCCTGATCCTAGAGATTAGGTGGAAATAACTGTACCACATCAGAGTGTTTCTAGTGTACAGGGTATGCAAACCTTAAATCTACATTTAAGATGCAGGAGATAAGAAAGACACATTCAGGATCTACTTAAAAGAGCAGGAAGCAGAAGCTTTAGGAAGATGAATATTGATGCAACATTTCTGTTTGCCTATTTAAAGTTCCTCCATCTTTAAGCTACTACAGCCTGAAGGCTACACAGATTGTCAGTTTAAAAATCAGACAAAGTAACTGCTGCAAAGAGGAAACTATGACAAAATTTAGCTGTGTAAGTGGTCTTTATCCTCTGCTTCACCTGTGGAGTTTTTAAAAATCCCAATTCAAACATTGCCAACAAGCCCAATTAAAGTCTGTATCTCTAGGGGTGGGATCCACGTAACAGTATTTTTCAAGCTCCACAAATGATTTGAATATGCAGCCTTGTGCCTTTGTCTTGTGTATGATTTGAGCAAACCTGGCTCTGACAATGACTATAGTAAAAGCACCTGGTTGTCAATTTCTCTGCAGCTATCCTTGGCTCTTTGGGTATGAGACTAATTCAATTACGGAGCAAAACTGAAGATAATGGATCTTCAAGTGTTTAGCTAGTCCCTCTCATAAGTATTCCTTTCAGAACTCACTCCAAGCATTCCTTTTCTAAGAAGTTATTTTTTCTGTGTGTGTGTGTGTGTGTTTGCACTCAATTGTGTCTAACTCTGCAACCCCATGTGTTCTAGCCTGCCAGGATCCTCTGTCCACCAGATATTCCAGATAAGTATACTGGAGTGGGTTTTCATTTCCTTCTCCAGGGGATCTTCCCAATCTGGGGATAGAACTTATGTCTCTTTTGTCTGTTGCATTGGCAGGCAGTTTTTTTTTGTTTTTTTTTTTTTTGTTTTTTACCAGCCACCTGGTAAGCCTCTCTCTCGCTCGCTCTCTCTCTCTCTCTCATGATTTTTTCTTTGTAACAAACTTTTTAGCAATTAGAGACAACTCTTTCAGCAAGGTGACTTGGAAAGCTGAATATAATTAACTAGATCCTGAGTTGCTGCATTAATTGCTAGAGATGGGAAGTGTGAAAGTGAATTTCAGTCCTGTTAGATTTTGTAATGAAGCCACCTCTCTCCCCAACAGCCATCTTCATTTAATTACCACTTGATCCATTACTGGCTGAATTTGTGACAATAGCAGCTTTATGTGTCTCTCTTAATAGGAACTGAGCTGAGCTTCCACTTGAAGTGTCAGGGTCAGAGGAGCAGTGGTTGAAGTGCTTCAGTACATCACTTGAGTGGAAGAGCTTTCCAGTTAATACACTTAGGGGAAGTATGAAGCGCTCCACTCCCTCCCTTCCAGCCCTTTGAAAAAGTATCCCGCTGGCTCCTAACTGTGTTGGGAAACACAAAAGCTCATTTAAGGAAACAGTTGGTAGGGTATATAAGGAGAGAGGAAGGGCATGGAGTTTTTAAAGATGTTGAAGACAAGAACAGTGCTAAGCTCCTTGCAATACAGGGAACATTCGTTTGATCAAAAATTGGACATAGTGCTGATGAGAAGGATAACGTCTCCTGTAAAATAAATGGAAATGCCATAGTTCGAGCACATACGTATCTTCTTTTTAGGTCTGCACAAGTGGACTGCTTGAAGAATATGAATTTCAAGCATGCTTTCTCATTTATATCCCCTATTATGACCACAAATTTACATGAAGTTTATCTCAGGCCAGTGTGGAATTTGCAAGCAGTTTCATTACAGCAGATTCAACACATAAAAGATCATGTCAGATCAGATCAGTAGCTCAGTCTTGTCTGACTCTTTGCAACCCCATGATCGTAGCACGCCAGGCCTCCCTGTCCAACCCCAACTCCCGGAGTTCACTGAGACTCACGTCCATCAAGTCGGTGATGCCATCCAGCCATCTCATCCTCCGTTGTCCCCTTCTCCTCTTGCCCCCAATCCCTCCCAGAATCAGAGTCTTTTCCAATGAGTCAACTCTTCGCATGAGGTGGCCAAAGTACTGGAGTTTCAGCTTTAGCATCATTCTTTCCAAAGAAATCCCAGGGCTGATCTCCTTCAGAATGGACTGGTTGGATCTCCTTGCAGTCCAAGGGACTCTTTCAAGAGTCTTCTCCAACACCACAGTTCAAAAGCATCAATTCTTCAGCACTCAGCTTTCTTCACAGTCCAACTCTCACATCCATACATGACCACAGGAAAAACCATAGCCTTGACTAGACGAATCTTTGTTGGCAAAGTAATGTCTCTGCTTTTGAATATGCTATCTAGGTTGGTCATAACTTTCCTTCCAAGGAGTAAGCATCTTTTAATTTCATGGCTGCAGTCACCATCTACAGTGATTTTGGAGCCCAGAAAAATAAAGTCTGACACTGTTTCCACTGTTTCCCCATCTATTTCCCATGAAGTGATGGGACCAGATGCCATGTTCTTAGTTTCCTGAATGTTGAGTTTTAAGCCAACTTTTTCACTCTTCACTTTCACTTTCATCAAGAGGCTTTGTAGTTCCTCTTCACCTTCTGCTATAAGGGTGGTGTCATCTGCATATCTGAGATTATTGATATTTCTCCTGGCAATCTTAATTCCAGCTTGTGTTTCTTCCAGTCCAGCGTTTCTCATGATGTACTCTGCATATAAGTTAAATAAGCAGGGTGATAATATACAGCCTTGACGTACTCCTTTTCCTGTTTGGAACCAGTCTGTTGTTCCATGTCCAGTTCTAACTGTTGCTTCCTGACCTGCATACAGATTTCTCAAGAGGCAGGTCAGGTGGTCTGGTATTCCCATCTCTTTCAGAATTTTCCACAGTTTATTGTGATCCACACAGTCAAAGGCTTTGGCATAGTCAATAAAGCAGAAATAGATGTTCTTCTGGAACTCTCTTGCTTTTTCCATGATCCAGCAGATGTTGGCAATTTGATCTCTGGTTACTCTGCCTTTTCTAAAACCAGCTTGAACATCTGGAAGTTCACGGTTCACATACTGCTGAAGCCTGGCTTGGAGAATTTTGAGAATTACTTTACTAGCATATGAGATGAGTGCAATTGTGCAGTAGTTTGAGCATTCTTTGGCATTGCCTTCCTTTGGGATTGGAATGAAAACTGACCTTTTCCAGTCCTGTGGCCACTGCTGAGTTTTCCACATTTGCTGGCATATTGAGTTCAGCACTTTCACAGCATCATCTTTCAGGATTTGGAATAGCTCAACTGGAATTCTATCACCTCCACTAGCTTTCTTCATAGTGATGCTTTCTAAGACCCACTTGACTTCACATTCCAGAATGTCTGGCTCTAGGTCAGTGATCACACCATCATGATTATCTGGGTGGGTCTAGAAATAATGGTAATAATTTCACAAGGTTTGATTATTATTAAAGTTGAGGATTTTTGTGCTTGAAATAAAATCCCTGATATTAATTGACAATAAATGTAAATACTGTATGAAACAACACAGCACTTTAAGGGATTTGCATTGGCCAGCTTGAGCTAGAAGACAGGTAAGCAGTCAGGGGATGATGGTAAAAGGAGACTGAAGTTAGGAAACAAAAACAAATATAATATATTTATGTTTGCAAAAACTTTATCAACTGAATTCTTAAACCACTTTTATTAAAGAACTGATGACATTATAAAATTATTTTGATTAAGACTATCAAAGAAAAAGAATGAGAAAAATGTTTGTTTAAATATATATCAAACAGCATGATATTTGATTTATTTTAGCAAAGTGGATTCAAGAAGGCAATGGCACCCCACTCCAGTACTCTTGCCTCGAAAATCCCATGGATGGAAGAGCCTGGTAGGCTGCAGTCCATGGGATCGAGAAGAGTCGGATGTGACTGAGTGACTTCCCTTTCACTCTTCACTTTCATGCATTGGAGAAGGAAATGGCAACCCACTCCAGGTTCTTGCCTAGAGAATCCCACGGATGGGGGAGCCTGGTGGGCTGCCATCTGTGGGGTCGCACAGAGTCAGACACGACTGAAGTGACTTGGCAGCAGCAGCAGCAGCAAAGCAGATGATGCATTTTCTAAAATCACATATAAACAACTTTGGAAATTATTTATAAAAAGGATGCAGGAAAATTGGCACGATTCCTGCCACATAATAGGGACTTCTATTGGTCAGAATTCTTTTGGCTGCAATTGACAGAAAGCTTAAAAACTTCAGAAAAAAGCAAGAAATGTATTGCTTCATAGAATTAAAAAGAAAACTGTTGATCAATAAGCAATTTGTAATAAACCACTTGACCAGAACACATGAAATATGCTGATTGGAGAGGTAAAATCAAGTGCACACCACCAAATGAAGGAGATAGGGTCTTGGTCTGCTGAATTACAGGGCTGAAAGTAAAAGCAGAGTTGATTTTCTGAAAGGAGAATCACAATGCTGTCATGAAAGTACTTTACCAACAAAGGTCTGTCTATTCAAAGCTATGGTTTTTCCAGTAGTCATGTATGGATGTGAGAGTTGGTCTATAAAGAAAGCCAAGCGCCGAAGAACTGATGCTTTTGAACTGGGGAGGTGGAGAAGACTCTTCAGAGTCCCTTGGACTGCAAGGAGATCCAACCAGTGAATCCTAAAAGAAATCAGTCCTGAATATTCATTTGAAGGACTGATGTTGAAGCTGAAACTCCAGTACTTTGGCCATCTGATGGAAGAACTGACTTATTGGAAAAGACCCTAATGCTGGGAAAGATGAAAGGCACAAGGAGAAGGGGACAACAGAGGATGAGATAGTTGGATGGCATCACTGACGTGATGGACATGAGTTTGAGTAGGCTCTGCGGGTTGGTGATGGACAGGGAAGCCTGGCCTGCTGTAGTCCATGGGGTCACAAAGAGTCAGATTGAGTGACTGAACTGATAGACAATGGGCAAAGAAAAATTGCTGATATTTCTATTAGCAATCAAGTCATGCTGACTGAATGAATGGCCATATTATGAATGGGGTAAAAAAGAAAATGATGAGAATGTGTACATGAACAAATTTAGAAGACTCAGGCAAAAGTAACATTTTGCAGTGCCTCAGAAGTATATTGCAGTGTTCCCTTTAATGTTATTATTTGGATTCAAAGTGTTTTATTTTTTTCTATTTAGGTACATGCAGTTTTACACTAAAGATAAAAATGTATAATAATTTCTGATTTTTTTTAAATCTTTTGACGAAGATATCCTATTTTCTCCAAACCATTACTGCTTGGGACTGGGGTTATCAAAAACAGTTTCTGAGTCAAACCAAAGGTTTGTTTGTATACTTCTGGTTTTATTCTCTTTTTTTCCCTCCATGTAACAGAATCTCCTCACCCTTACTAACTGTTTACGGGAGTAGGGCTGAGGGGAAAGGGAGTAAAGAATGATCTGACTTTGTACCAAGAACGTTCAAGAGTGGATGTTTTCTGTAGGATCTCGGATGATTAGACGGATAGCAAATCAGCTGTAACCTGGACTGTCTTTTTCCCAGATCTCAGGATTCCCAGTAAGGGCTGCTGCTGCTGCTGCTAAGTTGCTTCAGTCGTGTCGGACTCTGTGTGACCCATAGACAGCCTCCGACCAGGCTCCTCTGTCCCTGGGATTCTCCAGGCAAGAACACTGGAGTGGGTTGCCATTTCCTTCTCCAATGCATGAAAGTGAAAAGTGAAGGTGAAGTCATTCAGTTGTGTCTCACTCTTAGTGACCTCATGGACGGTAGCCTACCAGGCTCCTCCGTCCATGGGATTTTCCAGGCAAGAGTACTGGAGTGGGGTGTCATTGCCTTCTGTGCCCAGTAAGGGCAGGCACATGAAAGTTCAGTAATGGTATTATTTCCAGAGCTTCTTAGGGGCCTACAGAAAAATTACACTCATTCTTAGTGAGTATGCTAAAATTGATAAAATGAAGCAAATTAAAGTCAAATAATACTAAGAGGCTCTAAGAAAGTAAATTCCTTTCAGAAAAGCACTTACCTAAATGAGAAAAGAATCTAGAGCTATTGTTTTAATAGAATTGAAGATTTTAAAGTATTTAAAATAAATATTTAAAGTATTTTAAATAAATAAATAAGGACAACATAAGGATGTTCTCGTGTGTTGCTGTTCCCTTCTCCAGGAGATCTTCCTGATACAGGGATCAAACCCAGTCTCCTGTAATGCAGGCAGATTCTTTACTGTTTGAGCCACCAGGGAAGCCCAGAATAATATGGAAGCCATAGAAATTCACCTGAATTTCCTGTACCACTGACAAGAGCATGCAGATGAGCTGTCCAGGGGAAATACTCAAAGAGCAATGAAAGGAAAGTTAGGAAATTGTTGAAGAACTGTTTTATTCATTGGCATGCTTATGTACTTTTAAACTATATACATAAGTATTTGAATATATATCTCTATATCTCGGCTTCCCTAGTGGTTCAGATGGTAAAGAATCCACCTGCAATGAGGAAGACTTGGGTTGATCCCTGGGTTGGGAAGATCCCCTGGAGGAGGACATGGCAACCCACTCCAGTATTCTTGCCTGGAGAATTCCATGGTCAAAGGAGCCTGGCAGAGTTGGACACAACTCAGTGATTAAGCATGTTGGCATGCTGACATGATCTCTATGTCTACATTTACATCCATTATCTACATCTATATCTCATCTACATCATATTCATATCTACATTTAACTCTATGTCAATTCCTATATCTATATTTATGTCTATGTCCGTGTCTATATCTATGTCTATGCCACTGGAATGTAAATTCCTTGCATGTTGGAACACTGTCTTATTTACTTGAATATTTATAGCATTTGAAATAGAGGCAGTTCTATCATCATCATTCCACTTAAGTATTTGGAGATGAGTAAATAAATATTTGGGTAAAGATTTTTGAAAGAGTTTGAAAACCAAGTTAGAATATAACAAACAATGATTGGAAAAAAAGGAATTTTGTACTTTTTTCTCAGTGGTTACTGAAAGTATCAGAAGAGCTATAGAAGGATAGATTTTAAAGCATAAAGCAGAGATTACGTGTAAATCTTTGAGTCCCCCTGAAATGATAATGTGCTCAGTCGCTTCAGTCATGCCCAACTCTTTGTGACCTTTAACTGTAGCCCACCAGGCTCCTCTGTTTATGGGATTCTCCAGGCGAGAATACTGGAGTTGGTTGCCATGCCCTTCTCCAGGGGATCTTCCTGACCCAGGGATAACCTGTGTCTCTTGCATTGCAGGTGGATTCTTTACTGCTGAGCCATTGGGGAATCCCTGAAATGATTATATTGATAGCTAAATTTGAAGAGCAAAGACATTTCAGACTCTTTTGGGAGCTCTACCCCTCAATACTCAGGTTGAGGTAGTTAGAACTGATGTCTTTGTCCACACATAAGGGAAAAATACCAAGCAGCATCAGCTATTTGGGATGGTATCTTAACTCTTAGGATAAGATCTTTATATACACTTGAGCAGACAGAACTTCTTTAGGATATAGGGAACACTCTCAATTCATTCCCATTCTTGAAGCAAGGTTTAACTTGCATACTCATACAAATATACACATATATTTAAAGACATAAACATATCTCAGTCCTTCATATTGGGCCAGGCATGAGACTTTGGAATGCTCTGATTTCTAGTCTCTTTCTTAACAGGTAGAAGAAAGAAGGGGCCTCCCTGGTGGCTCAGATGTTAAGAATCAGCCTGCAATGTGGGAGACCTGAGTTCGAACCCTGGGTTGGGAAGATCCCCTGGAAAGGGCATGCAACCCATTACAGTATTCTTGCCCAGAGAATCCCCATGGACAGGGGAGCCTGACAGGGTACAGTCCAAGAAGAAGGAAAGGGCTTCACTAAGAAAACTTTAAAACTTATTATTAAATGCTCATTAAAGTTCTGTCCAATTGTAAAGTATCATATACATGTATGGCAGAGATTAATGTTACCAAATATGCCACTTTTCTTATATTTGCAAATCTCCATGCTGTCTGGTGAACTCAAATGCCTATGCTTCATCTTTCATTGTTTGACCTCACAATCAAAGTGACTAAACAGGGGAGCCACAGAGAGTGGAATTTCCCTCACTCTGAGTCTCAGAATTGCTCTATGAGCATTGGCAGACACTCAGTGTAAGTGATGACCAAGAGTCTCTTCTTGATATCATCTTAATCAGGCTCCTTTGAGCCCCCTGCTGAGCCATACTAAACATTTATCTCCCTCTCTGCCCTTGGGCAACAAGCTTTCTGAGTTAATTTAGCAAAAATCACCACCTATCCTTAGTGCCTGACTCCCCTCAATAATTTATCAGCCCAGTCAGCAAGAATTATGTTGACTTAGTGTAACAAAAATCCTATTCCTGATGTTTTCTCAGTAATTCTCATCCCTACACTGACCTTAGTTATAAATCCCCATTTGTACTTGTTGAAGTCAGAGTTGAGTCTCTTCTCTCTTTCCCTAGGACAAGGTCCCATTGCAGTGGCTCCTACAACCATTCCATATCACCTCCATTGAATAAAGTCCACCTTAATATTCTTAAGTGAGTGTCAAATATATTTTCCTTCAAGGGTAGCAATACATTCTAAAAATCACTGTGGATGGTGACTGCAGTCACAAAATTAAAGACACGCATTGGAAGAAAAGCTGGGACAAAACTAGACCACATATTAAAAATCAGAGACATAACTTTGCTGAGAAAGGTCCATATAGATAAAACTATGTGGTGTTGGAGACGACTCTTGAGAGCCCCTTGGATGGCAAGGAGATCCAACCAGTCCATCCTAAAGGAGATCAGTTCTGGGTTTTCTTTGGAAGGACTGATGCTGAAGCTGAAACTCCAATACTTTGGCCACCTCATGCGAAGAGTTGACTCATTGGAAAAGACTCTGATGCTGGGTGGGATTGGGGGCAGGAGGAGAAGGGGATGACAGAGAATGAGATGGCTGGTTGGCATCAATGACTCAATGGATGTTAGTTTGAGTGAACTCTGGGAGTTGGTGATGGACAGGAAGGCCTGGCGTGCTGCAGTTCATGGGGTTGCAAAGAGTCGGACACGACTGAGTGACTGAACTGAACTGAACTTATGGCTTTTCCAGTAGTCGTGTATGGATGTGAGAGTTGGGCCATAAAGAAGGCTGAGTACTGAAGAGTTGATGCTTTTGAACTGTGGTGTTGGAGAAGACTCTTGAGCATCCCTTGGACAACAAGGAGATCAAACCAGTCAATCCTAAAGGAAATCAACCCTGAATATTCATTGGAAGGACTGATACTGAAGCTGAAGCTCCAATACTATGGCCACCTGATGTGAAGAGCAGACTCATGAAATAGTGAAGGGCAGGGAAGTCTGGCATGCTGCAGTCCATGGGATTTCAAACAGTCAGACACGATTTAGCGACTGAACACAAATACTTTTTATTCACTGAAATTTTGATTGAGATCTTTGTGGTTTATTTTATTATTGTAACAGAAATTACTCTTTTCTATCTTGTGAATATTGCATTGAAGATAATAAGTTTGAGAACAGTAAGTAAGAGGGATGTGTCCAAACAATTCTTGGACTGATTCCTTGGTTATGTGATCTTAGCTTAATACTAAGTTTAAATCAATTTCCTCATTTTTCTGATAACTATTTCCTAGGATAGTTATAAGGATTAAACTAGATGAAGCAATTAGCACTTCACCTGTCACCTAGTGGTTACCAGAACAAGATAGTACCCTTGTTTTACAGATTAGATCATTTATCAATTAATCTTAGATTTCTAGACTGTATTTAAGACATATTTTTCTTGAATGTCAATTTTTTGTCATAAGGAATAATACTATTTAGTTTTTGATGAAATAAGTTGTTCAATTTAATCTCTATTAATTGTAAACATTTTATTATTTTTTAAATGGAATTACAGTTTAAGGAAATGCCAATTTCTAAATAAGCAGTGTTTTATCTAGAAGCTTCTTTGAAAAGAACTAAGCTATTCCTAACTTCATGTTATTTTGATCTAGAAATCAAGCTAGAAATTTAATAACATGTGATTTGAACCTCAGTGTGACAAATTTCATGTTTCTTTAGCAACACAAAGTATTTGTGTGCTTGAGAAAAATGTTGATTTTAAATCGACAATGCAAAGAACAAAGGAGTATAATATTTCAATTCTTCCAATGTTCTCTAAATAAAAACAGAATAATTAAAAAATAACCACACTGCTGATCTAAATTATACTTTTTGTTCCATCAATAACTGTGACGGTCTCCAAAGTGATTTCTGATGAAAGACTTTGTCATCTTTCTCTTAAAACTTATGTAATGACATGCATCCTACCTTGGATCTGAGTCACAGTTACTCATTTTTTGAAATTTCACCTCCCGAATATTGCCGCATACAGTGTTTTTCTATATCTTTCACATGTAAGAGGGGAAATATCCTACCTTATTCTTTAGCACTTTGTCTCTAGAGTACTTGCTTCTTCTTCTTCTTCTTTTTTTTTTTTTTTTTTTTTGTGAAATAGGCAAAGATTTATGAGATTGAGATTATACGGTGTTAGCAAAAGTGTAGGGAAAAGCCAGGATTTTCTAATCCATTTTTGGTAACATGGTATAATAGTTCTGAAGAAACATTTATAGTATGTTTAAGTAATGTTTTTATTTAACAATTTAAAGTTTGCATAAAAACTAATATTCTAGATGTTGAGGATTAGTTCAGTTCAGTTTCTCAGTCTGACTCCTTGCAACCCCATGGACTGCAGCAGGACAGGCTTCCCTGCCCATCATCAACTCCTGGAGCCTACTCAAACTCATGTCCATCACATCAGTGATGCCATCCAACCATCTCATCCTCTGTCATCTCCTTCTCCTGCATTCAGTCTTTCCCAGCCAGTACCAGGCTCTTTTCTAATGAGTCAGTTCTTTGCATCAGGAGGCCAAAGTATTTAAATTTCAGCTTCAGCATCAGTCCTTCCAATGAATATTCAGGACTGATTTCCTTTAAGATAGACTTGTTGGGTCTCCTTGCAGTCCAAGGGACTCTCAAGAGTCTTTTCCAACACCACAGTTCAAAAGTATCAATTCTTCAGACGCTCGGCTTTCTTTATAGTCCAACCAACTTTCACATCCATATATGACTACTGGAAAAACCATAGCTTTGACAAGATGGACCTTTGTTGGTAAAGTAATGTCTCTGCTTTTTAATATACTGTCTAGGTTGGTCATAACTTTTCTTCCAAGGAGGAATCGTCTTTTAGTTTCATGGCTGCAGTCACCATCTGCAGTGATTTTGGAGCCCCCAAAAATAGTCTGTCACTGTTTCCATTGTTTCCCCATCTATTTGCCATGAAGTGATGGGACCGGATGCCATGATCTTACTTTTCTGAATGTGGAATTTTTAGCCAGCTTTTTCACTCTCCTCTTTCACTTTCATCAAGAGGCTCTTTAGTTCTTCTTTGCTTTCTGCAGTAAGGGTGGTGTCCTCTGAATATGAATCAGTTCTAATGAGGTGGGTGAAACTGGAGCCTATTATACAGAGTGAAGTAAGCCAGAAGGAAAAACATAAATACAGTATACTAATGCATATATATGGAATTTAGAAAGATAGTAACAATAACCCAGTGTATGAGACAGCAAAAGAGACACTGATGTATAGAACAGTCTTATGGACTCTGTGGGAGAGGGAGAGGGTGGGAAGATTTGGGAGAATGGCATTGAAACATGTAAAATATCATGTAAGAAATGAGTTGCCAGTCCAGGTTCGATGCACGATACTGGATGCTTGGGGCTAGTGCACTGGGACGACCCAGAGGGATGGTATGGGGAGGGAGGAGGGAGGAGGGTTCAGGATGGGGAACACATGTATACCTGTGGCGGATTCATTTTGATATTTGGCAAAACTAATACAATTATGTAAAGTTTAAAAATAAAATAAAATTAGGAACAACAAAAAAATAAAAAAAAATAAAAGAAGAGATTGCTTCTTCTTTTCATTGTTATATATTATTACAATTTTCAGATAACTGAATAATAATTTTAGATTTTGTCAACAATTTTAACTTCTAATATAGTTTTACCTATTATAGAGTGAAAAAATAACCATTAAATCTTTATCCATTAAACACTACTGAAAGTACATAAGCTGGTATTAACACAAGATATTTTTGGTGAGAAAAGAAAAAAAAAAAATTCTGCAACAGGCTTTTGCTTGTCTGCCACAGGTTTTCTTATAATCAGATCTACTCAATCAACTGCAAAGCACCAATGGCTATGAATGAAAAATGGCCATTACACAATGACTCATCATACTTTGCCCTTATGATCAGAAACATCAGAAAACATTCTAATACATGTCAAAATATGTCACTTCTTTGATATGCCAAGCTTTTCTTGGCTCCTTGAATAAATGGGCTCTTTTGGCTTTTTGTGTTCTTTGCTGATTTTTATATTATTTTTATGTGCCAGCTACTTCTTAATGAGCAGGGTAAAATTTTATACAACATATTAAAAATATTTGTTTTTAAGGAGCAGACTAGCTTAAAAATAGCTGACATATACACACACAAAATGATGCTGGCTATCTAGCTTACATTCTTAACTATCAATGTAAGTGATAAATACAGCCAGAAATACTGGAACTAAATGTAGATTCTGGTCCTATCTCTTCCCATTTTTCTCATTTCTGTGCCTAAGTTCCTTCATTTGTAAAACCAAAGGTTGCTGTGGGTATAAATTATACTTTATACAGTATTAGTTCAGTCCAGTTCAGTCTCTGAGTCATGTCCAACTTTTTGGAGTATAATGATTATATAATAATATTAATTAAAGTAAAATAATTATCCATATTTCTTTCTCTTTCTATCTACCTTAGAATACTTCCTGTAACATAATGATTTTTATATAGGCATTTTTATTCATCTAAAGCCACATACTTATTTTGTTTTTATTCTTTGTTATTGCTGCTATTGATTATTATTATAAATGTATCCTCCATTGGATTTAAAAATTTTTAAATATACACCACTGCTACTTTATCTAGTAGAAATACTGGAAGTATAAGCTGAAAATGTATTGAATTGAATTGCTGGAAATCAGATCTAGACTGAAACCAGCTAGTTTCAAAAGCAATTGCAAACTGAATGAAAAAGTAGAGAATGAAAGACAGCAATGGATAGTGATTTCCTGAATGTCAATTGACATAAAATTGCTAATGTTTAGTATCTTGATAACTCATGTTTCATGTATTTCATGGAGATTTTTTTTTTTATTTTAGGCCAGAGCATAAATTCTGTCTGTTACTTGATATTGGGTAGAGTATCCATGTTTTTTAAGAAAGGTTCATCATATCCTATTAAATGAGATTTATTCTCCAGTATGACACTATGGGCATGATATTGGTTACACACTCAACTTGAGAAGTGATGAGTCTACTTGTCCAATTATATATCTTGGTAAAAAGGGGGATGGATTTTCATGAGCCTGTGTAAGTAATGTGATTGCCAAGAAAATGCGAGGTGATTTGGCAAAGCATTTCTCTCTCTCTTCTAAAGAGTTATTGAGAACAAAAATTATTAAAATGGTTAATTTCCGTTCAGAAAAGCATCATCTACTATGATCCGGGCTTCTTTGTCCATAAGATTCTCCAGGTATGTCATTTGTAATTATGGATCTCAAGTAAGTAGCCTGTTTTCATAAAGAAAGTCTTCTGCCAGACAGAAAGGAGTCCTAGAATTACTGACTCAGACCACCTACCTTGTATGAATATTTTCTAAGCATTGTCAGCTTAGAAGACACTTCTAATTATCTATTCCTTGAAGCACCAATAATTTATAGTGTCTGGTGAAGTCCTTTCAGTAGGAATTTGATTGCCATTTTAAATCAATACAAAGTCCAACCTATAGTTCTTAGCTAGGCTTCTGGCAAATAATTAGAGTGAATAAGAAAAGCAAAAAGAGGGAGTATAAATTTTCTACTTTCTTTCTCCTGAGGGTAACAAAATATTATGAGGATTGAAGGAATTAAAAAGATCCCTAGGGTCATAAGCTGCATAATTTCTGAAATACTTATTTTAATAATATTTGACCTATATAGTCTTAACTAAAGGGAAGATTGTATGTGTTTCTTCTATTTGATGATCCTTTCCTCCAGACTTTAGTGTGAAGCTAATTATGAAATATGGAACACACTAAACAACATTAATTGTTACTACCATCTCTTTCTATATAAGGTAAAGTAACAGATCTTTGTACTTGTCTAGAAGATATATAGGGCTTCTCTGGTGACTCAGATGGTAAAGAATCTACCTGCAATGAGGGAGAAAGTGAAAGTGAAAGTCGCTCAGTTGTCTCCGACTCTTTGCAACCCCATGGACTCGTCCGTAGAATTCTCCAGGTCAGAATACCAGAGTGGGTAGCCTTTCCTTTCTCCAGGCGATCTTCCCAATCCAGTGATTGAACCCAGGTCTCATGCGGGTTGGATTCGTTACCAAATGAGCTATCAGGGAAACCCGCAATGTGGGAGACCCAGGTTCATTTCCTGTGTGGGGAAGACTCCCTGGAGAAGAGAATGCCTACTCACTCCAGTATTCTTGCCAGGAAAATTCCATGGACAGAGGAGGCAGGCTATAGTCCACGGAGTTGCAAAGAGTCAGACACAACTGAGTGACTTTCACTTTTTTCAGAAGACCTACAAAGGTCCCCTGAATATATTATTTTTTTCTAAATTTGAGATCTGATATTTAAGGGAAACCAAAAAATTAGAGCAGATTTGATAGGACCGTTGATGCTGAGAAGAAGTATTTGGTCATCTAATTAATCAAAATGATCAAATAAACTTAAAATATTATAATAGTTTTTTAAGAAGCTTCATTTCTTTCCATAAGCGAGGAAATATTTTGTTTTTCTGTTTAAATAAATCAATTGCACATAAAATCAAACCTAAGCAGAACATTTTATTATGATAGGATATGGCATCTCTGCTATGTGGAAAGTTTACATGGAAAACAGAGAATGGTATTTTATTATCCATTAAGAGTTTCTAAGACTTAATTTTCCATTTGACAGAGAAAAAAGACAAGTTTTAATTTTGCATCAATGCATGTTTGACAGCAAAATTTTCATGAGTCTCCTGCAGCCTTATGAAATTACCGATAAGCCCATCAAAACTCATTTAACTTTGCCAAAATTTAAAACTCTTCAGAGAGCCTTTCAAGCTCTTTGGTATTATAAACCAAACCAAACAAAATTAAATTCCTTCATATCTTCTACCAGTTGCTGTACACACTGAAGTTTTTTTTTTTTTTCTTCTATATTTTTCCTTATTTTGGATCAAACATACTTTAAAACAAAATTATTCTCTTTTCTTTGAAAGCAAATGCCTCAATTCTAAAAACAGTGATTTTTTCATTGATTATTAAGAATAATATAATCTCAATAACTCTTATTAGATAAAAGTATTAACCAAAATTACTATTCACCATGGACTTCCCTTATAGCTCAGACGGCAAAGAATCTGCCTGTAATGCAGGAGACCTGGGTTCGATCCCTGGGTTGGGAAGATCCCCTGGAGAACAGAATGGCAACCCACTCCAGTAGTATTGCCTAGATAAATCATGGGGTAGCAAAGAATCAGGCATGGCTGAGCAACTAACACATAACAATATATTGAAAAGGAAAACTAGGAGAGAGAATACTGAAACCTTATATCATCTAAGCACAATTTTAACAAATTTTCACAGCTCATAAATAAATATATGTAGCTACAGACATCCTTTTCTGCCTTACTGAAGCTCCAATAATTTGACCACCTGATGTGAAGAACTGACTCATTGGAAAAGACCCTGGTGCTGGAAAAGATTGAAGGCAGGAGGAGAAGGGGATGACAGAGGACGAGATGGTTGGATGGACTATCCACCACTGGATGGACATGAGTTTGAGCAAGCTCCTGGAGTTGGTGGTGGACAGGGAGGCCTGGTGTGCTGCAGTCCATGGGGGCACAAAGAGTCAGACACGACTGAGTGACTGAACTAAACTGAATGTGGCAAGAATGAACAGGTTTATTACCATGAACCAAAGATGTAGCCACTCCATACACATGCAAATAAAAGGTAAACAATACAAAATTAAATTATGCTATGTAACCAGAGGAGCATATTATTTAAGAATTTAAAGATCATTCACTAACTGATTTTAGTATTAGTCAAAGGATTTTGGTTATCTAAAGATCTAAGAAATTTTTTCAATATGATATACTATGCTGCTGCTGCTGAGTCACTTCAGTCGTGTCCGACTCTGTGCGACCCCATAGACGGCAGCCCACCAGGCTCCCCCGTCTCTGGGATTCTCCAGGCAAGAACACTGGAGTGGGTTGCCATTTCCTTCTCCAATGCATGAAAGCGAAAAGTGAAAGTGAAGTCGCTCAGTCGTGTCCGACCCTCAGCGACCCCATGGACTGCAGCCCACCAGGCTCCTCCATCCATGGGATTTTCCAGGCAAGAGTACTGGAGTGGGGTGCCATTACCTTCTCCGATGATATACTATAAAGCATATTTATTCTTTTCATAAAAATCTTGTCAGAATTATGATTTAATTAAATCTGCACTTAAATTTTAATAGCCTATACATTATATAGATTTAGTGTTAGTAAACCAGTATGAGGAGTTTAGAAATTTCAGATTAATTTATCTCTTTATCAGGAAACAAATCCACATATTGTAAAAATTATAAAAAATTTATAAATCTTATAAAATATATTTTTTTATAATCTTAGCATTTATATTTTATGCCAAGTAACAAATGTATAGCTATCATTTATTTTTAAACCTAAAATTATTTCAGTAATATAATTTTTGAAAAGTCATCTTGGGTATGTGATCTTGGACTCTTTAAATGTTTCTGTAATATCAGTGTCTTTAATAAAGATTTGTCTTAGTGCTTTTAAAGGATCATTGATTCATTTTACTTATTTTCTGTGAAATTTAAGAATATTTTAATTTTTATATGTGCTGCTGCTGCTTGCTGCTAAGTCACTTCAGTCGTGTCTGACTCTTAGGGACCTCATGGACTGCAGCCTACCAGGCTCCTCTGTCCATGGGATTTTCCAGGCAAGAATACTGGAGTGGGGTGCCATTGCCTTCTCCCTTTATATGTGCACACACACATATATAAAACAATTAGAAGGTAGTCTACTTAATTAAGAAATGCTATAATCTACTTTTACCCTTCAGAATTAGGAACATATTTCACACTCAAAATGAAAGGTTAAAGCTTCTCTCAGTTACACAACATAGACAAATTGTATCTTCAATCCTACAAACTAAACCCCAAGTCAAAAGTAATCGCAAAATAAAAAATCATTTTTCATATTTCAAAGAGCTGTATTCTTTCTCAGGAGGTATGCAATTCTTAATGGATTTGCACTCACAAGTAAAGCAGTCTAAAAAGAAATTTTAAAAACCTAACAAATAGACTAACAAGCCATATATTCCTTCCTATCTCAAGCAATATAGTATAGGTCCCTATAATCTTTTGACAGAGACTATGAAATATTTAGGCTGTAAAATCAAATATTTGACTTTTATTACTACTGAAGTAGAATAACTTATCTGTGCACAAACTAGAATCAAAAACAAAATGATAAAAACAGTAGAAAAAAAAGTCGCAAATGTGTTAGTACTATTGTCATTTGGGATTCACTGTTGAGACTAACAAAAGATATTTCTGTTCTTAAATCTCTCGTGGGGTACCCTGTTTTGCTATTATTGTTTACTTGCTGCAATCAGTTGCATCCACTTGGCATTTCAGTACATGATCTATAATTTACTTTCTTTCTTCCTTCCTTCCTCCCTTTCTTTTCTTTTGCTTTTTTCCTTTGCCATTGACATAGACTTTTATTTCTCTGTGCCATAGTAGTACAGGTTTTTAAGATCTGATTTTGCCTTACTTTGCTGACACGTTACAAAAAAATGATGGAATGCAAAGAAGACCTACTTCCAGTTCATAGTTCAGTTCAGTTCAGTTCAGTCACTCAGTCGTGTCCAACTCTTTGTGACCCCATGAATCGCAGCACGCCAGGCCTCTCTGTCCAACACCATCTCCTGGAGTTCACTCAAACTCACGTCCATTGAGTCAGTGATGCCATCCAGCCATCTCATCCTCTGTCGTCCCCTTCTCCTCCTGCCCTCAATCCCTCCCAGCATCAGAGCCTTTTCCAATGAGTCAACTCTTCGCATGAGGTGGCCAAAGTACTGAAGTTTCAGCTTTAGCATCATTCCTTCCAAAGAACACCCAGGACTGATCTCCTTCAGAATGAACTGATTGGATCTCCTTGCAGTCCAAGGGGCTCTCAAGAGTCTTCTCCAACACCACAGTTCAAAAGCATCCAGTTCATAAGCCATTAATAAATACAAACAGCTAATATTATTATTCAAGGAGTCAAAAGTAATGAACGAGTAGCACTTACATACCATTCACTTTATATGTGCAATATCTTTTAATCCATATACCCATTTAATGGGGTAAGATTCCTATTTAATAAAATGAGGACCCTGGGACCAAGGTCTCCATAAACAGTGGTGGCATTTGAGCTGTGATTTGCGTAATCAAAAAGCCAGAGTATACTCTCCATTGACTATACTAACCTCACCTTGGTATTTTCTGGAAAAAAAAAAAACACACAAGCAAACTTAAAGTTATACAATAAAGAGCTATCTATGTTTTAGATTTCCTAGCAATAAATTTGACTTTCACAAATGCCTAGGATTATTTTTGTGTACTCATTTGATTTTTGACTTTTCCAACCATATGTCACCAGAAGTATTATTTACTCAATAATTTTCTAGTGTGAATTCATTTTTACTTAAATTTATTTAAAGATGAAGTTTTATATTACTATCATAGGGGTAAACCCAGGGACTTCCCTAGTGGTCCAGTGGGCTACAGATGCTGTGCTCCTAATGCAGAGGGCCTGGGTTCAACTCCTGGTCAGGAAACTAGATCCCACATATTGCAGCTGACACCTAACATAGTCAAATAAATAAATAAAAAAATATTTTTTCTATAGGGAACAAGTGTATACCTGGGGTGGATTCATTTTGATATTTGGCAAAACTAATACAATATTGTAAAGTTTAAAAATAAAATAAAATAAAAAAAACAGAAAACTAAATAAATAAATAAAATAAAAATATATTTTTTCTGAAAGGTGAATCAGTTGTGTTTACCAGAAACCAAACAATAACAAAAAAGAAATAGCTTTTAAATACAGGATTTCATACAACTTCTAGAATGCTCTCAGGCAAGCATTATCAACTGTGTCTCTTTGAGTGATGTGGTGGTAGTGGTGGTTCTACAGAACTGGGAAGCAAGTAAGTTTCTTGAAGGTAGAAGAGTGGTCCTTAGGATGAGTTTCTTGAGGGTCCCATCCAGTTTCTTGAGGACCTTGATGTTATTACATCATTTACTTTCCTTTCAAAGATCAAAAATTCATGGTATTGTGGACAAGAATCTGCCCATCATATAAAACTTTCTCTCTTAAACATGACACAAGTTACAGTAACAAAGATCCATGTGCTACTGGAGCAGGGGCGTTAGAATTCCATGCGTAATAATAATCAGAAGAAATTGGGTTTTGGTATGTACTTATTTTGGGTTTTCCTGATATAAAACGAACAGAATGCTGATATATATAAATAACACCCAGTGATGTGTAAGATTCTAAAGTGAAATTTTAAATACACTGTATCCCCAGTACAAATCTGTTCAAATGGTTGCTTTGCCTGTCTCTTGGCTCCAAGCTTATAGGTCCATAAAGAGTAATCTTTATTAATTTTGGAAACTTTAGGCTAATAATCCAGATAAATAAACTTTTCTCTTAAAATGTTTTGAATTGGATGAAACTAACTTTGAATTCCAAATATGTGATTGGATTTCTACTGTAAAAAGGCATATGAGCTTCACAGAATTAAATTATCTTTCATATATATTTACATGAGGTTTTAAATCAGAAGATTATTTATCTGATTAAAAAAATCTAAATTGGTTGGTCAGAGGTCTGGGAAGTATAATAGCATCAATTGAATGACTCAAAAAGGTGAATTAAAAGGAAATTTGTGAGGCCCATTAAGCGTAGTATCATCCATTGAGTCAATACTACTAGAAATCAGAAGGGCAGAGTCAAGAGAAGTCACACATGGATGAAGAAGAACATCCTAAAAGGAAATTCACTGGTGGGAGCAGAATATTTAAAGTAAAATTTTCTGAAAAGTAAAATCATGACTTTCAGGCACATTGAAAAATAATTTTATTTAATTCATTAATTAATGAGGAAGATGTTAAAATGTCCACACAGCACTTAGAAACTACGGTATTTGTAATAAATTTATGAAAGTAATATTAGAATAAAATTACTTGATTACATAAAAAGTTTGTTAATATCTCATAAAGAAGTAAAACATAATTGTGCACACACTATTCTATATAAAATAATCAACAATGACCTACTGTATAGCACAGGGAATTCTATACAATATTCTGTAATAACCTAAATAAGAAAAAAATTTTAAAAAGAATAGATATACATATATGTGTAACTGAGTCATTTTGCTGTACACTGAAACTAATACAACATTGTAAATCAAATATACTACAATAAAAATTAAAAAGCACAACCTTGTGGTTTTCTGTTTTATGCAACAAAATTTGCTATGTGCTCTAGATTAAAAAAAAATCTACAGCTAACCAACAGCTTTATTCAGTTTGAGGCTTTTAGCCAACTGGAAACAAATCAAACTTAAGACATTTCTTTTGGTTTTTCCCCTGTGGCCTTTAGTTCGTTCCATTCATCTTTTTTGATTAATTTAAACATTTGGGTTACATTTTCACAATATAATTACAAAAGAATAGTGATCCTTTGTTATTGTTGTTGCAGTTCAGTAACTCAGTTGTGTCCAAATATTTACAACTTTATGAACTGCAGCACACCAGGCTTCCCTGTCCTTCTCCAACTCCTGGAGCTTGCTCAAACTCACATCCATTGAGTCAGTGAAACCATGTGACCATTTTATTCTCTGTCATCCCCTTCTCCTCCTGCTTTCAATCTTTCCCAGCATCAGGGTCTTTTCCAATGAATTGGCTCTTTGCCTCAGGTGGCCAGAGTATTGGAGCTTCAGCTCCAGTCCTTCGAATGAATATCCAGGACTGATTTCCTTTAGGATTGACTGTTTTGATCTCCTTCCAGTCCAAGGGACTCTCAAAAGTGTTCTACAACACCACAGTTCAAAACCATCAATTCTTTGGCACTCAGCCTTCTTTATGGTCCAGTTCTCACATTCATACATGACTAATGGAAAAACCATAGCTTTGAGTATTTGGGCATTTGTTGGCAAAGTAATGTCTCTGCTTTTTAATAGACTGTCTCAGTTTGTCATATCATTTCTTCCAAGGACCAAGCATCTTTTAATTTCATGGCTGCAGTCACCATTTGCAGTGATTTTGGAGCCCAAGAAAATAAACTCTTTCACTGTTTCCATTGTTTCTCCATTTATTTGCCATGAAGTGATGGGACTGGATGCCATGATCTTCATTTTTGGAATGCGTAGTTAAAAGCTAATGTTTTCACTCTCCTCTTTCAACTTCATCAAGAGGCTCTTTAGTTCCTCTTTGCTTTCTGCCATAACGGTGATGTCATCTGCATATCTGAGTTTATTACTATTTATCCAAGAATCTTGATTCCAGCCTGTACTTCATTCAGCCCAGCATTTCTCATGATGTACTCATGAGCCATGCCATATTTTGATCTCTGGCACAAAGTAAAGAAGTCCTACACATTGTACTGACTTAGTTCCCATTCCTTAATTTTAAAACAGAGGTTGAGATAGCCAAAGGTGAAAAGAAAATATCTTTATTAACAGAAATCCAAATAAATATGGTAAGGGCATCCTGCCACCAAGGAGCTAAGTGTGGAAATTCAAAATGTATTGATATTTGGACCTATACCACTATGTTGTGAGTACAAGTGAAAATAAGGGAGAAATTGCCATAATATCTGGAAAAAAGAAGGGAACACTGGAAAAGTGACATGAGACAGTCACCCAGCTGCAAATACTCTATGCTGGAAGAGTCCATGCCTTGAATTGCATTGTGGGTGGATTATCACCAACTGAGCTGCTCGAGAACTTGCAACAGACAATCAGCAGAAGTGCAGACTATAATTTTTAGGAAAAGTGGAACAAGAATTTAGGCGATGATGAGAACTAGCAGGAACTTGAATCAATTCAAATGCTAATGGCCATAACAATTCTGGATACAGATGAAGAGCACCTGCTGAAGCGTTAGGACAGCGGAAAAGGAGATACTTTGATGAAGTGGCTTGGAAACCCTCAAGGGAAGAACAGAAGAAGAGGGTTATATTTCATTGTTTGAAAGTTGTAAAATTGGCCCATGTGGACTCTAAGATCAACTAAAAAAGCAATTTTCCATGCAAAGTACAAGTTGGTGATGACCGTGGGACATTAAGATTACATATAATACTGTGTAAGGGGGTGAAGTCAAAGCATTCTAAAATTTAATTCTCATCATCCAGTCAAGAAGACAAGATATTCCCTGTACTTCTCAGCATGTAATTAATATACTTTTCTCTCAAATGGAGACTTTGATTATCCATCTGGACCTGTCCTGATACACCTATAAGTGTATTCATCCCACCTGATTAAAAAGGAAGGACTATGGAGCTTGGCATGAGACGAAATTTTATGAGTAGAGAAGATTAGCAAAATAGCAGAGGTTAGATCAATTTTTGAAGAGAGAAAAAAGTTGGAGTGAAAGAAATTAGGATAAAAACAGTCTTTCTATAAAGTGACCTTCTTCCCCACTCGCTTCCTTAAAGCTTAACCTGTTGAATAACTACCCTTGTTCTCTAAGAAAATTATTATGTGGCATGCATTTCTAAGTTTTCTCCTCCCACACTGTAATTACATTCATTTTCTCAAGCCTTTAATTACATCTGATACACATGTATGTTTTATATAATAGTGTCATGGAAAATAAAGATATAGGACAATAAAGAAAGGGTGACTTGCCCTATAGTAACCTCTCAAATGGCACTAGTCAGAAAGAATGCTGAGTCCTATTGAGGAAACAGTGACACCAGGAGTTCTAGAAGAGGTCCTGATCCTAAGGAACTTCTAAGACTTTGAAAAAAAGTAGGTGACAAACAGAATACCCCCAAGAAACATTGATAAACAGACAATTCAAGAAAAAACAGTAAAATCTATTTTTCCTTCTGTTTGTGCTGGAGGACTGATTATTATTTGTAGTGGGATAGAAGCTTACAGAAGTTTCCTCAGAAATGAAGAAACTGAACATCAACATAGGCAACCATAGGCATGCTGCAGGGGGAAGGGGGCAGGGCATAACCAAACTAGACCTCTTGAACCAGCTAGCCAAGATGTGAATGTGAAGGAAAAGTTCTTGTAGGAAATTAAAAGCCCAAGGACATGACACAGACTGATTGGAACCAAATAGGCCAAAGATGGTAGAAGATTTGACTTCCAATAGACCTAGAGCCTCACTATACTCTCATTGTAACAGATTAGCATCTTCTTTAGTCATTTTTCTAGCAGCCTTTGCTCACTTTATGTCTCTGTGTTACATTTGGTGGTTCTCACAATATTTCAATTTTTTTTTCATTATTCTTATATTTGTTATGGTCAACAGTGATCACTGATCTTTGATGTTACCAATGTAATTGTGCTGAAGTACCACAAGCTGTAGTCAAGGCTATGGTTTTTCCAGTGGTCATGTATGGATGTGAGAGTTGGACTGTGAAGAAAGCTGAGCACTGAAGAATTGATGCTTTTGAACTGTGGTGTTGGAGAAGACTCTTGAGAGTCCATTGGACTGCAAGCAGATCCAACCAGTCCATTCTGAAGGAGATCAGCCCTGGGATTTCTTTGGAGGGAATGATGCTGAAGCTGACACTCCAGTACTTTGGCCACCTCATGCGAAGAGTTGACTCATTGGAAAAGACTCTGATGCTGAGAGGGATTGGGGACAGGAGGAGAAGGGACTGACGGAGGATGAGATGGCTGGATGGCATCACTGACTCGATGGACGTGAGTCTGAGTGAACTCCGGGAGTTGGGGATGGACAGGGAGGCCTGGCGTGCTGCGATTCATGGAATCGCAAAGAGTCGGACACGCATGAGTGACTGAACTGAACTGAACCACAAGCTGTGCCATGAAAGGTGGTAAACTTAATACTGTTACATTCTGAGTGCTCCACTGGCCAGCTGTTTCCTCATCTCTCTCCCTCTCCTCAGGGAGAGAGATGAGACACAGAATCTTTCCCTGAGACAGTACAATATTGAAATTAAGCCAATTATAACCCTACAAGTGTTCAACTGAAAGGAAGAGTCACAAGTCTCACTTTAAATCAAAATTTAGAAATGGTTAAAGTTCATGAGAAAGGCATGCTAAAAGCCCACATAGGCCAAAACTAGACCTCTTGCACCAGCTAGCCAAGATGTGAATGTGAAGGAAAAGTTCTTGTAGGAAATTAAAAGTGCTGCTCCAGTGAACAAAGAAATGAAAAGAAAGCAAAACAGATTTATTGCTAGTATGGAAAAAGTATTAGTGATTTGAACAGAAGATCATACCAGCCATAATATTTCTTAGAATCAAAGGCTACCCCCACACACAAAAAAAGAAGCCCCAACTCATTTCAGTGCTGCTAAGGCTGAGAGAGGTGAGGAAGTTGCAAAAAGACCTTTGAAGACAGCAGAGTTTGATTTATGAGGATAAAGGGAAGAAGCCATTTCTACACCATAACAGTGCAAGGTGAAGCAAGGTGAGTATTCACATAGAACTGCAGCAAGTTATCTAGATCTAGCTCAATTAATACAGATGGTTATACTAAACAACAGATTTTCAACATAGATGAAACAATCTTATATTTGGAAGAAGATGCCATCTAGGGCTTTAATAGCTAGAGAGGAAAAGTCAATGCTTGGCTTCAAGGTTTCAAAGGACAGACAGGCTGACTTCTGTTAGGGCCTAATGCATCTGGTGACTTTAAGTAGAAGCCAGAACTCATTTACCATTCCAAAAATCCTAGGACCCTTAAGAAGGATGCTAACTCTACTCTGCCTGTGCTTTAGAAATGGACTAGCAAAGTCTATATGAATGCACATTTGTTTATAAAAGGATTTACTGCCCACTATGGAGACCTACTGCTCAGGAAAATAAAATATTCCTTTCAAAATATAGCTGCTCATTAGCAATGCACCTGATTACCCAAGAGCTCTGATGGAGATGTATAAGGAGATTAGTTTTGTTTTCATTCCTGCTGTCAGAACATCCATTTTGCAGCTCATGATACAAGGAGTTAATTTTGACTTTCAAATTTTATTATTTAAGAAATATTTTTCACAAGGCTATAGCCTATAAATGATGATTCTTCTGATGGTTCTTGGAAAAATAAATTGAAAAACTTATGGAAAGAATTCACCAGGAAGAGATTAAATAATCAATATTAATAGGACTTTGGAAACGGTTGATCCCTATCCTCATGGATGACTTAAAAGGATTCAGGATTTCAGTGGAAGAAGTACAGTAGATGGAAAGAACTAGAAAAAAGTAGGCGGAAAGAACTAAAGTAGGTGGAAAGAACTAGCAATAGAAGTGGAGCCTGAAGATGTGACTGAATTGCTGCAATTTCATGATAGAAATTGAATGGGTGAGGAATTGCTTTTCATGGATGAACAAAGTGTCTTCTTGAAAGAAATACTTTGCTGTTACTGTTGTTCAGTTGCTTAATCATGACTACAGTACAGTGTAAATACACTTTTTGAACACTGGGAAGCCAAAACTTTTGTGTGACTCACTTTACTGTGATATTTAATTTATTGATGCTATCTGAATTTAAATTCACAATATATGTTAATATCTTCTTCGAGTGTTGCTGTGTGGTAAAGTAATAATCAGTAAATCTAAAGTTTTGATAAAACAAATGCTCTATAAATCTGAAGTACGGATAAATAATATGCATACAATAAAAAGATGCATTCAAATTCTTTATGCTTATCTGATTTTCCCCACTTCTTTAGCTGAATTTACCCAAGTTGGTATATTCACTCATTCAAAAAACACTATCCTTATCACTAGAATATGGTTCCCTTACTTTATAGGCCCTCCCCTTCTCTCCCCCATATTTAGATTTGCCATAGTAGAAATGTAATATTTGTTAAATGATTAAAGTCATGACTGAATTATATAGTGCCACATTTTCCTGATTCTTTTGCTCAGTGCTTAGGAAGAGATGAATAAGAAATATCCCTTGTCCTCCTAGTCTTCATCTTTTTCTGTGTTGATATATATTATTAAAACATTTTGTTGATATATATTATTATGTATATTATATTATATATATTATATATATACTATTTGTTGATACATATATTATTAAAACTTTTAATCACTGCATTTTCACTCCCTAGTTTACCACCAAATGAGGTTCTTTCAAGTAAGGAAATGCATCTGTATGGTGAAGCTCACATTTTATGCATATTTAACAAGGCCAGTGTTCTGGAACCTGTGTTTATGTCTTACCACATCGTGGTGCCATTGTTCATTCTAAATACAAGTCCAGCGTGCTTATCTGGCTCAGTTATAAATGAAGCACATTTTTTTCAAGATGTGTTGCCTATGAATACATCTTTGCTTTCAATGTGGCTACAAAAAGGAATCTTAGCAAAATTAAATCAACAGTTTTTTAAAATTGTGGTTCTCATAATTCATAATGCTATGCGAATTTAGCAAGTGCCCTTCAATAATCCCACTCTAGCTGCCAACAAAGGATACACGGCTGCTGGAAAACTAGCAGAATACCTTCCTCATCCTGCTGATAACACGTGTGAGGGTGGTGAGATGTGAAGGTAAAATAAATAATAAGGAACAAAAGGCCCTTCTCACCCTAGATGATGTCTTAAACTTCAATCGGTTTCTAAAGGCCACTTCATAGAGAAAAACGGGTCCTGTCAAGTGAAAGCCTGCATTTTAAAATGGGTCTCTCTGAGGCCAGTTAAAGCATGATTAATTGCATCTTCTTACATCATTTCTCATATCGTCTCATTTTTTTTCCTTTATTTTATTACACGTTTCCATTCAGTCAGTGCTGGTTTTCTTCCCGCTGGGTGCCTATCATTTCCAGTGAAGACATATATGGAAAAGACAGTAGTTAATTACTTTGGAATTTTAATTTTGCCATAAATTTATTTTTGTATATAAAAATAAAATGCTAGCTATTTTATCTTATGCCATAACTAGATAATAAAATGCCATTTTCATTTGTGTAGCGACTTTCTTAAAATCTCCAAACTCAGCTTAAGCAATGTTATCTACTTTTATCATGTATGGATCAATTTACCATTTGTTTGTTCATAGTTGTTTCTAGTTTTTGAAAACTACAATGAGATAGGGCTTCCCTGGGGGCTGAGATGGTAAAGAACCTACCTGCAATGCAGGAGACCTGGGTTTGATCCCTGGGTTGAGAAGATCCCCTGGAGAGGAAAATGACATCTCACTCCAGTATTCTTGCCTGGAGAACTCCATGGACAGAGGAGCCTGGAGGGCTATAGTATGTGAGGTCGCAAAGAGTCGGACACAACTGAGCCACTAACACCTACCTACTTACAATGAGATAAGTAAAGCAAATGTGAAAACACTTAATAGGTATAAATATATTTATTTTCATTATAATAATTTAACATTTGATTTTGATTTTAAAAGTGTTCCCTGAGAAATCTTGAATAAGAATACAAAAAAAGAGATTAAATTTTTGATAATTTTAATATCCAAAAATTAATATTTGTTATACGGACAATGTTTTCACTCATCAGATGAATAATGAAGAAATAGGTACTAATAGATGGATAAAAATAAAGTAGAAAAGATATATGTTAGTAAAATTGGCATTAAATTATTATCCTGAAAATGCATTATTATATCTTTTTTTAATTCAATATTTGCTTTTAGCATTAGGCTATGTTAAGTATTCTTCAAAAGAACAATATATTTGATTAATAAAATTCTGTAACATATGAGCAACATAAATTACTGAACAATCCCTTTATCAATTTGTAAATTAGTTCTTTTCCCCTGGTCACTGACCTGGAGCCAGACATTCTGGAATGTGAAGTCAAGTGGGCCCTAGAAAGCATCACTATGAACAAAGCTAGTGGAGGTGATGGAATTCCAGTTGAGCTATTTCAAATCCTGAAAGATGATGTTGTGAAAGTGCTGCACTCAATATGCCAGCAAATTTGGAAAACTCAGCAGTGGCCACAGGACTGGAAAAGGTCAGTTTTCATTCCAATCCCAAAGAAAGGCAATGTCAAAGAATGCTCAAACTACTGCACAATTGCACTCATCTCACATGCTAGTAAAGTAATGATCAAAATTCTCCAAGCCAGGCTTCAGCAATATGTGAACCATGAACTTCCTGATATTCAAGCTGGATTTAGAAAAGTCAGAGGAACCAGAGATCAAATTGCCAACATCTGCTGGATCATAGAAAAAGCAAGAGAATTCCAGAAAAGCATCTATTTCTGCTTTATTGCTGTGCCAAATCTTTGACTGTGTGGATCACAATAAACTGTGGAAAATTCTGAAAGAGATGGGAATACCAGACCAACTGTCCTGCCTCTTGAGAAACCTATATGCAGGTCAGGAAGCAACAGTTAGAACTGAACATGGAACAACAGACTGGTTCCAAATAGGAAAAGGAGTTCATCAAGGCTGTATATTGTCACCGTGTTTATTTAACTTATATACATAGTACATCATGAGAAACGCTGGACTGGAAGAAACACAAGCTGGAATCAAGATTGCTGGGAGAAATATCAATAACCTCAGATATGCAGATGACACCACCCTTATGGCAGAAAGTGAAGAGGAACTAAAAAGCCTCTTGAGGAAGGTGAAAGAGGAGAGTGAAAAAGTTGGCTTAAAGCTCAACATTCAGAAAATGAAGATGATGGCATCTGTTCACATCACTTCATGGGAAATAGATGGGGAAACAGTAGAAACAGTGTCAGACTTTATTTTTCTGGGGGGGGCTCCAAAATCACTGCAGGTGGTGACTGCAGCCATGAAATTAAAAGATGCTTACTCCTTGGAAGGAAAGTTATGACCAACCTAGATAGCATATTCAAAAGCAGAGACATTACTTTGCCAACACAGGTCCGTCTAGTCAAGGCTATGATTTTTCCTGTGGTCATGTATGGGTGTGAGAGTTGCACTGTGAAGAAGGCTGAACGCTGAAGAATTTATTCTTTTGAACTGTGGTGTTGGAGAAGACTCTTGAAAGAGTCCCTTGGTCTGCAAGGAGATCCAACCAGTCCATTCTGAAGGAGATCAGCCCTGGGATTTCTTTGGAAGGAATGATGCTAAAGCTGAAACTCCAGTACTTTGGCCACCTCATGCAAAGAGTTGACTCATTGGAAAAGACTCTGATGCTGGGAGGGATTCGGGGCAGGAGGAGAAGGGACGACAGAGGATGAGATGGCTGGAATGGCATCACTGACTCGATGGACGTGAGTCTGAGTGAACTCCAGAGATGGTGATGGACCGGGAGGCCTGGCGTGCTGCGATTCATGGGGTCACAAAGAGTCGGACACGACTGAACGACTGAACTGAACTGAATGCTCACCTAAATTGCCATAAAGTTCTGAGGAATTTAGTTCTGTCACAAAGGATATAGGAAATACTTTTGTTCTCTCTATGTGGACTCCAAAATAATTTCCAGATCTGTACCACAACTTTATGTTTCACCAGCAGTAATCATTTCTGGTCACACTATAACCTCTCTCACAAAATATTAGTCCTAATTTTTTTTTTTGGCAGCAAATAGTATTACTTTTTTTAAATAAATAATTATTACAATACTAGAGTAATATATTTCTTTTAAAAACATACCTATTCTTTTGCATCTATTTCTGTTTTTAAAGCTATATATGTTAATAAATTAAGGTGTATGACATTTTTATATATTAAAATTTAACTTTGATCATAATTATTGCAAAATTTGCAAGCTTATTTTTTAATCTTTTAATGTTATTTTTAATTATTCTGGGGTTTAAAATATTTATAAAACTTGCACTTTATATGTCACCCTATTCCTCTCTGATTATTTTCCCATAGAGTGTCATCCTTTTATATTTATTTTTACTGCTTAAAGTATTGTAAGACTGCTCATTTTTACACATACTTCTAAATTTATTGGGCAGAATATAGACTAGGTGTTCTATTATATAAAATAAAGATCCAACCTTACTTTTTCCAACCACTTTTCTAAAAACTGTATTTTAAAATAATGATATGTTTAAGATAGCTTTATATGCCAAAAAGAGTCAACATCTGCAGGTTTCTCCTGGCTCAGAAAACACAGGAGACTTACTCTCAGTACTGCTAAGTCACTTCAGTTGTGTCTGACTTTTGTGACTGCATGGACGGTAAACTTCCAGGCTCCTCTGTCCATGGGATTTCCCAGGCAAGAATATTGGAGTACGTTGCCGTGCGCTCCTCCAAGGGGTCTTCCCGATCCAGTGATCAAACCAGTGTCTCTTACATCTCTTGCATTAGCACGTGGGTTCCTTACCACTAGCACCTCCTGGGAAACCTTCAGTTCAGTTCAGTTCAGTCGCTTAGTCATGTCCGACTCTTTGCGACCCCATGAATCACAGCATGCCAGGCCTCCCTGTCCATCACCAACTCCCAGAGTTCACTCAGACTCACGTCCATTGGCATCACTGTGATGCCATCCAGCCATCTCATCCTCTGTCGTCCCCTTCTCCTCCTGCCCCCAATCCCTCCCAGCATCAGAGTCTTTTCCAATGAGTCAACTCTTTGCATGAGGTGGCCAAAGTACTGGAGTTTCAGCTTTAGCATCATTCCTTCCAAAGAAATCCCAGGGCTGATCTCCTTCAGAATGGACTGGTTGGATCTCCTTGCAGTTCCTCTTAAATCAGACGAGAGGTGCCATGGGGACATTTGCTGTAAACGTCAGCACTGACCTCGGTGCAGTTGTGTGTTGCCCTTGCCTAATCATTTCCAACTTGAGTTAGTGGAACACTGAAAACTCTAGCTTCTTTAGCAAGTTTCTTATTTAGCCTGAACAAAGATAAACAAATGGTGTCTGGGGGGAGAAATGACAATAACAGGGTACTTTATTATGAACAATTATGTCTCTGGATATAGTTTGGGAAAGCCAGATAAAGGTATAAATAAGATTGAAATAGCTTTGCATAATAATATAAAAGAGTTTCTTCATTTGTGGCATGTAATATCTCTACTGATTATTGCTTTAGGAAGACAATCAGTCTTTATTAATATGGATTTAGACCTCGTTGAGTCTGAGAATAATTGTATTTCCTTAGAAGCTCTATGTGAGTGTCTGTCTCTGGAGTGTGTTTTGTGTGTATGTTTGTGTTTTATTTGGTGATTTCTGGAAGAACACTTGAACTTTTAAGAAGAGTAAGGTGATATCCTTTCTCCTTTGATAGGAAAAATCGGGGCAGAACTTGGAGGGTATAGTCTAGCCCAAACAACTCTTTTGCTGAAATTACTTTGCCCTTCAATACAACATATTGAAAATGATTTTATTTTTAAACTGAATATTGCAATTTGGGAATATGTATTGGTGGAAGATTTTGGAAAAATGTTGAAAATATTTTTCTTCTTTTTTGACATTTTTGTTGAAATATAACATATACAGAAAAGTACAAATTTAAAGTGGGGGGATCAATAAACTGACTACACCTGTAACCAGCAATGGGATGTAGGAATAAAACGTTAGGAACATTCCAGAAAAATCTAACATGCAGTCATCTATTCATTTCTTTCCCTGGGTAATCATTATTTTGATCTTCATATCATAAATTAATTTTGCCTGTTTTTAAACTATACATCAATAGAACCATATATTATGATATTTGGTTCTTTGGCACAAAATAATATATCTGAGATTTAACCATGTTGTTTCAGGCAGTTATAAATCATTCATTGTCATTTCTGTAGAGTATTCCATGTTTGACCATGGAGTGGTCATACTTTATTCCTTTAGCTCTTAATGGGGATTTGTATTGTTTCAATTTGTGTCTCTTCTGAATAGTGCTGCTTCAACACTCTAATCGGAGAAGGCAATGGCAACCCACTCTTGCCTTGAAAATCCCAAGGACGGAGGAGCCTGGAAGGCTGCAGTCCAGGGCGTTGCGAAGTGTCAGACACGACTGAGCGACTTCACTTTCACTTTTCACTTACACGCATTGGAGAAGGCAATGGCAACCCGCTCTTGCCTTGAAAATCCCAAGGACGGAGGAGCCTGGTAGGCTGCAGTCCAGGGCGTCGCGAAGTGTCAGACACGACTGAGCGACTTCACTTTCACTTTTCACTTACACGCATTGGAGAAGGAAATGGCAACCCACTCCGGTGTCCTTGCCTGAAGAATCCCAGGGACAGGGGAGCCTGATGGGCTGCCGTCTATGGGGTCGGAGACGACTGAGGCAACTTAGCAGCCGCAGCAGCAGACTGCATTCAGTGTAGGTTTGTACTACCAAGTAATGTTCTAAATAGTTTGTTAAGAATGTATTACCACCAGCAGTGTAAAATAAAGACGCCCTATCACTTCAGTTCCCTGATACCTCTTGCTATGATCACTTTTACATTAGAATGTCCCTTAAGTATCTAGTCAAATTTTATTGTAATTTAAATTTGCATTTCCCTGATAACAAGTGAAATAGGACATTTTTCATATGTTTTTGCCCACTTATATTCATCCTTTTTTTTATAATGAAGTACCTCCTCAAATTTACTTTATTTTAAACTGATTTTTGATCAAGTTGTAAAAATTTCCTCTGCTATCTTTTGCGAACTAGATGCTTATCAAATATATGTGCTATAGACATCTTATTTCATTCTATATGTTGCCTTTTCATTCTTAGAACCCATTTTGATGGAAAAAAGTTCTTCATCTTCTTCATACATTGCTATGTATTACCTCCCTCCCCTTTTTAGGAAGTATTTTTAAAAATTCAGCATGAGATAGCTATGTCTAATCTGAGTTTAGGAGGATTCTCTGTTTTCTTCAAAAGTTTGTATTAAATTTACCTTTCATAACAATGTCAGCAGCACATCTAGTAATGAACCTTTGCTATCATAGGAAGAATGAAGTTCGTTTATTTCCTATATGGATGTCAACTTGCGTAACAGCCTTTATTTAAAATATTGTCCTTTTCTCAGATGCTGTGGCACATATATGCGATGGAATGTTATTCAGCCATAAAAAAGAATGCATTTGAATCAGCTGTCACAAAGTGGATAAACTTAGAGCCTATTATACCAAGTATAGTAAGTCAGAAAGAGAAAAATAAATATCATATATTTACACATATATACGGAAGCTAGAGGGATTTCTAGGTTGCTCAGTGGGTAAAAAATCTGCCTATGATATAGGAGATGCAGGAGACATGGATTCAATCCAGCATTGGGAAGATCTGCTTGAAGAGGTCATGGCAACCTACTCCAGTATTATTGCCTGGAGAATCCCATGGACAGAGGAGCCTGGTGAGCTACAGTCCATGGGGTTGCAAAGAGTTGGACATGACTGAAGCAACTGAGCACACATGTGTGGAATCTAGAAAGACAGTACTGATGAACCTGCTTACAGAGAAGCAATGGAGACGCAGATATAGAGGTCAGACTTGTGGACACAGTGGAGGAAGGTGAAGGTGGGATGAACTGAGAGAGTAGCATGAAAACACATACTTTACCATATATAATATAGATAGCCAGTGGGAATTTTTGGAGAAGGCAATGGCAACCCACTTCAGTACTCTTGCCTGGAAAACCCCATGGATGGAGGAGCCTGGTAGGCTGCAGTCCATGGGGTCACTAAGAGTTGGGCATGACTGAGCGACTTCACTTTCACTTTTCACTTTCATGCATTGGGAAAGGAAATGGCAACCCACTCCAGTGTTTTTGCCTGGAGAATCCCAGGGACAGAGGAGCCTAGTGGGCTGCTGTCTATAGGGTTGCACAGAGTCGGACACGACTGAAGCGAGTTAACAGCAGCAGCACCAGTGGGAATTTACTGTGTGACACAAAGAGCTCAACCCAGTGCTCTATGACAACCTAGAGGGGTAGGATGGAGTGGAAGGTGGGAGTGAAATTCAAGAGGGAGGGGACATAGGCATACCTATGGCTGATTCATGTTGATGTATGGCAGAAACCAATGCAATATTGTAAAGTAATTATCCTCCAATTAAAAACAAAGTCAAATACAATTAAATACTATCCTTTCACCATTATTCTTAATGAATTGGTTTAACACATATGTTCATATCTTTATTGTGTTTCATTGCATAATTTGTGTATTCTTGGTAAATTGCCACACTCTTTTGAAGATTATATTTCTATAGTAGTTTGTTCTTTCTCGTCTTTTTATTTTTTTGGCTGCACCATGTGGCATGTGTGGTCTTAGTTCCCCGACCAGGGATCAGACCTGCATCCCCTGCACTCATGCACTGGAAGCAGGGAGTCATAACCGTTGGACCAACAGGGAAGTCCTTCACTTTGTTCTTCTTGAATAATACCTTGGCTATTCTTGGCCTTGATAATGCAATTCTGTCATGCCTTACCCTGCTGATGTTGGTCATGGAAAGAAGAATGAGAGAAGGTTGACAGAATTTATAGAGCCAAATCATACCCTGAGAAAAGATATGTGCTTGGTTTTTTTAAAATTTCAATCTGGTCCTATTTCTCTTAAACAGGTGTGTGTGCTAAGCTGCTTCAGTTGTGTCTGCCTCTTTTCGATGCTATGGGCTGAACAGTTTCCTCTCTTCATGGAATTCTCCAGGCAAGAATTCTGGAGTGGGTTGCCGTTTCCTCTACCAGGGGATCTTCTGGACCCAAGGATCAAACCCACGCCTCTTATGTCTCCTGCATTGGCAGGTATGTTCTTTACCACTACACCACCTGGGAAGCTCTCTTAAACATCAAAGAGGACATATTTAAAATCAGGGACGCTAGTCTGGATGTGGGCTAAGTATATGAGGAGTCCATTCTAAAGAGTTTCTTTTTTTATTTTAAAGCTTTTTCCTCCAACTAGACATGATTTACTTTTGTCTTCCCCCCAAGTAATCTATTATGTTTCATATATAGAATGTTTTATTTAAACTGAGTTGAAGACAATCTGTGGAGAACACTGTGAAAGGAAGGGTTTTTTCCTCTGAGGTTCTGTATCTAGAATAAACTTTCACAGCTGCAAAGAAACTTAAAGACAATTCTTCATTCAACCTTAGCATAAGATGAAGTAAAGAACTTTAGGAAAATGGCAAAATTTGAGGAATCTATATTTTAAGTTTGAAGATTATATGCAAGACATTATTTGGGGAACTGCTAACAAATGTCTCATTGGTTATTACTAGTGGCAGGGCACTATAAACTTGCCTACACAATATTCCATGTTAAGATAATAGATGGAATTGTCAAAGGTGGCTTTAATGTTAGCTTCAAAACACATTAAAGCAAAACTAATGCCATTTATGGGCTTCCCAGGTGATACAGTGGTAAAGAATCCACCTGCCAATGCAGAAGATGTAAGAGATACGGGTTCGATCCCTGGATTGGGAAGATTCCCTGGAGATGGAAATGGCAACTCGTCCCAGTATTCTTGCCTGGAATATTCCGTGGACAAAGTAGCCTGGCAGGCTACATACAGTCCATGGGGTCGCGTAGAGTCCAATACAAACAAACACACACAAAATGTTATTTATAGTACTGGAATGGAATCACTTCAGTGTACTGATTTCATTTTTGTCACATGTCAATAACTAACAGTTTCTCTTCCTAGAGTTAAGCCAATCATGAAAGAAAGATAGAATACTCATCGTTTATAATAAATCATTTACCACTATATCAAGCAAGTAAGGTTTTATGTTACTTTCTATAGCTGTTCAGTTCAGTTCAGTCACTCAGTCGTGTCCAACTCTTTGCGACCCCATGAATCGCAGCACGCCAGACCTCCCTGTCCATCACCAACTCCCGGAGTTCACCCAGACTCAGGTCCATCGAGTCAGTGATGCCATCCAGCCATCTCATCCTCTGTCATCCCCTTCTCCTCCTGCCCCCAACCCCTCCCAGCATCAGAGTCTTTTCCAGTGAGTCAATTCTTCGCATGAGGTGGCCAAAGTACTGGAGTTTCCGCTTTAGCATCAGTCATTCCAAAGAAATCTCAGGGTTGATCTCCTTCAGAATGGACTGGTTGGATCTCCTTGCAGTCCAAGGGACTCTCAAGAGTCTTCTCCAACACCACAGTTCAAAAGCATCAATTCTTCCATGCTCAGCCTTCTTCACAGTCCAACTCTCACATCCATACGTGATCACAGGACAAACCATAGCCTTAACTAGACGAACCTTTGTTGGCAAAGTAATGTCTCTGCTTTTGAATATGCTATCTAGGTTGGTCATAACTTTCCTTCCAAGGAGTAAGCATCTTTTAATTTCATGGCTGCAGTCACCATCTGCAGTGATTTTGGAGCCCAAAAAATAAAGCCTGACACTGTTTCCACTGTTTCCCCATCTATTCCCCATGAAGTGATGGGACGGGATGCCATGATCTCCGTTTTCTGAATGTTGAGCTTTAAACCAACTTTTTCACTCTCCACTTTCACTTTCATCAAAAGGCTTTTTAGTTCCTCTTTACTTTCTGCCATAAGGGTGGTGTCATCTGCATATCTGAGGTGATTGATATTTCTCCCAGCAATCTTTATTCCAGCTTGTGTTTCTTCCAGTCCAGCATTTCTCATGATGTACTCTGCATATAAGTTAAACAAGCAGGGTGACAATATACAGCCTTGATGTACTCCTTTTCCTATTTGGAACCAGTCTATAGCTGTATGAAGCTTTAATTGTTAACACAATTGCATCTTGGGTTATGGGTTCTTAGAGTTATGGAGCTGATGATTTCTGAACTTCCATCAGTTTAGTTCAGTTCAGTCACTCAGTCGTGTCCGACTCTGCAACTCCAAGGACTGCAGCATGCCAGGCTTCCTTGTCCATCACTACAAGCAGATAATAGAAAGTTATAAGCACATTTTAATCATTCTTACATTCTCTCATTTGAGACCCAATAGTGACAAGATTATTATTCTTCTATATTTGCCAAGATTTAAGTTGTATCTTTTCTTTTGCTGTTGTCTGACCTCAGTATTTCAACTAGTCAAGTTTCAACCCCAGATGAGAACTGTTCTTGAACCAGTTCTGTGAAATCTGAAGGAAACAAAGATTGGATACATGGTCATTTAAGCATTCAGTAGCCTGGATCCAAAAGGTTAGAAAGACATTTTCCAGATTAAATGGGTAAGTAAGGAATATTTTAGAAATGCGTAATACACTATTTATTGCAAATATATGCAGACTATAAAGCATGATAAAGTATTTAAATTTTGGAAGTAAGGACAATGTGAAGAGCATGACCTTTAAATATCTTAGTGAGAAATTATTTAAAGCACAGGTCCCGAACCTCTGGAATCTAATGCCTGGTGATCTGAGGTGAGCTGATATGATAATAGCAGAAATAAAGAGCACAATAAATGTGATGTGTTTGAGGTATTCCAAAACCATCTTCCCCTAGCTCCAGTCTGTGGAAAAAGTGTCATCCATGAAACCAGTCCCTGGTACCCAAAGCACTGGGGACCTCTGGTTTAAAGCACCCAATAATCAATTTTTAGAATAATTAACTTTATTTGATTTGACTATTTGTTATTATAGGACAAGGCTACAAATTAATTTGTTAACTTGTAGACCTAGCTAGTCAAAATTACTTTCTGGTGGAAAATAGAACCCTAAAGATTACAATTTTATTGCCCTGTAGACTATAACAAGTTTTGTCTCTGATTTAGTACACACATTTCAGACTATGTTTCCAAGTATAAGTATTTTGTTTCCTAAAGTATCATTTGAACATGCTTACTAATTAGTAAACTACCTGTTTGGCATACATTTATCACTTTTTAAAGTGTTTATAAATTGTATTTTGACAGCTTTGAACAATTCACCAAAAGTTGAAATGATTCTCAGGAGACACTAGAATCTTAATTTTGTTGACTCTATTTCTCTAAGCCTGTGTTCTTGCCTGTAATTTTGATTTTTTTCTGATAGATTATTTTGTTTTCATCTTGCCTAACTCAGGGTCATGGCCATGCCTTTTCCATCACAAGGTCCAGTGACTTACGAATCTATGTCTTAATTTGGGACATTAGGTTGTCTCACATATTAGCAAAGAGAGCGCTATAGGTACATGTCAAGTTGATTTGTACACAGTTGATAATTTATTCCATTGTGGGAGCAGCAAAGATTGTATTCTGGATTATGTGACTATATGAAAATTTCAGTTGAATGGCAAGATCTATTCTTTGTTGGATATCCTATGACCATGGATCAAGTCTTTTTAGACTATTTTATGTTAGTCAATTTGTGAAATTTACTGCCCACTGGAACGGAGAACAGCTCTTTGAGATATGGAATTGTGATTTCTTATGCTTTTGGGTTTACTTTTACTAAGCTAATCTCTAAGCTTTCTGAATGGCTGCTGTCTGTAAATCCTTGTATGCATGAGAAATCTTTTTATTCATATGTTTAAAGCTATTAATAGATTAAAGTATCTCTTAATTCAAGAAAACTTTATTTTATGAGTGTATATAGATTAAATATTTCCAATATTTCCAGGAGATAAAACTAAATGTCTAATACTTTATTTGTGCTAGCTGAATATTTCTAAAAAGTGTGGTTCATTGTCATGAAGGGGCTCTTTTCATGAGTATCTATGCAATCAAAGCTATTTTCATAATAATATTGACATATTTTTTACTCCCATTTCTATGGGAATACAAGGATCTGTTTAGAGGATGTATGGTATTTGATGAAAATATTTTTCAGACAGCTAAAAGAAAGTGTTTTTATGATTTCTAGAATTTGTAAAGGTGGTAGGTATTGTGTGTAAATACATGCATATTCAAATATGACTCAGTGTGTTCTCAGTAGTATTATCATTCTCTTGCTAGTATAATTGCTACTGTCTCTTTAATCTCATCACTGCCCACTTTTTTCTCGACAGAATGATAAATAGACATATTTATTCAAATTGAGATACTTAGCAAACATTTTCTTTAAACTGAGTAAGTACAACTATTAAGTCAAGGAAAAACTGAAAGCCTTTGATGTCATTATAAAATTTGAGTTTTCAAACAAAACTTATAATTTTATAAAATTCATGTCTATTACTATGATCTTAAGAACTTACTAAGAGTAAGAGATTTTTCTGGTAAAAATCACCGGTGGTATTAACTAATACAATTTTTGATATTGTATGATCAATTGTGTTTAATCTTGGAAGATCTGTATAACCCAGTGAATTAATATTTTCCAAATGACCAATGGGAGATCTTATTAATATAAGGGGAAGAATGAATAAAGTATCTACTTAAAACATAGAATAAATCAATGGAAACAGTATGAAACAATGTGGAAAATTTACTGATATGGTATCACATTCCACACTGCAGACAACCTTTAGAAAAAGCATATCATGTTTTAAAGTAATATCAAAGGAAAATATCCACAATAATCTAAAAATGTTCTTCAAATACTCTCTGCTTTTCCAAACATGTATCTGGTGAGGACAGCTGTCCTACATAAACTTTAATAATTGACAAGTTGAGTGCAGAAATATATTTTATTAAGGAGACATTAAAGTGTAAATGATCATACTCTTCTCACATTGAAAGGAATATAGTTTAAAAAATCATGTTACAGTCATCAATATGCTATGGATTTAGTATTACTATTTTAAAGCAAATTAATAAATGAATATTTAAAGTGCCTAATACAGTGACTGTTGAGAAAGAAACTCTCCAAAAACACTTAGTTTTTTTCAGAATTTTTGAGGATTTGTGGAGCACTTTTGAATCCAAAGTTTGAGTACTAATGATGTTAGTCTTAGAGAAAGAGAGAGAGAAAGTCAAAAACTGCTAGCTCAGAAATCTATTTTATGTAAGATGGCAAGTTTGTATTATTAAGAATCATCTTTAGATGAATCAGACTAGTTTTATAATTTTAGTTAAAAAGAGCAGAGAGAAAAACCACTAAATTCAAAAAGCACTATAGGAGAAATCTAGTGGAGAGAATGTTTTTGTTTGGTTAGCCTCAAGATGAGAGAGAGAATAATGGCTTTTACATTTTCCAATTTGAGATTCCTTAATGAAATTTTGAGATAGAAATTAGTTTTCTTACTTCAGAGCATGTTTAGTAATGTACACTCAAGGCAGTTTTTGCTCAGTACTGTATACTCAAGGAGGTTTGTATATGGTTAATTAACACTTCTTGTAGCCCTTTATAAATAATTAAGCCCAAACCTCTAGGGGCTATCATTTTGGTGATCAAGAATAACCTTTGGGGACTATATTTTATCTTATTGGTGGGGTCATTAAGAACAATTATTTACAACTGAGAAGTAAAACAAAAGTGTGGACAGTAATTCTTTCAAATTTATATTGAAACTTCTGCAACAAATTATTTAACAGTCTAGAAAAATATGGCTGTGCATGGACTGTGCATGTTGCCATTAAATAAAGGCTCACACACTCATAAATTACGTGTTAACTTGTAGATCTTATCCAATAGAATTGCAAATAATTTCTGTCAAGTAGAAAAATAACCCCAAAGGTTATGTGTTGTCCTGTAAGTCATTAATCATTTTTGCTTCTAACTGAGTAGACTATTTTAGAAAGTCTTTTAAGGTGTACTGATAATCATTTTTCTTCTAATTCTCCTTTGAACCAGGTTAGTCTCCGATCAGCTCCCTCCATCCTTAATGAGTTGAATAAAATCTTTCTCATGTTTTCAGTCTATATGTGTCTGAAAATAATTTTTAGCTTCCTAAAAAAGTGAACAATTTTTAAAAGTTTCATTTTGCTCTGTAGGAATGTTTAATTGCTTCACCACCTGTGAATGCAGTGGTATGTGGGAGCCACTGAGTGTTAGCTCTTAGGGCCCTATTCTTTGCATCTTTGCCCAATTGTACATTCAGATCTTCAATGTCCCTAACTAGAAAAGCAGCCGTGATGGCAATATTTACACCACAAAATTTAGTATAAACTAAAAAATGATGACTTTTTATTTTATGAAGAGCCATTTTAAACCTTATAAAACTTTATAAAAGTCACTCAGTTGTTTCTGACTCTTTGAGATCCCATGGATTATACAGTCCACGGAATTCTCCAGGACAGAATACTGGAGTGGGGAGCCCTTCGCTTCTCCAGGGGATCTTCCCAACTCAGGGAGTTGGAACCCAGGTCTCCCACACTGCAGGCAGATATTTTACCAGCTGAGCCACAGGGAAGCCCTTGTACCACTTTATGCAGGTTAAAAAATTATATTGCTTACTTTTGTTTGTGTTTGAAGTTTAAAATAGTTTTGTACTTCCTTTTTTCACTAAATTTGCTTTTTAAAGTTATCTCTATTGTATCTAGTGGTGGTTCACTCCATTACATTGATTGTATCTTTATGTGAATATTCTATTTATTCATACCCTTACTAATAAATTTTGTGTTGCTTCCAGTTTATGTTATTACAAACATTTATCGTATAGCTATAATTATGAATGTATATTTTTATAAAATGCTACTTTAATCTTATTCATTTTCCTACTGAGTTTTCTTTAAATTCATTTGTGCGATACATACATATATTAGAGATATGTGGGATATATACATATATATATGTGCATGTATATATGAATGCTTTATGTGTGTGTGTGTATGTGTGTGCATGTGTGTGTGTAGCTTTTGAGCTATATTTGTTGTAAATAATTTTTCCCACTCTATGGCTTGCATTTTCATTCTCTTAGCAGGATTCTCTTGATGAATTCAAGTTTTAATTTTAATGTAGCCAAGCTTATAATCTTTTCTCATTAAGTTTAAAAATTCTCTTTGTGCTTATTTTTAGAAAAAGGCTTTGCCTGTCTTGAACTCAAAAACATGTTTTACTAAATAATCTAAAATACATATTACTTTTCACCTTAACATTATTTTACATTTCTTTTAAAAACCAACCACAATTTGATTTTTTGAAACTCTGAAGTAGAATTAAGTTCTACTTAATTAATTAAGTTCTACCTTTTCTTCCATGTAGATAATTTTCCAGCATCTTTTATTGAGAACACTATTATTTGTCTTTTCCCAGTAGTCACATATGGATGTGAGAGTTGGACTATAAAGAAAGCTGAGCTCCGAAGAACTGATGCTTTTGAACTATAGTGTAGGAGAAGACTCTCGAGAGTCCCTTGGACAGCAAGGAGATCCAGCCAGTCCATCCTAAAGAAGATCCGTCCTGGGTGTTCATTGGAAGGACTGATGCTGAAACTCCAGTACTTTGGCCCCTGGATGTGAAGAGCTGACTCATTGGAAAAGACCCTGATGCTGGGAAAGATTGAGGGCAGGAGGAGAAGGGAACAACAGAAGATGAGATGGTTGGATGGCATCACCAACTCAATGGACATGAGTTTGGGTAAACTCCGGGAGTTACTCATGGACAGGGAGGCCTGGCGTGCTGCGGTTCATGGGGTTGCAAAGAGTCGGACATGACTGAGCGACTGAACTGAACTAACTGAACTGAATTATTTGTCTATCGCTCTGTGGCAATGGTTTCCCCAGTGGCTCAGCAGTAAAGACTCCACCTATAACACAGGGGATACATGTTCGATCCCTGGGTTGGGAAGATCTTTTGGAGAAGGAAATGGCAACTCACTCCAGTATTCTTGACTGGGAAATCCAAAGGATGGAGAAACCTGGCAAGCTACAGTACCTGGGGTCACAAAAGAGTTGGACATGACTTAACAAGTAAACAGGAACAATATTGGGGTAATACATTTAAGGGTCCACTTATATGTGAGCTTGTATCTGAGCTTTTATTCTGTAGATCTTTTGTTTATCTCTTCATTCTTTTTTTAGATATTGCTATACATTTATTAAAGAGGCTAAAATTAAAACAGGCGAGTATATCAAGTGTTGGTCAGGATGCAGAGGAACTGGAACTCTCAAATACTGCTGGTGTTAATTTAAAAAGGTACAGCCACATTGGAAAGCAATTTGGCAGTGTAATCCAGGTATATATTCTTTTTTTTTTTTTTTCCAAGTTAAATTTTCTTTTTTTTTTAAATTTTATTTTGTTTTTAAACTTTATATAATTGTATTAGTTTTGCCAAATATCAAAATGAATCCATCACAGGTATACATGTGCTCCCCATCCTGAACCCTCCTCCCTCCTCCCTCCCCATACTATCCCTCTGGGTCTTCATTCTTTTATCAGTGTGTATTTTCATATTTATGGCAGCTTTATAATTAGTCTTGACATTCAGTAAACAAGTTTTCTCATCTTTAAAAAAAATATTTGGTTCCTGTTGACCATTTGTATTCCAAAATAAATTTTAGCTTTACCTTGGGCAAATTTACAAGTTTCCCCAAACTCTTATTAAATTTTTATTGAAATTGAACTAAATCTAAATTTGGGGGAAAGCATTAAACTCAAAATATTGTCTTTGCGAATAAACCTCATAAATCTTTCATTTTATGAAACATAGCATTTTGAATTCCTGTGTAGAAGTCTTCATCATGTGCTAATTTTATTCCCAGGTTTATAATATTGTACTATTATAAATGGCATATGTTTTTACCTTTTATCTTATATTTGCTGTTAATACACAGAATGAAATATATATATTTTTAGGAATTTGCTTCATATTACCCCCAAAGAAAGATAAATATATAGAACATTTTCCTGTGGTTTACTAGAGAGAATTATACTTTAGATATCAATAAAATAATTTTTTCAAGTGATTTAAAAAAAATCGTTCAAGTCCATTTGCAGAAAACAATAAAATTCTAGGAGTGTTTCTTAAATAAGGTGATATGCAGGAAAAATTAACAGTAATATACTATAATAGATATCTGCCTTAGTTAGTATCCATTTATATACAATAAAAGCAGAAGAATTTCAAGAAAATAACTTTAGTTGCTGTTTTCATATTCTTTAAAAATCTTCTAGTTTTCACAGATTTTCAATCACACAGTTAGGTCGATGTGTTATTTGTTGTTTTTGAGATGAGGAAGACTAGAGATGAGTATGTTGTGGCTAAAGTACGTAAGTGTTATTACTTGTACATAAAACTTGAGATGCTTATAAGACATTAAAGTGGAGATTTCAAGAAGCTTGAAACTAAACGAAGGCTTGGCAAGAAATAAGAATTTGAGAGTTATTGGCCTATGTGAAAGTCACTCAGTCATGTCTGACTCTTTGCAATCCCATGGACTGTACAGTCCATAGAATTCTCTAGGCCAGAATACTGGAGTGGGTTGCCTATCCCTTCTCCAGTGGATCTTCCCAACCCAAGAATCGAATCAGGGTCTCCTGAATTGCAGATAGGTTCTTCATCAACTGAGCTGTCATATGGATGATATTGAAACCTATAGGTAAGTATGAAATCACTAGAAATAAACACCATTTTCTTCAGTCCATTCACAATTCCTTACCTCATTGTCACTATTTCCAGACAGTTCATGCACTTATCATTTACTAACGTTCATCCCAGTTCATGCAGGTGCCTAATTGCTAATTACCATAGAATTTCACACACTTGCTAGGGGACAGCTACAAAACAAGTTCAGTTAAAAGGCATTTGCTGAAATCTCTGAGCTGTAATAAACATTACATGCTTACTGGTGTACTAATATAGGTTTAGTTTTACTAAAATAATTTAATTTTCTTTCCCCAGAAAGAGCTTAATAAACATTTGGATTAAATCAAAGCTTAAAATACTCAATATGCTCATGACTGCAACAGGAAATGTAATTGTGACTCTCAGGAGTGAAGTAAATAGTGATCAGAGATCAGGAAGAAAAGCAAATATATATGGAGAAGGAGAGAGATCCCTGGTGCTGAATAAAAGATCCCCATGAGTTCAGGAGTTAGTGTTCAGAAATCAAGATTTACACTGTGTTTATTTGAATAGTACTTTCTTCTTGTACTTTGTTCCAGATGCAGGAGTGAATTGACTAGGAGATGAATGAAAGGTGCTGATGGTTTTCCTTCCCTTCTTTGGGAAAGAAAAAAAAAAAAATTGTAAGTAAAAGACCTGCTCAAAAGACCTGAACTCCCCATGGCTTTCAGGAAGAGGTTTTTAAAGGCAAAGTGAGAGGTGAGGGTCCCTGATCAGCTTGTAGACATTATTCTGATTGGTTGGTTGTGAGGTAACTGTGTGGTATTTCAGGAGTCAGCATCACCAAATTCTTGGTCCCTATCTATCTGGAGTCTATGTGCTGGTGGTCAGCATGCAGTTAACTTTTTCCACTCAATGAGGGTTTTATTATCTGCAAAACAGATCAGAGACAGCACTTGCTGCTGCTGCTGCTAAGTCGCTTCAGTCGTGTCCGACTCTGTGCGACCCCATAGACGGCAGCCCATCAGGCTTCCCCGTCCCTGGGATTCTCCAAGCAAGAACACACTGGAGTGGGTTGCCAATTTCCTTCTCCAGCGCATGAAAGTGAAAAGTGAAAGTGAAGTCGCTCAGTCGTATCCGACTCTTAGCGACCCCATGGACTGGAGCCTACCAGGCTCCTCCGTCCATGGGATTTTCCAGGCAAGAGTACTGGAGTGGAGTGCCATTGCCTTCTCCGGATAGCACTTGAGGAGGAACTAAATTTCCTTGACTTTTTGTTTTATGGATGAACTATTAATACTCTGTCTTGCTTGACTGTTTTCCTTTGTTTCTGCATTTTCTCACTTCTTTGATTAAATGTGTTCTTTGGGACTTGGGAAAGAACCAGGAGGTTTTCTATAAACAAGAGGCAAGCAGGGGAGTCTAGGGTTCTGTCCATGGGAAGGTCCCACAGGGTCCTACTCAGTTTCAGTATCACATACCTGACATTAAAGACAGTGTAACCAAGACACCCTAATTGTGATTCAGAAAAATTTGGGATGTAGATTTTTGAACTAGGTTGGCAAGACAGTCATACTGCTTATTACAAATGGTACAGTAGTTAGGGTTGCATTGGACTTCTTGAAAAATCTTGAAACATTTGGAGATGAACACTCTAAAGAATTACTTTAGGCAATCTTTTTATGTATACTTGGGGGCAGAAGACATTTCAGGAGAGAGACAAGTGAACTACAAGGATGGGTGTGGACTGTGTTAGGAAGAGTTGCCAAATCAGTTCAGTCACTCAGTCACGTCCAACACTTTGTGACCCCGTGGACTGTAGCATGCCAAGCTTCCTTGTCCATCACCAACTGCAGGAGCTTGCTCAAATTCATGTCCATTGAGTCAAAAATGGCATCCAACTAAATAAATACTCTATAATGATAAAGAAGAGTATACATTTTGTGAAAATCATGTATTGAGGGATGATTGTGTGCATGCATGCTAAGACGCTTCAGTTATGTCTGACTCTATGCAACCTCATGGACTATAGCCCACTAGGCTCCTCCATTCACGGTTCTCCAGGCAAGAATACTGGAGTGGGTTGCCATGCCCTCCTCTTATTGAGGGCTCCCTCTATGTTAATCAATGGACTTCCCTGGTGGCTCAGATGGTAAAGCGTCTGCCTCCAATGCGGGAGACTCGGGTTCAATCCCTGGGTTGGGAAGATCCTCTGGAGAAGGAAATGGCAACCCACTCCAGTACTCTCATCTGGAAAATCACATGGACAGAGGAGCATGGTAGGCTACAGTCCATGGGGTCACAAAGAGACGGACATGACTGAGCGACTTCACTTCACTTCACTTCTATGTTAATCACTGTATTAACTGCCATGCTTTATTTCATGTAATCAATTCAACAGCCCTTAAAATAGGTAATAATTGAACTTGTTTTCAAGGTTAAAAAAAAAAAAAACTAAGGCTTAAAAAAAATCACATAATTATTAAATAATTAAGCTTTAACTTCAACCGGGCCTTAATTGACTCCAAACCCTACATTTTACACACACAATTACTTGTAGAGAATATATGCTTTCACAATAGTGAATTCTGACAAAATGTATATTCCGACAAGTCTAGGGTAAAAGGTGTATAGAGAATTTGATTTACCTGACTGATTAAAAAAAAAAACTTTGGTTCATTGAATTCCCTTTACTTATATGACAAAAGGGAGATTATTACACTAGATCTACTTTAATCACACAACTTCTTAAACTCTGAGGCGTAAGGAGAAGTAGATAGATTTGAAATATGAAAAGAACTTGGTGTGCCATTGGTGCTTTTGAAGATACAAAGAGCAATGTTAGAAGAAATGCACTTAGCATTAAGGAACAGGGGAGAATGATGTCCCCACCTCTCTCCCCTCAACTGACAGCAAATAAGGAAATGGAGACCTTAGTTCAACTGATGCAAGGAACTGCATTCTGCCAATAACATAACTGAATGTGGAAGAGAATTCTTTTCCAGATGCTCTCAAAAGGACTAGTCCATCTAACCCTTTGTATCTGGCCTAGGAAGACCCTGAGCTTCTCAGGTGGTACTAGTGGTAAAGAACCCGTCTGCCAATGCAGGAGAGGTAAGAAGATGAAGGTTGATCCCTGGGCTGGGAAGATTACCTGGAGGAGGACATGGCAACCCTCTCCAGTATTCTTGCCTGGAGAACCCAGGGACAGAGGAACCTGGAGGGCTATACTCTATAGGGTCGCAAAGAGTCAGACATGACTGGAGTGACTTAGCACACATGTACGACTTTGACAAAGTAATTATTGAGCCTGACCTAGAGAAACCATGTGATAATAAATGGATGTTATTCTAAGTGGCAAAGTCTGAGATAATTTGCAAGCAGTGTAGGAAACTAACACAGTGAGAGACAGTCAATATGCAGCACCCTCATTTTCTTGTATCTGATAGATAAGACAATTGTAAAGCTTTCTCTTTGGAACCAGGGGAAAGATAGTTCTCAAGGGGCTTTCAGTTCTATACCATAAAGATGGCAAAATAGTTTTATTTTTTATGCCTTGAATGGTCCTCAGTATTTATACCAATTTGAAATCCTGTTTCCAACATCTAAATGACAGCAAATCTCAGCTGAGTAGTATGACATTTCTGTTGAATGTGATTAGAATTGTGAGGTGGGGAGAAAAGATGACACTTTGCAGCTCTTCCTCTTAAATCCATCAAACATAAACATGCCTGATTAAACTATAAGAAATACCTCTCTTTGAAAGTGAGCTCCGTGTATTAAGTAAGACTGAGTAATAAGAAATATTGTGATGAAATTAAAAAAAACAAAACTGGGCAGTTGTCCAATTTGGGTGCAAAATACATTGAATATTTGATTTCAAAACCCGAATGCTTTTGGTCTAAATCTTCATGATGTAACATAGAGCCAAGCACACACACACATGCAAATTGAAATATTTTCAGTTAACCATCCTTTTTACAAATATGTATATGCTGTTTAATCTTGATATATTCTTAGTGAAATGCTAATGTAAGAAGAAAGATTTGCCTGAGTGGCTTACTTTAATAAACTTAAAATGAATTTCCTATGGACACTAATACAGCCCAATGTTCTCAACATTATTTTCCTGCATCAGAGATGCTCCAGAAAAGGATACTGACAAGGGACCTCCAATTAGATAAGTAGGAAATAAACTCAAGTCAGATGTTGGTTTTTATCATGGGTGAGCCTTGAGAAATTATGACTGTAAAAAGCCTCAGTTTTAATGACACCGTTTTATCTCTAGTAGGCATGTATTAACAATGAGTCTCTTCTTCATCTTTTTTGCTCCATAAACTGTTACACCTAGCGTACCCTTGTGACTTCCCTGGGGAGGATGATTCAAATCATTGAAAATGGAGTCCCAGACTATTCCAGTTATGACTCAGGAGCATCAGTTATTTTATTTCATAATAAACACACCCAACTCAAGAAAGTATTCATTTACTCTGCTCACTTTCCATGAGGATTCTGCTTTGGGACTAGAGAAGGGAAAAAGAGAAAATAGGTTATTTCTCAATTTTGTTTTAAAAAAAAAATGTGTGAATTTGTGAGCAAGCTTTAAAGTTTTCAATAAATTAATTTAAAATAATTCACATTTATTAAACCCTTGCTCCACTGGAAATATAGCAGTTATAAAGACTGCTTCAGTAATCCTGTGTCTTCAACATAAAAGAAAGAAAGAAAGTGAAATCGCTGGGTCGTGTCTGACTCTGCGACCCCATGGGCTATAGCCTACCAGGCTCCTCTGTCCGTGGGATTTTACAGGCAATAGTCCTAGAGTGGATTGCCATTTCCTTCTCCAGGGGATCTTCCCAACCCAGGGATCGAACCTGGGTCTCCAGCATTGTAGACAGACGCTTTACTCTCTGAGCCATCAGGGAAGTCCTTCAACATAAAGCACACATGATAAATAATAATGTTTATGATCATATTAACCAATGGCATTTTTCATTGTTAGTATGTTATTGACATACATAGAACATACTTTCAGAGAAGGCAATGGCACCTCACTCCAGTACTCTTGTCTGGAAAATCCCATGGACGGAGGAGCCTGGTAGGCTGCAGTCCATGGGGTCACGAAGAGTCGGACACGACTGAGCGACTTCACTTTCACTTTTCACTTTCATGCACTGGGGAAGGAAATGGCAACCCACTCCAGTGTTCTTGCCTGGAGAATCCCAGGGACGGGGGGAACCTGGTGGGCTGCTGTCTATGGGGTCGCACAGAGTCGGACACGACTGAAGAGACTTAGCAGCAGCAGCAGCAGAACATACTTTATTCCCTTTACTCTTGACTACAACTCTGTCATAGATGCTAGTCTAAAACTTAGATACTACGTTTTGCAGAGGATAAATGTCTTACCTAAGATAAGAAAGTGAGCATATTTCGGAGCCCAGATACTTAATAAATTTGGTGAATATCTGAATATTGATCTAATCTCTGTAGGATTCTTCTATTGAACTCCATTGTGATTGAAACATTATTGGGATATGTGGATCTGTTTATCTGATTATATATATTCCATTAATCAATATCACTAATCATTTTTTATTTTTATTACTTTTTCTTAGGTTAATCCTATTATTAGGACCCATGATATTACTTTTATATACCTTTCTATAGACTTCCAGGTATCTCTCCTTTCTTTTATCTATTTAATTGTTGCTTTCTTGACTCCTACCCCTTTAATGATTTAAAAGATTTTCATTCGCTACTCTACCTATATTGAAATTATGCATCTTTATGATTTCTCTCATTTTCTTACATAATATGCTGACATCTCAGAAGATTTCTTTAAATTCTTCATCCATCAAATAAAACTGAATGTAAATATCAAACCATTCATATAATATTAAAAATATAAAACATGACTCTAAATTGAGATTATATATATTTGCTTTTATATTTTATATTTCTAATTTTCTTATTTTAATTTATATAGTAGTAATGTAATAAATATTTGATGTGATAGAACATTAAATCTTAAAAAGACAGTGACTTCCATTTTAGTTTTTATAAGTAAAGTCATTCAAGCCAGTCTAACTAATGAGACAATTGATATAATAATTTATTAATATTAATATATTAGTTTAAATCATGTTTATTGATTGAGTAAACATTCTGAAGAACAGACGTCAACTACATGTACGTCTTTTGTGTGCCATGGAAATGATGAATTTCATTGCCAAATAAATTAAAAAGTTTGGGAGGCTACACCATGTTAAATCATTACCTTTGTTGAAGAATTTGTCACAGTAGTTAGTACAAAGCATGAGTCTCTAAAAAGGAGTTTTTAGATAGATTTCCATATGTATTATCAATGATTAGCTCTATCAGTTTTAGTAATATCCATATTTTTATCAGTATCTATAATTTTTCCATCTGTAAAACTAGAGATTATTTATAATTGGGGTACACATTATAAGGCAACCCAAGGTTAAATATATGAGATTTTTCAGAATGCAATCATGAATATGATTTAACATTTACCTATTTTGACAATTTCTAGAAATATTATGGCTTATTCCAATGGGTGTTGATATGTAAATTATATAATTTAGTTTAATATTAGCTTGAGACATCTAACTCATGTTAAGTATTGGTAGAATAATAATTTTCATTGTAGGTTATATTAAATTTGTATTATTAGCAAATTATATGTGAGATTGCCCCAGGGCCACTTGGTGGCGGATTCTTGTTGATGTATGGCAAAACCAATACAATATTGTAAAGTAGTTAGCCTCCAATTAAAATGAATACATTTAAATTTAAAATTAAAAAATAGCCTTTTATAAATGAAATTACCAAAATATAAAAGTAGAATTAATACTATTATGAAATACTGTATACTTCATTCTGATAAAATAAGTATAAAATTTTGCCACTGTTTCATGTATCCCTCCTTCTGACATTTTATTCATATTTTCATATATTTCCATTTCTCATAAAGCCTTATACACTGATATAGACTTCTCTTTTACTCATTAACCAACATGATAATAAAAATCTTTTAAATAATTAACATTACTTACTACCATGTGACATCAAGCCCATATTTAAACTGCCCCAGTTGACCCATGGAGTTTATTTTACAATTGCTTGATCCAAACCAATTTTCAAACGAAGTGTAAGCACTGTATTTGGCTATTTAAAGTTGTTTAAGTCTCTTTTATTCTAGCTATAATAGCACTCTTCTCCTCAAATTCAATTTTTAATTTTTGGAGAAATAAATTCGTCTTATAGAATCTTCCGTATTGTATGTTTATTTGATTGTTTCTATATTGCATTTTTGAACTGTCTCTCTATCCCTTCAATTTAAGGTAGCTTTTTATCAAAGGAAAGAAACTAATCAGTACTGAATCAAAGAAAGAAATAGAAAGTTTTACGCAAGCTTAATTGAGGATTATAACACAGGAAACAGTCTTTCAGAGAGCCCTGAGAATGTCTACACACACATGCGAGTGGTTGGTCACTGTGGCCGCTTACAGATTTGAGAAAGAAATGTTATTTTCTAAGAGTCACCTGGTGGTAGTGATTTAGTCACTAAGTGTGACTCTTGTGACTTCATGAACTGCAGCCCACCAGGCTCCTCTGTCCATGAGATTTCCCAGACAAGAATACTGGAGTGGTTTGCCGTTTCCTTCTCCAGGGGATCATCCCGACCCAGGGATGGAACCTGAGTCTTCTGCCTTGCAGGCAAATTCTTTGGATTCTTTACAGCCTGAGCCACCGGGGAAGGAGTTTCAAGGCTGATACCAGAAGGAGAAACTTTGACCTTTATGGTTCAGCAGTTATTTCTGTTATTGGGGAGGTCTGCTCAACACATAATACAGATGCACAGTACATACTAGAGGGAAAGGAGTAGGTCAAAATGGGCATAAAAACAATTTTGTGTTGAAATTCTTTTACCTTGACTTTAAGCATGAGTTTTTATTTTATCAGTCTGCAGTTAGGCCCAGAGGATTTAACTTGCCTGGATTCAGGTTCTGATTTTTAGGCTAGGGTAATTCATGCAAGGCTATGTGTACTGCCTTGTATCACTTCATGATGAACATTTCATCCCACTGTCTCCATCTGTGATACTGAATTTGAACTGGGTTCAGGAGGTGTCACCTGACACCCACCGCACCCCAATTCCAATATTTCACATTAGAATCCTGATGCCGTAATTAAACAATGAGTAAAGCCAAGAGACTTCTTTTAAGGTTTTGATTTTGGCTATGAAAACTTGAGCAGGATTTTTTTCTGGTAAAGAATAGGGTGAAAAATAGTCTTCTTCTATGATAAACCATAATGGAAAAGAATATGAAAATGAACATATATATATTTATGTATATGCATAACTGAGCTTGCCATACAACAGAAATTAACACAACACTTTAAATCAACTATATTCAATATTTTTTTAAAATAGTCTTTTATCAACTCTTATGGCTATTGTGTAGTATTTTCTGTAAAACCCTCTGGCAGTGACTGGAACATGGAAAGTCTTCATGTCTGCTTTTCTAAAATATGATTTTAAGTAATTTACAAGGGGTGCCCCATTTTAATATACATCATTTTCCTCTTCTCTAAACCCATTACTTCTAACTCTATTAGTAAACAAAACTTTGGTAAAGCCTGTCAAAATATACTCAGAGGTATTGGAACTTTGGGGAAAATAGAATTTAGATCAGTCCCTGAGATGGGCAAGTGCAGAAATGGCTCAAGACTGAAAGGATGCAAAGGTAGAATGTTTATTAATAATTCAGTAGAAGCAAGAAAGAGAAGCTAGAAGAATATCTAAGACCCAAATAATCTCTAGAAATATTGGGACCAACTTCACTCCCCATAACATATGGGATTAGAGTTTGAGTGGTAATAATTAAAATCTTAAGTCTTGAAGACACAGCAGACTGGAGAAGCCCAGGAACTAATATGTTTGCTGAAAAATTAATATAAGTTGTATTACTTGGTAGAGCAGTTTCAATCATGTTATGGACTGAGTGTTTTTCCTCCTCTACTCCAAATTTGTCTTAAAATCTAAAGCCCTAATGTGATGGTATTAGGAAGTAGGGGCCTTTGAGAAGTGATTAAATCATGAGGAATTAGCCCTCATGAGTGGGATTAGTGCCTTTATAAAAGTGACCCCACAGAACTCTCTCATGTGAGGACATAAGGAGAAAATTACTGTCTATATAACAGGAAGCCAGCCTCACGAGACGATGAATCTGCTGGGACCCTGATCTTAGACTTCTCCATCTCCAGAAAAGTAACAAGTAAATATTATTTGAGTTACCTAGTCTATGGTATTATTATTATAGCATCTGGAACAGTCTAAGACAAAGCCTTGCTTATTTTTTTTTTTTAAACTACATGGTTGGAAGTTCTAAACTTGAAACTATGCAGCACTTTCAATGGAAATATTTTTAGATTACTGAAGACAAACCACAACAGAATAGAAAATTCACCAAGATTTTATACTTCTAGGAGGCATCAATTTTGCAAGAGGAAGAAAAAAGTGCATGGTTGTGTTTGCTTGAGGGTTTCTTCTTGTTAAGTTACAGCCTCAGGTTTATGAATATATTACCATTTTTCTATTTAAACTTCAAAAGATTAGAGATAAGTAAACTCTAGCAAGAAATATATATTTGTTGTAATATTGGTGTGTAAGTGTGCCTTTATACATGAACTGTCTAGATGTCTGCAAAGTTTTCGGTGCAAAATCCTTAATCTTCAGGACAATGATTTAAGTCTAGCAAGTGAGGAAACTGTGCTAGTGTAGATGGAAGTTTCCCAGGGCCACATTATTTGCTCTATCACTAACAGAGTAGATTTCAAAGCAGAGGTTCCTGAACTCCATTTCCAGTGTTTTCATTACATTGTTTATTTATGTCACAATTGCACTTAAAAACACAATGCTAGGCAAATTATCACAAGAAACAGGAAGAAAATGTCTAGAATACAAGTTAAGAAACAAGTGATTAAAATATTAAGTATTAAAAACACATAAATCAGGATTTTCTGTTTACTTTTAAATATTTTACATGAAAATAATCATTAAATTGCATATCAGTTAAAAAATACTAAACACCACAAATTTAATATTTTTCTTTAAAAATATTTTTTTCAAATAGTACAAATTGATATGAAATATTCCACAAAATTTATATATCTTAATGAAAAAGAAAACAACTTTATTTAACAATTTTTTATTAAATACTGTTTAAATACCATTATAAAACTTTCATGAACAATTTGAAGCCTATATTACATATTTGTAATTTGTGTATTTAATACAGTATCTGTAGCTTTGTTTTGATTGTCATATGTTTGAGCATCTAATGTTTCGAACATTTATTCCTCTGTAAAACAGAACAATATCCTCTAGAAAATATCTACATTTCAGTATTTCCAGAAATTTACATTTCTCTATGTGGAACTCTTTCATGGTCTGAAAGCATTTGTCAAGTGCAATTGAACTTGATGAAGTTGGAATACATGCTTTCTTTATGATTTGGTATATTACAAGGAGGCAGAGTGAATTGCACTTGAGTAATAAATTGGAACTAAAGCCATAAATAAGACATTTTTGAGTTAGTTTATGATTGTTTCCAAACTCAGATATAACTGTCCAGGAAAATACATAATAATAAATTCTCTGATTTTCTAATTCAAGGTAGAATTAGTAACAGAACTCCTTAGCACTTTATCAACAGTTCCTCTACACATAACATAATATTATAGGTATTGCAGGAAACCTAATGAACTGTAATATAGAGGCCCAGCCAAAAGAAGTTTATACTTCATGGGAGAAGACTGGTATTTAAGTATATACACAACAGCGTGAATTGCACTATAGCTCTTCACAGTTCAGGTCATGATAATTTGCCTAGGGAAGAGAAGAGATAACAAAATTTATGAGCAGAGAAATGACTAAGGAATAAGTCATCTTCTATTGAATCCTATTCCCCACACCAAAACATAAAATATGTTGATGTATGGCAAAACTAATACAATATTGTAAAGTAATTAGCCTCTAATTAAAATAAATAAATTTAAATTAAAAAAAGAAAAAAATATTTTTTAATTTAATTTATCCTAGTGCACTGGGACGACCCAGAGGGATGGTATGGGGAGGGAGGAGGGAGGAGGGTTCAGGATGGGGAACACATGTATGCCTGGAGAGGATTCATTTTGATGTTTGTCAGAACCAATACAATATTGTAAAGTTTAAAAATAAAATAAAATTTTTAAAAAAAGTTAAAAATTTAAAAAAAGGTGAAAAAAATAAAATAAAACTCTTTAAACATGAAAAAAGAATAATTTATCCTAGTGAAGTCTGAGGAGCCTCTTCCTAGCATCTAGCATTGTGATATGAATTTAGAAGGTGATAAACAGGTAGTGCCTAATGAACTATCCCTGATAGCTCAGCTGATAAAGAATCAGCCTGCAATTCGGGAGACCTGGGTTCGATCCCTGGGTTGGGAAGATCCCCTGGAGAAGGGAAAGGCTACCCACTCCAGTATTCTGGTCTGGAGAATTCCATGGACTATGTAGTCTATGGAGTCACAAAGAGTTGGACACGACTGAGCAACTTTCACTCACTCACTCAAACAGGTAGTGCCTGATGAACTATGGATGGAGGTTCATGACATTGTACAGGAGACAGGGATCAAGACCATCCCCAAGAAAAAGAAATGCAAAAAAGCAAAACGGCTGTCTGAAGAGGCCTTACAAATAGCTGTGAAAAGTAGGGAAGCAAAAAACAAAGGAGAAATGGAAAGATATACCCATTTGAATGCAGAGTTCCGAAGAATAGCAAGGAGAGATTAGAAAGCCTTCCTCAGTGAACAATGCAAAGAAATAGAGGAAAACAACAGAATGGGAAAGACTAGAGATCTCTTCAAGAAAATTAGAAATACCAAGGAAACATTTCATGCAAAAATGGGCTCAATAAAGGACAGAAATGGTAGGGACCTAACAGAAGCAGATGATATTAAGAAGGGGAAGCGAGAATACACAGAAGTATACAAAACGGATCTACATGGCCCAGATAATCACGATGGTGTGATCACTCACCTAGTCAGACATCCTGGAATGTGAAGGCAAGTAGGTCTTAGGAACCATCACTATGAACAAAGCCAGTGGAGGTGATAGAATTCCAGTTGAGCTATTTCAAATCTAAAAGATGATGCTGTGAAAGTGTTGCACTCAATATTCCAGCAAATTTGGAAAACTCAGCAGTGGCCACAGGACTGGAAAAGGTAATTTTTCATTCCAGTCCCAAAGAAAGGTAATGCCAAAGAATGCTCAAACTACCGCACAATTGCACTCATCTCACACACTAGTAAAATAATGCTCAAAATTCTCCAAGCTAGCCTTCAGTAATACATGAACCATGAAATTCCAGATGTTCAAGCTGGTTTTAGAAAAGGCAGAGGAACCAGAGCTCAAATTGCCAACATCCGCTGGATGATCAAAAAAGCAAGAGAGGTCCAAAAAAACACATCTATTTCTGCTTTATTGACTATGCCAAAGCCTTTGACTGTGTGGATCACAATAAACTGTGGAAAATTCTTCAAGACGTGGGAATACCAGACCACCTGACCTTCCTCTTGAGAAACCTGTATGCAGGTCAGGAAGCAACAGTTAGAATCGGACATAGAACAACAGGGCTTCCCTGTTGCCCATTGGGCTTCCCTGGTGGCTCAGATGGTAAAGCATCTGCCTATAATGCGGGACACCCAGGTTCGATCCCTGGGTTGGGAAGATCCTCTGGAGAAGGAAATGGCAACCCACTACAGTACTCTTGCCTGGACAATCCCATGGATGGAGGAGCACTGTAGGCTACAGTCCATGGGATCACAAAGAGTCAGACATGACTGGGTGACTTCACTTCACTTCTTCTTCATAGAACAGCAGACTGGTTCCCAATAGGAAAAGGAGTACGTCAAGGCTGTATATTGTCACCCTGCTTATTTAACTTATATGCAGAGTACATCATGAGAAACGCTGGGTCAGAGGAAGCACAAGCTGGAATCAAGATTGCTGGTAGAAATATCAGTAACCTCAGATATGCAGATGACACCACCCTTATGGCAGAAAGTGAAGAGGAACTAAAGAGCCTCTTGATGAAAGTGAAAGAGGTGAGTGAAAAAGTTGGCTTAAAACTCAACATTCAGAAAACGAAGATCATGGCATCTGGTCCCATCACTTCATGGAAAATAGATGGGGAGACAGTAGAAACAGTGGCTGATTTTATTTTTCAGGGCTCCAAAGTCACTGCAGATGGTGACTGCAGCCATGAAATTAAAAAACGCTTACTCCTTGGAAGGAAAGCTATGACCAACCTAGATAGCTTATTATAAAGCAGAGATATTACTTTGTCAACAAAGGTCCGTCTAGTCAAGGCTATGGTTTTTCCAGTATTCATGTATGGATGTGAGAGTTGGACTATAAAGAAAGCTGAGCGCCGAAGAATTGATGCTTTTGAATTGTGATGTTGGAGAAGACTCTTGAGAGTCCCTTGGACTGCAAGGAGATCCAACCAGTCCATCCTAAAGGAGATCAGTCCTGAGTGTTCATTGGAAGGACTGATGCTAAAGCTGAAACTCCAGTACTTTGGCCACTTGATGCGAAGAGTTGACTCATTGGAAAAGACCCTGATGCTGAGAAAGATTGAGGGCAAGAGAAGGGGATCACAGAGGATGAGATGATTGGATGGCATCACCAACACAATGAACATGGGTTTGAGTGGACTCCGGGCGTTGGTGATGGACTGGGAATCCTGGCATGCTGCGGTTCCTAGGGTTGTAAAGAGTCGGACACCACTGAGTGACTGAACTGAACTGAACTGAAACAGCTAGTAACTGAAACAGATAAATACAGAGCAATATTTAACCTGCACACTTAGGAGCTAAACTGCTCCTGAAGGCTGAAAGTTGGAGGCTGCGCCATGTGCTAGGCTTACATCACATCTCTGAAATTAGTGGTATTAACTTATTTCACTGATGTAGTAATTAGAGGTGCAAAAGGCTTGTTGTTTCTTCAAGTTCACCCAGACAGCAAGCCAAAACAAGAACCCAGAAAATTTAGACTTGAACTTTAATGCTTATTCCACTAAACCATTCATCAATGCTGTTACCAAACATTCTTATGTAAATGTGTAGGAGTCATTCCCTTATATTTTTAGAAGCTCTGATAATACCCATACTTTACTTTGGACTTCCAGATGGTGCTAGTGGTAAAGAACCTGACTGCTAATGCAGGGGACATAAGAGACACAAGTTGGATCCCTGGGTGGGGACGATCCCCTGGAGGAGGACATGGCAACTCAATCCAGTGTTTTTGCCTGGAGACTCCCATGGAGAGAGGAGCCTGGTGGGCTACAGTCCAAAGGATCACAGAGTCAGAAATGACTGAAAGACTTGGCTGGCACATCTTTTTAAGGCCTGTCCACATAGTTCTCCACAGGAATCCCTTAAAGAGAGAAGGTTTATTACCCCTTTGATTTTTAAAACGTAAAAGAAGATCTATAAAACCTAGAGGGCTTTCCCTATTTGAGACAAATCTTTTTGTCTAAGCCACTTTGCATAAAACTTTTTCAAAGGAAAGTAATCTGTGTTAGATTAGCATCTTCTCTCTCCCTCTCTTTAAAGGTTATTATTATTATTATTTTGGATGTGGACCATTTTTAAAGTGATCCATTTGCTCTTGTTGTTTAGTCACTTAGTTACGTTTGACTCTTTGCAACCCCATGGACTGTAGCCCGTCAGGCCCCTCTGTCCATGGGGATTTTCTAGGCAATAATACTGGAGTAGATTGCCATGCTCTCCTCCAGGGAATCTTCTCGACTCAGGGATTAAACCCATGTCTCCTGTGGTTCCTGCATTGTACGCAGATTCACTGAGCCACAGGGGAAGCCCTTCACTTAGCATGCTGCTGCTGCTGCTGCGTAGCTTCAGTCGTGTCCGATTCTGTGCGACCCCATAGACGGGAGCCCACCAGGCTCCACCATCCCTGGGATTCTCCAGGCAAGAACACTGGAGCTGGTTGCCATTTCCTTCTCCAATGCATGAAAGTGAAAAGTGAAAGTGAAGTCACTCAGTCATATCCGACTCTTATCGACCTCATGGACTGCAGCCTACTAGGCTCCTCCGTCCATGGGATTTTCCAGGCAAGAGTACTGGAGTGGGATGCCATTGCCTTAGCATAATGCCCTCCAAATTCATCTATGTTACAGCAAATGGTAAAATTTTATTCTCTTTATGGCTGAGTAGTATTCTGCTGTGTGTATATATTACCACATATTATTTATCCATTCATCTGTTGATGGACATATTCCATATTTTGGCTATTGTAAATAGTGCTGCTATGAACAAGTAAGGTGCATGTATCTATTTGTGTGGTTATGCTTCCCAACACAAAGGAAATAAAAACAAAAATAAACAAATGGGATCTAATTAAATATAAAGACTTTTGCACAGCCAAGGAAACAATGGACAAAAAGAAAATACCACTTACTGAGTAGGAAAAAATAGTTGCAAATGATATGACACAAAAGAGATTAATATCCAACACGTGTAACTAGCTTATGCAACTCAACAACAAAAAAAGCAAGCGACCCAGTTAAAAATGGACAGGAGAACTGGATAGACACTTTTCCAAAGAAGACAAGCAGGTGCTTAACAGTCACATAAAAAGACATTAAACATCACTCATCATCAGGGAGATGCAAATCAAAAGTCACAATGAGATATCACATCACACCGTTCAGACTGATGATCATAGAAAACGACACAGAAAACAAAAGTTGGCAAGGATGTGGAGAAAAGGGAACCTTTGAATACTGTTGGTGGGAATGTAAATCGATGCAACCACTATGGAAAACAGAATGGAGAGTCCTCAAAAAAACTGAAAATAGAACTACCATGTGACTGAGCAATTCCAGCCCTGGGTATATATCAAAGCAAAAATATTAACTTAAAATGGTACACAAATCCCCTGAATCTTTAATATAAAATATGATTCTCAGAGAATGGCCTGCTTGGCCCACTTTAAAAATGTGCCTGTGATAGAACATTTGATGGAAATAGCAGCATCCATAAGAAAACTTTCTGACAAGGGAGATATGAAAACAACAAAGACAACAATTTTTAGCAATCACTTTCTCAACTCTGGTTAAGGCAATATACGTTTTATGTTGCTGATTGTTCTGTAGTAAAAATTACCATCAATGAACAATGCTTTCCATTCTTAGCACATTTAGAAATTATGCAAATTAAAAGAGGAGACAAGAATATTCTTATATGCCTGAGTATATCTCTGTGTAATGACCACAGTTGGCCAATTTATCTCTTCAAACTGTCAGTATCAGAGGCTTCCAGTGGAGAACCTAGATTAAAAAGGCAAATGAATCATAAATAAGCTAGCTCGTACTTTCTGCAGATGACTGTCTCGCATTTTGGTATGGCTTTATTTGAAATATACATGTCTGGTGGAAGCTAATATGGGACTTGGAAAGAGATAGTAAATAGAGAATACATCCATTTATAATGGTAAAAGAAACTTTAAGTATTGAGACTTTTACATTTCATCTGGGATCTGACAGATAGGATTATCTGTATTTGGATTTAGAGCTATCAAAATATCCATGAAAATGGCACAGGAAAAAGATGGTGGCTTGAAATGGCTTGATTCTGCCAAGTATATTAAAGGAGTTAGGATTGTTCTAAAATTTTCCACAAAACAGCAAAGTGCTGAGACATCATTGAAAAGGGATGTGACATGTGTCATCAAAAGCCTACACTAGCTGTCAGAATTCAACCATTTGTTTCATGATTCTTTGGTAAAAATAAAACTATCCTCTGGAACCACAAGAATACAATGGATTCATAGTGAGCTTGAAAAAAAAATCCTCTTTAACATGTGTCTTCAAGCCTCTGGTCTTGCCCAACAAAAGTTTGGAGTTTGAACAATTCTAAAGTTAACCTGTGAGATCATCAATGGCCCTTGAACTTTTCATCTTTTAACTACACCACCTAAACCTGTCATTGATGACTATCTTCCAAAGGATAGTGGCCCAACAGGCTCCTCTCTTCATGAGATTATCCAGGCAAGAATACTGGAATGGGTGGCTGTGTTCTCCTCCAGAGGATCTTCCCAACCCAGGGATCGAATCTGCAACTCTGACATCTCCTGCATTGGCAGCCAGATTCTTTACCACTAGTGCCACCTGAGAAGCCCTCCGTATTGGTTCCCTAAACACATCCTAAATCCTTCTTCCCTGGCTTCCTTTTTCTGACCCTTTACTCCTGATTTCAAGCTTTCCAAATAATACAACTGTATCTTGATGTCGTTGTATCATGCTTTGCTCTTAGGAAGGCCTCAACTAATGTACCCCCTGTCATATACATCAGGCTCAGTTCAGTTGCTCAGTCCTATTGCTCAGTTGTGACCCCATGGACTACACCAAACCAGGCTTCCCTGCCCATCACAAACTCCTGGAGCTTGCTCAAACTCATGTCCATCAAGTTGGTGATGCCACCCAATCATCTTATCCTCTGTCATCCCCTTCTCCTCCTGCCTTCAATCTTTCCCAGCAACAGAGTCTTTTCAAATGAGTCAGTTCTTTGCATCAGGTGGCCAAAGTAATGGAGTGTCAGCTTTAGCATCAGTCCTTCCAGTGAATAGTTAGGACCGATTTCCTTTAGGATTGACTGGTTTTATCTCCTTGCTGTCCAAGGGACTCTCAAGAGTCTTTTCCACCACCGCAGTTCAAAAGCATCAGTTCTTCGAATCTCAGTTTTATTTGTGGTCCGACTCTCACATCCATACATGACTACTGGAAAAACCATAGCTTTGACTAGACGAACTTTTGTCAGCAAAGTAAGTCTCTGCTTTTTAATATGTTATCTTGGTTGGTGATAACTTTTCTCCCAAAGAGCAAGCGTCTTTTAATTTCATGACTGCAGTCACCATCTGCAGTGATTTTAGAGCCCAAGAAAATAAAGTCTGTCACTGTTTCTATTGTTTCCCCATCTATTTGCCATGAAGTGATGGGACTAGATGCGATGATCTTTGTTTTTTGAATGTTGAGTTTTAAGCCAGGTTTTTCACTCTCCTCTTTCACTTTCATCAAGAGGCCCTTTAGTTCTTCTTTATTTTCTGCCCTAAGGTGGTGCCATCTTTATATCTGAGGTTATTGATATTTCTCCCAGCAATCTTGATTCCAGCTTGTGCTTCTTCCAGCCTGGCATTTCACATGATGTATTCGGCATATCAGTTAAATAAGTAAGGTGACAATATACAGCCTTGATGTGCTCCTTTACCAATTTGGAACCAGTCCGTTGTTTCATGTCTGATTCTAACTGTTGATTCTTGACATGCATACAGATTTCTCAGGAGGCAGTCTGGTATTCCCATCTCTTTAAGAATTTTCAACAGTTTGTTGTGATCCACACAGTCAAAGGTTTTGGTATAGTCAATAAAGCAGAAGTAGATGTTTTTCTGGAACTCTTTTGCTTTTTCAGTGATCCATTGGATGTTGGCAATTTGGTCTCTGGTTCCTCTGCCTTTTCTAAATCCAGCTTGAACATCTGGAAGTTCTCACTTCACATACTGTGTAGCATCCTAATTTTAGGAAATGTATTTTCTTCAAAATGATAAGATATATTCAAATTAGAAAAATATTTTAATTCACTTTGTTAAACTACTTGTTGCTTATTGTTACTCATTGTGTCTGACTCTGCGAATTTATGGGTGGTAGGTCACCAGGCTCCTCCATCCATGGAATTTCTCAGGCAAGAATACTGGTGTGGGTTGTCATTTCCTTCTCCAAGGGATTTTCCCAATCCAGAGATCAAACCCCCATCTCCTGTTTCATCAGGCAAATTTTTTTTTTTTCACTGAGACACCTGGGAAGCCCTGGTTAATTTAACCAGTTGTAAAATAACTTTTGTTAAAGTCTGCAAATTTCACACCTCTTTGGTGATGGGAGATGGTCGTGAGTAGGGTAGAAACCAGTATAAAAATGTTTAAGCTTAGGTAAAGATGACTAGTATAGTAAAATTAGATGTAAAATTAGATCTCAGATATCTGAATCTCCTTAAATGTAATTAATTGAAAAACTAGTTAGAGTTAGAGTTCTTTTATGTAACTCAAAGGTAAATATAGTTTTTGTTTAGCCAATATTTAAGAATTTGAAATTATCTGTTACATTCTGCTCCTTTCGTTTTTACCACCAACTTTCCCACTTTATCACTCCCTCCCATACTTTATAGACAAATTTCTATAGGGAACATTATATCATCTTGGGTTAGTTTAATTGGCTATTGTCATTCAGTAAGTGTAATTACTATATATGTGTGTGTGTGTGTAATATGTCTTAAAAGCAAAAGATAACATTTCTGTATAGAATAGTTTAGTTGATGTTATATTTTAAATGTACTTTTGTAACTATTAATGGATGAGCAAACAAGGTATATAATATTAAACAATAAATAAGCATTAAAGTACATATAATCCACATTTTTATTAATTGTATTTTGTTAAAACAATTCAGAGTCTGAATATATGGGACATGCAAACAATTCCAAGAAAATTCCTGTGGTCATAATATAGTCTTCCCCTTCATGGCACTATTTTTCATAGAATCATCAATGTTTTACTAAATGTGTATTCTTTACTAAAATCATATGCTTTATTGGAGGCAGGTGCGAGGTCTGATTTATCTTTGCTTCATTCACTGTGTATCAGCACAGTGCTTCACACATAAACACTTTCTGCTTTACCTCACTCCACACACCCCTCAAGTTCAGCTTCATATTTCCAACTGTCTGCTTAGAATCTGCATTTGGTTGCCTATAGACATTTCAAGCTAACCATGCCCATATCCAAACTCTAGGTTCCTCCCATTGCTTTGTCGTTTTAGTAAATGTGTAAATGGCCAGTGTTGGCTGCTCAGAACAAAGACTTGGGTACTCAACCACCACAACTTTCTTTCTATTACAATACATTTCTAATCAGTTAAACAAACAAACAAACAAAAATCTTTATTAGCTTTATTTTCTAAATAACCTAAAATTGAGCCACTTCTTACCATCTCTACCCTTAACATCCTTATCCAAACCTCTTGTTTCTCTTGAACTATTGCAGTTGCTTCCTCATGGATCGCCTTCCTCCCACTCTTCCTCCTCTATTCCCAACAGCTCTCAGAGCTTCCTCATGCACAAGATAAAGCTTATCTCATTATTAATAATCAGGACCTCTGCTACTTTTCTTACCTTATAAGAAAATGTGTGTCACTCATTCCTGTTCCACTCTTTGTGACCATCACTCATTCCTATCCAACTCTTTGTGACCCCATGGACTGTAGCCAGCCAGGCTCCTCAGTCTGTAGAGATCTCCAGACAAGAACACTGGAGAGGATAGCCATTTCCTTCTCCAGGGGATCTTCCTGACCCTCACTCTATCAGGGAGCAGTGGGGGCTTCTCTGCTCACTCCCCTCATCATTGTCATCTTACCCCACCCATTCCCTCTTCCTTCTTCTTTATAGCAATTATTATTATTTCACTACAATAAACATTCTGCTTATCATTTGTGTCCTTCATTAGGTTATAGGCTCCATGAGATCAAAGACTTTTCTTTCCCCGCCCCGGTGGTTTTATTCTCAGTACAGGGATTGATGCTCAGCATATAGCAGTTTCTCAGTACATGGTTGTCAAAACAATAAATGAACTATTTCAAATGATAATATAAAGATGCATACTAAGAAGGGTTTCTGTTAGAAGTAGATGAGGATATTCATAAAGGTGAGGTGTGACTACTGGAGGGATTATTTAAAATGAGGTATACTGGCAGAGTTAAAGGAACTAATAGATGATGGTGAGGCACCAAGGACCTAGCCACAGCAAAAAAAAATATCTCCTTCTTTAGACTAGAAGAATCAGAGAGAAAAGGATAGTTATAAATTAAGGAAGAGAGCTAGCCCAATGGATCTCTGACTGTAAGGAATGTCAGCCTTTCCAGCTGTAGTGAAACAAAGAGGGTGAAGATGGAACAAATAGAATCTCTCCCTTCTTTTCCTCTCTAATCTCCCTTTGGTACCATCCATTGGCCTAGAGGAATTGGACACTGGAAAGCAAGAGAGCATAGATGCAGTGTGTACAGGTTAGCCTCTTAAAAGAGACAAATCAGGACAATGAAATTAAAAAAAAAATAAGATCTGCTATAGAAGGCATGAGGGAAATCGGAAATTTGCACAAAGAGTTAAGATTTTTAAAGTTATTAATATATCTTTACATTTTTCATTTTGTCTACATGATCTTCTGGAAGAACAGCTATGACAAACCTAGACAGTGTATTAAAAAGCAGAGATATCACTTTGCCGGCAAAGGTCAATATAGTCAGAGCTATGGTTTTTCCAGTAGTCATGTATAGATGTGGGAGTTGGACCATAATGAAGACTGAGTGCCGAAGAACTGATGCTTTCGAACTGTGGTGCTGGATAAGATTCTTCAGAGTTCCCTGGACAGCAAGGAGATCAAACCAGTCAATCCTAAAGGAAATCAACCCTGAATATTCATCGGAAGGACTGGTGCTGAAGCTGAGGCTCCAATACTTTGGCCATCTGATTCGAATAGTCGACTCATTGGAAAAGATCCTCATTCTGTGAAAGACTGAGGGCAAGAGGAGAAGAGGGTGACAAAGGATAAGATGGTTAGGTGGCATCACTGACTAATGGATCAGAGTTTAATCATACTCTAGGAAATAGTTAAGGACAGGGAAGCCTGGTGTGCTGCAGTTCATGGAGTCACAGAGTTGGACAGGACTTATCAAACGAACAACAACAACATGAACTTATCCTTAGTAAACTTGAGGTATTCTTCTTCTATCAGGGGAAACTCCTTTAGGGAATGGGTGAAAAACATAGAGAATTGCTTAGGGTAACGTGCAAAGAGTAATAAAGGATTACTCTTCAGCTGCTAGAATTCACAAGAATTATCTTGCAACAAGACAGAAGAGCTTATAACACAGGATTTGAAAAAAAAAAAAAGAAGATTTTCTAAATTCTCTCAGCATTTGTTGTTGTCATTCAGTCACCCAGTTGTGTCCAGCTCTTTGCGACCCCATGGCCTGCAGCACACCAAGCCTTCCTGTCCCTCTAAATCTCCTGAAGTTTGGCCAAGTTCATGCCTACTGCATTGGTGATGCCATCCAGGCCATCTCATCCTCTGACACCCTCTTCTGCTCTCAATATTGGGTTTCACTGGTTTGATCTCCTTGCTGTCCAAGGGACTTTCAGGAGTCATCTCCAGCATCACAGTTCAAAGGCATCAATTCTTTGGTGCTCTGTCTTCTTTATGGTCCAGCTCCCACAACCGTACATGATCACTGGGAAGACCACAGCCTTGACTATATGGACCTTTGTCAGCAGAGTAATGTCTCTGCTTTTCAAACATTGTCTGGGTTTGTCATAACTTTCCTGCCAAGAAGCAATCATCTTCTGATTTCATGACTGCAGTCACCATCAGCAGTGATTTTAGATACCAAGAAGGGGATATCTGTCACTACTTCTACCTTTTCCCCTTCTACTTGCCATGAAGCAATGGGGTCCAATGCCATGATTCTTTTAATATTTATTTTTAAGCCAGCTCTTTCACTCTCTCCTTTACTCTCATCAAGAGGCTCTTTAGTTCCTCTTTACTTTCTGCCATTAGAGTGGTATCATCCACATAGCTGACGTTATTGATGTTTCTCCTGCCTATCTTGATTCCAGCATGTAACTCATCCAGTATGGCAATTCTCATGCTGTGCTCAGCATATAGGTTAAACAGACATGGTGACAACAAATAATCTTATCATACTCCTTTCTCAGTCTTGAACCAGTTTTTCCATACAGGGTTCTAACTATTGCTTTTTGACCCACATGCAGGTTTCTCAGGGGATAGGTAAGATGGTCTGGTATTCCCATCTCTATAAGAGCTTTCCACAGTTTATTATGATCCACACAGTCAAAAGCTCTCAGCATATAAAGAACCAATTCAGAAACTAGATCATAATATCTTATATAGATGAAAACTCTATTCTGCTCATGAGGTTAGTACTGTAGTATAGTAGGATGAAAGAGCAAGAAATAAGAGTGCCATCCCAGAGAAGATAATGTGTACTTGTTAAATGAGGGGCCATGGAAAGCATGGAATTTTTCCTTTAACCCATAATGAACCCTGGGAGGTAGTATTGATACATCAAGGTGGCTAGAAATATGGGTTTTTCTTTAATGTAAACTCAGTGGCACAGCATTTTTCCATGGAAAAGAGCTTGAGTGTAGCTTCCTTTTATTCCCACATAGTGGGAATGTATCCATTTTCTTTTAGGAGTGATAGTGGCATGGTAGTTAGCTCAACCTCTAGCAGAGGAGATTAGCAGAAGAAGGGGCTCCCAAGAAGGACAGTGGGGACCTATAGGGCTGAAAGGTAGACCACTGGATGGGGGCTATGGACATTACTGCCGGACCTTGAATCAAAGGACAGCAGCAGGACGAGTTAGGTAAAGCCCGAAGAGTCAAAGGCATGCTCTGATCAAGCTGATAAATATGAAACCATACATTCTGCCAGTTTCTCTGACACCAGCAGAGTCCTCAGGGATGGGCCAGTCACACTTTGAGAAGTCTTCCTTTCAGAGAACAGCACGATGCAGGCCAACTGTAAGACTCTTCATTTGATGGCATGTGTGTAGTCAGCCTTCTCATACCAGCAGACACTACAGTGAATAGTAATAAGAACAAAGGAGATCTAAAACCATGGGGCTTATCCCAGGGACTCTCATCTCTGAAAGGCTCCTTTCACTCAAAGACACTAACCTCCTCAAAGTTTATCTCAAGGTATAAAATTAAACCAGACTTGACTCTCTCCTCTCAAAAAAATTAAGTTTCCTTTTTACTCTTCTTACCCAGCAATGGCTAGAGGTACCCATGAAGATAATATATCATTTTCAAAGGATAAAGAACTAAAATTTCCTGCAAACTGGAGTATACTATGTACAACTATAATTCCAGAAAAATTCAAAATCCTATTTAGTTACAGATCACAGATATACTTTAAAGTGAATCCATGTTTAAACTTATTCAGGCTTAACTGTGCATTAAATTCACTCTTGGTTCTGTCAGATCATTGATTTGACATTGATCTGATTCGATTATACTTAGATAGATGATATCAGCCCTAATATTGAGGAAGTAGACAATGCAAAGTAATTAGTCACAAAGCTCTTTTGTAAGCCTCCAATATAATGAACTCTGGGTAAATTAGACTGTAAGCATAATATCTCTCATTTTAATTTGATTTCTGAGCTCCAGAATTAGGAAGGCCATCAGTAAGATCCGTTGTTATTTTGCCCAATATAATTAGAGGGTCAGCAATTTGATCTTGCCTTGATGACAAAACAATTACCTATGGCATTCCCTTTCCCATTTAGGAAAAAAAAAAAAAAAAGCCTGTGCTTACTGAGGTTCCTTTTCTAATTAAGGAGAGTTAGTCTGCTTGCACAGGGATGGAATGAGCAAAGCATCATGTCAGACTGAAGTTCAGTGTGAGTATAAGGACTATTCCAGGCAGGAAGAATCACAACCAGGGAAATTGCAATTTTCTGGCTCTCACGTTATTACCCACTGTCTCAGTCTATATGCATGATAAGCCTTCTCTTTTATCTCCATGGCTGTGACTGTTGGTTGTTCTCTTCTCCCATCTCACCTGTGTTTGCACTGTCAGTGCCTCAGCTTTCCTGCTGAATTGCTGAATGTTGGGTCATTTCAATTTTCCCCATTTCTTCAGTTACTCGAGCTGGGAGTTTTACAATGGAATTTCTCTATTAAACTATAAGAAAATAGAAAGTAATGCAAAAAAGGACACATAGAAGGTCTGTGTTTGTTCGGGTTCTTAGCTTTTGTTTGTTGTTTGTTTTTGTTTGTTACCATACTGAAAATGTAAGATTCTATGAACTCTCTTGGTAAACCATTCCAATTGCTTATACCCTTGAATGAAGACATTCTCTTAAAACACTAATTTGAAATTTTGGACATTCAGTTAATCCCACTTCCTTCCTATTAACAATCAATATTGAATACTGTGGCAAATAAATAATATGGTAGTTCTCACATATTATTTTATATTTACCATATCAGAACTCCTGGCTGTTTTTGCTCCCCCACTTACACTTTTTTGTTTTGTTTTCTTCAGCTTATACAAATGAAAGAAGGGACTATATACAAATGGCTGAAGTTCTACTTTTATTATTAGACAGTGTCCTGAATTACTTTTTGGGAGACAATATCAATAGCATCAGTGACAGAAACACGAACACTCCAGAGAGAATGGGAGCAAAACTCACAGTGAGCCCTGTGGACTGTAACAGAAAAAAACAAACAAAAGAAACTGGTTTTTGGTGCCTAGAATTCCTAACTTTAAAGCAGAATGAATCTCTATAGAGACTGCAGGGTAAAATTTGCCAAGTATGTAAATTACCATCTTCCTTTTTAATCTTAGTGTACCTGTCTTAGTCATAGAATTACTCCTAACCTGTAGTAGTAAAGACATCTGATACCTACTTTGTTGTTGTTTAGTTGCTAAGTCATGTCCAACTCTTTTGCAACCCCATGGACTGGTTCCTCTGTCCATGGGATTTCCCAGGCAACAATACAGGACTGGGTTGCCATTTCTTTCTCCAGGGGATCTTCCCGAAAGACCCAAGGACTGAACCTGCATCTCCTGTACTGACATGTGGATTCTTTACCACTGAGCCACCAAGGAAGCCTGATACTACTTTCAGGTCAGATCAGATCAGTTGCTCAGTCGTGTCCGACTCTTTGCGACCCCATGAATCGCAGCACGCCAGGCCTCCCTGTCCATCACCAACTCCTGGAGTTCACTCAGACTCACCTCCATCGAGTCAGTGATGCCATCCAGCCATCTCATCCTCTGTCATCCCCTTTTCCTCTTGCCCCAATCCCTCCCAGCATCAGAGTCTTTTCCAATGAGTCAACTCTTCGCATGAGGTGGCCAAAGTACTGGAGTTTCAGCTTTAGCATCATTCCTTGCAAAGAAACCCCAGGGCTGATCTCCTTCAGAATGGACTGGTTGGATCTCCTTGCAGTCCAAGGGACTCTCAACAGTCTTCTCCAACACCACAGTTCAAAAGCATCAATTCTTCGGCGCTCAGCCTTCTTCACAGTCCAACTCTCACATCCATACATGACCGTTGGAAAAACCATAGCCTTGACTAGACGGACCTTTGTTGGCAAAGCAATGTCTCTGCTTTTTTTTTTTTTTTTAATTTTATTTTATTTTTAAACTTTACATAATTGTATTAGTTTTGCCAAACATCGAAATGAATCCACCACAGGTATACATGAATATGCTATCTAGGTTGGTCATAACTTTCCTTCCAAGGAGTAAGTGTCTTTTAATTTCATGGCTGCAGTCACCATCTGTAGTGATTTTGGAGTCCATAAAAATAAAGTCTGACACTGTTGGACAGGAGAATTGATCAGTTCCTACTGAAACCACATCCCTGGAGCTAAGTTCATAGATGTCAGAAGAATATGGGTAAGGATATCTGCTGTGGCAAATTCAGCTCTGTGCCTTGGAGCAAATTGCTCAAACTTGCTGACTTTGTTTTTATCTGTGTTACTTCTTTGTCTGTTTTATGTATAACAAGAACCATCACATCAACTTCATAAAATAGTTCTGAGAAGTAGGGAAATGATAAAGAAGGATAAGCACTCAACATGGTGCCTAGTAAGTAATAAAGGCCCAATAAATGTTCACTGTTTTGATTATTTAGTTTTAGTATTATTCCTAATTTTCATCTGGAGAAGAAATTCTCTATGAGATTTTTATTCTCTCCAAACACTGTTTGAGGCCTATGGACATGCCACAATTAAAAGTCAGTTTCATCTACTGTTTTGAGCAAACAGGTATGTCTAAGAAATCCCCTTGTAACCATGTATCCTTCTAAAGTACTGAGGATTAGGGCTTCAACAGAACTTTAGAGAGAACATTTCAACCCATAATAGTTGCCTATGAATAAGTCTTAATTTTACTTTTAGTATTCAGACTTAGATCATATTCCCTTCCAATTTCCTAAACTGCCATGGTTAGAGAGAATTATAGATATGGGTATTCATAAGGTTTAGCATTTCCAAAATTGTAATGATTAGCGACTGAACTGAACTGATAATGATTTTAGTATCTAGGTATCTCAAAAGCTGGGCTTCCCTGCTGGGTCAGTGGTAGAGAATCTGCCTGCAATGCAGTAGACATGGGTTTGATCCTGGTTGGGAAGATCCCCTGCAGGAGGGCATGGCAACCCACTCCAGTATTCTTGCCTGGAGAATCCCATGGACAGAGATGCCTGGTGGGCTACAGTCCATCGGGTTGCACAGAGTCAGAAACGACTGAAGTGACTAAGCAGCAGCAGCATCTCAAAAGCTCCTTTCCTTCATCCTTCCTTTTCCTTTTTTGTCTTTCATTGTCCTTTATAAAAGGGCAAGTGATGCAAGAATATAACTCCAAATGATTGAATTTATCTGCAAATTGCTTCCAGGTGCTCATATCACTTTCTATCTTCAAACAAAAGATGGGAAAAAAAAAAAAGGTTCAATGTCACAGAAGAGCAAAATCATGATGAATTTAAATGGTTTTGGTTTTCATCTCATTTACCATCTGAAATATTGCTTGTTTATACTTCTCCAGTCCATATTTACTTATGCATACCAGTTTATACCACTAGTACGGTATGAAGCTTTTATTTATTCTGATTTTTCAATTGCCAACACAGCACAAAATTCAACAATAGGCACTGAAGAAGCATTGATTGACTTAATAATGTGGGATTTTCAAGGGCTTTAAATTCACTCACTTGAGGGTACCAAAAATTTCACAACTTCAGAGGATGTATTGGTAATGACAGATCCAAAGAGATTAGTCATAAATACACAGAAGAAGCAGTTTAAACTCTGACAACCTCTGTTTATATTCTATTTCCTTATTGTAGATGTAAATGGTACTTTAAAAGGCTTTAAACTATATTACTCCATTATATACTCAATGTAGAACTTTTAACTTAGTTGGCATTTCTCCACTGCTGTTCCTTTTAAGAAATGCAGAGATAAATATGATATAGTTAAACCACCATCTAACCACACAGACCAAATTTTTCTTTTTCTGGTGTCTGCAGGAAATCATAACAAGAATAAGGGCAAAAATAAACTAGCTACAAATAAATCCATACAACTCCATTGGTCTCTAAATTAAATATGTGTCATATAGTATATAAGACTATAAAAATTTTATCATATGTGGATTTGTATTGTCTACAGTTGGAGCTTTCATTAAATGATAATGTCACTTAGTTCTACTGAAAATTAAGAAAAAAATTTAATGATATCTAAATCAATGAAATCAATGATTCAATATCACTACTTTTCTATTTTAATAGAGTATGTTGGTTTACTGGGGTTTCACTGGTGGCTCAGTGGTAAAGAATCTGCCTGTGATATAGGAAATGAGGGCTCAATCCCTGGGTTGGGAAGATCCTCTGGGGAAGGAACTGGCAATCCACTCCAGTATTCCCATGGAGAGAGAACCCTGGTGGGCTACAGTACCTGGGGTTACAAAAGAGTCAGACACGACTTAGTGACTAAACAACAACATGTTAGTTTACTAGATAAATATTTAGCATGTAGGGTGATCTGTTGAAACTACGTGGACAATGTTCCCTGTCTTCAACTGTGTATCAGGATATTTCCAGTTGTACATAACTAAAGGCCAACTCAACTAGCCTTACCCAGGAAGAGAACTTTCCAAAAAACTTTATAATCAAGGAGTGGCAGTAGCCTCAAAGACATCTGAAAAACAAACAAACAAAAAACTATAATTAGAACCATATTTTCTTTCTCGCTCTGTCTACCTGAGTTGTTGGGTCTCCCTTCCCTCTTGGTTCTTTCTCATTGTTTACTTTTTATGTCTTGGAAATCTTAGAGTTGTGGTGGGTATCATGATGGATGTGTATGTGTCAGCTGCTCAGTCATGTCCAACTCTTTGTGACCCCATGAACTGTAGCCCTCCAGACCACTCTGTACATGGAATTCTCCAGGCAAGAATACCTGAGTGGGCTGCCATTTCCTTCTCCAGGGGATCTTCCCTACTCAGGGATCAAACCCAGGTTTCCTGTATTGCAGGCAGATTCTTTATCGTCTGAGCCACCAGGGAAGCCCCATTATGATGGACACCCTTCACAATATCCTGAGAGACACTGGATATCCTGGATGCTGAAACATGGATCCTTTCAATTTAGCAAAAGTTGGAGGAAAAATGGATTCCCTTAATGTGAGCTTGCACAGAAAATCCCAGAGAAGCACTTGGATCTGTTTAGTTTATATGTCTGTCTCTTGGCTGACCATTATGGACTCTAGGAATAGTGAATATAATAATTTTACTCTCCTCAATAATGTGTCCACTCTTCAGTCATATGTTTTGAGAACTGTGATTTCCAATTAATTTGAAAGTCTTAGGCCCAGGATTGAGTAAGCATCCCAAAGCGAAGTGGTAGGTGAAAAGGATGCTGTGTACGCAAATACACCACGTCTGCTACAGACATCTAGTCAGATGAGTGACTATCATTACTAATTTGGAAACATTAAGTCATCTTTAAAATTGCAGTGAATCAAGAGGGTCAAACTGCTGTCAATTTGAATGTGTGCAAAATCAATTCTTTTGGTGGCAGCTTAGGTACAGAGGAGGTGATTTTGTACTTCATGTGTTTATCCATTCATTCATTCAGACATGTGCTTAGTTGCTTCTGATACATGCTTAAGAGTAGTCATAATCTAAGTTCAGTTTATGTATTTTACATTACTGTTTTCTTTTGACATTTCCAAAGCCATATCAAAGGTAAAAGAAAGCTACAGTGAGCAATCAAATATATTTACCTAGATTCACCAATTGTTAACATCCTCTCTCTCTCTCAATATTATATTTGGCAAAACTAATACAATTATGTAAAGTTTAAAAATAAAATAAAATTAAAAAAAAGAAAATAAATTAAAGGAATTATGATTCTTTATCCCAAAATACTTTAGAAAGCATCTTAAAAAAAAATTAAGATATTTGCCACAGCACCATCTGAACAGTAACATTGGTTCAATAAAATAATTTAATTCAGAGTTCATATTTAGCTTTCATCAAAATTTTATTTATCATTAGTTTAAAACAAAAGTCCAATAAAATTTGATGCATTTGATTCCTGTGCTTCATTTGTTATTTTAAATTTAAGCTCTTTACTTTCTTTTTTTAAATTTCACAGTATATTTTTTCCCAGAGTTTATGCCATTTATATTGCAGAACATCTTGCATTCTATATTTACCCATTTGTTTTGTATTATTTGATTTAGATTAAACACTTTTGGAAAGACTACTACAAGGCTGAAGTTTGAATATTTTATTGCAATAATTCTGTAAGCATGTAAATTCAGTTTCATAATATTAGTAATGCTGAATTTGATTACTTGATTACAGAGATGGCCAATAGAAATTGTAAAAGATAGTATTTTTCCCCTTTTTGGGAGAAGGTATGTAAATATTAAATTCATTAAAACCATTTATCAAATGATTTTAGCATCCTTCAGTGATCACTGGAATTAATTGTTACATTGGAGGTTATGAAATGGTGATTTTTCTCATTCTAACACTTCTTCTATGATTATTAACTAATGTTTTTCTGTAAAGGAAAATTTCCTTTTTTTTCTCTCTCTCTTATTTTCTATTATTATTATTATCATCATTGCCAAAATCATTATTGATTTTAATGCCACTGTAGGTCTGTGAATTTCTCAGTTCCGTGTATTATGATCTATGTATGTCATTATTTGGTATTCATTTTAGTACTCAAATTGTCCCAATTTAGTTTGTGGGAATACCATCACACTAGCTCTGTGTTATTGTTTTCAGGCATTAAGTATTCTAAGCTCACTCTATCAACCTAAACTTGTAACCATTCATTTTTATAAGGAACCTGGTTTCTTTTATTAGGGAATGATATTTTGGAATCAATATTTGGGACTTAATCAATATTTGTTGGACATTCCTTTGCTAACAATGGTCTGTCTAGAAAAGCAGTGGTTTTTCCAGTAGTCACTTATGGATGTCAGATTTGGACGATAAAGAAAGCTAAGCACCGAAGAATTGATGCTTTTGAACTGTGGTGTTGGACAAGACTCCTGAGAGTCCCTTGGGCTGTAAGGAGATCTAACCAGTAAATCCTAAAGGAAATTATTCCTTAATATTCATTGGAAGGGTTGATGCTGAAGCTGAAACTCCAATATTTTGGCTACCTGATGCAAAGAACTGGATCCTTAGAAAGGCCCTGATGCTGGCAAAGATTGAAGGTGGGAGAAGAAGGGGACGACAGAGGGTAAAATGGTTGGATGGCATCACTGACTCCATGGACATGAGTTTGAATAAGCTCCAGGAGTTGGTGATGGACAGGGAAGCCTGTCTTGCTGCAGTCCATGGGGTTGCAGAGTCAGACACAACTGAGCAACAGAACTGAAATGATGATACTGAATTGTCATAATTTATAAGGCTTCTTACTGAACAGAGATAGAAAAATATGTCTATAGATACCACCTATATTAATATCTTCAATTATCATCCAACCCTATCACATTCTTTCTCACCTTCAAAGCTCACATGACACTTTTCTTAAGCAGTGAAAACTGGACTCCAAAAATATTAGTAGATATACTCACTTTCTATTAGAATGTCTGATGAACTATGGACTGAGGTTCGTGACATTGTACAGGAGACAGGGATCAAGACCATCTCCATGCAAAAGAAATGCAAAAAAGTAAAACAGCTGTGTGGGGAGGCCTTATAAATAGCTGTGAAAATAAGAGAAGTGAAAAGCAAAGGAGAAAAGGAAATATATAAGCATCTGAATGCAGAGTTTCAAAGAATAGCAAGGAGAGATAAGAAAGCCTTCCTCAGAGATCAATGCAAAGAAATAGAGGAAAACAACAGAATGGGAAAGACTAGAGATCTCTTCAAGAAAATTAGAGATACAAAGGGAATATTTCATGCAATGATGGGCTCGATAAAGCATAGAAATGGTATGGAGCTAACAGAAGCAGAAGATAATTAAGAAGAGGTGGCAAGAATACACAGAAAAACTGTACAAAAAAGATCTTCATGACCAAAATAATCACGATGGTATAATCACTCACCTAGAGCCAGACATCCTGGAATGTGAAGTCAAGTGGGTCTTAGAAAGCATCACTATGAAGAAAGCTAGTGGAGGTGATGGAATTCCAGGTGAGCTCTTTCAAATCCTGAAAGATGATGTTGTGAAAGTGCTGCACTCAATATTCCAGCAAATTTGGAAAACTCAGCAGTGGCCACAGGACTGGGAAAGGTCAGTTTTCATTCCAATCCCAAAGAAAGGCAATGCCAAAGAATGCTCAAACTACCGCATAATTGCACTCATCTCATATGCTAGTAAAGTAATGCTCAAAATTCTGCAAGCCAGGCTTCAGCAATATGTGAACTGTGAACTTCCAGAGGGTCAAGATGGTTTTAGAAAAGGCAGAGGAACCACAGATCAAATTGCCAACATCTGCTGAATCATAAAAAAGCAAGAGAGTTCCAGAAAAACATCGATTTCTGCTTTACTGCCTGTGCCAAATCCTTTGACTGTGTGGATCACAATAAACTGTGGAAAATTCTGAAAGAGATGGGAATATCAGACCACCTGACCTGCCTCTTGAGAAACCTATATGCAGGTCAGGAAGCAACAGTTAGAACTGGACATGGAACAACAGACTGGTTCCAAGTAGGAAAAGGAGTACGTCAAGGCTGTATATTGTCACTCTGCTTATTTAACTTATATGCAGAGTACATCATGAGAAACACTGGGCTGGAAGAAACACAAGCTGGAATCAAGATTGCCGGGAGAATTATCAATAACCTCAGATATGCAGATGACACCACCCGTATGGCAGACAGTAAAGAGGAACTAAAAAGCTTCTTGATGAAAGTGAAAGAGGAGAGTGAAAAAGTTTTCTTAAAGCTCAACATTCAGAAAACGAAGATCATGGCATCTGGTCCCATCACTTCATGGGAAATAGATGGGGAAACAGTGTCAGACTTTATTTTTTTGGGGGGGGCTCCAAAATCACTGCAGATGGTGACTGCAGCCATGAAATTAAAAGCCGCTTACTCCTTGGAAGGAAAGTTATGACCAACCTAGATAGCATATTCAAAAGCAGAGATATTACTTTGCCAACAAAGGTCCATCTAGTCAAGGCTATGCTTTTTCCTGTGGTCATGTATGGATGTGAGAGTTGGATTGTGAAGAAAGCTGATCGCTGAAGAATCGATGCTTTTGAACTGTGGTGTTGGAGAAGACTCTTGAGAGTCCCTTGAACTGCAAGGAGATCCAACCAGTCCATTCTAAAGGAGATCAGCCCTGGGATTTATTTGGAAGGAATGATGCTAAAGCTGAAACTCCAGTACTTTGGCCACCTCATGCGAAGAGTTGACTCATTGGAAAAGACTCTGATGCTGGGAGGGATTGAGGGCAGGAGGAGAAGGGGACAACAGAGGATGAGATGGCTGGATGGCATCACTGACTCGATGGACGAGTTTGAGTGAACTCTGGGAGTTGGTGATGGACAGGGAGACCTGGCTTTCTTTGATTCATGGGGTTGCAAAGAGTCAGATACGACTGAGCGACTGAACTGAACTGACTGATACTCCCTTTCTATAATTTACAATATATTAAAATTTTAGAATAATTTTATTTAGTTAGGCTTTTTTTAATTTTAAATTTTTGGATGTACTTGGTTTTCATGGCTACATGAATTTCTCTCTAGTTTTAGTGAGCTGGGGCTCCTCTCTAGTTGTGATGTGTGGACTTTTCTCTGTGGTGGCTTCTCTTGTTGTGAAGCCCGTGCTTTAGGAGCAAGGGCTTCAGTTCTTGCAGCACACAGGCACAGTAGTTGTGGCTCCAAGACTCTAGAGCACAGACTCAGTGGTTGTGGTGCACAGGGTTAGTTGCTGTGCAGCATGTGAAATTTTCCCAGAACTGGGGTCAAACCTATTTCTCCCACATTGGCAGGTAGATCCTTTATCACTGGGTTACTAGGGATACATTATTGCCAAATTCAGAGTTAAATTGAAACAAGTAGGGAAAACTACTAGACAATTCAAGTATGACCTAAATCAAATCCCTTATGATTATACAGTGGAAGTGACAAATAGATTCAAGAGACTAGATCTGACAGACAGAGTGCCAGATGAACTATATGGATGGAGTTTCATGACATTGTACCGGAGGCAGGGTTCATGACCGCCCCCAAGAAAAAGACATGCAAAAAAGCAAAATAGTTGTCTGAGGAGGCCTTACAAATAACTGAGAAAAGAAGAGAAGGGAAAGGCAAAGGGGAAAAGGAAATATATACCAGTTTGAATGCAGAGTTCTAAAGAATAGCAAGGAGAGATAATAAAGCCTTCCTCAGTGATCAATGGACACAAATAGAAGAAAACAATAGAATGGGAAAGACTAGAGATCTCTTCAAGAAAATTAGAAATACTAAAGGAACATTTCATGCAAAGATGGGCTCGATAAAGGACAGAAATAGTATTGACCTAACAGAAGCTGAAGATATTAAGAAGAGGTGGCAAGAATTCACAGGAAGTTTATGACAAACAGGATGTTTATGACCCAGATAATCACGATGGTGTGATCACTCACCTAGAACCAGACATTCTGGAATGTAAAGTCAAGTGGGCCTTAGGAAGCATCACTGTGAACAAAGCTAGTAGAGGTGATAGAATTCCAGTTGAGCTATTTCAAATCTAAAAGATGATGCTGTGAAAGTGCTGCACTCAATATGCCAGCAAATTTGGAAAACTCAGCAGTGGCCACAGGACTGGAAAAAGTCAGTTTTCATTCCAATCCCAAAGAAAGGCAATGCCAAAGAGTGCTCAAACTACTGCTCAATTGCACTCACCTCACAAGCTAGTAAAGTAATGCTCAAAATTCTCCAAGAAAGACTTGAATAATATGCGAACTGTGAACTTCCAGATGTTCAAGCTGGTTTTAGAAAAGGAAGAGGAACCAGAGCTCAAATTGCCAACATCTGTTGGATCATCCACAAAGCAAGAGAGCTTCAGAAAAACATTTATTTCTGCTTTATTGACTATGCCAAAGCCTTTAACTGTCGGGATCACAACAAACTGTGGAAAATTCTTAAAGAGATGGGAGTACCATACCATCTAACCTGCCTCTTGAGAAACCTGTATGCAGATCAGGAAGCAACAGTTAGAACTGGCCAAGGAACAACAGACTGATTCCAAATTGGGAAAGGAGTACATCAAGGCTGTATATTGTCACCCTGGTTATTTAACTTACATGGAGAGTACATCATGAGAAACACTGGACTAGATGAAGCACAAGCTGGAATCAAGATTGCCGGGAGAAATATCAATAACCTCAGATATGCAGATGACACCACCCATATGGCAGAAAGTGGAGGAGAACTAAAGAGCCTCTTGATGAAAGTGAAAGAGGAGAATGAAAAAGTTGGCTTAAAACTCAATATTTAGAAAACCAAAATCATGGCATCTGGTCCCATCTGCCACTTCATGGCAAATAGATGGGGAAACAGTGGAAACAGTGACAAATTTATTTTGGGGGGCTCCAAAATCACTGCAGATGGTGACTGCAGCCATGAAATTAAAAGATACTCTTTGGAAGAAAAGTTATGACCAACCTAGACAGCATACTAAAATCAGAGACATTTTAATGTCATTAATGACATTAATGACATTTAATGGACCAAAAAAAGGCCCATCTAGCCAAAGCTTTGTTTTTTCCAGTAGTCATGTATGGATGTGAGATTTGGACCATAAAGAAAGCTGAGATTCGAAGAATTGATGCTTTTGAACTGTGGTGGTGGAGAAGACTCTTGAGAGTCCCTTGGACTGCAAGGAGACCAAACCAGTCCATCCTAAAGGAAATCAGTCCTGAATATTCATTGGAAGGACTGATGCTAAAGCTGAAACTCCAATACTTTGGCCACCTAATGCGAGGAACTGACTCATTGGAAAAGACTCTGTGGCTGGGAAAGATTGAAGGTGGAAGGAGAAGGGGACGACAGAGGATTAGATGGTGGATGGCATCACCAAATCAATGGACATTAGTCTGAGTAAGCACTGGGAGTTGGTGAGGGACAAGAAAGTCCGGCTTGCTGCAATCAATGGGGTCGCAAAGAGTCAGACACAACTGAACGACTGAACTGAACTGACTAGGGAGACCCCATACAATACGCAGACAATAATTTGAATCACAATAATTTTGGTTTTACCAAAATCAAACCTATACATCAGTCTTAAAGGCATGTTTTGTTTGTCTTTCATTTTAGATTTTTTTTTTTTGCTTTTATAAAATATTCTTTGAGGAGAAGAGTATTTGAAAATTGTATGAAATAATTACTTGTTCTGTGTTCTCATTATTTCAATTTGATAAAAAGTTAAATGCAATAATTTCTATTCATACAATTTCAGGGTTTGATTTTTCTATTTTGTTTATATATTTTGTGTTTTGAATATGCAAAACATTAACATGGTTTAAAATTCAAGCCATTTAAAAATGTATACCCTGAAAAGTCACACTCTTATCCTTATTCCTTATCAAATGTCATCTGCCCTCTAGAAGCTACATTTTCCGTTAGTTTCTGATTTACCTTTTCTATATATATATTTTGCAAATATCAGCCTACTTCACACCAGATTTGTACTCTTACTTCCCTTTCAATCTCCCGCAAAAGTAGCCTAACTATATATATTCTTTCATTCCTTTCATTTCTTGTTAGGCAATTCATGTCAAAAAAATACTAATATCAGTTTGTAGAGGACTTCTACATTTTGATCAAGCTTCACTATACTACCTTATGAGAATGTACAATAGTTTATTCAGCCCTGTCTCTTATGAACAACACATAGGCAGTTTCTGATATTTTACTTATCCAGCTGACTCCACAATGAATAAGCATATATTGTCTCAAACATGAGGTGGACCTATAACTTCACAATCAATTCTCATTAGTGCAGTACATGATTAATTCTCATAAGCACAGTTCTCATAAGGTAAATGTGTATGCGGTTTTCATGGAAATTTATTCCTCTCCATAGTGGTTATATCACTTATCTCTTGAACAGCAAAGTCAGATAGTGACTGTTTCTTCAGCAACTGACTTAAGAATGGCTGTTGTCATTTAATTTTTTTGTCAAGCTGTTGCCATGATGAAAAATATCTTACTGAGGTTTTATTTTCTATTTCTTCTACTGCAAGTAAATTTGAGTGTCTATTCATATGTTGAGGGAGAAGGCAATGGCAACCCACTCCAGTACTCTTGCCTGGCAAATCCCATGGATGGAGGAGCCTGGTGGGCTGCAGTGCATGGGGTCGCTAGGAGTCGGACACACCAGAGTAACTTCACTTTCACTTTTCACTTTCATGCATTGGAGAAGGAAATGGCAACCCACTCCAGTGTTCTTGCCTGGAGAATCCCAGGGACGGGGGAACCTGGTGGGCTGCCGTCTTTGGGGTCCCACAGAGTTGGACACGACTGAAGCAACTTAGCATTCATATGTTGAAGGGCCTTTTTTCTACATTTATTTACAAAATGCTTTCCTTAAGGAATGTTTTTGGTGCTTTATACCCTTTAATATTTTTATCTTTTTATTTTGAACTAATTTGGCATTGCAGATAAGTTGCAAAGATAATGCAGAGTAGAATCTCAGTGTAGTTCTCACTCTATTTCCTTCAATGTTAATTTCACGTGTACTCATAGCACACCTAGTGAAATCAGCCAGTTAACACTTGTTTTCAGCTACACACCATATTCAAATTTCATGTTTTTCCACTAATGTCTTTTTCCTATGCTAAGATGCTATATAGATCTGTTTCACTTTGAAAACTGTTCGTATATTTAAGAGATTTTTTTTTCTCTGTGATATAAATTGGCAATATATTCTTCAGACTTGTCATTTGCCTCTGTTCCCTCTCAATTGAACTTGCATCTATCATTCATGTCGCTTCACTTGCATATACCTTGCTGTTTTGAAACTAGTTATTGTATTTCTTTCTTCATAGCATTCTGAGTTTTTTTCACTGCATTTATCAACAAACTCCACTTGTTTTTTTTGCATTTTTTTCTCTCCCCTCACTCAACTATAAAAGCTATGCATGTGGGAACTGTGTTTAGTCACACCATACAGCCGGCATTTGGAAGAATATCTGCCACATATCCCCTTTTTATCATTTGTCTATTGAGTCCATTAACTAGATCATCAAGAAATTTCTACATTGAAGAAGTAAGAATATTTAGTTTGGAACAAAGAAAGTTAAATAGAAACATGATATAGGCTTTCAAATATTTAAGATGTAACTATATAAAAAATTAGGTTTATTTTATGTAATTCTGGAGGCCAATCAAGACAGCAAAATTCAGTTTTTGTTCCCCAAAATTAGAAACTGTTTTTTCCCCTATTTTTTTAAACTAGAAGAATAAAAAAACTGTCTAACAATGGAAGTGTCTTTTTAACTAAAGAGTATTTTCAAAGAGAAAATGAATTGAATCTCAGACTGATGAGATTAGTGAGGAAGTACAAAAATAAATTTAGTTTCATGAAATAAATTCTAGTAAGTGTATTTTTAAACCTTAGATCATATAAAGCTATGAAAAAGAATTCTAATGGTAAATGTTGATATAACCATTCTTTTAAAATAAAGAAGAAATTGAGTATTAGCCTAGATGAATGTTTTTAGCAATTAAACAGCTAAATGGGAAAGTATTTTGGGTAGTAAATATTTCTGGTCACCAGAAAATAATACTATATTTGTAATCTTTTCTCTGCTTATTGTTTTCAGTGATACGAAGTTTTTGAATCATGCACTGATCTGATACATTTGTTAAAAATGAAGCTATTTGCGTTCGTTACTAGTCTTTTCCTTCTTTTTTTCCAGATAGGTAAGCCATACCAACTATAAGCATGTTAGACTTTAACTGGGATTTTGAAACTTATATGAGTTCTTGAAGAATGGCTAAAAATTGAATCCTAATGACTTAAATACACATTTCTATATTTTTCATTGGGTAGTACCTGAAATGAATAAATTAATGCAAATGCTTGAAGGATAAGGAACTCTGCTCAATGTTATGTGGCAACCTCAATGGAAGGGGTATTTGGAATGGATACTGTGTATACGCATGGCAGAGGCCCTTTCCTGCCTACCTGAAACTATGACAATATTGTTAATTGGCTATACACCAATATAAAATAAAAAGATTCTTTTTAATTGCTTTTATGTTTAATCTCAAATTATAATTAATGGGTTTTGGAAGATAACATATCCCACTAAGTGTGCCAATGTTCCCATGGCATCCAAGCTACTCTCAAAATATTTCATTTATGGACCAACCTGTCTTTAACCCATAATTATTTTTTATCAGTGCTTATATCCAATGTGTTGATTTGAAGGATATAAACACATTAAACCTAATGTTAAAGGTTAATGGCAGAAAGAACCAAAATCTTGGAAATGCAGTGAAAGCAAAGTATTAAATCATAAAATATTTAACTGTAGGAGTTTTTTTTTTATTTTTTGCTTATGGCTAGCTACCCAATTGGAAAGGCCAGCTCGTTTTCTGTTTTCTTTAAGGCAAACATTCTGCTGCTGCTGCTGCTAAGTCGCTTCAGGCGTGTCCGACTCTGTGCGACCCCATAGACGGCAGCCCAGTAGGGTCCTTTGTCCCTGGGATTCTCCAGGCAAGAATACTGGAGTGGGTTGCCATTTCCTTCTCCAATGCATGAAAGTTAAAAGTGAAAGTGAAGTCGCTCAGTCATGCCAGACTCTTAGCGACCCCATGGACTGCAGCCTACCAGGCTCCTCTGTCCATGGGATTTTCCAGGCAAGAGTACTGGAGTGGGTTGCCATTGCCTTCTCCAAGGCAAACATTCTGCATATCACCATATGCTCAAAGAAATTCTTCAATTTCATAATCTAGTCTACATTTTTTTAGTACCTTGTATTTCTCACAGAGTCTGGCTTTACAAATGCACCTGCACAATTTGATGTTTATAAAAATGGCAATTATTATGATGTACCATTGAAATAAAACTTTGTTGGATAGAAATTAAAGAGTGAAAACAATGATGTGCTAAAAACTATTATTTTGCCAGGCTTTCCATTCATCAAAATTGCAATTAATTTCTTCCTCCCATTCCTTCCATTAACATTGTGGTTGAAACAAAGACCAGTAATCTAACATCTGGTTGCAGATTTAAAAAGAGAACACTTCCCTCTTTCACAAAGCTCTGTCAGTATTGTGTTTACATTGTTAAATGAGTAGTTAAAATTCCCTAGTGTTTGATGTTTTATATTTATTGTGATTTAGACTCTGGGAAATTTGCAATCCAAGTACGGAAGATGTGTTTGATTAAAAATAAATGTCTTAAAACAGCCTCTCCTGCTTTTCAGTTGCTTTGAAATGTCTGCAATACTAAGAGTTTAAAAATAACATTAGTGTGTTGTTAGCATTCACTTTACATTTCATATGAAACAATTGTTTCTTGTACACAAATCCAGAGTTTGTAAGGGTTAGTCCTCATCTTGTCATCTGGTTTGCAACCCAGCATTTCATTCTGAATGAATTCCCTTACGATCTAAGTTCTTTCATTTTCCCAGCTTCCCTAGTCTTTCTATCTTTTGCTTTCCTCATTCATTTCCTCCTCTCTCTCTGTCCAAGCACTACTATTAATGTCATTATACAAAGAACAAGGCCAATATGTGGGCTTTTCTCTAACACCTTATGGTTTGGTTTTATGCTCAAGGCAGCCCCTTTACTCGGCTTTTTTCCCACTGTTCTCTGACTAGGCAACTGTTTTAGTGTACCGCTGATTGGGTGACTTAAAGAATAGGAATTAGTTTTCTCCTAATTCTGGAGGCTAGAAGTCTGAGATCAAGGTGTCATAGGATTGGTTTCTTCTGAGGTCTATCTCTTCGGTTTTTACATGGCCATTTCTCCCTGTGCAATTGTGTTTACCGATTTCTGCTGGCTGAATCTATCTACTTCTGACAGATGGTATGAAGTCTCAACTATGATAGTGAATTTATTATTTTACCCTTGTAAGTCTCTTAGTACTTATCCACATAATTTGATACTCCATTGTCAAGTGCTTACATATTTTAAAATGTTATGTCTTCTTGGAGAATTAAACCTCTCTATCATTATGTGATGCCCTTCTTTATCCCTGATAACTTTCTTTGCTTTGAAGTCTTCTCCATCTGGAATTAACATAGTTATTCCTTCTTTCTTTTAACTGATGTTGGCATGGTACATTTTTCTCCATCCATTTAATTTTAATTTAAAGAATCTGTCTGCCAATGCAAGAAATGCAGGAGACGTGAATTCGATCCTTAGGGCAGAAAGAGTCCCTTGAGGAGGATATGACAACCCATTCTAGTATTCTTGCCTAGAAAATCCTGTGGACAGAGAAGCCTGGTGGGCCACAGTCCATGGAGTTGCAAAGGAGTCAGACATAACTGAGCATGCACACATGCGTGTCTTTATATCTACTGAGAGATTCTTGTAGACTGTGTACAGTAGGATCTTTTTTTTTTAATTTACTATTTTATTATTATTATTATTTTACTTTACAATATTGTATTGGTTTTGCCATACATCAACATGAATCCACCATGGGTGTACACCTGTTCCCCATCCTGAACCCCCTTCCGTCCTCCCTCCCTGTACCATCCTTCTGGGTCACCACAGTACACCAGCCCCAAGCATCCTGTATCCTGCATCGAACCTGGGCTGGCGATTTGTTTCTTATATGATATTATACATGTTTCAATGATCTTTTTTTTTAAATTTACTCTGACAGGCTCTTTTATTTAATGGATTTACACTCCTGATGTTCATAGTGATAATTGGTAGACTAATATCTACCATATTTGTTATTGTTTTCTCTTTGTTGCACTTGTTCTTTTTTTCTATTTCTGCCTTCTATTATTTTTCCATCTTTTGTGGTTTTAATTGAGCATTTATATGATCCTACTTTCCTGTCATTCTTAGTATATTGGTTATACTTCTTCTTTATTTATGTTTTTAGGGCAATATATATTTACAGCTAAACCAAGCCCATTTTCATACAACACTATATTACTTCATAGGCATTGTGAGTATTTTATAGTAATAAAATAATTCTAAGTTCTCTCTTCTGTCCTTTTTGTCATTGTTGTAATTTATTTCACTTGTATATAAGCATTTCACTTATTTGTATATGGTGGCAACAGTGGTAAAGAATCTACCTGCAAGTGCATGAGACAAGAGACAGTTTCTATGCCTGGGTCACGAAGATTCCCTGGAGAAAGAAATGGCAATCTGCTCCAGTATTCTTGCTTGAAAAATCCCAAGGACAGAGGAGCCTGATGGGCTACAGTCCTTAAGTTTGCAAAGAGTCAGACGTGACCGAGCACAGTGCACCTGTGTGTGTGTGTGTGTGTGTGCACGCATGTATAATTGTTAGATATATATACAAGCATATGTAGTTGAATATATTGCTCATATTGTTATTTTGAACAAACTGTTATCTGCTATATTAATTAAGAATAAAAAAGCTAATTTTTAATTTAGCTTTCTCTTTTCCTTCTTCAATGTTCTTTATGTAGATATGAGTTTCTGACCTATATTATTTTTTTCCTTCTCTCAAATGAACCTCTTTTAACAATGTTTGCAATAAAGGTCTCCTGATAACAAAGGCCCTCAAATTTTGTTTGCCTAAGGAAATCTTTATTTCTTCTTTAACTTTGAAGGATAATATCACAAAGTACAGAATCCTGGGTTAGTTGGTCTTTTCTTTAAGCACTTTATATATTTAATTCATGTTTTCCTTACTTGCATGGTTGTTGAGAAAAAGTCAGATATAATTCTCGTCTTTGTTCCTCTGTGTGAAAGTTGTTTACTTCCTCTGGTTTCTTTCAGATTTTTTCATTAAATTAGATGCTCTGTAGTTTGAAAATTATATACCTAAGAGTAGTTTGTTGTTGTGGCTGCTGTTGTTTTTGTTTTGCTGGTATTTATCCTGTTTGTTGTTCTCAGTTTCCTGGATTTGTGGTTTAATGTCCGCCATTAACTTGAGGGAAGTTCTTAGTAGTTTTTCAAATATTTCTTCTCCTCTCTCTCCTCCTTTTGATTTTCCCAATTATGTTACTACAGCTACCTTTTGTACTTGTCTCACAGCTCTTGAATACTCTGTTCTGTTTTTTTCAGTCATTGTTCTCCTTGCCTTTTGGTTTTCAAGGATTCTCTAGCTCAGAGATTATTTTCCTCAGCCGTTTCCAGCTATTTAGTATCAAAGCCATCCTTCATTTTTATTATTTTTGTTTTATCTCCAGCATTTCTTTTGGGGTTCTTTCTTAGGATTTCCATCTCTCTGCTTACATTGTTTATCAGTCTTGGCATGTCATCTACTTTATCCACTAGAGTCCTTAGCATAAAAATCATGGTTGTTTTAAATTCCTGATCCATTCATTCCAACATCATTTGTCTAATCAGATACACACTATCTCTTGTCAATTTGTATATTTTGCCTTTTAGTTGACGTTGTAATTTTTCCCTGATGGGTGAACAAGTTGTACAGAATAAAAGGAACTGATATTAATAGATTTTAGTAAGATATGGTGAGATATGGGGAAGAAGAAACATTCTATAGTACTATCATTAAGTCTCAGACTTTTAGTGAACCTATTGGTCTGGATTATAAAATTCATAATAGTTTCTCAAACATTTTCCCCCAACTTGGTGGAGACAAGTTGGCTAGAATGAGTTAGGGTGGTGAGTATTTCTCTTCTCCCAGATTGGTTAGACTGTGATAATACTCCAGCATGTTAGGCTCAGTTTAATTAGTTTCCTCTAATGGCAGACTTCATCGAGAATGAATACTTTGGTATATTTCAAATGGTTTCTCTTTCTGTCCCCACACTAGAAGCAGGAGAGGATTATTTGTCATTACTCATCTTGAGAAACTGTCAAGCTCCTGAAAGTTAACCCTTTATTTTGTTCAGCATTTTATTCGTTGTTAGGGCAGAGGAGTGACTTCAATACTTTCAGAACCAAAACCCAGTAATATTGAGATGACTGTTTTTGACTATAGTAGAGAAGCAATGCAGACCTGTGGAACTCCTTACTTGGTATACATAACCCTGGCTGCAGTTAGATTCACTTACTGGGTTCACAATTCAAGTCACATTGTTTTGTTTTTTCTATTCCCTTAAGTGTAAGTTTTGAATAGGAATGACTGCTTCCTGACCTCAAAACTGAATCAGTCTTGTGTCACTGTAAAAAGCTTAGGCTGACTTTTATAGCTAAAGCATTGCTGATAGTTAATGCAATAATTAGTGCCCAAGGACCTTTCAATTCCGCTGATGTCCTAAATGTGAAAAGAACTGTATAGAGAAGCACAGAGATAACTTTTATTTATTTATTCTTTTGCTACTTTTATTTTTCCTCTTTTATTGCATTGGTTTTTAAGATGGAACCCAATTTTTGAAATCCAAATTTGCAAAATACATTTTTACCAGAGGTAAAAGGGTATCACTTAACACTTTATCTTAAGTTAGATTGGAGACTTTTGTGAGCATTTTATTGAGATATTTATGAAGGTAGTGTTTCCCTCAGAAGAAATTCTTTATATATCAGGTGGAGCATTTTAACCTCTCTCTTGTTCCCCTGGTGGCTCAGATGGTAAAGAGTCTGCCTACAATGAAGGAGACCCAGCCGGATTCAATCCCTGGGTTGGGAAGATCTTCTGGAGAAGGAAATGGCAACCCACTCCAGTATTCTTGCCTGCAAAATCCCATGGACAGAGGAACCTGGTAGGCTATAGTCCATGGAGTCGCAAAGAGCTGGACACGACTGAACGACTTCAACTTTCTTTCTTTTCTTTCTTTCTTTCTTGTTCTCTATTGGGAGTAAGCTGATGACATAGGTACATATGTAAGATTATTCTCCTCCAAGTTTCATTATCTCTTTCTTAATGCTTGGAAATTATGATCCTAATGGCTTTCTTGCTGCACTGAATAAGTGATTTTCCACGTCCTACCTTTTTCTGTCCAATTCTTTATAAAAAGAAAAATATTTTAGAATAGCCATAGACATAAGTGTAATGATTCCACATTAGTAGAGTTTGGCAATGTGAAGTACTCCAGCTTGAAAACACTAAGCCTATCAACCAAAGGGCACCACTCAAGCTAATGGAGTTTTCATTTCTTGTAATCACTATTCTATCCTTTGCATGTAAGCAAAGGACAAAGTACCAAAGAAATACTTTAGAAAAAAATTTAAAAAAAAAAAGGAAATAGGAACATTCTTTACAGAAATTTATCAGTGTGTAAGACTTTCAAATATCCCCTCAGTGTTTTCTTTTTCACTATGCTTTTTTCTGGTTCCTTAGGATTAGTATTAAGATGCTGATACACTTTAAGAAAATTTAACATTAGAAGTAGAAATTGTTTTTTCATGTAACCCAAAATAAGCCTTGAAGATCTTTTTTCTTTTCTTTTTTTATTTTTTCTGCTTTGGCTTTCCTTCTTACTTCTGTTGGAGAAACCAGAAGACTTCACCAAAACATATAAAAGTGAATTTGGGAAAAGGAAGTGGTAAACAGACTAAATGTATTTTTACTCAAGAGAAGTAGTGTCTATGATAAATATAAATACATCTGTCACAAAATTGGCAGATAAGCAATTTTCAGAAGTCATTAAAAATTGCCTCAGAGACATGCAACTGTCTACATATATATAATAGTCTCCTAATCCATATTGATGTTGGTATTACAGTTTGCAAAAACTGTCAAACATAATACCCATCCATGCTTACTTAATCTGTTTCACAAATGAGAAAATTGAGACTTCTCAGAGATCAAATTTTTTTTATTGTTTCTAGGATTTTTTTTTTTTTTTTGAGGGCAGTTGCTTTAAATGTTGTGTTAGTTTCTACTGTACAGCAAGTTAATCAGTTATAAATACAATATAGCCCCCTTTTTTGGATTTCCCTCCCATTTACATCACCACAGAGTGTTGAGTTCTCTGTAGAAGATAGGTAACTAATGAGAATCCACTGTAAAGCACCAAAGGTCAACTTTTTAAAAGTTAAATGCCAATAATGAATTTGAGTTAGAGAGCTGAATCTGACAACTTTCCCTTGCTACATGTTATAATTGCAATACAGTTCAAAAATCCCCCAAAGTATTTTTATTCTTCACAAATTTAGAATTTTTTTTTGTATTTTCCCTTGTTCTAGAAATAGTTTGATTAAAATTTATATTCATAAAATAGTTGGGGAATATTCTTTTCCCGAAGCAAATTTTAAAAGTTGCAGCTTGTCTGGGGAGATTTTATTGTCAAATGCTACCAGTGAAATTCTGGGGTTCAGGGAAAGAGGTTTATTTGGTTTACTTTTGAAAATTAAGAGAATAGAGATTTACTCCAAATCTTTATTTTTTAACCTCTTTACCATTATATTTTTTAGAGCTGTAGGAAACAGATTCTAGGATGGTTGAATTAAAGTACATTAGTAAATTAGCAGAATGAACTAGACCAGAAGTCATACAGTTAAGCCACAAGGGATCACCTTGTCAAAGCTGCATAATGAACAGATGAGCAAAAAATCTTAGAGATTTTGAATCACTTCCTTGATTTCCCTATGACTCACGCCTGCTAATTTTGAATTTATTCTTTTGATATATTCCGGGCTACCTATACATATAGTCATAAGAAAAGTTTCTCTTTGCATATATGTATATACATGTATATGTATGTATGTATCCATTTTTAGTTCAGTACCCTAAAGTTGATGATCAGTTGCTAGAAATTATTTGACATTTAATTGTGCAAAGCCACATATCAGCTCCAAAAGATATAAAATTGAAAGTCTGTATTTAAAAATAGCATAGAAACATTTAACTCCAATTCTGAGCAGAGAAAAGTGTTAGTAGGTAATAGTGCTCAGTTGAAATATTATAAATTTTACTTGGCTATTTCCTCCTTGTTAATTCTTTCCTATGGTTATCATGTTCAATCACATTATATTTTTCAAGTATTTTTATTACTCTTTTTCATAAAGACACAATTATTTTCTCAAAAGGAAAAATAAAATAGTTGAATGCAACTTCTAAGTAAGCATATTGCCTTTAATTGGGAAAATGAAACTTTTCTGAACTGAGGCAGCTTTTGTCACTTCTCAATATATAGTGAAAGATATAGTTTTGACTTTGCTTTTAATAAGTAATAGGTGCATTAAGGATAACTTTGTTTATTCTCCTTATTAATAAAACTTTAGAGTCACGTGAATCTTAACAAATCACCTTCCATATATGAGAACTCATGATTGCTGATATATAACTTCCATGATCATACTTTTTGTCACAGATACACCATCTTATCTTTTCCCCAGTTTTTATTTCAATTATTTTCTTGAATCTAAACATGATCCAAAGTATTTTATGCTGTCAAAGACGATGCTAAAATGACACACTATTTTACAAAATGGACGTTAACTTTGAACAAAGTCTGGGAGATATTGGAGGATAGAGGAGTCTGGCATGCTACAGTCCATGGGTTCACAAAGATCAGACGTAACTTAGCGACTGCACCAACCACAACTATTCAAACAAAAAATACACTGGAGTAGAGAGATGATTGGCTTTGTATGGAGATAAAACAATATAAAAATCTCTGCTCTACCATTTTCTAGCTATAAATATGTAGGCAATTTATTTAACCTCTTTCTATAATCTCAGTTGTCTTATCTGAAATACAAATGGAATATTTTCTTCACTCTTTAGTTATGAGTATTAAATGAAACACCATAAGTGAAATTTGTGCTCCACATACTTTGTCATAAAATAAGTGATAGAAAGTGTGACTTTTTCCGTTCCATCTATTTTCTTCCCTTCAGTCTTCCAGGATAAGACTCCCATTCACTATTCAAATCTTTTTGAGCTTGTGAATGCAAGTTTTATAAAGACAGTTCTTTTTTGTTTGTTTCTTAGAGACATATAATGGCAACCCACTCCAATATTCTTGCCTGGGAAATCCCATGGACAGAGGAGCCTGGCGGGCTACATTCCATGGGGTTGCAAAGTGACTGAACAACAAAAGAGATGTATATACAAAAGGAGGTCCAATCTCTCTATGGTTTTTGCCATCCTCAAATAACAAGGAGTTTTGTTCTTTCCTGTAATTGTGAACTGAGCCAGTAGGGATTTACCACTTGACTGATCCCTGCAATGTCAGCCAGTGCAGCTGAAGGCCAGGGTATGGCTGAGGAGTATGTATAAATGTGTGTTTTATTGGACATTCAAGAGCAAGAAGACTAGTATCATTCAAAGTAATTCTTATCTCCAATTTTGATAAGACAAATAAAATGAGCCTGCTTTATTAAAATATGGCTATTCAACAATGACCACACAATTTGGATAGAAATCTGAACAACATAATTCATTCTAATTCATCATGCTGCTAAATTAACAGCATGTACTATATGTCTTGTGTGTTGTTTTTTCATTTTAGATCTAAAATCATCCCCAATTTATAAAGAAATATATCTGGTTTAGTGAGATTTGACTGGGTTTTGTCCACAAATTATCAGTGGCAGAGGTAGGATTTGAATAAATAGCTGTCTAGAAAGTCTGTATTTGAAATGAGTGGTCAACAGGGAGAAACGGGGACCATGATCCTTGTAGTTTTTGTTAGCTTTAGCTACAAAGTACATGATAGATTTGAAAAATTTTAAAAATTCCCGATTCCTAGATGCCTGAATTGTTTTTTGAAATATCAAAATTATATCCCCCCCCCTTTTTTTTTGCTGTAGTTCAAACACTGTTTTTCACTGAATGATGTATGAATGTGTAGCAACTTAATCAAATTGCCTAGAATTGAAGAAGAAAAAAGAAAAAACACTGTCATATTTGATTTTCTGTGAATCATATTTGACAACTAGAAATAGTATATAAATAATAGTTAATGGACTATGTTCAACACTCATATTTCATCGTCCTTCCAGTGATATAAATCGTCACAGTAAGAAATGCTATATTTTATTTGTTAGGACCCTGAAGAGAGCAAAATAAATAAAAAATAGGATGTGGGTCTGAGGGTGAGATCAATATGAGATTTCACTGAAATGTTAAATATTCTGTTTATGATAGATTGATCCCTTGTCTTCCCTAATGTCGAGGTTGTTAAAGCTGAAAGGCTTTCAGGCAAGACAAATGCACTAGAACACAGTTAGAAGTTTGACTTATTATATGTTTATGTATGACATTGATGAAATCATATTTTTAGAAATAAAACTAACATAGAGAAGATATATGATCAATACAAATGTTTATTGCATGTTATTTTTTGGCCACTACAAATGCCTTTTGCTATTTTCTGGGATCCATTCTAATTTCCAACAAGGACCCAGAGTAATTAAAATGTATGTAAAATTATATCACTTTAGGGACTTCCCTGGTAGTCCAGTGGTTATGATGCCACACTTCTAATGCAGGACACACTTCTAATGCAGAAGGTGTGGCCGAAAAAAAAGATTTTACCATTGTATACTTACCTCTTTCCAATCTCCTAAAACAGTCTTTTTAAACCTGGACACTATAACATTTCAGGTAAAGTAATTCTTTGTAGTGAGAAACTGTCCTGTGTATTGTATGATGTCTAGCATCAGCCCTCAACTCAGCTCACTGAATGCCAGTAGCACTCCCACCCCATTTGTGACAACCAAAAATGTGTCCACATTGCCAAGGGTCCCCTAGGGAGCAAAACTGTCACCCTGTTGAGAATCATTGTGCCAAAGACTTTACATACAGCTGAAAATAAATATCACACTCATTATCCTGGCTTTCAGTTCAGTCATTCAGTCGTGTCCGACTCTTTGCAACCCCATGGACCACAGCATGACAGGTCACTCTGTCCATTACTGACTCCCAGAATTTACTCAAACTCATGTCCATTGAGTCGGTAATGCCATCCAACCATTTCATCCTCTGTTGTCCCCTTTTCCTCCCACCTTTAATCTTTTCCAGAACCAGGGTCCTTTCCAATGAGTCAGTTCTTCGCATCAAGGTGGCCAAAGTACTGGAGTTTCAGCTTCAGCATCAGTCCTTCCAATGAATATTCAGCACCGATTTCCTTTAGGATGGACCGGTTGGATCTCCTTGCAGTCCATAGGACTCTCAAGAGTCTTCTTCAACAACATAGTTCAAAAGCATCAATTCTTGGGCACTCAGCTTTCTTTATAGTCCAACTCTCACATCCACTACTGGAAAAACCAAGGCTTTGGCTAGATGGAACTTTGTTGGCAAAGTAATGTCTCTGCTTTTTAATATGCTATCTAGTTTGGTCATAGCTTTTCTTTCAAGGAACAAGTGTCTTTTAATTTCATGGCTGCAGTCACCATCTGCAGTGATTTTGGAGCCCCCAAAAATAAAGCCTATCATTTCCCCATCTATTTGCCATGAAGTGATAGGACCAGATGCCATGATCTTAGTTTTCTAAATGTTGAGTTTTAAGCCAACTTTTTCACTCCCCTCTTTCACTTTCATCAAGAGGCTCTTTAGTTCTTCTTCACTTTCTGCCATAAGGGTGGTGTCATCTGCATATCTGACGTTATTCATATTTCTCCCAGCAACTTGATTCCAGCTTGTGCTTCATCCAGCCCAGCATTCCTCATGATGTATTCTGCATATAAGTTTAATAAGCAAGGTGAAAATATATAGCTTTAATGTACTCATTTCCCAATTTGGAACCAGTCTGTTGTTCCATGTACAGTTCTAACTGTTGCTTCCTGACCTGCATAAAGATTTCTCAAGAGGCAAGTCAGGTGGTCTGGTATTTCCATCTCTTGAAGAGTTTTCCAGTGTTTGTTGTGATCCACACAATCAAAGTCTTTGGCATAGTTAACAAAGCAGAAATAGATGTTTTTCTGGAACTCTTGCTTTTTCGATGATCCAGCAGATGTTGGCAATTTGATCTCTTGTTCCTCTTTCTTTTCTAAAACCAGCTTGAATATCTGGAAATTCACGGTTCATGTACTGTTGAAGCCTGACTTAGAGAATTATCCTGGCTTACAAAATCCCAAAACGATCTGTCCATATTGCCTACACCACATGATAGGCTTCTTGTGGCAAAAGGAGAATGCTTCTATAAAGGGGGAAAGGAAGTTGGGAGGGCTATCTTAAAGGAAGAGAATATGACTTCTCATCAGTTTTATTTTTGCCCATAAAGAAGAGGACTCTTTCTTCCTCGGGCTCTCCTTTTGTCACAAGGCTAAAAAGCTTCCTGTTCTGATCTCTCGACTCTATTTAATTGAGTTTTCTGTTGACTTATTTTCAAAAGCCCTTAAATAAGTTGTTGTCTCAATTTGGACTGCTTTTCTACCATATTCAGATTGAGACCTGGATTTGATCCCTGAGTTGGGAAGATCCCCTGGAGAAGGAATGTTAGCCCACTCCATTATTTTTGCTTGGAGAATTCCACAGACAGACTATGGGGGTAGCAAAGAGTCAGACACTACTGAGCGACTAACACTCAATTTGGACTGCTTTTCTACCATATTTAAATTAGTCACTTAGTCCTTTGAAGGGTATCACCTTATTTTATATCTTTCACAAAACTTATTATTGTATTTTAGGGTACATGTTTATTTTAATTCCTCTTCTACTGGAATATAAGGTCCATAATAGACAGTCTGGGTTTTTACACTATTTTTATTTAACCTAAACAGTATTCTATATATGAGGAATATAGTATTATAATGTCAAAAACATGTCTCAATAAACACACAAGCTATAAAAAATTAAGTAGAATTTACTCATTTAATCAGATCAGGACTGGACTAGATTACAATAAATATAAGAAATATGTTCAAGTTCTATAAAGCTGTATAAAAGATAAGAGTCATTAAAAAGTTTTAATTTCTCTCTCCAATAAGATAGGTTTAATACTATCCATGTATACAATGTGATAATGAATGGAAAGATGACAAATGAATAAAAAAGAATGAAGGGTATGAGAACACATAAATTAAAAGCTCCTGAACTTCTTCAGGCAGTAGTAGGGAGTCTATCTTTTCTCTTCCTATTGTATTAATATATCTCTGCTACAGTTATTAACATGAAGTCTCCCACTGGTTATAAGATTCTTGAGGGCAGAACCATGAATTGCATTCAGTTCTCGGCAGTATTTTTCACAGTCTTGGTGTAATTTGCTGTTGCTGTTTAGTTGCTAAGTTGTGTCCAACTCTTTCACTGGTAGCCCACCTGGCTTCTCTGTCCATGTGACTTCCCATGGCAAAATACTGGACTGCATTGCCATTTGCTTCTCCAGGGGATCTTCCTGAGCCAGGGATCAAACCTGGGTCTCCTGCTTGGTGGGTGGTTTCTTTACCACTGAAGCACCTGGGAAGCCTCACCAATAAATGTTTCTCTATTGACTATCTGATGAATGAGTGGGATTTGTGTATCGAGGGCTTTTCTGGTGACTCAGCAGTAAAGAATCTGCCTGTCAGTACTGGAGATGAAGTCTATCTCTGCAACATGAAGATCCCCTGGAGAAGGAAATGGTGACCCACTCCAGTATTCTTGCCTGGGAAATCCCATGGACAGAAGAGCCTGCTGGCCTATAGTCCATGAGTTGCCAAAAGAATCAGATATAACTTAGCGACTAGCAACAACAATTGACTGCTTTGCTCATGACTCTTGATTTATGTAATCAATTGATATTTATTGCTTATTTTGTAATCCTCAAGAACTATTCTAGGGAATAGGATTTCACTATTATGCATGATTTTGCCATTACCCTCTCTTCTCTTAGGTAGCATGAAAAAAATATTGCTTCAGCAGTCAGAGGCCTGCCCACCTACCCCTCTATCCTGCACCCAGAAAAGGATAAAGAATATCAATAATACTAAACTGATGTCACTTTATTGTTTGAGCTTTACTTTTCTCTAATTTGAAAGCCTGCAACCAAGTCAATGAAATTAATGATGGGGAAACTGAGAATCAATAAAAGGAAACACATTCATTGCATCGTGTGTAGTCAGGCAATAGAACTCTGAGGCAGATGAGATCAAGTCAAATAATATGGTTGGATATGAAAACAGAAGGGATAGCTTTATCTTCATCCATAGCACTTGTAGTTATTAGTCTATTGATCAAACAAAGGGAAAATTTATCTTCTGCTTCTAGGCATATTGATATGTTGATTGTCTGAAAAGATAAATGTGTGATATTTTGATCTTCTGTGGAATTTATGTTTCAGTGTGCAAGCAAGGAAGAGGAAGGGTTGATGTACAGGATTGATCCCAGAGCTCCCAGAAAATCTAGAGATCAAATATTTAAATTGAATCTGTGGGGCAAATAGGATGTCCCAAATCATGTTCTCTAAGACTTACAAAAATAAGACTAAAACAGTTATTTAAAAAAAATGAATTGAAAGAATTTATTGTATGGTAAATTTCTTTTATGTAAAATAACACTGGGTTGACAGAAAAAGAGGGAAAAAATGTGTACAGAGTACTCATTCTGATGTACACACAATTTAAATTATCTCACCTAGGTATCCTAATGATTCTAGGAAATGATAGAGGAAAACTAGTTACTTAAGTTAAACCATGTATTAGAAAGATTGCATCCTCTGGATATTGGTATAAATTTTAATATTCAAAACAATGAATGAAATTTTAAAATTGTATTTCTTAAGATAGAATAACTAAAGAAAGGTGACCAGGAATGAAAATATAAACAAACGTATGGCTCTCTGATAATTGTTGTTTTAGCTGTTAAGTCATGTCTGACTCTGTGTAATCCCATGGACTGTAGCCCACCAGACTCCTCTGTCCATGGGGTTTCCCAAGCAAGAATACTGGAATGAGTGAGTGAAGTCACTCAGTTGTGTCCAACTCTTTGCAACCCCATAGACTGTAGCCTACCAGGCTCCTCTGTCCATGGGATTTTCCAGGCAAGAGTACTGCAGTGGGTTGCCATTTCCTTTTCCAGAGGATCTTCCCGACCCATCCCTGGGTCTCCCACATTGTAGGCAGATGCTTTACTGTCTGAGCCACCAGGGAAGCCCAAGAATACTGGAATAGGCTGCTATTTCCGCCTCCAAGGGATCTTCCCGACCTGGTGATAGAACCTGTGAATTCTTTACTACCGAGCCATCAGGGAAGCCCCACTCTGATAATTAAGCTTGTGTTTAAGCCTCTCAGTACCATTTTGCCAAGGAGAAAATCGAAGTTCATAACAGAGCAACAATTTAGATGTGGTGTGTCATGGTAAAAGAGGAGGGGAGAACAATTTGAGAATCACTGTAATATATTCTTTGGAGTAAAACAATAGTAGATTCTTTAACATCTACTTAAAAAATTCCTTGGACCATTCAGATCAGATCAGATCAGTCGCTCAGTCATGTCCGACTCTTTGTGACCCCATGAATTGCAGCATGCCAGGCCTCCCTGTCCATCACCAACTCCCAGAGTTCACTGAGACTCACGTCCATCGAGTCAGTGATGCCATCCAGCCATCTCATCCTCTGTCGTCCCCTTCTCCTCCTGCCCCCAATCCCTCCCAGCATCAGAGTCTTTTCCAATGAGTCAACTCTTCTCATGAGGTGGCCAAAGTACTGGAGTTTCAGCTTTAGCATCATTCCTTCCAAAGAAATCCCAGGGCTGATCTCCTTCAGAATGGACTGGTTGGATCTCCTTGTAGTCCAAGGGACTCTCAAGAGCCTTTTCCAACACTACAGTTCAAAAGCATCTATTCTTCGGCGCTCAGCCTTCTTCACAGTCCAACTCTCACATCCATACATGACCACAGGAAAAACCATAGCCTTGACTAGACGGACCTTTGTTGGCAAAGTAATGTCTCTGCTTTTGAATATGCTATCTAGGTTGGTCATAACTTTCCTTCCAAGGAGTAAGCGCCTTTTAATTTCATGGCTGCAGTCCCCATCTGTAGTGATTTTAGAGTCCCAAAAAATAAAGTCTGACACTGTTTCCACTGTTTCCCCATCTATTTCCCATGAAGTGGTGGGACCGGATGCCATGATCTTCGTTTTCTGAATGTTGAGGACCATTGCTTTACCACAAAATAAGTTAAATTGAACATTTTGAGTGTGCTTAATAGAAAAGTCTGATTTTATAAAGGAAACAATCATTTGAGAGTAAACTTTAAGTATTGTTCCCTCAAACCTCCTAATAATACTTCTCACTGAACAGAATTCTACAGGTTTATTCATGGCACATCTCATTGGGCTTCCCTTGTGGCTCAGCTGTTGAAAAATCCACATGCAATGTGGGAAACCTGGGTTCTCTCCCTGGACTGGGAAGATCCCCTGGAGAAGGGAAAAGCTAACTACTCCAGTATTCTGGCCTAGAGAATTTCATGGACTGAGCAGGCCATGGGGTCACAAAGAGTCAGACATGACTGAGCAACTTTCACTCACTCATTGTTCATTCTTGTATCCCAAAGGCTTTATTTAGAGTAGTTGAAGCATCAGGAATCATGAGATAAAGAGTATGGAGAGCGGAAAGCATGTTTTATAGCAAATAGGTAGATGCACTGCTTTGAATGAGAGAAGTATTTGAAGGAAATTATCAATAAGCCACTTTTCTAATTTGAAACTCATGCAATGACTGGGTACAAATTAGTAAAGATCCACAAGAAAAATATGGAGGTATCAGTTCAACTCAGCCGCTCAGTCGTGTCTGACTCTGAGACCCCAGGGACCGCAACAAGCCAGGCCTCCCTGTCCATCCCCAACTCCTGGAGCTTGCTCACACTCATGTCCATTGAGTCGGTGATGCCATCCAGCCATCTCATCCTCTGTCATCCTCTTCTTCTCCCGCCTTCAATCTTTCCCAGCATTGGAAAAGACCCTGATGCAAGCATAGGTGGTTATATAGATTTTGTGGCTTGAATTCATTAGTAGCTATTGGATATATTGGCTGATACAACACATATTTGTTGAACTTGTTTTAGATGTCAAACACTGTTTCAGATGCTGGTGTGTAGCAGAGAAACTGACTCAGTTCCTGACCTCATGGAATAGGCACTCTAGTTGGAGACACCAATATTTTTCAAATAGATGTATGACCAAAATACACAGATAAAATGTCTTTAATGTTAAGAAAAAAGTAAAGCTCGAAGATGGCATATAATAGGCAATGTACAATTTGAAAGATTTTATTAGGGAAGAACTTACCTTAAAAAAAAAAAAAAAAACTGAGAGGTGAAGACTCTTTACAGAAAGTGCCTACAAAAAAATTATACAAGCAGTGGAAAAACAAATTTACAGGGTCCAAAAAATGAAAAGAACAAAATGCCAGGTTCTAGTGAAATGGACAGGGGTTGGAGAGAGAAGCTATAACTAAGACTTCCCTTATGGCCAAGGCCACCTCCAAATTTCAATCTCTTATAGAAATATCTATTTACTTCTTATTGTGTCATGAGTGTGACATGGTGGCTGTACCTTTATTGGGTCCCTCTCACCTCTCATGGGCTCCTCTGGAATCAGTCTGGGATTAGCCTGGCTCTATATGGCTTCCCAGTTTGGTTCCCAGCCTCTCTGTTCTCATGGTAAGAAAATATGCTATATTTATAAGACAGTAGGTAAAGGGAGAAGAACAAATAGATTACTGTGAACAAACAATAGTCCACAACTAGCTCCTTATTATTATTATTACAAATATTTGATTCTCTTCTGTGAGAAGAATATATTCAATATCTTCTTCAAGCCACCAAGGAAGTTCAACCACTTACCTGACTCAAAAAAAAAAAAAAAAGACGTCATGATCTATCTAAAGTGGATTTCGAGTTCCTTTTGATCATGGAATCTATGTACTAAATCTACAATTCATCTAGAGATACGTGAGCTAAAAATACCCAACACACCAAAACACAGGGCGAAAAAGGAGTGAAATTCCCTACAAACACTTCCATTTAGAAAAAAGGGAGGAAAGGGAAGGCAGATTAATCACTGGTTCTAATCATTTTTTAAAATCATTCAGGCAAATGTTTTAATGTCTCTTTACTCTCATAACATGGAACTTTCCTTCCTCCAAATAGAGCTTCCTTACTAAAAAATAAACTCCTTTATTCCAGTATGTTTTGTGCATCAATAGCAACCTCAATGATTCTTTTTTTGTGTGTGTGTGATATTCCTCTATCCATAACTAATAAAGGGTACTCTGAACTTACTAGACTTCCACAGAACCATACACTTGATCTCTTTTTCCAAGTTATTCTATCTGAAAGGATTTATTGGGGGCTGACATCAAGCAACCAGATCTTAATCTGGCCATTGTCCAGCATCTGTGTCTTAATTTGAGAATCTTTTACAAAATTAGGACAGGAAAAGTTGTCTTTTTTCAAGACTGAAGCCCAGGGAATTTCTGGTTTCTTTATTTTCTCTTTCATCTAATTATGAAAAGACCAATTTTTTAAAAAACATTTTATTTAATCAAGTGCACCTAATAATCCATGGACTTCCCAGGTGGCTCAATGGTAAAGAATCTTCCTGCCAATGCAGGAGATGTAAGAGATATGAGTCGATTCCCAGGTCAGAAAGATCCCCTGAAGAAGGATTGGCAACCTGTTCCAGTATTTTGCCTAGAAAATTCCATGAACAGAGAAGCCTGGTTGGACATGACTGAGTGACTAAGCACACACATATACCTAATGACCCACAATTCATTACCTAAAGTCCCAGATTCTGTAGATATATTTTATCTTCCAACCAGTTATCAATAATGACAGTTATATCAAATATTTCAGCATTGTAAGTTCTGGGTAGTATTTTTCATCCTCTTATAATAGCTTGTCACTGGTCACCCAGCCTTAAAAACCACTACATATGTTTTTTTTTTGTTTTTTTTTATGTTTTCACACTTTTACTTTTCAATTCCAGTTAATGTACTAGTTAACTTCTGCTAGGTTATTTGTATAAGAGTCTACATTAAAATCTCAGTTGGTTACCAAAACCATATTTATTTCTAAGGTGTGTTACGTAAGAGTTGTGGATCAGCCACAGTTCTCCCAGCTCAGCCAGGGACTGCAGATTTCTGCTGGGATCATCCAGGCTCTTACTAACTCCTCATGTCTTCTCATTCTGCCACTTAGGGTAATATAATATCATCTGTTGTGAACTACTCTTTTCATAAGAATGGTCTGGAGGAAAAAAAATTCCAGCCAAACCAGCCAATTATGCTTATATTTCTGCTTAGAAATGATAGATCCTAAAAAATATTGTTATATGATAATGTTCAAAATTAACGTGGCAAGTAACAATAACAACAGTATGAAAATAACAAATAATAAACAAATAATATAACACAATCTACAGCCCCCTACAATAAAAATATTAGGATAAAAAGCAAAGAGGATGAGATGGTTAGACAGCATCACTCGATGAATATGAATTCTAGCAGACTCTGGGAGATAGTGAAGGACAGAGAAGCCTGGCATGCTGCAGTCCATAGGATTGCCAAGAGTCAGACATGACTTAGAGACTGAACAAAAACAACATAAGGTTTAAGAAAAATTCACTTATATATGAATAGGTTCTGCAGGAAGACATGAGATTAATTTGAATGCTATGGCATTTCTTATCTTATTCTTAAATGTACCTTAAAGATCTCATAGTGTTAATGAAATTCTCAAAACACTGTCAAAAGTAATGTCAAAATTGGAAAAGAACTCTTGGAAAAAATATTTTAAATGTTGGATCTTGCTTAGAGTGAAATCATGGTATATGCAATTATTCTTACTTTAAGATTAATTGTTGTTGTTTTCTAAATTGGATATTTACATTCTAAACTGAATTTCAAACTTTCTAAATATTGCAGTTCAAAAATAAGACTTTTTCCTTTTTCCTTTAATTAAGTTTACATATATTTTTAAGATCTCAGAAAACTCATGGTCAATCCCTTTCAGAGGTGGAGTTGCTCATTTACAGAAAAATAACCAAAAAAATCTTTGTAATCTACCCATAGGAAAAAATATCTCTCCAAAGTATGATATCATTTATTTTAAAAAATGATAAATAATTAGTAATTATTTGGCAAATATGACTAAGATTTTGATTGCAAATCTAATACTAACCTTCTACTATACAGAAAAATAAATAAATAAATAAATAAAATCAATGCTGGAGGATTCTTTCCCTAGTTCTACTAGAAATTAATGCATGCTAGTTTAGATTTTAAACTTTAAGTAGGTTTTATTTTCATTAAAATATTTACTAATTTCCTGATGAGAATTATAATGTGTCACATTTAAATACTATATTAGCTAGCTTCTGTGACAAAAAGCTGTATGACAAAACCAAAATCTCACTGTCTTATAACCACATCTTTTTGATTTTCTCACCTTACATTTTGGCTGCAGGCTTTTCTTTACTTCTTTTTCTCGCTAAGTTTGAAGATGGAGAAACAATAGAGGGAAAAGGGAAGGTGGTAGTCCACTCAGTAGCTATTAAGTATTCTACTTGAAAATGGCACATTTCACATTCTTTCTCTTTCCACTAAACAAAGCAAGTCACATGACCAACCTGGAAATAAAATGGGGTAGAGACATAAAAATCCTTTTGATGTGGGGATTGGGAGATACCATAAAGAGATAAAGTGAATATATTTAAAATATTATGATTTATCACGAGCATTTGTCAGAAGTTAAATACTTTCATTTACTTGGTTTTTATTATGTGTTGCGTATAATGGAATGTATGTGTGTGTCTTGTGAGAAAGTGTACCAGAGAGGAGATAAACATTTAAATACTTCAATGAAAAGGTTGGAGAGATGAAATGTCATGGTAGTGTAATGTGACATGGAAACTATATTGTCAGAAAGACAACTTTATTTTCTGTATATATAGAGAAAGGAATATACCAATAGGCTTTCAAAGTTTGAGAATCAGAGGACAAGATTATATTAATAGTGGTCCCCTCAGGCTCCAGTCTGTCTCTATGTAATGAAGTGCAAAATGAACCTGACTGTGACAATAAGCCAAGTAGCTGAAAGATACTATATAACTATATAACATATATACTATATAACATCAAACTATATATACTATATGGTTTGATGTGTTTCTACTCAGCTGTGTCACATGTGAAGGGCTGTGGTGGGGTCATTGGATTACAAGATTATAGAATTGCAATCTAGGATACAGTCTAGTATAAACTTTGTCATTTCTACAATATAAAGCAGATTTTGGGGGAGAATATCTCCAATTTAGGGGCTTCCCTGGTGGCTCAGATGGTTAAGAATCTGCCTGCAATGCAGAAGACTTGGGTTCCATCACAGGGCTGGGAAGATCCTCTGGAGGAGGACAGGCCCACTCCAGTATTCTTGCCTGGAGAATCCCTATGGACAGAGAGGCCTGGTAGGCTATTGTCCAAGAGCTGAGCGACGAAGCACAGCGCAGCACATCCCCAATTTTATTTTATGGTACTATTAGCCCAAAGGAACAGAGAAACTGAAGTACTTAAACATCTATTCAATTCACATTTACCAAAGTTGTCTGTTTTATATCCTGACGCAGATCCTCTCTGACCTTTCTGAGCTGCACTAAAATATGTTCCACTGCTCATTTGCATTAAACATATGATAAGATTTCTTTTGGCCTGTGAATGCATTTGGACAATTTATTTTCATTTAAAGTATTTAAAAATTTTAATACAATTCTAAAGATTACTATCCACTTACAGTTATTACAGAATATTGGCTGTATTTCCCATTGTACAATACTTTCTTGAGCCTATCTTACACCAACTCTTTTTTTTTTTTCGCATCTCCCACTCTTCCAGCCCCATATCACTCCTTCCCTCCACTGATAACCACTAGTTTGTTCTCTGTATCTGTGAATCTGCTTCTTTTTTGTTATATTCACTAGTTTCTTAATTTTTTTAGATTCCACCTATAAGTGACATCATATTGTATTTGTCTTTTACTGCCTGACTTCTTTCACTTAGCATAATATCTTCCAAATTCATCAATGTTGTTGCAAATGAAAAACATTCATTCTTTTCTATGGTTGAGTAGTATCCCACATATATATGCAACATCTTCATTATCCATTCATCTGTTGCTATTCTTCTGTTGATGACACTTTGGTTATTTCCATACTTTGGCAATTGTAAATATTGCTGCTATAAACACTGAGGTGCATGTAAATCTTTTAATTAGTGGTTTTGTCTTTTTCAGATGTATCCATAGGAGTGAAATTTTGGGTCATAATATAGCTCTATTTTGAGTTTCTTGACAAACCTCCACAGAGTTTTCTATAGTGGCTGCGCCAGTTTGCATTCCCACCAAGAGTGTGCCAGGGTTCCCTTTTCCACATCCTCACCAACTCTTGTTATTTGTGGTCTTTTCGATGATAGCTACTCTGATAGGTGTGAGGTGATATATCTCATGGTGGTTTTGATTTTCATTTCCCTGATGATTAGCTATGTTGAGCATTTTTTTTTTTTTTTTGATGTGTCTGTTGGCCATCTGTATTTCCTTTTTGGAAAAATGACTAGTCAGTTCTTCTGCCCTTATTTGAAGTTGTCTGTTTTTGATGTTGAATTGTATGAACTGTTTATATATGTTGGCTATTAATATATTGTCAGTCATGTCATTTGCAGAAATGTTCTCCCATTCCTATCTGTTATATTTCTCATTTCACTGATGGCTTGTTTTGCTGTGCAAGATTTTTTAATTTGATAGGTCTCCTTTGTTTAGTCTTGTTTTTATTTATTTTACTTTAAGAGATAGATTCAAAAATTATTGCTGTAACTATGTCAAAAACTTTTTAACCTATATTTGCTTTCCTCTATTACTTCCTCTTGATGAAAGTGAAAGTGGAGAGTGAAAAAGTTGGCTTAAAGCTCAACATTCAGAAAACGAAGATCATGGCATCCGGTCCCTTCACTTCATGGGAAATAGATGGGGAAACAGTGGAAACAGTGTCAGACTTTATTTTTAGGGGCTCCAAAATCACTGCAGATGGTGACTGCAGCCATGAAATTAAAAGACGCTCACTCCTTGGAAGGAAAGTTATGACCAACCTAGATAGCATATTCAAAAGCAGAGACATTACTTTGCCAACAAAGGTCTGTCTAGTCAAGGCTATGGTTTTTCCAGTGGTCATTTATGGATGTGAGAGTTGGACTGTGAAGAAGGCTGAGCGCTGAAGAATTGATGCTTTTGAACTGTGGTGTTGGAGAAGACTCTTGAGAGTCCCTTGAACTGCAAGGAGATCCAACCAGTCCATTCGGAAGGAGATCAGCCCTGGGATTTCTTTGGAAGGAATGATACTAAAGCTGATACTCCAGTACTTTGGCCACCTCATGCAAAGAGTTGACTCACTGGAAAAGACTCTGATGCTGGGAGGGATTGGGGGCAGGAGGAGAAGGGGACAACAGAGGATGAGAATGGCTGCATGGCATCACTGACTCGATGGATGTGGGTCTCAGTGAACTCCGGGAGTTGGTGATGGACAGGGAGGCCTGGCGTGTTGCGATTCGTGGGGTCGCAAAGAGTCAGACACGACTGAGTGACTGATCTGATCTGATCTGATTCATAACATGCTTGGTACTATGTAGGTGTTGAAGATGCAATTATGAAAAAGACATAATTACTGGCAATTTAATGGTCACAATATGCTAGAAAAGTAATTATAATAAAGGAAAAATAAAGAATATTGAGTTAAAAAGAGAGAGTGAAAGAGAGAGGATTGGCACTTAGCATGATTACTCTATGCTTATTGTACTATATCTCAGTATTCCGTGTGACTCATTTTTATAGTTTCCAACTTGAGTTTAATCTGGTAAAAATATTTCTCAAACCTAATCTCATTTATGTGTGTCTACCATCTGTTTTCGGTCAATCTCCTTCTAATGAATCTTTTTTTTTTTTTTTTAAATTTTTATTTGCTTATTTTTATCTGTGCTGGGTCTTCATTGCTGTGCAGGCTTTTTCTTAGTTGCAGTGAGTGGGGCTATTCTCTAATTGTGGTGCATGAGCTTCTCATTGTGATGGCTTTCCTTGTTGGCAGATCACAAGCTCTAGGGCACGCAGGCATCAGTAATTGCAGCACATGGCTCAGTAGTTGTGGGGCACAGGTTTAAGTTGTTCCACCCCATGTGGGATCTTCCCGGATCAGGGATTGAACTGCGATTCCTGTATTGTCAGGCAGATTCTTCACCACTGAGCAACCAGAGAAGCCTCTTTTAATGAATCTGTATGCTCTTTCCAAATTTTTTTCTATTATCAAATAATTTTTCTATTATCAAATAATAATTTTACATGCTACAAGTATTGTCATGTACATGCTATACATGACTTTCTGCCATATCCACAATCACACCCCTTGGATAGACTATGGTATTGAGTTCCTGGATATAAGAATATGAACATTTCAAATTGTAACTCATTCCATCACATCATTCTCAAGGAGTTTCAGTTCAGTTCAGTCGCTCAGTCATGTCCGACTCTTTGCGACCCCTTGGACTGCAGCGTGCCAGGCTTCCCTGTCCATCACCAAGTCCTGGAGTTTAATTGATTTATAGTCTCAGAGTGTAAAAAACTTGCCATTTAATTTCTGCCAATCTTATATGTGAAAAAGGGGTTCTCATCATTTCAGTGTACCTCGTTCTGATTTCTAATTATTTTGAGTATTTGATCAAATTCATGGGTTGTATTTTTATTTTATTGCTTTGTTCTTTTATTGATCTTAAAACTTAAATATTGCTCAGTGTTAGCTATATCACTTTACCACTCTCATTGCCATTTTCGAGAGGCACCTATGTTTTCTCATGTGGATTACTGCAGTTTCCTAACTGGTGCCTCTGGGTTCACTCTTACCAAAACCATCCTTCAATCAATACATGTAGCAAAATCTGACCACAGCACATGGCTTCCTTAGCTTAAACCATTTCTATGGTTTCACATTGCTTTAACATCAAAACGAATGTCATAAACATGGACTAAAGACCTCATACGAACTTGTCACCTTTCTCTAAAGCTTCTCCTAAGGCCATGCTCTTTAGTTCCTTCACTGTGCCGTTCAGACCACAGTGCCTTGGACTGGCCCCGGTCTTTCAGCACACCTGCCCCATCAACTTCACCTAGGTACCACATACTCACCTTTCATATCTCAGACTGGCCTACCTTTCCTAAAGAAAATCTTTTCTGAATTCCTTAACTACGTGAAACTCTCTCATCAAATGTTCTTCTTTATGACACCTATCTAACCTTTTGTTTGAATAATTTTGGCCTAAATCTTTGGTATCTATCTTTCTTAGTAGACGCTTAGCTGACTAAAGTCAGAAACAGTATCTGTATTTTAGCCTGTTTTTTAAGTACATTTTTAGCCAGGTTTTTTTTTTTTTTTTAAGTGACTGGCATATATTGTACATTAATGACTGGCGAAGGAATATCTCAATTAACTTAGCCCCTCCACATATTCTAGCTCTTATTTCTAGATTCTTGGTTATTTACATAATTTGTTTCAAATCTTGCTATATTCTAATATATACATTAAAGTCATAATATTTTCTTAGGTGTTCTGATTTGGACACATTTCACAGGAATTTATGTGCAGCATTTTTACTTTACGTTACTTTTAAGTACTCTCTAGTCACTGTTTTGCTTTCCTCTTTAATAAAGATAGTAATTTATGTAGATACATTTAAATTTCTAAGTGGATGGATTTGTTGAGCTCTCTTTTCACTGTTAATTTCTAAGTCAACTGCATTTTAGTGAATGTATGACTCATGTTGTGATATTTGCTGGTTTTAAAAAATAGTGAAATAGTGGGATTTGGAAAATGAGCCACAAGAACTTGAAATAAACGTATTCTCTATTTTTTGACTGCAAAATTAATACCTACTAATCCATGTTCATTGGAATATTCAAAAGTCGTGTTTCTATTAAATTTATTAATATTTCTGAAAAGATTTTATATCTTTGCTCTGAGAAGTCTCTTTCTGTGATTCATAGGATATTTTTCCTTCCTATGGTATACAGAGGCTTCCCTGGTGGCTCAGACAGTAAAGAATCTGCCTATAACACAGGAGACCCAGGTTTGATCCCTGGATCAGGAAGATCCTGTGGCAGAGGAAAACAGCAACGCAGTCCAGTATTCTTGTCTGAAAAAATCCTATGGAAGACTAGTTTGGCGGGCTACAATCCAAAGGGTCACAAAGAGTTGGGCATGATTGAATGACTAAACACAAGCTCATGGTATACAGAGAAAAGACGTTGGAAAATTTTGCTTTTTTTAAAAAAGACAAAATTCTCATTTTATATTCCATCTTTTTGAACTATACTACAGTCAATAAATATTTATTGAAAACTTAGTAAGTGTCAGCTAGAGTTTTATCAATGAAAAAAACAGGAAAGGTAATGGCTCTTATGGAACTTGCATTCTAGTGAGCAGCATATATTCTAGTGTAAATTGCATTTGGCATTCTAGCATAACCCTGACCTTGAACTTTTATATCACTCATTCAGGTTCATGTACTCTTTTTGTGTATTACACTTGTTTCTCCCTATGTTATTTCTTCTATTAAATTGATTCTTCTCTTTAAATTTGTTGAAAGTGAAAGTGAAAGGGGGCTCAGTCGAGTCTGGCTCTTTGCTTCCTTCAAAGCTTGATGATTCTTGGCTGTTTGCTAACTGTTGAAATTTAATATCCATGCATTCCTATCTTTTGTCATATGTATAGATAACTAGAACTTGGTTTTTTTACATACAGGCAAGGTCAAGACAGGTAGAGTGTACCCATCCTTTGTCTTCTGAATATGGAACCACAACCATTCTGATGGAATTTTGCTAGGGCTGCTGCCCTTTCTCTCATTCTATTAAAGGATATAAAGATCTTTTTGTCTAGTATTGAAGTCAAGCTGAATATAATTTCATTTATTTCCAGTGTAATTTTCCAAGTAATCATTCTAATATTGACTCCAGGGACCTTTGCAGCTCGTTAAATCATTATTAATTAATGCTAAAATGAGAGTTTTGCCATCATCTCTCTGCCACCCTTCATGCAAGTAATTTAGGCTATGCTTATTCAATATTGTTTTTTACTGTGAATGTGATTCTTCTTTGAGGAGTTTTTTCAATGTTGAGTCTGTATTGTCCAATACTATTATATATTTATCATATTTAAAAATATTGTTATATGAAAATAATAGTATGAGATGAATATCATAGTAAACGCTCAGTATGTTATGTTGTTAGCATGTGAGTTAGATCTTTTATCATAATTTCATAGGTCATTTGTCAAACTCTATGAAATTTTAAATTCCCAATGACTCTGATTAGATAGTGTTTCTAAGAATCAATCTTAAGAGACAGAGGCTTAAACATAATAGACAAATCTGAATGGTACCTTTCTGACAATATTTTTATGTTGTATACACAGAATAAAAACTTACTTCAACTTTGCAAACCATATTCTTTGATAATGTTTAATTACATGATAAATATTGAGAATAATAATATTTATAATTTCAATGCTATGAAGCTAAAATACTGTGTGTGAAACTATAGCAAAAACTATATGATAAACATGCAATAATTTTTAATTATCAAGTAAATTTCTCATATTTATAATTATTTTTAACTTATGTCACATGACATTTGATTTTAAGTCAAATATTAAGGGTCTTAGAGAAGGTTGTAGCCCATAATAAGGTATATATATTTGACTAATAAATAGATTCATAATGGATAAATGAAATAATGCACAAATATTGACTATCAGAAGAAAACCTAGTTTTACATCTCCCATTTATTGGCACAATATACAGTCTCAAAATATTGAGAACTATTTTCCCTTTATAATCTATCAACTATAAGAATAAAAGAAGTATGAACATTATTCAGCAAGACAATACATGTATGTTCCTTTATTTACTGAATTGAAGAATTCCACACAAGTTATGTAAGCAAAGGAACACATTTTCTATGATATTTTCAATGGAAAAAGCTTTGATGATGCTTTTTACTCCACTGTGTCTTGTCAGTAATTAGAGTATCTCTATCATACCAAACCAGCTATACATTCATAAAGGCTACCAAACTGATTTAAAATAAAATTAAATTATTTTTCTAATTTATTTATAAAGCAGGGGTATGTAGACATAAACTGACAGCTAAAGAGTCATGTATGGATGTGAGAGTTGGACTGTGAAGAAAGCTGAGCGCTGAAGAATTGATGCTTCGGAACTGTGCTATTGGAGAAGACTCTTGAGAGTCCCTTGGACTGCAAGGAGATCCAACCACTCCATCCTGAAAGAGATCAGCCCTGGGTATTCTTTGGAAGGAATGATGCTAAAGCTGAAACTCCAGTACTTTGGCCAACTCATGTGAAGAGTTGACTCATTGGAAAAGACTCTGATGCTGGGAGGGATTGGGGGCAGGAGGAGAAGGGGACGACAGAGGATGAGATGGCTGGATGGCATCACCGACTCAATGGACGTGAGTCTCAGTGAACTCTGGGAGTTGGTGATGGACAGGGAGGCCTGGCATGCTGTGATTCATGGGGTCACAGAGTTGGACATGACTGAGTGACTGAACTAAACTGAATAAATTAATACTAGAGGCTATTTCTTATAAATCTACTGCTGCTGCTGCTGCTAAGTCACTTCAGTCATGTCTGACTCTGTGCGACCCCAGAGACAGCACCCCACCAGGCTCCCCCGTCCCTGGGATTCTCCATGCAAGAACACTGGAGTGGGTTGCCATTTCCTTCTCCAGTGCACGAAAGTGAAAAGTGAAAGTGAAGTCGCTCAGTCGTGTCCGACTCCTAGCGACCCCATGGACTGCAGCCTATCAGGCTCCTCCATCCATGGGATTTGACAGGCAAGAGTACTGGAGTGGGTTGCCATTGCCTTCTCCATTCAACTATAGTTCACACATACATATAGGCTTTGCATATTTGATATATTTCACCCTATTGAAATACATGACAAGTTGACATTGAGGATGACAGGGGTTACTTGGTAAAAAGAGACAGTGTTAGAGTCATCAAATCTCATACCGAGAAAGGAATGTGGGAAATATAGCATGTTCATTTCCTAAATATATTGCAGTTGTAAAAATTAAAAAATAGATTTTCTAGATAAATACATTGAAATTGTAAAAAAAAATAATAAACAGAAATCTCAATTAATAGAGTTGAGAGACCAGAAGGAGGAGCTCTCATACCCTGCAATGATAGCAGAGCCCAACAGAAGCAAAAAAGAGTGCTCTTCTTTCCTGGTGAGGACTCAGTCAATGAAATGTTATGGACTCTGTTTACTATGGCCCACCCAACTTCCTTTTTCCCCCTCTATAAAAGTGTTCTCCTCCCTTTGAATGGGGACTTGCATTTGGCTTGCCATGGTTGCAGACTCCAAACCATAACTCTGCTGATTTTTAATAAACCAATCTTTGCTGGAGAACTATCTGGCAGTCTGTTTCTATCAAGTCAATACAGTAAGCACGCATCCACGCTAAGCCATTTCAGTTGTGTCTGATTCTTTGTTACCCTGTGGACTGTAGTCCACAAGCTCCTCTGTCCATGGGATTCTCCAGGCAAGAATACTGGAGTGGGTTGCCATGCCCTCCTCCAGGAGATCTTCCAGACCCAGGGATTGAACCCATGTCTCTTATGTCTCCTGCATTGGCAGGCAGGTTCTTACTACCAGTGTCACCACATTGTCATTTTTTAAGGAGGATTCTCCCTACTCTGCTAGTCCTCCCAAAGTGGTGTTTACTTTGAATACTCCAAGCCTCTGAGACTCTTAGTCTCACATAGAAGGTGTATACTAACTGGATATCAAGGTTCACCATCTTTTATGCATTTCCTGAGTCAGGTTGCTTATCCCACCTTAAACAGCTACAAAAACATTCTAACTTAATGGATGTAGTACTGGACAAAAATCATTTTTTTTTTGCATAAGTCTTGAGATCTCCATATGGAAAAGATGGATTGATCAAGGCTGCTTATAATTATTTTTTGTAAGTTTAGGGTTCACTACTAGAAATGCTATATTATTATTATTGTTCAACTAAGTCACATTCTCCAGTATTGGTTCTATCAGTAAATGTAGTAACATATTATCCTTATTGTTTATTTATTTCCAAATAATTTAGAGCTTGGATCACTCTCAAATCTTAAGGATTTGTTTTATTAGTTTTTGTGTATGTGTGTGTGTGTGTGTGTATGTATGTGTTTTCATGAGACTAATGGCATATCTACCTGAAAAAGTATAATGACCATGTGAGTAAATTTCTTGAGAAAAGAGGTATGCTTATGTTGGCAAGAATTTATAATTAGTTTTTCCAGATAAAAAAATGCAGTCAGTTAAATTTAAATTTCAGAAAGAATAACAACTATATATTTAGTATAAAGTATGTTTCATTCATCCTTTACTTGAAATTCAAATTAACTGTCCTTTATTTTTACTTGCCAATTCTAGCAATCCTACTATAATGATTTTTTTTCCAATGGAAGAAAATGCAGCAAAAATAATGACTAATAAAGAATACCAGTCATGGTGTGAATTCATTTCCTATATATTTACCCTGAATTTCTGAAAGACAACCTTGTTTAAAACAGCTATTCTGGAGCACACAGAAAAGAGAGAATGCTAACTGATATATTTGGATTCATAATTGAGGGATTTATTTCACAGTGAAATTAGTAGGTAAGAAATCCTTGAAAAGATGTATGAAAATCTTTTCACTAAGATCCATTTATCTCTCTCGGCCTTTGTATTTCACGGAGAAGCAAATACTTTGGTGAATTTGATGACACCATCAAATTATTAAGGAAACCTTTTCCCGTTCCCATCAGTCACCTTTTAGTCTTTAATGTCAGGAACAAAATCACCAGTGATCAAAAAGATAAAAGTTAAAAACAAGACAAAGTAACTTTTCTTTAAATGATCTAATTTATAATAAAGACAAATAGTAAAAAAATGTCTTAAATGCATCAATAAAAATGAACTGAAATAGCAAGTGGCTCTACATTTTTCAAAAAGAAAGTTGCAAACAAGAGACTTCTATTTTTACTAACTGGTAAATTTGGATGCTTAATAAAGTATCAATAGAAGAGATAAAACAAATATATTATTGTATCAGATTATTCCTGCACATTTATTAATATACTATTATATAAAATGTATTTAATTTAGAAATAACTTAGTCACTTTAATGAAAATAATGTTATTCAAATGTGCATAAACTTCTTTGACATCAATGCTATTGTTATCAGTAAATTTCTAAATAGTCTAGCAACTATTCAAAAGGATTATGTTTGTTTCCATAAATTATTTGAGATAAAGAACACATTTTTTGTATATGATGTGTCTGTATGCAAAGATTTCTGGATATTCAACTATTAAAAAATAGCCCCTGGGGCAAGGTTCTGGTTCTCCATCAAGGGATACACACAACAGTATCTCTGAGCTCTTTTCAGATATTGAAACACCACCATGTGGAGAAGTTAAAGGTTAAAGAATGTATGCTGCACATAAGCATGTAGACCCGAGACCTGTTGGAACAAGAAAGTGGATGATGCTGACTCCTACTTACCTCACCAACCAACCAGTCAGAAGAATGTTCATGAGCAGATCATACTCGCTTTGAACTGTTACTATACAACTTCTCACTACCCTCTCCAGGTTGGGGCACACAGTTTTGAGGGTACTGTCCCACTGTGGTCCCCTTTGCCTGGCAAAACGACAAAGCTATTCTTTTCTACTTTACCCAAAACTCTGTCTCTCAGGTGTGAGGGTACAGAAGCTGGAGTCAACTTCATTACCAGTTCGAAATGAAAATATCATCTACCATATTAATAAACAAAAAATGCCACAGCCATCAGCAATTTCTGGCCTCCAAATGTGATTGAGGGCTCCCCAAACTGTGATTCAGCAATTGATGCCATCCCCTCCACAGTGATTGCTGAGGAGCGGGTGGAATGCAGGAAGCAAGGTGAACAGGAAACAGGATTGGCCCCAGATAGCTGAGGTGCCTGTAAAAGGAGTGAATTTCAGTCAGCCCAGAGGCTTGCATCTTCCCACACACAGAATGCTAAGTTCCTTAATTTGATACCTGGTCTTTGGTGTTCAGAACGCCTGCTTCTTTTGTTGCAAACTTGTACATAGCCTGACTTCCCCTCCTTCCTTCTTGGAGCAGTTTTCTCAGTGCTACTGAGATACTATCTCCTGGGCTCAGAGTCCTAAACATTCCCACCAAATAAAATCTCTCTCTACTTTGAGGTTGTGACTATATTTTCAGTTGACACCAGTCCTTAAGGGACTGGTAGACTTACTGATTCCCAGTGGGCATTTCCCCTCAGCACTGGGCTTTGCCTCTAAACCAGAGGCAGAATTCTTAGATAGAGGTTTACAAAATTTGACATGTCAATACCTAATATATTAGTATATGTTCTTTAGTACTGAAGCAATAAAAGCCTGGTACCCTCATCAAGGAAAATACCCAATTTGCAGTGTCAAAGGTACGTTTTAGACTATAAACATTTGCCCTCCGTACTCATTGATGGTGCTGAGAGGACCAGAAAACTTCTGAGGGTTATTATGTATTAGAGAGAATTCAGCACCAGTATCACTTAGAGCTGTAGTCACATCTTTATTTCTGGAGAACCAGTGGATAGTAAGCTCAACATGAGGACTTCAGATGCTTCTAGTGGCCCTCCCTTGGAGGCCACCTTGGCCTTCATCCTGTACCCAGGGCAGAGTGACACCCACCTAGAATAGACTGTGTCCCTGAGGTATCTGATGGAGAAGGCAGGGCAATAGGGATATATGCTTTAGGGGGAGCAGATCTGAACTATTGTTAAGGTCTTAAGGTTTTTGTTTGAGGAACAACACAGTTTTATTGCTAGTCAGGTTGGGGTCTGGACAGCAATGAAGTCAAACCACATTTGCTTCTGGATTACTTTACCAAACATTTTGATAGCTTTTCTTTTCTCTTGCAACATTCTTATTTCCCTTGAGCTAATATTATTTCATATTTGTAAATTATGTTTAATGTTCTATGTACCTCTTGCTAACTTTTTTTAAACAATTTTCCTTTAGAAATCTCAAATGTCTCCTAATAATTTTAAGAAATGCAAAGGCACACTTAATAATCTGATAGTTATCTTTTTCCCTATGTTTTTAGCTTTTTAGGTAATTATTCTACAGCTCTTCACCTGCTTTCCACAGCTGTTAGTCTGGCCTCCCTTTTTACAGTTCTCTTTTGCAGGACTCAGTACTTTCTGGAAACTATAGTTCATCTTTTTTAGGTTGACTATTTCATTTTGATAAAATACAATCTCAAATAGTTACTTTAAAAAGTATTGTAGGATTGAACAAAACATTCATTAGAGGAACCCCTAAAGTTCTAAAGATCTAAAAACTCAACGAGAGGAGTGATCAGCAAACTGAAGTAGCATCATTTCAAATCATTTTAAATTGACAGAGTTAAAAACAGCAACACCAAGTGTCAGATGCCAGCACAACTGATGGGAGTATGAAAGGTAAAACTTACTTCTGAAAGCAATTTGGCATTCTCTAGAAAACCGAGGAAGTCCTGAGGTTGATACAAAAGGAAACACGCACAAGACAGAAACGCTTTCTATGTCCATGAAGAGAAAAACAAGGAAATAAATTGGGGTACATTCTTAAGTTGGAACACTGCTGCTGCTGCTGCTAAGTTGCTTCAGTCGTGTCCAACTCTGTGCGACCCCATAGACGACAGCCCACCAGGCTCCCCCATCCCTGGGATTCTCTAGGCAAGAATACTGGAGTGGGTTGCCATTTCTTTCTCCAATGCATGAAAGTGAGAAGTGAAAGTGAAATCGCTCAGTCGTGCCTGACTCTTAGCGACCCCATGGACTGCAGCCCACCAGGCTTCTCCATCCATGGGATTTTCCAGGCAAGAGTACTGTAGTGGGGTGCCATTGCCTTCTCCGAATTAGAACACTACACAATGTTTAAAATGAGCTTTCACTTTTCACTTTCACGCATTGGAGAAGGAAGTGGCAACCCACTCCAGTGTTCTTGCCTGGAGAATCCCAGGGACGGCGGAGCCTGGTGGGCTGCTGTCTATGGGGTCGCATAGAGTCAGACACGACTGAAGTGACTTAGGAGCAGCAGCAGCAAAGACTTTTCCAGGGTGGTTCCGGGCAGCACGGCGGGGCGGGGCCTGATGCCTTGACTGGGCGGGAATGCGGCTGGAGGCGGGCCCCTTAAGCACCCTGCGGACGCTGCCTAACTACTTCCGGGTGTCCCTGGCAGCGGCCAAGGTGACCTTGTGGCCGCGCGGCTGTTTGCCAGTTCTTTCATCAGCACCATCAGTCCAGGCTTCCGCACCGACTTCACGGCTCTCTCTTCCACGCCTGCTTCGTGTTGGTGCTCAAGCAGAACTCCGTCTTCAGCCTCCTGGCTGTTACCTACGGCCTAGCTGTGCGTGTCCCACTCAGGTATTCAAGTTTGGTGACTGGGGCCTGAGAAAGAGGGGTCATTGCTGCCCTTGGGGTCCTTGCCTTTGGCATTGAACTCAACCCGTTTCTGAGGTGAAAGAGTAAAGACAGTGTCACCAACAACAGCACAGAGCCCTGGGATGGGACCACAAATGAAAGCTGTTACCTTGTGAAGTATCTGAGGGTGAGGTTCCCATTTTTACTTAGGGTGTGAATTGTGAGCTAATTGTCTTTGTGTATCTGAAAATGTCTTCCTTCTGTTGTCACTCTTGGATGATAATTTCACTTGGTGAAATTCTAGACTCAGAAATGTTTTTAGGCACTTGGAAGATATACTCTAGTAACTTCTGAAATATATTGTTTCTTTAAACATACCCTAGTGGCAGGTCACTTAAAGTTTTATTTAATCATTGATGTTATGAAATCTGCCCATGAGACATTTGAGTGTCAATAATTTCAATGTTCAGTATTCAGTGTTAACTTTCAATTTTGAGATTCATGAAAAATTCTTGGATGATATATCTTCAAGATTTCTTTCCAAAATTGTATCCATTTTTTAAACCTGTATCAGTTCAGTTCAGTCGCTCAGTTGTGTCTGACTCTTTGCAACCCCATGAATCACAGCATGCCAGGCCTCCCTGTCCATCACCATCTCCCAGAGTTCACTCAAACTCACGTCCATCAAGTCGGTGATACCATCTAGCCATCACATCCTCTGTCGTCCCCTTCTCCTCCTGCCCCCAATCCTCCCAGCATCAGAGTCTTTTCCAATGAGTCAACTCTTCACACGAGGTGGCCAAAGTACTGGAGTTTCAGCTGTAGCATCATTCCTTGCAAAGAAATCCCAGGGCTGATCTCCTTCAGAATGGACTGGTTGGATCTCCTTGCAGTCCAAGGGACTCTCAAGAGTCTTCTCCAACACCACAGTTCAAAAGCATCAATTCTTTGATGCATGTATAGTCCAGGTCTCACATCCATACATGACTAGTGGAAAAACCATAGCCTTGACTAGATGGACCCTTGTTGGTAAAGTAATGTCTCTACTTTTTAATATGCTATCTAGGTTGGTCATAACTTTTCTTCCAAGGAGTAAGTGTCTTTTTATTTCATGGCTTCAGTCACAATCTGCAGTGATTTTGGAGCCCCAAAAATATTTTTATGGAGCCCATAAAAATAAAAAATAAAAATAATGTCTTTATTTCTGTTTGTACTGTTTCCCCATCTATTTGCCATGAAGTGATGGGACCAGATGCCATGACCTTAGTTTTCTGAATGTTGAGCTTTAAGCCAACTTTTTCACTCTCCTCTCTCACTTTCATCAAGAGGCTCCTTAGTTCTTCTTCACTTTTTGCCATAAGGGTGGTGTCATCTGCATATCTGAGGTTATTGATATTTCTCCTGGTAATCTTGATTCCAGCTTGTGCTTCATCCAGCCCAGCATTTCTCATGATGTACTCTGCATATAAGTTAAATAAGCACAGTGACAACATACAGACTTGACATATTTTGGACCAGTCTGTTGTTCCATGTCCAGTTCTAACTGTTGTTTTCTGACCTGCATACAAGTTTCTCAAGAGGCAGGTCAGGTGGTCTGTTATTGCCATCTCTTTCAGAATTTTCCACATAATGGAAATAATAATGGACTTACTATTCATTTATTTTTCACTGTGAACTGAGTTTGAAATGTGCCTTACAGTCACTAGCACCAGATCCCTGAATATTATTTGCGGTTATATTGTTAAACATTTTTTATTGCTATGGTAGCTTACAGTATTCTTGTTTAATCATTTCTTGCTCATAATTATGCTGGCTCCTAATGATGCAACTAAAACTAAAAAATATTAAAACTGATGTTTCTGATTTTTATTTGAGATTATCTGAGAAGAATTTTCTCATAGATAGATAATAACCTGTTGTTGTTCAGATGCTAAGTTGTGTCCAACTCTTATCGACCCCATGAACTGCACAATGCAAAGCTTCCCTTTCTACCATCTTCCAGAGTTTTCTCAAACTCATGTCAGTTGAGTCAGTGATGCCATCCAACCATCTCATCCTCTATCTTCCCCTTCTCCTCCTGCCTCAATCTTTCCCAGCATCAGGGTTTTTACAATGAGTCGGCTGTTCACATCAGGTGGCCAAAGTATTGGAGCCTCAATTTCAGCATGGGTCCACTATGAAGAAAGATTCCCTGATGGCTAAAACTACCAACCACTCTGCTCATTATAGAATTTGTTTTCATAGAGGGTGAATGGGCAAGGTGGAAATATTCCACTTATTCTGTTTGAATATGTGTTAAAATTATGACAAAGATGATGAAAAATGCAAAAGCAATAAAATAATAGAATAAAATGGAGGCAGGGAACAGGGGCTGTTGTGAGGATTCACTGAGGTTTAATGGCCTGAGATGGTTCCTCTGAAGAGGTAACTTTCAAACTATGACCAGAATTATGAAATGGAACCAGCATTGAGACAACAAGGAGAAACATATTCCAGGAAAAAGAAACATATATTCAAAGAAAAAAAAATAAAGAGTTTTGTATTTGAGGAACTAAAAAAAGGCTAATGTAGTTGGAGTATGGCAATAGTAGGGTAGAGAGGCATGTAATGAGCATAGAGAAGGCAAAAAATATATATGATTATGTTTAGTTCAGTTCAGTTCAGTTGCTCAGTCATGTTTGACTCTTTGTGACCCCATGAATCCCAGCACGCCAGGCCTCCCTGTCCATCACCAACATCCAGAGTTCACTCAGAGTCACGTCCATTGAGTCAGTGATGCCATCCAGCCATCTCATCCTTTATTGTCCCTTTCTCCTCCTGCCCCCAATCCCTCCCAGCATCAGAGTCTTTTTCAATGAGTCAACTCTTCATATGAGGTGGCCAAAGTACTGGAGTTTCAGCTTTAGCATCATTCCTTCCAAAGAATACCCAGGGCTGATCTCCTTCAGGATGGACTGGTTGGATCTCCTTGCAGTCCAAGGGACTCTCAACAGTCTTCTCCAACACCACAGTTCAAAAGCATCAATTCTTTGGCACTCAGCTTTCTTCACAGTCCAAATCTTGCATCCATGCATGACCACTGGAAAAACCATAGCCTTGACTAGAGGGACCTTTGTTGGCAAAGTAATGTCTCTGCTTTTGAATATGCTATCTAGGTTGGTCATAACTTTTCTTCCAAGGAGTAAGTGTCTTTTTATTTCATGGCTGCAGTCACCATCTTTGGTGATTTTGGAGCCCCCCAAAATATAGTCTGACACTATTTCCACTGTTTCACCATCTATTTCCCATGAAGTGATGGGACCAGATGCCATGATCTTCTTTTTCTGAATGTTGAGTTTTAAGCCAACTTTTTCACTCTCCTCTTTCACTTTCATCAAGAGGCTCTTTAGTTCCTCTTCACTTTCTGCCATAAGGGTGATGTCATCTTCATATCTGAGGTTATTGATATTTCTCCAAGCAATCTTGATTCCAGCTTGTGCTTCTTCCAGCCCAGCCTTTCTCATGATGTGCTTTGCATAGAAGTTAACTAAGCAGCATGACAATATACAGCCTTGACGTACTTCTTTTCCTATTTGGAACCAGACTGTTGTTCCATGTCCAGTTCTAACTGTTGCTTCCTGACCTGCATATAGGTTTCTCAAGAGGCAGGTCAGATGGTCTGGTATTCCCATCTCTTTCAGAATTTTCCACAGTTTATTGTGATCCACACAGTCAAAGGCTTTGGCATAGTCAATAAAGCAGAAATAGATGTTTTTCTGGAGCTCTCTTGCTATTTGTATGATCCAGCGGATGTTGGCAATTTGATCTCTGGTTCCTCTGCCTTTTCTAAAACCAGCTTGAACATCTGGAAGTTCAAAGTTCATGTATTGTTGAAGCCTGGCTTGGAGAATTGTGAGCATTACTTTCCTAGCGTGTGAGATGAGTGCAATTGTGTGGTAGTTTGAGCATTCTTTGGCATTGCCTTTCTTTGGGATTGGAATGAAAACTGACCTTTTCCAGTCCTATGGCCACTGCTAGGTAGGTAGATTAGGAAAAAGGAGTCCAAACTGGTGGTGGCTAAAAGACAAAGGGGAAAAGCCCTTTAAAATAGAACAAAGAAACATCCAAGGACAGAAGTGAGGACCTCATTTAAAACAAACAGCTGTCTTGGCTAGCCCAATTTAAATGTTGAGGCAGTGTATAATTTCCTCAGTTCTGTGTCACCACAGCAAAAATTTGAAGTTATGGATGGACCAGTGTTATAGCTCAGTTATTAGGAAAAACAAAGTATGGTACACCCCTGAGGAGCGAAGGTGGGCCAACTCAAAAGATAAAGAGAGGAGAGGCCTTAATCCTTCTAGGCTTCCTTCTTTTATACATTTGTATCCTCCCCCTGGGACCGCCCTATGTAAATTGGGCTAGACAGGATGGCTGTTTGTTTTACCTGAGGCCCTCACTGGGGTCCTGGGACCTTCCTTTGTTCTATTTTTGCTGGCTTTTCCCTTCTTTGTCTTTCAGCCACCACCATTTTGGACTCCTTTTTCCTTTTCTATGCTATGCTATGCTAAGTCACTTCAGTCGTGTCCGACTCTGTGTGACCCCATAGTCGGCAGCTCCCCAGGCTCCGCCGTCCCTGGGTCCCTGGGATTCTTCAGGCAAGAACACTGGAGTGGGTTGCCATTTCCTTCTCCAATGCAAGAAAATGAAAAGTGAAAGTGAGTTCCCTCAGTCGTGTCTGACTCTTAGTGACCCCATGGACTGCAGCCTACCAGGCTCCTCCACCCATGGGATTTTCCAGGCAAGAGTACTGGAGTGGGGTGCCATTGCCTTCTCCAACTACCTAACAATTCTACAGTGATTTCTAGGCAGTATAGTTGTGTTTTTTTTTTTTTTTTTTTTTTATTGTGGACCACTTTTAAAGTCTTTATTAAATTTGTTACAATATTGCTTTTATGTTTTGGTTTTTTGGCCATGAGCCATGTGGGATCTCAGTTTCTTGATCAGGGATAAAATCCGCATCCCCTACATTGGAAGGTGAAGTTTTAACCACTGGACCACCAGGCAGTTTCTAAGTATAGGGTTTTTTTAGATATGTATTATGATTATTTTATATGAAGTGGACCAGGACGACATGGAAGGGTTTTACAGATAGAAGTTACTGGGTACAAATTAGGGTTAGTTGTTAAAGACTTTTAGCACAATAAAAACAGCAAGTGACTTGGGATTGGAGATTTTTGTCTGCAAATTCTGGCTTCAGTTGAAAGATTGAGGCATTCAAATGGGATAATACTGATTGTCTTCATTTAAAGTGAGGGGCTTCATTGGATGATAATGACTAATTTCTTGTGACAGGGAAGGATGGTGAAGTTGGTCAGTAATTTACTCTCCTGATGAAATGAACCTCTTTTGAAAGACTAGAAAAGTCATTTTTCAGGGCTGCTCTTTCTTGGGCTGTTACTCTAAGTGGTGTTCGTTATTTATAGTAACTTTTTCTGTTGTTATTGTTTATTCGCTAAATTGTGTCCCACTCTTTTGTTACCGCATGGACCTTGGCCTGCTAGAGTCCTCTGTCCATGGGATTTCCCAGGCAAGAATATGGGAATGGGTTGCCATTTCCTTCTCCAGGGGATCTTCCCAACCCAAGGCTTAAACTTGGGTCTCCTGCATTGGCAGGTGAATTCTTCAACACTGAGTCACCACATTAAGATTAGCAGCATTTTAACAAATAGCTATTTGAAGCAACCAACATTTACACAGTGTAGACTTTCTATAAATAGAGAAAAAATTATAAATTTCTATTGGAGATGAGTAAAGGAGATTGAGGTTAAAGAATAAATTAAAAAGAAGACAATAAGAGGATAGTAGATTATTCTTAAGGTTTCTTTGAATTCTGAGTTTCTTTGTTGTAGATGGATTTCTTCCAACCATTATCTCTGCTATATCCATTTATGGCACAAACATTTGGATATTACATCTTGGATTTAGCATCTTACAAATGCTAATTGAGGTTTTAAATTAGCACAGGTGCTGGGGAAAGCAAGTGCCTGGTTATTTTCCAGTCATGCTGGAATCTAATGAAAGCTATAAACCCACACTGAGAAATATGCATATATATTTTTATAAAGTTTCAGGGAGCCGTGAACTCTTTGAAGCTTGTTCATGGACCTTCCACATGCAAGCCCTATGGGGTGAATAAGAACTCAAAATAGGTACCTTTCAAGTATAATCTGTGATTCTCAAGACTGGCTTTTGCCCTACATTAAATGGTCCTAATTAAAGAAAAGATATCTTCTGTTGATTTTTCCTTCATACCATCACTGTGAAAATATTAGAAGTGCTGCTGCAAGGGAGTAGGAACATAAAGAGAAATTTCAAGTACAGAATTTTCTGACAGCCCAGAAGTGTTAGTGCAGCTCATTTTAAACGTGGATTAAATTGTTTCCTCTCTAACCATATTGGCCGAAAGAACCTTGTCTTATACCTGGGCTGAAACTGATTGAAATATTCAAACATAAATCTCTCTCTCTCTCTCTTTTTTTTTTTTTGACTTGATAATAAGTTTTATGCAGTTCTTTAAAAATGATGTTATCAATATGAAAAATTCAGTACAAATGCAGAAATCAAAAAGATAGTCACCATTTATTCTCCCAAGGTAAATGACTGTATTTACAACTGTACTTATTTTTCATGTTTATCACTGCTATCTTTTATGTGAGGGTGAGCCATCATATTTTCAGGTTGATAAGTAAATTTGATAGAGTGTTGAAGGTATTTCAGTTCTCAGTGAAGTTGAATAAGGTGGGACTTCCAAAGTGGCTCAGTGGTAAACAATCTACCTGCCAATGCAGGAGACCCAGGAGACTTGGATTCAATCTCTGGGTCAGGAAGATCTCCTGGAGAGATGGAGATAAAATGGCAGCTGGTGGCTCACATGGTAAAATATCTGCCCACAATGTGGGAGACCCAGGTTTGATCCCTGGTCGGGAAGATCCCCTGGAGAAGGAAATGGCAACCCACTCCAGTATTCTTGCCTGGAAAATCCCATGGACAGAGAAATATGGCCTGTCCATGAGGTCACAGAGAGAGACATGGCTAAGCGCGTGTGCACAGGTGCATACACACACACACACACAATAAGGTAGCTATAGGCTGTTATCAGTCTTTGTAGTTTTTTTCAGAAAAAAATGATTCAGTATACAAGGTACTGCAGTTCATAGTTATAGATTTGGTAACACATTATAATTCTTAGAACAACTCACTGGGCTAGTTGGTATTGCCCATTGACCTTGGGCATCAAATGTAAACTCTGAGTTTCATTGTTCTCATCTGAAAAATGAAGGCAAGCACACCTCAGTGGGATGTTGAAAAGGTCATAATGAGATAACAAATCTCTTGCTGAACAACAAATGCTTGTGGCCTTGCTTGCTCCTCTGATCCCCATCCAGCCAGTAGCCATAGGGAAATTTGAACTATTCAACTCAAAGTTAGATTCTCTGGAGAGCAAGCTGAGATCATTTGAGAGCACATGAATGAGGAGCCACTTGTGGGCGGCCAACAGAAGCAGGTGATAGTGAAACAGATTGAGCTTCACCTGCTCTTAAGGACACCTGTGTAATATGTCACTGGGATTTACAGGTGCTCCCAGAGCAGCACCCTCAAGTTAACAACTCTCATGTCTCTAGGGGATGGAGTTAGTTTGTAGGCATCAGTGTAAAGAGCGATCAATTTAGAGATGACAGTGCAGATAAAGTGAACAGAATTCAGTAAAATGTCTGAAAATGTTTCATTTAGAGCAAAGATATTTCTTTGGAAGGAATGATGCTAAAGCTGAAACTCCAGTACTTTGGCCACTTCATGCGAAAAATTGGCTCATTAGAAAAGACTCTGATGCTGGGAGGGATTTGGGGTCAGGAGGAGAAGGGGATGACAGAGGATGAGATGGCTGGATGGCATCACTGACTCGATGGATGTGAGTTTGAGTGAACTCCGGGAGTTGGTGATGGACAGGGAGGCCTGGCGTGCTGCGATTCATGGGGTCGCAAAGAGTCGGACACAACTGAGCAACTAAACTGAACTGAAGCATCAGTTGGGCTTCCCAGGTGGTGCTAGTGGTAAAGAACCTGCCTGCCAATTCAGGATACATAAAAGATGTGGGTTTGATCCCTGGGTCTGGAAGATAACCTGGAGGAGGACACAGCAACCCACTCCAGTATTCTTGCCTGGAGAATCCCATGAATAGAGAAGCCTGGTAGGCTACAGTCCATAGGGTTGCAAAGAGTCTGACACAACTGAAGTGACTTAGCACACAAGCATGCAAACATCAGTTATTTAATATATCTTATTGGACTTATATCTTATGTATACTTTAGAATCTGTAATATTTAAGAGCATCAGCCTAGAGTGATTTTAGGAGTATACTCTGCAATGAGATCAGAGTATTTTATTCCACTCTGCAAATGTCATACTTTTTATTTTATATCAATATTATATTCCTCTTTTTAACCACATTCTAAACAGTTTCAATATTTCTTTTTTTTAATTATCAGAACTTGATATTGAATGGATAGGGGAGATCTTAAAATGGCATATTGATGCTTTTACCATAAAATAACAAAACAGATAAATAGTAGCAAAATAGATCATTTTGCATACTTATCAACTCCAAATTAAGAACATATTCATGTTGACAATTTTCTTTCTTCTCCAGAGCATCTATTTCTCTTCATATCAAGACAAAGAAAAAGAAATGCCAGCTGGACTTCAGGTAAGAGGCTTTGAACTCAGGATTTGATCCGATACTACAGTGCCTAAGATCCTTGATAATTCTATTTCTCATTTTAAATGAGTACACTCAAGCATTATTATGAAGATGAGTCTTTAAACATAACTTTACAATAGAGTTTTCTTTGATGATAGATCATTTATATGGTACAATACAGCAGCCATTAGATGTATGTTAGATAGCCGTTAGCTTAGCTATTGAGTGTTTAAAATGTAGCTGGTGCAACCAAGGAATTTAATTATCAGCTATATTGGATTTTAACTAATTGAAATTAAAAAGACTACATGTGTGTTGATTGTAGCTACCATATTTAGCAACACAGCTCAAGAGGCTATGGCGAAAGGCTAGCTAAGATATCTAAGGGGACCTTCAACTTCAAACCGTACATTTCTTGAACTACAGCATGAGAAATGTCTACTTAGGAGCCCATTCATTTTTCTCTGAATGGCTACATCATGATAATGAAACATTAATTATTCATTCATCAAACATTTAGTAACTACTTATTATGGCCCAGGTCATATGCCAGACACTTGTTATTCATCCATGAATATGGACAGACATGGACCTTGTCTTCAAGTAGTCTATGGTATACAGGGAAATATAAATAATCACTATCAGAGACAGGAAGAGCTACACTAACCACAATATATTATAAGTATTATGAAGGAAATAAATGTGGGACTGAGTTAAAGAACATGTAGATTTTTAAGGAGAATCAGTTTACATACTTCAGATGGAGTTGAGGGCTTCTCAATTGAGATGACATATAAATAAATGACACAAAGAACCAACTCATTGGAAAAGATCCTCATTGGGAAAGATTGAAGACAGGAGGAGAAGGGGACAACAGAAGATGAGACGGTTGGATGGCGTCATCGACTCAGTGAACATGAGTTTGAGCAAACTCTGGGAGACGATGAAGGACAGGGAAACCTGGCATGCTGCAGTCCATGGGGTCACAGAGTCAGACGTGACTTAGTGACTGAACAATACAATAAATAAATGTAACAAAATGGGTGAATAGGGGCTACCCACGAGCATAGGTGCAAAGGGAACAATTTCTGAAAGGAAGGAACAGCATAGACAGCAAACCCAGAGATAGGAAATTGTGTAGCAACTAAGAGAAACTCTGTGTGATTGGAACATAAGTGGTACCAAGAGTGTCATAGACAAGACTGCAACTGTAAATAAGAGTTAAATTAGTAGGATCTCATATGATGAATGGAATTATTTCTATCTTAATTAGGAATGCAAAAGAAAGCCATTGTGGAATTTTAAGTAAGGATATAATATAACCTCCAATTTGTTTTTTCCTAAATCATGCTTACTATTTGGAAGAAAAAAAAATTGTAAGGTAGAATAATGGCAATGGGGAGTGAATTAGAAGATTAAAAATATGTCAGTCAAACATGTTTGCAACATAGATTTAGTGCTAGTAGCAGAAGTGGAATAAAGCATTGTTATTGTTCAGTTGCTTGGCTGTGTCTGACTCTTTGTGACCCCACGGACTATAGCACACCAGGCTTCTCTGTCATTCACCATTTTCCAGAGCTTGCTCACACTCATGTCTATTGAGTTGATGACGCCATCAAACCATCTTGTCCTCTGTCCTCACTTTCTCCTCCTGCCCTCAATTTTTCCCAACATCAGGGTCTTTTCCAGTGAGTTGGCTCTTCACATCTTGTGGCCAAAGTATTGGAGTTTCAGCTTCAGCATTAGTCTCTCCAATGAATATTCAGGATTAATTTCCTTTAGGGTTGACTGGTTTAATCTCCTTGCAGTCCAAGGGACTCTAGAGTCTTCTCTAACCCCAAAGTTCAAAAGGACCAATTCATTGGCACTCAGCCTTCTTTATGGTCCAACTCTTACATCCATATATGACTACTGGAAAAACAATAGCTTTGACTTTACAGACGTTTAACAAAAAAGTAATGTCTCTGCAAAATTCACAACTCATACTACTTGCTGGCCCAAAGAAGCATCATTTTTAACTTATTCTTAGAAATTACCCAAAGAAACACCCCTAAAATGAATAAAGTAAAAATAAGCAAATTAGTAAGTAAGTAAATAAACAAGTCACTTTGTTCTAAGTAGCAGCAGAAATGTTTTGGGGTGCATTTCAATGGGTCACTATCAGGAAAGTGTGCTTATTTTACTTACCATTATTAATCCAAAGGATACATCACCTGAAATTGCACTGATGTTTACAAATAATTTCTAAGACAGAATTTCATTTAAAGCTGTATTTTTAAAAGATTGTTCAGTATTAAAATTAATATAACATTTTCAGGACAAAAAATTCTGTAGATCTAAGACAGTGACATTTATTTTTAGGTCAGTTTGTTTTTCTCCCAATTCTTTTATACAGAGATTTTTATCATTTTCACAATCAATCAGCTATCTTGTGGCATCTGTTTTATCTGAAAAACAAAGGCATTGGATTGGATGGTCTGTGAAATCTATGTCACATCTCTGTGAATGCTTCAAATAACACTGTTCTAACTAGGAACAACAAGCTCTTTTTCACCAAATTTCAAGAGAAAGGCAGCCATTTGTCTCTATCTGGTTGTAGGTCTTTACATGTGACTGGAATGTTTGGTGAGTGTATAAGGCCAACTGTGTTTATATGAAAGCAGACCAACTCTGACACTAATAGATCAAACATTAAAAAAAAAAATCAATCTGTCACCTTGGGACATCACACTCTCCTGCTTGCTAATGTAATTCATACAGAGAGTGATAAATAATATCACTGAATCAGCACTACACAATTGCTCTCACTCTGACTATCCAATATATCTTGGCATAATTTAAAAAAATTAATCATATATCCTATGAATATTCCCTAATGTCTTGTGAGCAATGTTCTTCTAATTTTATCATGTTATTCATTCATACAGAGAAATTTTTAGACACTATGTGCCAACCACTGTTCTGAGGATAACAGAGTGAACGGGGCAGACTTAGTCCTCAAAAAGCTTACATTACCAAGAATGCATTTTAAATCCAAAATAAATATACCTTCATAAAAAGGTAAAAGTTCTCCACCAACCACTAGTAATTCCAAGTAAATTAGACATTTACTTGCCCAAATGTCATTTAATCCTCCAGAGAATGTGTACAAAAAGCAGAAGATAAGTGAAACTTAAAAGGTCCAAGCTAGGATATGATCCCAGAGATAGGTTTCATTAATATTTATTTACTTATGATGTCACCATAAAGTATAAAACCTTCATTTCCCAATTAAAACGTTCCTTTTTCCTAGTAAATATTAAGTTTGTGTCTTATCAAGGCACCAAAAAGGAATTTCAGACCTGTTTATAATGTGATAAAAGAGAATAACAACAATGCTGATGTGCAAACATTTGTCTGAATTTTACACGTGTGATAAATACTCTTATCTCATGCTAGAGTAGGCTCCTAAATCAGTCTGTGGTGGTGGTAGTGGTGGTTTAGTCACAAAACTGTGTCCAACCCTTGTGGCCTGCCAGGCTTCCCTGTCCATGGGACTTTGCAGCAAGTGCTAGAGTGAGTTGCCATTTACTTCTCCAAGATCATTTTATGACTGTCTTTAACTACAATCTATTTTACATAGCAGTAAGATATGATTAAATAATCAAGATATAGTTAAATATCCAGTCTACACAGTCCAAACCACTAAGTCTAAAAGGAGAATTCATCAGATGGTTTACCTGGGCTTTGTATAGAGTGCTGCTTATTTTATCTGGAATTCTGTCTCTAACCCAAGCTTCTGTTATGTTTATGCCTACAAACCAAGCACCTCCATTCCATGAAGACACATGAAATTTGTCAATGTAGGGAAACTGTTCTTGGAGCTCCTGGACATCTTTGGTGACATGTTAGGCAAACATCCTTAAGGGCAGGTGAAGCTGAGTCTCCTTCACTCGCACCTGTTTTCATTGGCTACCTACAAGTCTCATCATTCATGAGCTCTGAAACCATCTCAGCTTGATCTCCACAGAAGATAGTAACCTGGAGTCCAATAGTCAAAATGTCTCTATGGAGACTAGATACAGAGAGTAATGGGCAGAGGTAAGTGCTGGTAAGTAAATGTTTTGAAACTAGCTCTAATTAATCATACCTAGGTTGATATCATTTGTTATTTTATTGGTGTGCTGTTGGTATAAAAGAGAAATAACATTTTGAGGCACTGACTCTCACAAGATGAATGACGTTGGGGACTCCTTTGTAAGGAAATGATTATATAGTAGGAGACCCAACAAATATTCTTATAAATAGACTAGGGACAGAACTGCTGGCAGACATACTTAATGGTAAGTGATACCTGAAATACCCTGTTCTTGGGACACTTTCACAGGATGCACCTGCTCTGTCTAGCTTAGCTTACAGGAAATAAATGCATGCTTAGTTGCTCAGTTGTGTCTGACACTTTGCGACCCCATGGACTTTAGTCTGCGAGGTTCCTCTGTCCATGGGATTCTCTAGGCAAGAATACTGGGATTCTCTAGGCAAGAATACTGGAGTGGGTTGTCGTTTGCTTCTCCAGGGGATCTTCTTGACCTGGGGATCAAACTCATGTCTCCTTCATCTCCTGCATTTCAGTCAAATTCTTTACCACTGAGCCATTGGGGGAATAAACTGGGGATCTGAATTCATGAGACATGGTTCCTTGGACAATGTTCCTTAAACAATATAACTGAGGATGAAAAAAAAGTTTTGTGAAATAAATGTTTCCTGCTATGATCTGAATGTTGAAATCCTAATGCCCTATCTGATGGTATTTAGTAGGTGGAGCCCTTAGGATGATTAGGTCATTACTCTGGTCAGGAAAATGGTTGAGTCAGGAGTTTTGAATCTCATTGACCCCCTTATTTAATAGTCCTGTCTAGCTAATGCATAAGGCAGATGTTTTATGGATTCAGTAAGGGATGATCAAGGATTAGGCTATGTGGTTCCTCTAAATATCTTGGCTGCCTCTGATATGCTGGAGAATACACAAAGTACAACAGACCAAGAAGTTAAAAAAAAAAAAAAAAAAAGTGAAAGTCGCTCAGTCGTGTCTACTCTTTGGCCCGTAGACTGTGGCCAGCCAGGCTCCTATGTCCATGGAATTATCCAGGCAAGAATACTGAAGCGGGTAGCCATTTCCTTCTTCAGGGGATCTTCCCAACCCAGGGATCAAACCCTGGTCCCCTGCATTGCAGGTGGATTATTCACTGAGCTCCCAGGTGGTAGGCTAATGGATGCCTTCTGTTCAATTTGAATTTTGACCAGGCAGTGACTTCACTTTCACTTTTCACTTTCATGCATTGGAGAAGGAAATGGCAACCCACTCCAATGTTCTTGCCTGGAGAATCCTGGGAACGGGGAAGCCTGATGGGCTGCCATCTATGGTGTCGCACAGAGTCGGACACGACTGAAGCGACTTAGCAGCAGCAGCAGCAGCAGCAGCAGCAGCAGAGTTTGCATTTCTAAGGGAGAAATATATAGTAGTATATATATCAATTTACCAGGGTGCTACTTTGTCAAGAAAATTGCCTTGTTGAATGAGTTGGGGGGCTTCCCAGGTAACACTAGTGGTAAAGAAGCCTCCTGCCAGTGCAGGAAAAGAGACACGGATTTGATCCCTGGGTCGTGAAGATCCCCTGGAGGAGGGCTTGGCAACAACACTCCAGTATTCTTGTCTGGAGAATCCCATGGATAGAGGATCCTGGCAGGCTACAGTCCAAAGTCACAGAGTTGGATGCATCTGAAGCATTTGGACCTGCTACTTATTGAGTGCAAGTTCATGGTTTACATTAATGCAATCATGATTATCATCTTTTCCAAGGATCTCAAGGACTATAGTTACCTGTATGAATGATGGAGAATAGGTGATATATCTGGCTAAAATTTTAGAGCTAGCCAGTTTACAAAATTCCTGAGATTTACAGGATCTGGAACAACCAAAATACACTACTCATCACCGTAAAAAATAATTTAAAAATCTCTTGCAAAACCTGATCACAGACAAGAAACTCAGAGACAGAGAGGGCTATTTGAGTTTTGGCAATAATCATATTTCTAACCGAAGAATCCTATTGACTCCCCTTCATAATCTCCAAAAACAAGCTTTAATTGAAATGGGACTCTGAGCAAAAATAATTAATATAGGATTTACTGAAGGCTGTGTCACAGGCAACCCACTCAGCTTTGTAAAATTCTAGAACATCAGCCTAGGGCTGGAACTGAGATGTTTTAGCACACTTGCTGTTATTGTCAGCCTGGAGGGTGGTTTGGGTCCAAACCAAAAATAGATTGAAAGCAGAAGGGATCATAGTAAATAGAAGGAATACTCATAAGTGGGTCATGATCCCAGTGAGGAATAGAGCTATACTAGGTCCAGGAAAAACACCACAGAGTAAGGTAATCACACTCTTATAAAAAAAAATTATTTTATTGAAGTATAGTTTATGTGTATATATACCATTGAGGGCTTCCCTGGTAGTTCAGATGGTAAAGAATCTTCCTATAATGCAGGAGACCCTGGTTCCATTCCTGGGTCAAGAAGATTCCCTGGAGAAGGGAATGGCAACCCACTCCAGTATTCTTGCTTGGAGAATTCCATGGACAGAGGAGCCTGGCAGGCTACAGTCCATGGGATCATAGAGTCAGACATGACTAAGCCACTAACACTTTCATTTTTCATGTTATTTTCCATTCTGGTTTATCACAGGATATTGAGTAGAGTTCCCTGTGCTATAAAATAAGATCCTGTTGCTTATCCATTCTATATGTAATAGTTAGCATCTGCTAATCCCAAACCCTCAATCCATCCCTTCCTCAGCCCCTCCCTCTTGGCAACCACAAGTCTGTTCTCTAGTAGCATAATACTCTGAATTATACCTCTCAGATCTAGCATTGAATAACAGTTAATGCAGGGAGAAATCTTCAGACTTGTTTGTTCTGGACAAAGGAAACTGAGGCCCCACTGACTTCTAAACTATACAAAGAAACTTTATCTGGATACTTTGGAGGAAAAAAATATGATAGGCACATAGATGAATTCAGCTATCATTAAAATCCAATTTACAGGTGAAAGGACTCATCAAATAATGAATATAATAATATCATAATCATCAATGACCTGAAAGAAAGCTTGTAATTACTTTGAGGGAGGACTATTAGATATTCTAATCACTGTGGGATCAAATATCTTTGTATATCAGTACAAAGCTAAAGAGCAAGGGTATTGGGTGCCCAGAGGGAGCATAATGCAAAGCCTGGTTGTGGCAGGATCACTGAGATGTGTGGCTTTGTCCCTGTTCTCTAAAGACCTGGTGATACAGATAAAAAGGGGAATTGCTTTCCCTGTGATACAACTTGCACTTTCACAGGAGAATGAAAGAAAGCAATACCTTATCATTGCTCCAGGGTGCAAAAAAGTGCTGCTATGTAAGATCTGGAAGCTGTATCTGTAACTTTTACTACTGAACACCAAATTTCATATGCAAAAATTTTCTCATCATGACCCAGTAACACAGAACGTGTGATCCATAGGGGAAAGCCTTTCTTGTTGGGAAGGTACTACAAACATTGCTTTAACCTCTCCACTACAATTATACAGTATAGAAGCAAATTGGTTCATTTCCACCTTCAGGTTAGTAAAGATTGTGAGAGTCTGATATCCTTTCTCAAAATTAAAATAATACCTATGGAAATCAGATGGGCAAAATAAGAAGTGAGTTTGGCTTTAGAAAAATGACACAGAAGGACTCCTCCATCAACACATATTAAAAAATTCAAGTATAAAAAAATTCATGTATATGTGGATAACAGAGAAGAAAATACCTAACTGTCTAGTAAGAGGATAATTAAAAAACAAAAACAAAAAAACCTTGTGAAAACCTTGTGTTTCTACTTAAAATTTTATGAAAACGAATCCCTAATCCCATTTGAGTGATTCAAATTCTGATCAGTTTAGGGTGTTAGGGAACTTTTGTCTTTTGCATAATATAGTGTTGAACAATGAGAAGACATGAGACAAATATGTGGCAAGTAGGAATTGACCAGGACTTCCCTGATAGCTCAGCTGCAAGAATCTGCCTACAATGCAGGAGACCCTGGTTCAATTCCTGGGTTGGGAAGTTCCTCTGGAGAAAGGATAGGCTACCCACTCCAATATTCTTGAGCTTCCCTGGTGGCTCAGATGGTAAAGAATCGCCTGCAATGAGAGAGACATGAGTTCGATCCCTGGGTTGGGAAGATTCCCCTGGAGAAGGAAATGGCAACCCACTCCAGTATTCTTGCCTGGAGAATCCCCATGGACAGAGGAACCAAGCTGGGTGGGCTACAGTCCATGGGGTTGCAAAGATCTGGATATGACTGAGCGATTAAGCACAGCACAGCACAGGGATTGACCAAGGTCAGAGGATGGGTTGGGAAGAAAACGGTTAAAACACAATTCTGTTGGTACCAATGAACCTATTTACAAGGCAGGAACAGAGACACAAATGTAGAGAATAAACCTATGGACACAGTTGCAGGAGAGGGTGGGATGAATTGAGAGATACATATGCATTGACATATACATATATATTATATGTTTTATATATACATACATATATATATATAATAAACTATCATGTATAAAATAGATAGCTAGTGGGAGGCTACTGTATAGCACAGGGAGCTCAACTCAGTGCTCTATGATGGCCTACAGGGGTGGAACTAGGGTGTTGGGAGAGGCTCAAGAGGGAGGGACTATATGTATACATACAGCTGATTCAAGTTGTTGTATGGCAGAAACTAACACAACATTGTAAAGAAATAATAGTCCAATTAAAACAAACAAAGAACAGTTTTGTGAACTTTGGACCTACTCCTGGCAAGAAAAAAAACATGTTGTTAGTACAGATAATAATGACAGATGTCCTAGAAAACACAGGAACAGTATTTGCCAGGAGAGTCCTTATCTGTGGAATTATTTCAACAGATTGTGCCTTCTCCATATGGAACAGTTCATACTAAATACTTCACTTGAAATCTATGAATCTATGGTGAGTCTCCACACAGGTATTTTTCTCTCTGAGATGCCTGTTCATGTCTTTTGCCCATTTTCCTACTGTTTTATAGGGGAATTTCTATTTATTCTAGATAGTAATTATCAGTTGGTGGTGGTTTAGTCACTAAATCGTGTCCAACTCCTTGCCACACCATGAACTGTAGCCTGCCAGGCTCCTCTGTCCATGAGATTTCACAGAGAAGAATGCTGGAGTTGGTTGCCATTTCCCTCGCCAGGGAATCTTCCTCAACCAGGGACTGAACCCTGGTCTCCTGCATCACAGGCAAATTCTTTAATGCCTGAGCCACCAGGGAAGCCCAAAGAAAGATGACCAACACAGAATCCCTACGTCTTAAATTCTCTCAGGTAAGGATACTGGAGTAGGTTGTCATTTCCTTCTCCAGAGGATCTTTCTGACCCAGGAATTGAACTTGGGTCTCCTGCATTGTAGGCAGATTCTTTACCGTCTGAGCCACCAGGGAAGTAGTTATCAGTTAGTTCAGTTCAGTCCTTCAGTCGTGTCCGACTCTTTGCAACCCCATGGACTGCAGCATGCCAGGCCTCCCTGTCTGTCACCAACTACCGTTGCTTGCTCAAACTCATGTCCATTGAGCTGGTGATGCCATCCAACCATCTCATCCTCTGTCATCCCCTTCTCCTCCCACCTTAAATCTTTCCCAGCATCAGGGTCATTTCAAATGAGTTAGCTCTTCACATGAGGTGGCCAAAGTATTGGAGTTTCAGCTTCAACATCAGTCATTCCAATGAATATTCAGGACTGATCTCCTTGCAGTCCAAGGGACTCAAGAGTATTCTCCAACACCACAGTTCAAAAGCATCAATTCTTTGTCACTCAGCTTTCTTTATAGTCCAACTCTCACATCCATACATGACTACTGGAAAAACCATAGCCTTGGCTAGATGAACCTTTGTTGGCAAAGTAATGTCTCTGCTTTTTAATATGCTATCTAGGTTGCTCATAGTTTTCCTTCCAAGGAGTAAGCGTCGTTTTATTTCATGACTTCAGTCATCATCTGCAGTGATTTTGGAGCCCCCCCCCCCCCCACACACACAAAAAAATAAAGTTGGCTTAAAGCTCAACATTCAGAAATGATCAGATGTGTGTGTTGCAGATATATTTTTCTATCCTGTTGTTTATCTTCATTTTCCTTTGTGTGCTTTGAAAGAAATACAACACAACTTTTTAAATTTAAAATGGTTGTATTTATCCTTATTTCTTATTGCAGTTATTACTCATTGTGTCTTTAAAATAAATAATTTCTTCTCCTGAGAATATAAAGAGAACCTTTTGTTTGTTTGTTTGTTTTCAAATTTTTGGCCACGTGTCATACTGTGTTGGCTCTTAGTTACCTGACCAGGGATTGAACCTGTGCCCTCTGCACTGGAAGTGCAGAGTCATAACCACTGACCGCCAGGAAATTCTCAAGATAATTTTATAACATTTGAAATCGTTGTGTTTGACTGACATGAGATAATGCTAATTTCATATTTTACCTAGCACCATGCATTCCGTAGTTTAACCTTTTTTATTTTACAATGTCACCTAAGCTATATTTTACCTAAGTGAGTGAGTGAGTTAAGTTGCTCAGTCATGTCAGACTCTTTGCGACCCCATGGACTGTAGCCTACCAGGCTCCCCCATCCATGGGATTCTTCAGGCAAGAGTACTGGAGTGGGTTGCCATTTCCTTCTCCAACTCATACATAGGTCAGAACTATTGTGTGCTCAATCCACTGAGGTAAAGGATTTCAATTTTTTAATCTGCCTGAGATAGGGAGATACCATAAACAGAATAATGATCCCAAAGAGTACCACACCCAATCCCTGGAACCTGTGAATATATCACCTTATAAGACAAAAGGAAATGTGCACATATGATTAAGTTAAGTATTTGGAGATGAGGAGATTATCCCAGGTTATCCAGATGTAATTATCCTAATATAATTACAAGAGCTATAATAAGGGGGCAAGAGACTCAAAGTCAGTAAAATAAGATTTGACTAAGGAAGCAGATGTTATATGTGAACATGAAAGAAGGGAACGTGAACTAAGGAATGCAGGCAACCTCTACAAACTGGAAAAGGCAAGGACATTGATTCTCTCTGGAGCCTCCAAGAGGAATGCAGTGGAAAAGTTGATTTTAGCCTCTGTAAAACTCATGTCAGTCTTCTGACATCCAGAACTGTAAGATAAATCCGTATTGCTTTGAGTCAATATTTTTGTGGTAATTTGTTAAAGTAGCAATAAGAAACTGATAAAGGGGGTTCATTGGAGAGTTTTGCACAGAAGAATTATGTGATTAACATACATTTTAACAAGAGCACTCTGGTTACTAAGTAGAAACAGAATGCACAGGGCTAGTGTAGAGGTAGATAAAACATGTTAGGAATTATTATGACAATAGAAAGAAGCTAAAGGGTGCATTAGATGAGGGCAAAATGATATAGATGGTCGGGGCTTTATTTAGAAGTTGCTATATTCTAAAGGCATGGACATCACCAAATGGTCAACACTGAAATCAGCTTGATTATATTCTTTGCAGCCAAAGATGGAGAAGCTCTATATAGTCAGCAAAAACAAGACAAGGAGCTGACTGTGGCTCAGATCATGAACTCCTTATGCCAAATCCAGGCTTAAATTAAAGAAGGGAAAACCACTAGACCATTCAGGTAGGACCTAAATCAAATCCCTTAGGATTATACAGTGGAAGTGATAAACAGATTCAAGGGAACAGATCTGATAGACAAAGTGCCTGATGAACTATGGACAGAGGTCCGTGACATTGTACAGGAGACAGGGATCAAGACCATTCATAAGGAAAAGTAATGCAAAAAACTAAAATAGCTATATGAGGAGGCCTTACAAATAGCTGTGAAAAGAAGAGAAGTGAAAAGCAAAAGAGAAAAGGAAAGATATACCCATTTGAATGCAGAGTTCCAAAGAATAGCAAGGAGAGATAAGAAAGCCTTCCTCAGTTATCAGTGCAAAGAAATAGAGGAAAACAATAGAATGGGAAAGACTAGAGATCTCTTCAAGAAAATTAGAGATACAAAGGGAACATTTCATGCAAAGATGGGCTCGATAAAGGACAGAAATGGTATGAACCTAACAGAAGCAGAAGACATTAGGAAGAAGTGGCAAGAATACACAGAAGAACTCTACAAAAAAAAAAAAAAAAGATCTTCATGACCCAGATAATCATGATGGTGTGATCACTCACCTAGAGCCAGACATCCTGGAATGTGAAGTCAAGTGGGCTTTAGGAAGCATCACTATGAACAAAGCTAGTGGAGGTGATGGAATTCCAGTTGAGCTATCTCAAAACCTAAAAGTCGATGCTGTGAAAGTGCTATACTCAATATTCCAGCAAATTTGGAAAACTCAGCAGTGGCCACAAGACTGGAAAAGGTCAGTTTTCATTCCAATCCCAAAGCAAAGCAATGGCAAAGAATGCTCAAACTACCTCACAATTGCACTCATCTCACATGCTAGCAAAGTAATGCTTAAAATTCTCCAAGCCAGGCTGCAAAAATATGTGAACCCTGAAATTCCAGATGTTCAAGCTGGATTTAGAAAAGGCAGAGGAGCCAGAGATCAAATTGCTAACATCCTCTAGATCACTGAAAAAGCAAGAGAGTTCCAGAAAAACACCTACTTCTGTTTTACTGACTATGCCAAAGCCTTTGCCTGTGTGGGTCATAATAAACTGTGGAAAATTCTGAAGGAGATGGGAATACCAGACCACCTGACCTGCCTCTTGAGAAATCTGTATGCAGGTCAGGAAGCAACAGTTAGAACAGGACATGGAACAACAGACTGGTTCCAAATTGGGAAAGGAGTATGTCAAGGCTGTATATTGTCACCCTGCTTATTTAACTTATATGCAGAGTACATCATGAGAAACACTGGGTTGGAAGAAGCACAAGCTGGAGTCAAGATTTCAGGGAGAAATATCAGTAACCTGAGATATGCAGATGATACCACCCTTATGGCAGAAAGTGAAGAAGAACTAAAGAGCCTCTTGAAGAAAGTGAAAGAAGACAGTGAAAAAGTTGGCTTAAAGATCAACATTAAGAAAACTAAGGTTATGACATCCGGTCCCATCACTTCATGGCAAATAGATGGGGAAACAGTGGAAACAGTGTCAGACTTTATTTTCTTGGGCTCCAAAATCACTGCAGATGGTGACTGCAGCCATGAAATTAAAAGATGCTTGCTCCTTGGAAGAAAAGTCATGACTAACCTAGACAGCATATTAAAAAGCAGAGACGTTACTTTGGCAACAAAGTTCCATTTAGTCAAGGCTATGGTTTTTCCAGTAGTCATGTGTAGATGTACGTGTTGAAGTATAAAGAAAGCTGAGCACCGAAGAATTGATTCTTTTGAACTGTGATGTTGGAGAAGACTCTTGAGAGTCCCATGGACTGCAAGGAGATTCAACCAGTCCATCCTCAAGGAGATCAGTCCTGTGTGTTCATTGGAAGGACTGATGCTGAATCTGAAACTCCAATACTTTGGCCACCTGATGTGAAGAGCTGACTCATTTGAAAAGACCCTGAAGCAGTGAAAGATTTAAGGTGGGAGGAGAACGGGACGACAGAGGATGAGATGGTTGGATGGCATCACTGACTCAATGGACATGAGTCTGAGTAACTTCTGGGTGTTGCTGATGGACAGAGAAGCCTGGCGTGCTGTAGTCCCTGCTGTCACAAAGAGTCGGACAAGAATGAGCAACTGAACTGAATGGAACTGAACTGATATTCTAAAGACAATGCTCTCAGGGCTTTGGATAGATTAGAACTGATCTGTGAGGAAAATAAATTCAAAATTAACTCTTAAGAGTTTGGATTAAGCAACTTGTAATTGTCTAACTTAACGTACTTCATTTAAACTCAGAAGTTCTCCTCCCATCATCTTTCTTTTTCTTCCCCCCTCCTCCCTCACTCCCTTCCTCCTTTCCTTCCTTCTGTTTCTTCTCTCTCTCCTATGTATCTATCTATCAGTCATATATCATCTATCTAAATACCATTTTGCTGTTTCCCTTAGGCAACTCATTCTAGTTTAGCAATCTGGACTTTTAAAACAGATTTTACTACCTACTTTGGATATAGACTGCTTAGCCAAGTAGCTTCTTAAAATCTATTTCTAGGAGAGCTTGTATTCTCATCTGAAATAAGGCACCACTGTGTAGACTGAGTAAGCAAGTCTCCATTAACAGTATTTGTAGGGCACTGGGTTCATTGGGTGACCCACCCAAATTCCTTCCCACTCACATATGGTGTTGAAACATCCCTGGCTAATAGATTCATTCTCCGTGTGTATTACCTTGATGCTGTTTTTTTTTTTTTTTTTTTTCTCTCTTTCAGCCACACAATCCTAATAGTAGCATCTCTTCAAATCATTCTCACCTATTGTGAGAAAGATGAGGTGAGTGGGTAACGATGAGGTTTGAGGAGACAGCTCCTTTTATAGAGGGATATATCCTACTCTGCCAGGATGAGGATAAGATTATATAGAGAGTGTGAATCTATTAAGACTCAGAATTTTTTTTTTCTTTAACTAAGTACATGTGTCTCTGTAAGGAAGGCAGCAGAGATGTCTGAAAGGAACTCACATGATTAGGTTGCTGAGTGTTTAACAAGTAGGCTTGTCTTTGTGCCTCCTGCATAATGGAAGAAAACCACTTGAGGAACATGTAAATAGAAACCTAGGGGAATAATTGCCAATTGAAGGACAGTGTGATTCTGATGCAGCACTGCAAATGGATATTTTACAGGCTCAGACAGTAAAGAAGCTGTCTGCCAATGCAGCAGACACAGGATATGCGGGTTCCATCCCTGCGTTGGGAAGATCCCTGGAGAAATGGCAACCCACTCCAGTATTCTAGCCTGGGAGAGCCCATAGAGGAGCCTAGCAGGCTACAGTCCCTGGGGGTCTCAAAGAGTCGGACACGATTGAACCACTGACATGAAACAAGAATATCAGATTTGTTCATCTTCCTTTTCTTAAAAAATTTATTTATTTGTTTATTTTTGGCTGCACTGGGTCTCTGTACGTGCACGCTTTCTCTAGTTGCGCTATGTGGGTTTCTCACTGCGTCGGCCTTTCCGGTTGTGGGGCATAGGCTCTAGGCACATGGACTTCAGTAGTTGTGACCCTTGGCTTTAGAGTATGAGTGCAGGCTCAGTAGTTGTGGTGATGGGCTTAGTTGCTCCATGGCATGTGGGATCCTCTCAGGCAAGGGATTAAAACCATGTCCCCTGCATTGGCAGGCAGATTCCTAACCATTGGGCCACCAGGGGAACCCCAATTGCTTTCTTTTGATCTAGTGAGTCCTCTACCCCAGCATAGAAAAAACCTAACACTGCCGTTAAATAATGATCTACAAGCCCCCATTACTGCCTCCCTGGCCCACTTGAAAGTATATGTGAGGTTAAAGAATGTTAAAACAGAATAATGTATCTGAGCTGCTCAACAGATTTCCTTTCACTCAATATGCCAGACTTTTCACATGCAGGACATTGGTTTAACAAATGAACCTGAGATAAAAATTTAGAGTGAGAATAAATGACCACGGAAAGTAGATAAAGTTGAAGTGCAAAAAAATATTATTTTCTGTCTAGTATAAAATTTATTTGCCTCTCCTTTGCAGTGTCCCTAGTATCTTTTAATTTATTAGGCTGGTTGAATTTCTGAAACAACCCTCAAGTTTTAATACCTTAACACAATGAACATTTGTTTTCATCATATCATAACCCAGATCAGTGGTGATCTATTCCACTGGGTCGTTAAGAAACGACCAGCCTCCTTCTATGAATTCACTTAGGGATCCAGATTCTCCTCTGACTCACTCTGGGAACCAGGACCCTTCCATTGTGTTGATGTCATCTTCTGATTCTGGATCATTGCCTCCATCTGGCTGATGAGTATAGAGAGAGCAGAAGAATCATGCTAGAGGTTATATAGGTCAGCCTGGAAGTTCTATTGCTTGAACTTAGTCTAATGGCTCCACCAAATCATATCATACAGGGGCTTCTTTGCAAGAAGAACAGAAAAATGGACATTGATGGGAATAAGTATTTCTTCCCCAAATTGCTTCTCTCACATAAGGGAATGCAAGTGTCTGTCTGACAAAATTTGGGCCCTGCATTCTTCTAGACTCTTAAAAACTATGAGTATACACAAAAAACAATAAATACTTTTTTATTTTCAAAATAATCAAAAAATCTGGTGAGAAGATAGACACAAATTATAAAGAAAAAAGTATGATAACAGAATAGAAGTCCATATTTTATATAGCACCCATAGAGTGGGTGCTATACACATGTTGTATGTCCACTCACCACTGAAGGGCATTGAGGAAGGTTTTCTGGCTGGGATTATCTTTGAGCAGAGTTACCATGTGAAATGGAGTTAATTATGGAATGGGACTCATTAAAAAGGGCATATACAGAAGCTTGCCTGCCGCCAAGTCGCTTCAGTCATGTTCAACTCTGTGCGACCCCATAGACGGCAGCCCACCAGGCTCCCCTGTCCCTGGGATTCTCCAGGCAAGAACACTGGAGTGGGTTGCCATCTCCTTCTCCAATGCATGAAAGTGAAAAGTGAAAGTGAAGTCGCTCAGTCGCATCCAACTCCTAGCCACCCCATGGACTGCAGCCTACCAGGCTCCTCCATCCATGGGATTTTGACAGGCAAGAGTACTGGAGTGGGGTGCCATTGCCTTCTCTGATACAGAAGCTTGGGACCATATAAATTCTGCTTCTTTCCCAGGAGATTAGTTTAGTCTGGTTAAAACACATGGTGACTACGTTGAACATATATGAAGCAGAATCTAGATCACCAAGAGATTTTTGTGTCTTTGTGTGTGTGTCTTTTTCAAGAATTTGTCCTTTATTTTGAAGCTTCACATAGTCATTAGTACAACAGCCTTTATGGCAGGGAGAACATGATAACATCTTAAACATCACATTTTGTCATCAGCATACTTTTCAAAGTGACCTCTATAAAAAAGAAGGAAAGAAAGAGTATCATCTTGAGTCAGTTTCAATGATGAGTTTTGTCCACTGACCTATTTTTTCTTCCTCTGAGCAAAGAGGAACTCAGAATGGGGAAAGTCAGATAAAAATTCTAAAGTTCTTTCTTGTGTGGAAATGATTAATCTCACCTTGTTTATATGTGCATTTATTGTCCCTCATTGTCTTCTATATAGTTTTAGTTGAAGAGATTTATGAAAGTGAATCAGCAATTGTGTTGCCTAAATCATAGAAAATATCAACATTTTTAATAAGGATTACAAAACTAGGATGCAAGTATAATATGATAATTTTTATTAAAGAGAATGACCTCCTGATGAATTATTTCTTCACCATGTACCCAAATGGAGTGATTTTGTCCAGCTTAGCTTGAGTGTAGCCTCTTAAATGATTCTTCCTCTTCCCCCTCAGAGATAACAAGGTGAGTAAAGAACAACCTAGCAAGAAGATTGCATGCAAGCCTAAGGGAAAAATAGACATATTTGAATACTCTGAGAAACTGCTGTGACAAGAAACTGTTTGGAAGATGCTGCTCGGAAGTCTGTCCATGGAAATACAATTGTTTTGTGTGGCCAACAATTAGGCATCTCACTCTTGGGCTGATGAAAATGATTAATTCTCTACACCCTTCCATCCTACTCCACCTCTGTCTTTGGCAGAAGTTGGGAAATCTTTGACATCTCCTACTGCACCATGGATAAACCAACTTTTGTTATAACTATTTCAGAAGCAGGTGCAATTAGAAAGTTTGCTAAAAAGGAGCCTCCAGTGTGCTGTCTATGGTGGCTAGCAATGCAAGTCATGTTCCCTGTGCAAGTTGAGTGGAAGAATCAGGAAGGATGGGCTTTAGATTCAGTTGGAGGGTAAATGGAATAACTGATGAACCCTAACCAGTTAAATGATCTTTACTTAGCTAAACTTTCTAAAGCTTCTCAAGTAGAAATTTTAGATCATAACTTTTTTCTTGTCAACTGTCTTGTGCAGTAAGGATGCTGCTGCCACTGCTAAGTCGCTTCAGTCGTGTCTGACTCTGTGCGACCCCAGAGACGGCAGCCCACCAGGCTCCCCCATCCCTGGGATTCTCCAGGCAAGAACACTGGAGTGGGTTGCCATTTCCTTCCCCAGTGCATGAAAGTGAAAAGTGATAGTCAAGTCGCTCAGTCGTGTCCGACTCTTCGCGACTCCATGGACTGCAGCCCACCAGGCTCCTCCATCCACGGGATTTTCCAGGCAAGAGTACTGGAGTGGGGTGCCATCGCCTTCTCCGGTGGAGTAAGGATAGTGTTACAGAAAACATATCTAGAACTTTCAAGCTAATGGATGTCTATTTTCCTTAATCAGTTATTTTTTGTTATTTCATTCAGTGTAGATGCCTTATCTACAATTAAGCTTTTCTTTTTTAAGTAGTTTCTGTAAATTATGTTGGGCTTTCCAGGTGAAACAGTGGTAAAGAATCTGTTTGCCAATGCAGGAGACTCAGGAGATGCTGGTTCAGTCCCTGGGTCAAAAGGATCCCCTGGAGAAGGAAATGGCAACCCACTCCTGTATTTTGCCGGGAAATCCCATGGACAGAAGAGCCTGGTGGGCTACAGTCCATGGGTTGCAAAGAGTCAGACTCAACTGAACACACACACACACAAAATTATGTTAAGGACAGATGATGAGTGAATATAGTGTGACTGACATAGTTGTAGTCTGTAGCTCTCCTATAAAATGTGAATTCTTAAAAGGAATTAAAATGGGTACTACCTGAATGAGCTTAACAGAATAGTGACTCCTCTTAAAAGAAGAAAAAAAAAATAAAGTGATGAAAATGTAACCGCAAATTGACTTTGAATGAAATGAACAGTAATGACTGACTATCAGAAGTCATTCATCTTTTCTGCCCTACTTTTTGTTCTGGCAGGAAAATAGTTCAGGGAAAATAATCTCTTCTATCAGCCATAGAATAACAGTAGTTGGTCTTAACTTGAATAGTGATTTCAACCCCCTTAGCTAGTCTATACATGGAGTACATACACAGTCCACTTTTAGTCAAGGGATAGGTAGGTGAAGCTTTAGCATCCAGTGGGGGATGCAAGCTTCTGGAATGGATTGTAGATATTAAAAATAGAAAAAGCTCAATGTTCTTCTTCCTGTATTCAGCATGATTCAGTCAGTTTAACAATGGATGGTGCTTCCTCAGTTATATTCTAATTAAGCAGTGACAAGTGTATAAACAACAATACTTGCTTATAGATTAATAATGGCAGAGAGTAAAGAAAGACTGCAAATATTTAAATGTATGTTTGAGTGTTACATAAAGCCTATGTTTTCATTAATTAGCTCATTGTTATTTGGGCATTGTATTCCTTGCAGCTAAATGCACCCAAATTGGCAAAACTAACCGCTGAAAGGAGGAAACTGATAGCCAACGCTTGAGAAGGACAAGACTGTCATGAAAATGACACAAGCCTTTTAAGCACTTAATTTTTTCTTTATATTCATTTATTGCACACACACATATATATATTTTCCACATCCAGTTTCTCCCCTCTTTATTTTTTTTAAATTTTTTTAAAATTGGAGGTCAACTACTTTATAATATTGCATTGCACATATATATTTTTAAAACACCTACTCTGTTGAGAAACACTGTTGTGTGGTCTACAAAATCTCAAATCTTTTTAATAAAAATACACCAGTGAACAAAATAAATTCAATTTTATAAACAACTGCTTGCGTCTTATACACAGTGCTGAGTCTGGGTATGTAAGGGGGCAATGAATATTATTAAGCATGTAGAACTCACCAGGTTCCCCTGTCCATGGGATTCTCCAGGCAAGGATACTGGAGTGGGTTGCCATTTACCTCTCTAATAATTCCCTGTGCTATACAGTAAATCCTTGTTGCTTATCTACTTTACATATCATAGTATGTATCTGTTAACTCCATAGACCTAATTTGTCCATCCCCCACTTCCTCTCCCCTTTGGTTACCACAAGTTTCTTTTCTATGATTATGCAAGGTTTTATGTTTCAGTGCATTTCTGAGCATGTACTGATAAATTGTCTTCTACATCCGAGGTCTATACGACGTTGTTATTATCCTCCTCAGGATCTGAGACAAAGTGAGAATATTGAGAGAAGTATCTGGCTCCTTCCTGAGTTTGAAGATCATGTATTTTCCAGATAAAAAATAATATATATATGTGTATGTATATATATATATATTCGGAAATTTCACAAATGCTTATGTCAGCCCACAAAACATTTTGTAACTCCATCTTCCTTAAACAAACAACACAGAGATGCAAATTAATATTTACATTCTCTACTTTTATCCAGCAAGAATGTCATTGTTCAAGCAACTGGAGATGTTTGAAAAGGTAATTAGACAATCAGATTTATAGCCAGATTTAACCACTCAGCTCTTGAAGAATAAATATATTTAATTCAGACATTTGTTGCAAACTAAAATGAACTGTATCCCAAAGTTCTCTTGCTGTTTTCAATAACATTTCCTTTATTTAACACACCATTTGGCCACCATTTACAGTTTGTGGTAAAATTAACAGTGTGTTTGTAGCCCTGTGAGGCAGAAACTTCACTTTGACTAACATGCAAATTCAATGCAGACCTAAGTGTAGGCATCAGTCTGTGGCCAGGATTCTCACAAACCTCAATAATTTTCCAATTATTGTCTTCCAATCAGAAGTTCACCTTGCAATTGAGTTCATAAATGAGTAAGAAACTCATATTTATTTCTGGTAGGATGAGAATATGTAGATTTTTAAAATTCTCTATTGCCTTGAACATAATGTATTTACTCTAGGAGCTTTAATTAAAAAAAAAAAATTCCTTTATTGTCAAGCTAAATAAATAACTAAATACAGATGAAGTTTCCTGGGAAATTGAACGATTAATCAATTCACTGTTTCATTTGATTACATAATAAGCCTGAATGCTACATGGTAGGATTATGTAACCCAAATTGAATGATTAACCTATTTTATTGCTCTCTCCAAGAATTTAGTCTAATTGTTTACAGTATAATTATCAGGAAATACTATTATGCTGTGAAGGTTTTATTTTCACTCCCATCATGCCTGAAAGTACTATATTTTAATATTTTTCTAACTACTGTAGTTATTAGATATTAATATTTATCACATATTATTAGTAATGATATGCAAAAGATTTTTAGATATTGCTACATTTTCTTCCTTAAATGACATCTTCCATGTGAAAATACTTAAATGGAATATATTATAAAAAAGTAAATGAGAGCAGATTTCTGTGTACTTAACAAAATGAGAATTGAATGCAAAGAAGTTTAAAGAAAAATGATTCTTTTTAAGTCAACAAAAATTAAATGATGATTCTATGCTTATTTACAGGCCTGATTACAAGCACTACTTGCTACTGCCATACACACATGTTTACACATACACAATCTTGATCTGAATAGCTATTTTAAACTTTTTATTGAAGTATAGATGACTTACAACATTATTTTAGTTTCAGGTATACAACATAGCAATTTGATGTTTTTGTAGATTATGCTTCATACAAAGTTACAAAATATTGACTATAATCCTTGTGCTGTACATTATGCCCTTGTGACATATATTTTATACCTAGTAGTTTGTGCATCTTAATCCTCTTCAACTGTTTTACCCCTCCCGTCACCCTTCTCCCCTCTGGAAACCACGAGCTTGTTCTCTGCATCTGTGAATTTTTCTGTTTTTGTTATATTCATTTATTTGTTTTATTATTCAGATTCTACATAAAAATTAAAACGTATAGTTTTTGTCTTTCTCTAACTTATTTCACTAAGCTTTATACCCTTCAGGTCTATCCATGTTGCCATAAATAGCAAAATTTTATTCTTTTGTGCCTGAATAATATCCCATATATATATATATGTGTGTGTGTGTATATATATATATATATATATATATTTATCTAGTCATCTGTTGATGGACACTTAGATTAAGAAGCACCTAATCTTAGTCCTGGGTGTTCATTGGAAAGACTGATGTTGAAGCTGAAACTCCAATATTTTGGCCACCTGATACGAAAAGCTGACTCATTTGAAAAGACCCTGATGTTGGGAAAGATTGAAGGCAGGAGGAGAAGGGGATGACAGAGGATGAGATGGTTGGATGGCATCACCGACTCAATGGACATTAGTTTGGGTAAATTCTGGGAGTTGGTGATGGACAGGGAGGTCTGGCTTGCTGCAGTTCATGGAGTCACAAAGAGTCAGACACGACTAAGTGACTGAACTGAACTGAATCTTAGCCATTGTAAATAATGCTGCCCTAACTGTTTGAGTAATATATCTTTTTGAATAAGATTTTTTATCTTCTTTGGATAAATACCCAGGAGTGGAATTGCTGGTTAATATGGTAGTTCTATTTTTATTTTTTTTAGGAATCTCCATACTGTTTTCCATAGTGACTGTACCAGTTTATATCTCCATTAACAGTTTTAGTTGTGTGTGTCTGCTCAGTTGTGTCCAACTCTTGGCAACTCCATGAACTGTAGTCCGCAAGGCTCCTCTGTCCATGGGGTTTCCCAGGCAAGAATACTGAGTGGGTTGCCATTTCCTTCCCCAGGAAATCTTCCTGACCCAGGGATAGAACCCATGTCTAGTTATTGCATCAGGGTTCCCTTTTCCACATCTGGGCCAACACTTGTATTTTTTTTTATTAGTATTAAATTATTTTATTGGAGGATAATTACTTTACAATACTGTGATGGTTTTTGCCATACATCAACATGAATCAGCTGTGCTTTTCATGTGTCCCCCAATCCTGAAACCCCCTCCCACCTCCCTCCCCACCTTATCCCTCTGGGTTGTCCCAGAGCACTGGCTTTGGGTGCCCTGCTTCATGCATCGAACTTGCACTGGTCATCTGTTTTACATATAGTAATATACATATTTCAATGCTATTCTCTCAAATCAACCCACTCTCTCCTTCTCCCACAGAGTCCAAAAGTCTGTTCTTTACATCTGTGTCTCTTTTGCTGCTTTGCATGTAGGATCATCATTACCATCATTGTTGTAAATTGGTAGCATTGCATTGTGCTTTAATTTGCATGTCTCTATTGTCTGTTAGCCAGCAGTATGTCTTTGGAAAAATGTCTACTCTGACACTTTTCCATTGGGTTGTTGGCTTTTTTTTTTTTTTTTTTTTGATGTTGAGTTGAATGAATTCTTTACTTATTTTGTGTATTAATTCCTGCTCTGACATTTTGTTTGAAAATGGAATGCGATAGGACCTCTAGGTGAATCTGTTAGATACAAGCTCGAAGAGGGTTACTGGCTGTACAGTCATGGCTTTCCTGGAGGCCACAAAGTCTGTCAGAAGAAGCTTAGTGATTGACTAACTCTAAAATAGTGATAGGATTAAAAGGGGTTGGGTTGTTCTAGGCATGTCTTAAACATGAGAAATTTTTCACTGAGAGATAACAGTGTATAACAAGAAAACGTTTGAATTCTAAAGAGAAAGACCACAGTCTCATAATTTTCTTTTACCTCTTGCCACTATGACTTGGGATTACCTGGTGGCTCAGCTGGTAAAGAATCCCCCTTCCAATGCAGGAGATACAGGGACACAGGTTTGATCCCTGGGTAGGGAAAATCCCTTGGAGAAGGAAATGGCAACCCACACCAGTATCCTTGCCTGGGAAATTCCATGGACAAAGGAGCCTGGCAGGCTACAGTCAATGGAGTCACAGAAAGTTGGACACGACTGAGCACACATGCATATGCACACCTATGAGTACTTGAGAAAGTCACCTAAATTCTCTGAGACGCAGTTGTAATTCATATATAAAAGATTTGTAAGGATTAAAAAATATGCACTTGGGTGTTCTTAGCATCTTCTGTGGCATGTAATATTTATTAATAAGAGTTTCAGTCAGCATGGTGCATATACATACAATGAATCTTAGTTCCCATTTTTATTGCACAGACTTCAAATATCCCATATTTCTTTTCATTCTTGGTTTTGATTATTTTATTGCTCTTCTAGATGTTTTAGATGCTTCAGATTTTCAAGCATGTCTTTTCTTTTACCTTTTTCCAGTGTGTTGTAACTTCTCTCCTTTCTGTTTCTCTTCTTATAATTATTTCTTTTTTAAAAATTAATTTGAGCTTTTCTATTTTCCTTCTGTGTTTAGGACATCTCAAGAGCATATCAGGTCGCTCATTATAAGGTGTAATGCATACTGTGTAGGAGCAAAAATTTTGTTTTGTAAAAGCTATTTAATAACAATCACAATGGAATTTTATCCCATGTCCTTCAAACATTCCATACAGATATCACAGACAAAAACTATACTTGTTTTTCTTCATGCACAATTTTTTCATTTATCCATTCAGAGATGTATGGCTATGGACACAATCTGTCCTGTTATTAGGTTGTATGTGATAAGAAAAAAGACCAGAGGGAGATTTTAGATATCAAAAACAAGGGAAATCATTATTAACATTCCCCCATCCTTCATTTGATAATGAGTGGTAAGTTTTTAAGCATTTTTGAAATTTGAACTGCCAGCATCTGAAGGATCTTTGAGAAGCTGTTGTGTTTTTGTTTTTAAATTGGTATCTTTTCATTGTGTCTGCTTGACATTGAAAGCATTCAGTTTTGTTTGCTTCCTGAAAAATGACAGACAGAAAGAAGAGAAACAATGAAATTAATGGAGAGCTACAAGATACCTTGGCAATAAAGTAGATCTGTCACCAAGTCATAATTTTATTGTTCTTTCTGCAGTATAAAGTCTGTCCAATAGACAATAAGTTGCAAATATTACTCTGTGTGTGAAGAATAATAATGGAAAAACTGCAAGGAGAAAAACTGTTCTCACTGATAAGTTGAGTGACTTCATCTGGATGAAAGGGTCAGGGGCTTGGGAAATAAATTTGAATACTTGGAGATGAAATATGAAACTTCTTGAATAATAATCTAATGCACAGCTGGATCTTTTATTTCTATTCAGGTTTCAACCCAGAAGATAATTCCTCAGAGAGACTTTCTCTGAATATCCTAGCCAAAGTATGCCCCCCCACCCCCGTTTAAGCACTCATTATGGCATTTTTTTCCATCATAGCACTGAACATATTTCTTTATTCTGTTGGCACAAGACTTATGAATAATGTGAGCATGGTCATTCAGACCCTTGCTAGTTTTATATTCCCAGAACCTGGAACACTGCTGACAGCCCTTAGCTGGTAATCAATAAGCATTCACTGAATAAATAGATGAATGAAAAAGAAAAACTGTGGATCTTGATTCACAAACCACTGTACTTTAGCTTGGGGGGGGAAAAAAATATATATATATATATATATATTTCCACCATTTAGGGAGACAGAAAATGGTACAGCTTAATTAACTCTGGGCAGAAGTTGAAATGCTCTAGTCCCTTCATGGATACCAAGGATGATGCCTGTGGGAAATTTACCATAAAGGGGTAGAAGCAGTTGTCCCTCCATTAAGTTGTTTTGTTTTTTAAACTTTTTATTTTGTATTGGGGTATAGCTGATTAATAATGTTGTGATAGTTTCAGGTAGACAACAAAAGGACTCAGCTATTCATATGCATGTATCTGTTCTTCCCCAAACTCCCTTCCTATCCAAGCTGCCACATAAAATTGAGCAGAGTTCCCTGTGCTATACAGTAGTTCCTTTTTGAGGTTTCGTTTTATTTATTTATTTATTTTTTTGAGGTTTCGTTTTAAATATAGCAGTGTATACATGTCCATTCCAAACTCCCTAACTCTTCCTTCTCCACATCTCTCCCCTGGCAACTATAATTTTGTTCTGTAAGTCTGAGTTTCTTTCTATTTTGGAAATAAGTTTGTTTGTATCATTTCTGTAGATTCCACATATAAGAAAGGTCATACTGATATTTCTTCTTCTATATCTGACTTACTTCACTATGACAATCTCTAGGTCCATCCATGTTGCTGAAAATGACATTATGTCATTCTTTTTAATGGTTGAGTAATACTTAATGATATATATGTACCGCATCTTCCTTATCCATTCCCCTGTCAATGGACATTTAGGTTGCTATTATAAACAATGCTTCAGCCAAGACTGGGGTGTATGTATCCTTTCAGATCATGCTTTTCTTTGGATATATGCCTAGGAGTAGAATTTTCAGGGTCATATGGTAGTTCTCCCCTTCATGGATCACTGCCCTGTCATGGTGAAGCGGCTTGTGTAACTCAGTGAAGCTATGAGCCATGCCATGCAGGACCACCCAAGATGGACAGGTCATAACAGGGAGTTCTGACAAAATGTGATACACTGGAGGAGAGAATGCCAGGCCACCCCAAGTTATGTGCCATAAGAACCTCATGGACTGTATAAAAGGCCAAAAGATATGACACCAAAAGATGAGCCCTCCAGATTTGAAGGTGCCCAGTATACTACTGGGGAAGAGTGGACAAGAATTACGAATAGTCCCAGAATGAATGAAGTGACTAGGCCAAAGCGGATATGATGCTAAGTTGTGGATGTGTCTGGTGTCAAAAGTAAAATCTGATGCTGCAAAGAATAGTATCGTATAGGAATTTGGAATGTTAGGTCCACGAATCAAAGAAAATTGGATGTGGTCAAACAGGAGATGGTAAGAATAAACATCAGCATCCTAGGAATCGGCGAACTAAAATGGACAGAAATGGGTGAATTTAATTCAAATGACCATTGTATCTACTACTGTGGGCAAGAATCCCATGGAAGAAATGGAACAGCCCTCAAATCAACAAAAGAGTCTAAAATACAGTACTTACGTACAACCTCAAAAATGACAGAATGATCTCAGTTCATTTCCAAGCCAAGCCGTTCAGCATCGCAGTAATCCAAGTCTATGCCCCTACTACTGATGCCAAAGAAGTTGAAGTTGGTCAGCTCTATGTAGACCTAGAAAACCTCCTATAACAAACATGTAAAAAAAAAAAAATGTTCTTTTCATCACTGGGGATTAGAATGCAAAAGTAGGAAATCAAGATATACCTGGAGTAACAGGCAAGTTTGGCCTTGGACAACAAAATGAAGCAGGGCAAAGGTTAACTGAATTCTGCCAGGATAATGCATTACTCATAGCAAACACCTTTTTTCAACAACACAAGAGACGGCTTTACACATGGACATCATCAAATGGTCAATACCGAAATCAAATTGATTACATTCTTTGTAGCTAAAGATGGAGAAGCTATATACAGTCACCAGAAAAGAAGACTTGGAGCTGACTGTGGCTCAGATCATAAGCTTCTCATAGCAAAATTCAAGCTTAAACTAAAGAAAACCAGGAAAAAGACTAGACCAGCCAGATATGGCTTAAATCAAATCCCATATGAGTTACAGTATAGGTGACAAATAGATTCAAGATACTAGATCCAATAAATAGTGTGCCCAAAGAACTGTGGACAGAAGTCCATAATATTGTACAGGAGGCATTGAAGAAAACCATACCCCCAAAAAATAAAAGCAAGAAGTTGAAATGGCATCTGAGGTGGCTTTACAAATAGAGTAAGAATGAAAAGAAATGGGGGGAAAAAAAAAAAAAGCAAGGGAGAGAGGGAAAGGTATATCCAACTAAACATAGAGTTCCAAAGGATAGCTAGGAGAGACAAGAAGGCCTTCTTCAATGAATAGTGCTTAATAATAGAAGAAAACAACAAAAGAAGAAAGACTAGAGATCTGTTCAGGAAAATTGGAAACATTAATTGAGTATTTTGCCCCAAGATAGGCACAATAAAGGATAAAAATGGTAGATACCAATTAGACTCTGAAGGGATCAAGAAGAGATGGAAAGGATACAAAAAGA